>NW_028187292.1:0-1200000 GCF_964204655.1 Triturus cristatus
TAAATTGACAAAAAAAACAAATTTTCGCCACATTTCTGTGATGGAAAGTTCTGGAATCTGCGTGGATCCACAAATTTCCACCCACCCCGCGTTCCCCAAAGTCCTACAAGAAAAATGGTACCTCACTTGTGCGGGTCGGCCTAGTGCCCACGACAGGAAACATCGCAAAACGCAATGTGGTCACACCTCAATTTTGCAGTGAAAAATGACCCTTTTTTGGCAAAGTGACTAGCTGTAGTTTTTGAACCCTAGCCCTGCCGGCACCTAGGGAAACCTAGCAAACCTATACATTTTTGAAAACTAGACACCCAGGGGAATCCAGGATGGGGTGACTTGACTGCCTCCCACCATGGTCTGTTGCCCAGAATCCCTTGCAAACGTAAAAAATTGACAAAGAAAACAAATTTTTCCCAAATTTCTGTGATGGAAAGTTCTGGAATCTGCGTGGATCCACAAATTTCCACCCACCCCGCGTTCCCCAAAGTCCTACGAGAAAAATGGTACCTCACTTGTGCGGGTCGGCCTAGTGCCCGCGACAGGAAACGGCGCAAAACGCAACGTGGTCACACCTCAATTTTGCAGTGAAAAATGACCCTTTTTTGGCAAAGTGACGAGCTGTAGTTTTTTAACCCTAGCCCTGCCGGCACCTAGGGAAACCTAGCAAACCTATACATTTTTGAAAACTAGACACCCAGGGGAATCCAGGATGGGGTGACTTGACTGCATCCCACCATGGTCTGTTACCCAGAATCCCTTGCAAACGTAAAAAATTGACAAAAAAAACACATTTTCCCCAAATTTCTGTGATGGAAAATTCTGGAATCTGCGTGGATCCACAAATTTCCACCTACCCCGCGTTCCCCAAAGTCCTACAAGAAAAATGGTACCTCACTTGTGCGAGTCGGCCTAGTGCCCGTGACAGGAAACGGCGCAAAACGCAACGTGGTCACACCTCAATTTTGCAGTGAAAAATGACCCTTTTTTGGCAAAGTGACTAGCTGTAGTTTTAGAACCCTAGCCCTGCCGGCACCTAGAAAACCTAGCAATCCTATACATTTTTGAAAACTAGACACCCAGGGGAATCCAGGATGGGGTGACTTGACTGCCTCCCACCATGGTCTGTTACCCAGAATCCCTTGCAAATGTAAAAACATTGACAGAAAAAACACATTTTCCGAACATTTCTGTGATGGAAAGTTCTGGAATCTGCGTGGATCCACAAATTTCCACCCACCCCGCGTTCCCCAAAGTCCTATGAGAAAAATGGTACCTCACTTGTGCGGGTCGGTCTAGTGCCCGTGACAGGAAACGGCACAAAACGCAACGTGGTCACACCTCAATTTTGCAGTGAAAAATGACCCTTTTTTGGCAAAGTGACGAGCTGTAGTTTTTGAACCTTAGCCCTGCCGGCACCTATGGGAACCTAGCAAACCTATACATTTTTGAAAACTAGATACCCAGGGGAATCCAGGATGGGGGGACTTGACTGCCTCCCACCATGGCCTGTTACCCGGAATCCCTTGCAAACGTAATAAATTGACAAAAAAAACAAATTTTCGCCACATTTCTGTGATGGAAAGTTCTGGAATCTGCGTGGATCCACAAATTTCCACCCACCCCGCGTTCCCCAAAGTCCTACAAGAAAAATGGTACCTCACTTGTGCGGGTCGGCCTAGTGCCCGCGACAGGAAACGTCGCAAAACGCAATGTGGTCACACCTCAATTTTGCAGTGAAAAATGACCCTTTTTTGGCAAAGTGACTAGCTGTAGTTTTTGAACCCTAGCCCTGCCGGCACCTAGGGAAACCTAGCAAACCTATACATTTTTAAAATATAGACACCCAGGGGAATCCAGGATGGGGTGACTTGACTGCCTCCCACCATGGTCTGTTACCAAGAATCCCTTGAGAACGTAAACAATTGACAAAAAAACACATTTTTCCCACATTTCTGTGATGGAAAGTTCTGGAATCTGCGTGGATCCACAAATTTCCACCCACCCCGCATTCCCCAAAGTCCTACCAGAAAAATGGTACCTCACTTGTGCGGGTCGGACTAGTTCCCGCGACAGGAAACGGTGCAAAGCAACGTGGTCACACCTCAATTTTGCTGTGAAAAATGACCCTTTTTTGGCAAAGTGACTAACTGTAGTTTTTGAACCCTAACCCTGCCGGCACCTAGGGAAACCTAGCAAACCTATACATTTTTGAAAACTAGACACCCAGGGGAATCCAGGATGGGGTGACTTGACTGCCTCCCACCATGGTCTGTTACCCAGAATCCATTGCAAACGCAAACAATTGACAAAGAAAACAAATTTTTCCCACATTTCTGTGATGGAAAGTTCTGGAATCTGCGTGGATCCACAAATTTCCACCCACCCCGCGTTCCCCAAAGTCCTATGAGAAAAATGGTACCTCACTTGTGCGGGTCGGCCTAGTGCCCGCGACAGGAAACGGCGCAAAACACAACGTGGTCACACCTCATCTTTGTAGTGAAAAATGACCCTTTTTTGGCAAAGTGACGAGCTATAGTTTCTGAACCCTAGCCCTACCGGCACCTAGAGAAACCTAGCAAACCTATACATTTTTGAAAACTAGACACCCAGGGGAATCCAGGATGGGGTGACTTGACTGCCTCCCACCATGGTCTGTTACCCAGAATCCCTTGCAAACGTAAAAAATTGAAAAAAAAACACATTTTCTCCACATTTCTGTGATGGAAAGTTCTGGAATCTGTGTGGATCCACAAATTTCCACCCACCCCGTGTTCCCCAAAGTCCTACGAGAAAAATGGTACCTCACTTGTGCGGGTCGGCCTAGTGCCCGTGACAGGAAACGGCGCAAAACGCAACGTGGTCACACCTCAATTTTGCAGTGAAAAATGACCCTTTTTTGGCAAAGTGACTAGCTGTAGTTTTTTAACCCTAGCCCTGCCGGCACCTAGGGAAACCTAGCAAACCTATACATTTTTAAAAACTAGACACCCAGGGGAATCCAGAATGGGGTGACTTGACTGCCTCCCACCATGGTCTGTTACCCAGAATCCCTTGCAAACGTAAAAAATTGACAGAAGAAACACATTTTCCGAAAATTTCTGTGATGGAAAGTTCTGGAATCTGCGTGGATCCACAAACTTCCACCCACCCCGCGTTCCCCAAAGTCCTACGAAAAAATGGTACCTCACTTGTGCAGGTCGGCCTAGTGCCCGTGACAGGAAACGGCACAAAACGCAACGTGGTCACACCTCAATTTTGCAGTAAAAAATGACCCTTTTTGGCAAAGTGACGAGCTGTAGTTTTTTAACCCTAGCCCTGCCGGCACCTAGGAGAACCTAGCAAACCTATACATTTTTGAAAACTAGACACCCAGGGGAATCCAGGATGGGGTGACCTGACTGCCTCCCACCATGGTCTGTTACCCAGAATCCCTTGAGAACGTAAACAATTGACAAAAAAACACATTTTTCCCACATTTCTGTGATGGAAAGTTCTGGAATCTGCGTGGATCCACAAATTTCCACCCACCCCGCATTCCCCAAAGTCCTACCAGAAAAATGGTACCTCACTTGTGCGGGTCGGACTAGTTCCCGCGACAGGAAACGGTGCAAAGCAACGTGGTCACACCTCAATTTTGCTGTGAAAATAACCCTTTTTTGGCAAAGTGACTAACTGTAGTTTTTGAACCCTAACCCTGCCGGCACCTAGGGAAACCTAGCAAACCTATACATTTTTGAAAACTAGACACCCAGGGGAATCCAGGATGGGGTGACTTGACTGCCTCCCACCATGGTCTGTTACCCAGAATCCCTTGCAAACGCAAACAATTGACAAAGAAAACAAATTTTTCCCACATTTCTGTGATGGAAAGTTCTGGAATCTGCGTGGATCCACAAATTTCCACCCACCCCGCGTTCCCCAAAGTCCTATGAGAAAAATGGTACCTCACTTGTGCGGGTCGGCCTAGTGCCCGCGACAGGAAACGGCGCAAAACACAACGTGGTCACACCTCATCTTTGTAGTGAAAAATGACCCTTTTTTGGCAAAGTGACGAGCTATAGTTTCTGAACCCTAGCCCTACCGGCACCTAGAGAAACCTAGCAAACCTATACATTTTTGAAAACTAGACACCCAGGGGAATCCAGGATGGGGTGACTTGACTGCCTCCCACCATGGTCTGTTACCCAGAATCCCTTGCAAACGTAAAAAATTGAAAAAAAAACACATTTTCTCCACATTTCTGTGATGGAAAGTTCTGGAATCTGTGTGGATCCACAAATTTCCACCCACCCCGTGTTCCCCAAAGTCCTACGAGAAAAATGGTACCTCACTTGTGCGGGTCGGCCTAGTGCCCGTGACAGGAAACGGCGCAAAACGCAACGTGGTCACACCTCAATTTTGCAGTGAAAAATGACCCTTTTTTGGCAAAGTGACTAGCTGTAGTTTTTTAACCCTAGCCCTGCCGGCACCTAGGGAAACCTAGCAAACCTATACATTTTTAAAAACTAGACACCCAGGGGAATCCAGAATGGGGTGACTTGACTGCCTCCCACCATGGTCTGTTACCCAGAATCCCTTGCAAACGTAAAAAATTGACAGAAGAAACACATTTTCCGAAAATTTCTGTGATGGAAAGTTCTGGAATCTGCGTGGATCCACAAACTTCCACCCACCCCGCGTTCCCCAAAGTCCTACGAAAAAATGGTACCTCACTTGTGCAGGTCGGCCTAGTGCCCGTGACAGGAAACGGCACAAAACGCAACGTGGTCACACCTCAATTTTGCAGTAAAAAATGACCCTTTTTGGCAAAGTGACGAGCTGTAGTTTTTGAACCCTAGCCCTGCCGGCACCTAGGAGAACCTAGCAAACCTATACATTTTTGAAAACTAGACACCCAGGGGAATCCAGGATGGGGTGACCTGACTGCCTCCCACCATGGTCTGTTACCCAGAATCCCTTGCAAACGTAATAAATTGACAAAAAAAACACATTTTCCCCACATTTCTGTGATGGAAAGTTCTGGAATCTGCGTGGATCCACAAATTTCCACCCACCCCGCGTTCCCCAAAGTTCTACGAGAAAAATGGTACCTCACTCGTGCGGGTCGGCCTAGTGCCCGCGACAGGAAACGGCACAAAACGCAACGTGGTCACACCTCAATTTTGCAGTGAAAAATTACCCTTTTTTGGCAAAGTGACGAGCTGTAGTTTATTAACCCTAGCCCTGCCGGCACCTAGGGAAACCTAGCAAACCTATACATTTTTAAAAACTAGACACCTATGGGAATCCAGGATGGGGTGACTTGACTGCCTCCCACCATGGTCTGTTACCCAGAATCCCTTGCAAACATAAAAAATTGACAAAAAAAACACATTTTCCCCACATTTCTGTGATGGAAAGTTCTGGAATCTGCGTGGATCCACAAATTTCCACCCACCCCGCGTTCCCCAAAGTCCTACGAGAAAAATGGTACCTCACTTGTGCAGGTCGGCCTAGTGCCCGCGACAGGAAATGGCGCAAAACGCAACGTGGTCACTCCTCAATTTTGCAGTGAAAAATGACCCTTTTTTGGCAAAGTGACTAGCTGTAGTTTTTGAACCCTAGCCCTGCCGGCACCTAGGGAAACCTAGCAAACCTATACATTTTTAAAAAATAGACACCCAGGGGAATCCAGGATGGGGTGACTTGACTGCCTCCCACCATGGTCTGTTACCCAGAATCCCTTGCAAACGTAAACAATTGACAAAAAAACACATTTTTCCCACATTTCTGTGATGGAAAGTTCTGGAATCTGCGTGGATCCACAAATTTCCACCCACCCCGCATTCCCCAAAGTCCTACCAGAAAAATGGTACCTCACTTGTGCGGGTCGGCCTAGTTCCCACGACAGGAAACGGTGCAAAACGCAACGTGGTCACACCTCAATTTTGCTGTGAAAAAGGACCCTTTTTTGGCAAAGTGACTAGCTGTAGTTTTTGAACCCTAGCCCTGCCGGCACCTAGGGAAACCTAGCAAACCTATACATTTTTGAAAACTAGACACCCAGGGGAATATAGGATGGGGTGACTTGACTGCCTCCCACCATGGTCTGTTACCCAGAATCCCTTGCAAACGCAAACAATTGACAAAGAAAACAAATTTTTCCCACATTTCTGTGATGGAAAGTTCTGGAATATGCGTGGATCCACAAATTTCCACCCACCCCGCGTTCCCCAAAGTCCTACGAGAAAAATGGTACCTCACTTGTGCGGGTCGGCCTAGTGCCCGCGACAGGAAACGGCGCAAAACGCCAAGTGGTCACACCTCATCTTTGTAGTGAAAAATGACCCTTTTTTGGCAAAGTGACGAGCTGTAGTTTTTGAACCCTAGCCCTACCGGCACCTAGAGAAACCTAGCAAACCTATACATTTTTGAAAACTAGACACCCAGGGGAATCCAGGATGGGGTGACTTGACTGCCTCCCACCATGGCCTGTTACCCAGAATCCCTTGCAAACGTAATAAATTGACAAAAAAAACACATTTTCCCTACATTTCTGTGATGGAAAGTTCTGGAATCTGCGTGGATCCACAAATTTCCACCCACCACGCGTTCCCCAAAGTTCTACTAGAAAAATGGTACCTCACTTGTGCGGGTCGGCCTAGTGCCCGCGACAGGAAACGGCGCAAAACGCAACGTGGTCACACCTCAATTTTGCAGTGAAAAATGACCCTTTTTTGGCAAAGTGACGAGCTGTAGTTTATTAACCCTAGCCCTGCCGGCACCTAGGGAAACCTAGCAAACCTATACATTTTTTAAAACTAGACACCTAGGGGAATCCAGGATGGGGTGACTTGACTGCCTCCCACCATGGTCTGTTACCCAGAATCCCTTGCAAACGTAAAAAATTGACAAAAGAACCACATTTTCCGAACATTTCTGTGATGGAAAGTTCTGGAATCTGCGTGGATCCACAAATTTCCACCCACCCCGTGTTCCCCAAAGTCCTACGAGAAAAATGGTACCTCACTTGTGCAGGTCGGCCTAGTGCCCGCGACAGGAAACGGCGCAAAACGCAACGTGGTCACTCCTCAATTTTGCAGTGAAAAATGACCCTTTTTTGGCAAAGTGACTAGCTGTAGTTTTTGAACCCTAGCCCTGCCGGCACCTATGGAAACCTAGCAAACCTATACATTTTTGAAAACTAGACACCCAGGGGAATCCAGGATGGGGTGACTTGACTGCCTCCCACCATGGTCTGTTACCCAGAATCCCTTGCAAACGCAAACAATTGACAAAGAAAACTAATTTTTCCCACATTTCTGTGATGGAAAGTTCTGGAATCTGCGTGGATCCACAAATTTCCACCCACCCCGCGTTCCCCAAAGTCCTACGAGAAAAATGGTACCTCACTTGTGCGGGTCGGTCTAGTGCCCGTGACAGGAAACGGCACAAAACGCAACGTGGTCACACCTCAATTTTGCAGTGATAAATGACCCTTTTTTGGCAAAGTGACGAGCTGTAGTTTTTGAACCCTAGCCCTGCCGGCACCTATGGGAACCTAGCAAACCTATACATTTTTGAAAACTAGACACCCAGGGGAATCCAGGATGGAGTGACTTGACTGCCTCCCACCATGGTCTGTTGCCCAGAATCCCTTGCAAACGTAAAACATTGACAAAGAAAACAAATTTTTCCCACATTTCTGTGATGGAAAGTTCTGGAATCTGCGTGGATCCAGAAATTTCCACCCACCCCGCGTTCCCCAAAGTCCTACGAGAAAAATGGTACCTCACTTGTGCGGGTCGGCCTAGTGCCCGCAACAGGAAACGGCGCAAAACGCAACGTGGTCACACCTCAATTTTGCAGTGAAAAATGACCCTTTTTTGGCAAAGTGACGAGCTGTAGTTTTTTAACCCTAGCCCTGCCGGCACCTAGGGAAACCTAGCAAACCTATACATTTTTGAAAACTAGACACCCAGGGGAATCCAGGATGGGGTGACTTGACTGCATCCCACCATGGTCTGTTACCCAGAATCCCTTGCAAACGTAAACAATTGACAAAAAAAACACATTTTCCCCACATTTCTGTGATGGAAAGTTCTGGAATCTGCGTGGATCCACAAATTTCCACCCACCCCGCGTTCCCCAAAGTCCTACGAGAAAAATGGTACCTCACTTGTGCAGGTCGGCCTAGTGCCCGCGACAGGAAACGGCGCAAAACGCAACGTGGTCACTCCTCAATTTTGCAGTGAAAAATGACCCTTTTTTGGCAAAGTGACTAGCTGTAGTTTTTGAACCCTAGCCCTGCCGGCACCTAGGGAAACCTAGCAAACCTATACATTTTTGAAAACTAGACACCCAGGGGAATCCAGGATGGAGTGACTTGACTGCCTCCCACCATGGTCTGTTGCCCAGAATCCCTTGCAAACGTAAAAAATTGACAAAGAAAACAAATTTTTCCCACATTTCTGTGATGGAAAGTTCTGGAATCTGCGTGGATCCAGAAATTTCCACCCACCCCGCGTTCCCCAAAGTCCTACGAGAAAAATGGTACCTCACTTGTGCGGGTCGGCCTAGTGCCCGCGACAGGAAACGGCGCAAAACGCAACGTGGTCACACCTCAATTTTGCAGTGAAAAATGACCCTTTTTTGGCAAACTGACGAGCTGTAGTTTTTTAACCCTAGCCCTGCCGGCACCTAGGGAAACCTAGCAAACCTATACATTTTTGAAAACTAGACACCCAGGGGAATCCAGGATGGGGTGACTTGACTGCATCCCACCATGGTCTGTTACCCAGAATCCCTTGCAAACGTAAACAATTGACAAAAAAAACACATTTTCCCCACATTTCTGTGATGGAAAGTTCTGGAATCTGCGTGGATCCACAAATTTCTACCCACCCCGCGTTCCCCAAAGTCCTACGAGAAAAATGGTACCTCACTTGTGCAGGTCGGCCTAGTGCCCGCGACAGGAAACGGCGCAAAACGCAACGTGGTCACTCCTCAATTTTGCAGTGAAAAATGACCCTTTTTTGGCAAAGTGACTAGCTGTAGTTTTTGAACCCTAGCCCTGCCGGCACCTAGGGAAACCTAGCAAACCTATACATTTTTGAAAACTAGACACCCAGGGGAATCCAGGATGGGGTGACTTGACTGCCTCCCACCATGGTCTGTTACCCAGAATCCCTTGCAAACGTAAAAAATTGACAGAAAAAACACATTTTCCGAACATTTCTATGATGGAAAGTTCTGGAATCTGCGTGGATCCACAAATTTCCACCCGCCCCGCGTTCCCCAAAGTCCTACGACAAAAATGGTACCTCACTTGTGCGGGTCGGCCTAGTGCCCGTGACAGGAAATGGCACTAAACGCAACGTGGTCACACCTCAATTTTGCAGTGAAAAATGACCCTTTTTTGGCAAAGTGACGAGCTGTAGTTTTTGAACCCTAGCCCTGCCGGCACCTATGGGAACCTAGCAAACCTATACATTTTTGAAAACTAGACACCCAGGGGAATCCAGGATGGGGTGACTTGACTGCCTCCCACCATGGCCTGTTACCCAGAATCCCTTGCAAACGTAATAAATTGACAAAAAAACCACATTTTCGCCACATTTCTGTGATGGAAAGTTCTGGAATCTGCGTGGATCCACAAATTTCCACCCACCCCGCGTTCCCCAAAGTCCTACGAGAAAAATGGTACCTCACTTGTGCGGGTCGGCCTAGTGCCCGCGACAGGAAACGTCGCAAAACGCAACGTGGTCACACCTCAATTTTGCAGTGAAAAATGACCCTTTTTTGGCAAAGTGACTAGCTGTAGTTTTTGAACCCTAGCCCTGCCGGCACCTAGGGAAACCTAGCAAACCTATACATTTTTGAAAACTAGACACCCAGGGGAATCCAGGATGGGGTGACTTGACTGCCTCCCACCATGGCCTGTTACCCAGAATCCCTTGCAAACGTAATAAATTGACAAAAAAAACAAATTTTCCCTACATTTCTGTGATGGAAAGTTCTGGAATCTGCGTGGATCCACAAATTTCCACCCACCACGCGTTCCCCAAAGTTCTACTAGAAAAATGGTACCTCACTTGTGCGGGTCGGCCTAGTGCCCGCGACAGGAAACGGCGCAAAACGCAACGTGGTCACACCTCAATTTTGCAGTGAAAAATGACCCTTTTTTGGCAAAGTGACGAGCTGTAGTTTATTAACCCTAGCCCTGCCGGCACCTAGGGAAACCTAGCAAACCTATACATTTTTGAAAACTAGACACCTAGGGGAATCCAGGATGGGGTGACTTGACTGCCTCCCACCATGGTCTGTTACCCAGAATCCCTTGCAAACGTAAAAAATTGACAAAAGAACCACATTTTCCGAATATTTCTGTGATGGAAAGTTCTGGAATCTGCGTGGATCCACAAATTTCCACCCACCCCGCGTTCCCCAAAGTCCTACGAGAAAAATGGTACCTCACTTGTGCAGGTCGGCCTAGTGCCCGCGACAGGAAACGGCGCAAAACGCAACGTGGTCACTCCTCAATTTTGCAGTGAAAAATGACCCTTTTTTGGCAAAGTGACTAGCTGTAGTTTTTGAACCCTAGCCCTGCCGGCACCTATGGAAACCTAGCAAACCTATACATTTTTGAAAACTAGACACCCAGGGGAATCCAGGATGGGGTGACTTGACTGCCTCCCACCATGGTCTGTTACCCAGAATCCCTTGCAAACGCAAACAATTGACAAAGAAAACTAATTTTTCCCACATTTCTGTGATGGAAAGTTCTGGAATCTGCGTGGATCCACAAATTTCCACCCACCCCGCGTTCCCAAAAGTCCTACGAGAAAAATGGTACCTCACTTGTGCGGGTCGGTCTAGTGCCCGTGACAGGAAACGGCACAAAACGCAACGTGGTCACACCTCAATTTTGCAGTGAAAAATGACCCTTTTTTGGCAAAGTGACGAGCTGTAGTTTTTGAACCCTAGCCCTGCCGGCACCTATGGGAACCTAGCAAACCTATACATTTTTGAAAACTAGACACCCAGGGGAATCCAGGATGGAGTGACTTGACTGCCTCCCACCATGGTCTGTTGCCCAGAATCCCTTGCAAACGTAAAAAATTGACAAAGAAAACAAATTTTTCCCACATTTCTGTGATGGAAAGTTCTGGAATCTGCGTGGATCCAGAAATTTCCACCCACCCCGCGTTCCCCAAAGTCCTACGAGAAAAATGGTACCTCACTTGTGCGGGTCGGCCTAGTGCCCGCGACAGGAAACGGCGCAAAACGCAACGTGGTCACACCTCAATTTTGCAGTGAAAAATGACCCTTTTTTGGCAAAGTGACGAGCTGTAGTTTTTTAACCCTAGCCCTGCCGGCACCTAGGGAAACCTAGCAAACCTATACATTTTTGAAAACTAGACACCCAGGGGAATCCAGGATGGGGTGACTTGACTGCATCCCACCATGGTCTGTTACCCAGAATCCCTTGCAAACGTAAACAATTGACAAAAAAAACACATTTTCCCCACATTTCTGTGATGGAAAGTTCTGGAATCTGCGTGGATCCACAAATTTCCACCCACCCCGCGTTCCCCAAAGTCCTACGAGAAAAATGGTACCTCACTTGTGCAGGTCGGCCTAGTGCCCGCGACAGGAAACGGCGCAAAACGCAACGTGGTCACACCTCAATTTTGCAGTGAAAAATGACCCTTTTTTGGCAAAGTGACGAGCTGTAGTTTATTAACCCTAGCCCTGCCGGCACCTAGGGAAACCTAGCAAACCTATACATTTTTGAAAACTAGACACCTAGGGGAATCCAGGATGGGGTGACTTGACTGCCTCCCACCATGGTCTGTTACCCAGAATCCCTTGCAAACGTAAAAAATTGACAAAAGAACCACATTTTCCGAATATTTCTGTGATGGAAAGTTCTGGAATCTGCGTGGATCCACAAATTTCCACCCACCCCGCGTTCCCCAAAGTCCTACGAGAAAAATGGTACCTCACTTGTGCAGGTCGGCCTAGTGCCCGCGACAGGAAACGGCGCAAAACGCAACGTGGTCACTCCTCAATTTTGCAGTGAAAAATGACCCTTTTTTGGCAAAGTGACTAGCTGTAGTTTTTGAACCCTAGCCCTGCCGGCACCTATGGAAACCTAGCAAACCTATACATTTTTGAAAACTAGACACCCAGGGGAATCCAGGATGGGGTGACTTGACTGCCTCCCACCATGGTCTGTTACCCAGAATCCCTTGCAAACGCAAACAATTGACAAAGAAAACTAATTTTTCCCACATTTCTGTGATGGAAAGTTCTGGAATCTGCGTGGATCCACAAATTTCCACCCACCCCGCGTTCCCAAAAGTCCTACGAGAAAAATGGTACCTCACTTGTGCGGGTCGGTCTAGTGCCCGTGACAGGAAACGGCACAAAACGCAACGTGGTCACACCTCAATTTTGCAGTGAAAAATGACCCTTTTTTGGCAAAGTGACGAGCTGTAGTTTTTGAACCCTAGCCCTGCCGGCACCTATGGGAACCTAGCAAACCTATACATTTTTGAAAACTAGACACCCAGGGGAATCCAGGATGGAGTGACTTGACTGCCTCCCACCATGGTCTGTTGCCCAGAATCCCTTGCAAACGTAAAAAATTGACAAAGAAAACAAATTTTTCCCATATTTCTGTGATGGAAAGTTCTGGAATCTGCGTGGATCCAGAAATTTCCACCCACCCCGCGTTCCCCAAAGTCCTACGAGAAAAATGGTACCTCACTTGTGCGGGTCGGCCTAGTGCCCGCGACAGGAAACGGCGCAAAACGCAACGTGGTCACACCTCAATTTTGCAGTGAAAAATGACCCTTTTTTGGCAAAGTGACGAGCTGTAGTTTTTTAACCCTAGCCCTGCCGGCACCTAGGGAAACCTAGCAAACCTATACATTTTTGAAAACTAGACACCCAGGGGAATCCAGGATGGGGTGACTTGACTGCATCCCACCATGGTCTGTTACCCAGAATCCCTTGCAAACGTAAACAATTGACAAAAAAAACACATTTTCCCCACATTTCTGTGATGGAAAGTTCTGGAATCTGCGTGGATCCACAAATTTCCACCCACCCCGCGTTCCCCAAAGTCCTACGAGAAAAATGGTACCTCACTTGTGCAGGTCGGCCTAGTGCCCGCGACAGGAAACGGCGCAAAACGCAACGTGGTCACTCCTCAATTTTGCAGTGAAAAATGACCCTTTTTTGGCAAAGTGACTAGCTGTAGTTTTTGAACCCTAGCCCTGCCGGCACCTAGGGAAACCTAGCAAACCTATACATTTTTGAAAACGAGACACCCAGGGGAATCCAGGATGGAGTGACTTGACTGCCTCCCACCATGGTCTGTTGCCCAGAATCCCTTGCAAATGTAAAAAATTGACAAAGAAAACAAATTTTTCCCACATTTCTGTGATGGAAAGTTCTGGAATCTGCGTGGATCCAGAAATTTCCACCCACCCCGCGTTCCCCAAAGTCCTACGAGAAAAATGGTACCTCACTTGTGCGGGTCGGCCTAGTGCCCGCGACAGGAAACGGCGCAAAACGCAACGTGGTCACACCTCAATTTTGCAGTGAAAAATGACCCTTTTTTGGCAAAGTGACGAGCTGTAGTTTTTTAACCCTAGCCCTGCCGGCACCTAGGGAAACCTAGCAAACCTATACATTTTTTAAAACTAGACACCCAGGGGAATCCAGGATGGGGTGACTTGACTGCATCCCACCATGGTCTGTTACCCAGAATCCCTTGCAAACGTAAACTATTGACAAAAAAAACACATTTTCCCCACATTTCTGTGATGGAAAGTTCTGGAATCTGCGTGGATCCACAAATTTCCACCCACCCCGCGTTCCCCAAAGTCCTACGAGAAAAATGGTACCTCACTTGTGCAGGTCGGCCTAGTGCCCGCGACAGGAAACGGCGCAAAACGCAACGTGGTCACTCCTCAATTTTGCAGTGAAAAATGACCCTTTTTTGGCAAAGTGACTAGCTGTAGTTTTTGAACCCTAGCCCTGCCGGCACCTAGGGAAACCTAGCAAACCTATACATTTTTGAAAACTAGACACCCAGGGGAATCCAGGATGGGGTGACTTGACTGCCTCCCACCATGGTCTGTTACCCAGAATCCCTTGCAAACGTAAAAAATTGACAGAAAAAACACATTTTCCGAAAATTTCTATGATGGAAAGTTCTGGAATCTGCGTGGATCCACAAATTTCCACCCACCCCGCGTTCCCCAAAGTCCTACGACAAAAATGGTACCTCACTTGTGCGGGTCGGCCTAGTGCCCGTGACAGGAAATGGCACTAAACGCAACGTGGTCACACCTCAATTTTGCAGTGAAAAATGACCCTTTTTTGGCAAAGTGACGAGCTGTAGTTTTTTAACTCTAGCCCTGCCGGCACCTATGGGAACCTAGCAAACCTATACATTTTTGAAAACTAGACACCCAGGGGAATCCAGGATGGGGTGACTTGACTGCCTCCCACCATGGCCTGTTACCCAGAATCCCTTGCAAACGTAATAAATTGACAAAAAAAACAAATTTTTCCCACATTTCTGTGAAGGAAAGTTCTGGAATCTGCGTGGATCCACAAATTTCCACCCACCCCGCGTTCCCCAAAGTCCTACGAGAAAAATGGTACCTCACTTGTGCGGGTCGGCCTAGTGCCCGCGACAGGAAACGGCGCAAAACGCAACGTGGTCACACCTCAATTTTGCAGTGAAAAATGACCCTTTTTTGGCAAAGTGACGAGCTGTAGTTTTTTAACCCTAGCCCTGCCGGCACCTAGGGAAACCTAGCAAACCTATACATTTTTGAAAACTAGACACCCAGGGGAATCCAGGATGGGGTGACTTGACTGCATCCCACCATGGTCTGTTACCCAGAATCCCTTGCAAACGTAAAAAATTGACAAAAAAAACACATTTTCCCACATTTCTGTGATGGAAAGTTCTGGAATCTGCGTGGATCCACAAATTTCCACCCACCCCGCGTTCCCCAAAGTCCTACGAGAAAAATGGTACCTCACTTGTGCAGGTCGGCCTAGTGCCCGCGACAGGAAACGGCGCAAAACGCAACGTGGTCACTCCTCAATTTTGTAGTGAAAAATGACCCTTTTTTGGCAAAGTGACGAGCTGTAGTTTTTGAACCCTAGCCCTACCGGCACCTAGAAAAACCTAGCAAACCTATACATTTTTGAAAACTAGACACCCAGGGGAATCCAGGATGGGGTGACTTGACTGACTCCCACCATGGTCTGTTACCCAGAATTCCTTGCAAACGTAAAAAATTGACAGAAAAAACAAATTTTCCCCACATTTCTGTGATGGAAAGTTCTGGAATCTGCGTGGATCCACAAATTTCCACCCACCCCGCGTTCCCCAAAGTCCTACAAGAAAAATGGTACCTCAATTGTGCGAGTCGGCCTAGTGCCCATGACAGGAAACGGCGCAAAACGCAACGTGGTCACACCTCAATTTTGCAGTGAAAAATGACCCTTTTTTGGCAAAGTGACTAGCTGTAGTTTTTGAACCCTAGCCCTGCCGGCACCTAGAAAACCTAGCAATCCTCTACATTTTTGAAAACTAGACACCCAGGGGAATCCAGGATGGGGTGACTTGACTGCCTCCCACTGAGGAAATATGAATTTTGTGATCAGTTATGTCCCCTATCGTAGACCCCAACGGCTCCATGTACATGCTATAAGTACATGTATGTTCCCTCCTACTCCAGTTTTGAAGACGCAAATATATGTGCGTCCACCGTCAACATGTCCTCTTTCAGACCCGCCATGAATGGGTCAGATATTCCATTCCTAAGTATTAAAGGCCACCGACTTTATATGGTTCACTTTCCACATTTTACAGATTCAGGCGAGTAGGCCCGAATTCTGTCATCAAGCCTTTTCCTGCCTTCTGCTTCTGAAAAGCTCCAGTCTGAGCCTGCATCTGTATCCATGAACTTTGTCCTACTCCCTGCGCGGCTAACGGTGCCTGATCCAGCCTATCGCCTGCCAAAAACTGTATTTCACCTTCAAGATTATCTCCTCCCTCCCCATCCGATGCATTCCTGTCTAGTAGTTTAGGTAAACATTCCTCCAGCTACCGTGCAAAGGGGCCAGGCCTCGCTGTCCTCATGCAAGTAATTCATAGCCCCGTTACCATGGAATATTCCTACCCCCTCGCATCTAGTGTAGACACTTAGACGCTTGTACACGCACTAACAGTCAGTATAGAATAGATTCTATCCTAGAGACCTTTCCTTTTGGATAACACAGTTCTTTAAACATAGGATATTAGATATGATTTGGGATTAGGTTGACATGAACCCCAGACTTCTGTCTCCACATGTAGAGCTAAATGTCAAGTCCCCTTCACCCTCTAGTCGCACGTCAATCACACGTCATGCGGCTGCGCGCGCATCTCTGCCAAATATTTCTGCTGACATTGCAGGATTCTTCTGTGGATCCACCCACTTGTGACATCATGTTTAATGACGTATTTTTGTTACACCCATGTATACGCCTCTATTAGTTACGTATGCACAGTTTATCTGTATTATCAGCTGTTACGCCTCTTGCATCTGTTTCACTGTAATGCATTTTCTATAAAACTGCTTATCTGTCAATAATATATGCCCTTCCTTCCTGAACTTTCGTGGTGATGGAATAGAATGCCTACAATTCGAATTATATTCCTTTGTATAGGAATAAAGCCTTTTAAAACCTCTAATACCACGGATTCTGCCTCTTATTTTTACTGAGTTATTCTCACTAAGACTTTACCGCATAAAAATAGTACCGGTAACGAAATATTTACCACATAAATTGGCGCCCGAACAGGGACACTTTCTCATCTCACGCGCCGGCGGTGCGTTGCAGGCCCGGTCTCCTGCCACAGCTGAACGGACAAAAACGCGTACCCGCAGGATTTCCTGTATCTCCCTCCGGCCGAGCGGGGGTGACTGAGGCTGCGATCAACACCCAGACGAGGCGGTGAGAAGTGCGAAGTATCCCGACCAGAGCCTAGCTGAGAGAGCAAGATCCGAGGTATACAGAGGCCCACCAGGTTCCGAAGTTCCGAGTCCAGTCGAGTCGAGTCCAGTCCGGTCCAGTTTCAGTTCCGTTCCGAGGCCTTCCGTTCCGAGCTACCCGGTGAGTACCATTACCGGGGAGGCATTTAACGTGCACATAGTCTGTGCCGGTCAAGACGGGTTTGGGTACACAAGTCCGGTCTGCACTGTTTCAGCAGTGTATCTGTACTGTTTAGCAGTATATATAGTATGTCTTTCATATAAATAAATATTATCTAGTGTCAGTATTATGTCAGTAACTAGTTTTCTATTAGTTATCATTGTTCGTTAAAACTGTTAAATGTTAAATGTTTTAATACGTTCTATACATTGTGGTGTGAATGACTGTTCATTATTGTGTTCATCGTATAAAGTGTGTCCTAGAAACAAGATCTAAAAATGCCGCTCTTTTCGAAACTAAGACAGATCAAAACCAGAAAAGGTGTACTCGAAGAAGCTGTTCCCATTCCACCTAGGGATACTCCAGGATACTTTATGTATCATAAGCATGGTCTAGATGCCGTATTATTTCTTGATTTATGGGTGGACTACACCAAAGAATTACCAGAGAGTCAGAGATGGCCCGCAGCGGGGACCTGGGATGCAGATTGCATCATGAGAGTAGAAGAAGAATTATGGAAAAAGAAAGCCAGACAGTCACAGAAAGATGCCATTGAATTATGGCGTAAAGAATCATACAGACGTACAGAAAAAGCACACAGACAGGAAGAGAAAGGTAGAGAGAATTCAAATAAAACTCGAGAAAATCTATTACTTGAGGAAGGTACCCGAGTAAACTCAGAACAAATAGATAGACAAAGAAACACTCTTATGAATGGTATGTATCCACTTCTGGCCGAAGGGTTACCTAAGGCTACCCCGGAAATACCAAAAGATTTAACTCCTCCATTACTCCCGATAAAAGCACATCCCAAAACACATCCCAAAACAGCAAAGGACGTTTTCCTTTCCTTCTATTTAGATGACGTAGCTCCCGAGTATGCTAATGCCATACCGCACATACCGCTTGCCGATGGTGTTCAACACCAAGAGCATCCGTCTGTATCCCCGCAACTACAAACTCCTACACAAGTTCCCACAGGTCCGTCCGTTTCTGCAGTTTTTCCTGCATCTACAATCTCTATCCTACGCCCAACGAATCCTTTCGTGCCTAGCACCTCAGACGGTGCTATCGGAGGTACGACAGACATGTTTGCCACCCCGCCGCGAAATAAACAGACTCTTACAGATTTAGCACTCCAACGTACACCCCAATTAGCGACATCCGACATGTTTAAAGAACAGCTTGTGGATTGTAGATACGACCCAGTACCAGGTAGACAGGATAAATTGCTCATATCATCACTACGTATAAGACGAGCTACATTATATTTAATGACAATACCAGGAATGGGTGAACACCTAGACGAAATATATCGCTTTGTCCAAACAGGGCGAGGTCCAGAAAGTATTAACGAAGCTATGGAATATCAGAAAGTGGATGTCCAAAGACAACTACTACGTTTTTTCATAAATTGTGTAATTAGGAATCAAGACAGGCCCGGGGCAGATCACGATACCATGCAAAGACTTGTCAAATGGGGTCAGATCATATCAGAAGAGAAACATGATAGACAGGCGTGTATAATCGCCATGTGTCGAAAGATCCGCAAGGAAGTAGAACGAATACATAAAGAAAGACGAGAAACAGACAGAGTAGAATCAGAGGAGGAGGAGGAGCAAGAATCAGAACAAATAGAAACAATAGCTTATGTAGGTAGAGGAAGACCCCATAATAATACTAGAGGCTTGAATGATCAGATACGTCCAATACGTCCAGAATATAATAGACATTTTCCAAATCCTATGTTAAATACAAAATCCCCCGAACATCTATTCCAAGCCGCTGATAAATTACTCCGAGATCGAAGGGGGTACCATATGCTCGATTCCATGGACGAACAAGAATTAGCTAGGTCAGCAGTACAATGGGCTGACAGTCCCAGCGAATACAATGATGATGTACTTGCACACACGTTTCTGAATCTTGACCCATACGAACAGCGTTTAGCTAGTATATACATGATTCAACACCTCCTTATATTATATAAAAACCAACACTCCGATCCAGGACCCTTACCTGACATATTGACAGAACTACTCACGAACATATGGAGAGGGTCAGGTACTGATTTGATTAGGGAAATTCTAGAATTCCGAAACCAATATTTAAATGTCGTATGCCCAGAACACGTTCCAGTTCCCACCATGGGAAGAAAAATGTATCATATAGATAGACAGAACCCGTTACGCGAAGTACACCCAATCAGAGGTGACGGTAATAACTTTACACGCGTGTTTGTGTACACGCCTATAACTAAACTAGAATTATTGGAAATGAAGAAAGTAGTACCCAGCCATGACTAGGGGTGGGCGGAATTTGCGTAATCGCGTTACGCAAATCTCCGCGAAACGGTAAAAAATCTCCGCGAACACGCAGAAATTCCGCGAACACGCGGAATTGCTTGTTCGCGATACTTTTTTCCTGTTTGCGATCGCTGTTTGCGTGCTCGGGGTGAAATATCTCGCGAACACGCATATTGAGAACGCGAACAAGCAAAAAATTTCGCGAAGTCGCGGAACGCAGATTTTTGTGCAATTTCGCGTTCTCCGCGGAACGCGAAATTACCCAAATTCCGCAAATTCCGCAAACGGAACGGAATTTACCGCCCAGGCCTAGCCATGACAAGGACCCAGCAGGTTTCCACCGCGAGATAAAAGACATGTTACTCATGGGAGAGTATACCTACCCCGACATTATGAAAATATTAAAAGTCCTATTACCCGCCGGTGTTTATGAGAAACTTAAAGAAAAGGAATGGGAGGTGGGAGACCAAAAGATAGATTGGACAGCATTAGAGAACGAAGAGAAGGCCCGAGCTGCAGGATCAGGACTTGGGGAAAAGACTACGGCACTAGCAGGACTACTAGTGCAGGTACTGCCACGTTTATTAACTATGAAAAAGGAAGACTGGGGTGCAATATCAGCCTGTAAACAAAAGCCAGATGAAGACACTAGTGATTTCTATTCCCGATTTGAAAAATGTTTTGGTATAAATAGTGGTATAAAAGCCAGTAGTGAGTCATATCCACATCTGTTTGTGACAAAATTAGTTGAAAATTCTCTGCTACAAGTCAAGAATAGAGTATTGAAATTCGAAAGTACCTGGCAAGGTAATACCCCATCACAGATGTTACAGATGTTACAATATCATCACAATAGAATTAGAGAAGAACAAGAACACGAACAAAGACGTATGAAAGATACAAAAATGAAAATGCTTGTTGCTCAGTCAGTTCCAGCCGATGGTCATCAAAAGGGTGATTCCGCAGGTCCAACGAAAGGGACATGCAACTATTGTAAACAACAAGGTCATTATATACACGATTGTCCAGTCCTGAAACATAATATTGCTACAGGTAGAACTCAGGAGAGACCACGTCCACCTAGACAGGATCAGAATCAACAACAAATCCCTCAGCATGCACAACCTAGGTTAGCTCCGCAACAACTAGCTCCGCAACAGGGAGCTCCACAACAGACCATAGCACCACCACAAGCGCAGCCTATTGCTGCAACACAAGCAACAACACAACAGATGTATCAGTATGCACAAGCAGATTATCCCGATTATCAGCGATACTCATGAGATAGCCTAGAAAGGGAAGTTGGCTTACCCCTTATTGAGGTTCCGGTAGACCAAGAGGGACCTTATGTACATAGTGAACTATTAGGGGAAGACAGAAAGTTTTTACTTGATACAGGGGCAAGCAGAACAACTATAAGACGCAGTGAAGTTCCAGGGGCACCCCTCTCAGGCTCACAAAATATTTCCCTTGGATTCTCAGGAAAACCTATAATAAATGACGTAACACAACCTCTTCCACTTACGATTGGTCCATTGACACGTACTACAGATTTATTGCTTACTAAATCATGTCCAGAAAACTTGTTAGGTATAAAAACATTGAAAGCTCTAGGAGCTATAATATGTTGTTCTCCGGAAGGAGTACGACTATTTTTACGTGACTTTAAAGGTCACTATGTGTCCAGAGACATGGACCACCGACTGCAGAATTTACCTACACATTTATGGGCACAAGGCCCCACTGATGTTGGTTGCATGAATATTACACCATATCGTGTCACACTAAAAACAGGAGTAATACTACCACGAATACGACAATATAAGTTACCACCCGATGCTGTTGTGGCTTTGCTGCAAATCATTGACGAGCTCATTGCACAAGGAGTGGTTGTCGAAACCGACTCCAATGTATGTAATTCCCCGATAATTCCGATTCTTAAAAGAACGGATCCAAAAGCATCACCAGTATATCGATTAGTTATTGATCTGCGCGAATTAAATAAATGTATTGTACCACAATACCCCGTGGTCCCAGATATCTCTTCATTACTAACAGCTATTGACTCAGAAGCAACGTTCTTCACTGTAATTGATCTCAAGAATGCTTTCTTTAGTGTCCCAATCGATCCGGAAAGTCAATATTTGTTCGGATTCAGTTTAAATGGACGAAGTTTTAAATTCACACGCGCACCTCAAGGATTTACAGAAAGCCCCAGCATCTATAGCCAAGCACTGAAACGAGAACTTGACAGTATCCACATGCCAGTTAACACTGCCTTGCTTCAATATGTCGATGATCTGCTGATCACCGCTCGAAGCGAACTTGAATGTGAAACAGCGTCACTGACGGTTTTGAAATTTCTGGCCGACAAGGGGCACAAGGTGTCCCCTTCTAAGCTGCAATTCTGTGTCCAGCGAGTTGTTTACCTTGGACACTCGCTGTCCAAGGAGGGAAGGCAGCTTACACCCGATCGCATCCAGTTAATCGCTAACATGCCATCACCCAAGACACAAAAGGAGGTACGGGCATTCATAGGCCTCACTTCGTACTGTAGGCAGTGGATCCCTCAATATGCATTTCTAGCAAAACCACTCATCCAGTTGACAACACAGGAGGCAGCCACATCGACTGTCCTCCCTTGGACTCAAGAACATACACACGCCTTTGAAAGCTTAAAGAAAGCTTTATGCCAAGCACCTGTTTTAGCAACACCATGTTACAGTAAACAGTTTACACTCTTTGTTACAGAACGCGAAGGTACTGCCTTGTCAGTACTCACTCAGGAACAAGCAGGATCACACAAACCATGTGCTTATTTCTCTAGTACATTAGATCCAGTAGCTCAGGCTCTTCCTGCGTGCCTGAAATCGGTGGCAGCAACAGCTTTAGCTATCAGACAAAGCGATGCCATAGTGTTAGGACATCAATTGACAGTACAAGTACCACATGCAGTAGAGGTTCTCTTGAACCGCACACAAACACAACACTTGACTATAGCGAGACTCACCGGTTACGAACTGACATTGTTTCAGCCACACATAGAAATCAGACGTTGCAATACGTTAAATCCTGCCACACTGTTACCAGTGGGCGGAACGGATCCATTGGCACATGATTGTGTCGAAGTCATTACTATCACGACGAAACCCAGACAAGACTTGACAGATATCCCTTTGTCAGATCCAGACTTGACATTGTATGTAGATGGGTCATGTATGAGAACAAGTACAGGAGAGTTAGTGGCTGCTTACGCAGTCACAACAGACACTGAAGTCATTGAAACAAATCGTATTAACACTTTGTCAGCTCAAGCAGCAGAGCTCATCGCTCTGACACAAGCCTGTATTCAAGCCAAAAATAAGAAAGTCAACATATACACAGATTCACGTTATGCATTCGGAGTCGTCCATGACTTCGGCGTACTGTGGCGTGAGAGAGGTTATTTAACTTCTCACGGTGCCCACATCCAACACGGACCCCTCATTCAAGCCCTATTAGACGCAATTCATCTACCTACTGCAATATCGATTATGAAATGCAAAGCCCATACAAAAGTTACCGATATCATTTCTCAGGGTAATGACCTAGCTGACAGAACAGCTAAACAGACTGCTCAGAATCAGACTCTCACAACTGACATGACAAAGACAATAGTTCAGACACTAACACATTGCATGACAGTTAAGGATCCCGCCCTTGATGTAATTGACATACAGACACATGCTACACCAGAAGAAATAAAGAAATGGACTGAATTAGGAGGGATCCAAACGGATCAAGGATGGATGACGAAGGAAAAATCTATATGGTTTCTTCCCGACTCTATGGTTCAAGTCATCATTAACACAATACATAGTCCAGCACACCTAGGAGAAAAAGCTATGCTAGACAGCATTCAACACATTTGGTTCAACAAACACTTGCGAGCAGCAGCTAAACAAAAAGTTCGTACCTGTATGATATGTTGTCAGTTTAATCCAGGTAAAAGCATCCCCGTAGAGCAGGGTGGATTTCAACCTCCCGATCATGCTTTTGAAGTCCTCCAGATGGATTATATCCAGATGGAACGATGTCGAGGATTCAAATATGTTCTCGTAGTTGTCTGTGCTCTTTCCCGTTGGACAGAAGCATACCCGGTTTCAGATTACACTGCTCCGACTACTGCCAAACAGTTAGTTCGAGAATTCTTCCCACGGTACGGTTTACCACGTGTTGTCTACTCAGATAACGGCCAGCCGTTCTCATCCGAACTAATGAAACACGTTTCCCTTTTGTTAGGCTACCAATGGAAATTCCACTGTGTCCGGCATCCCGAGGCCGCAGGTCTCGTGGAACGCCATAATCAAACTCTGAAAATTAGATTGTCCAAAATATGTAGGGAAAAAGGTGTCGACTGGATAGTAGCCTTACCAGTTGCGCTCTTTTACATGAGAATGGTAGCACATTCTCGAACTGGGCTATCCCCGTACGAGGTGATCTTCGGTAGACCACCAAATATGTGGGGGACGCCTATACCTCGCAAAATAACTGATGTTGACTGTAATATGCTGACAGATTACCTGGCTTCCTTGATGTCTGCACTACAATCTTGTCGTTCACAGGTAACCGCAGCTTTTCCCGATAATACTGAGGCGAAGCCCCATGACGTGGTTCCTGGTGACCTGGTTTTGGTCAGGAATTTCGACCGGAAGACCCAACTGGATCCTAGGTGGAAGTCACCGAAGTTGGTTCTACTCACCACAAGGACAGCCGTGAAAATCGAGGGACGGAAAGGGTGGTTGCACTCGAGTCATATCAAGAAATTTATGGACTACCATCCAGTGTAGATACTCAACCCTGTATTCCCTCACAGACAGACTCAAAGCTCCCCTTGGCTGAATTAACAAAACCAGAACTTTACAAACTAAAATTGAGGTCTAGTAAGTCAGACAATTTGATTGTTTAAGTCCTCTCCAAGGTGAATCGGTTGAATTTGTCTCTGACATGTATCCTCTAGACCGGAATAGAGAAAGAAATCAGCGAATGCAGCTTAAAAAACATGCGTATTGTAAATCACTTCGTAGTCACTGCACAGTAACATTATTAATTTTGTTTTTTCTAAGTCTTCTGATCATTATTTTTAGCATACTATTGCATATGTATTACCCTATTCTTAAGCGTGCTTACAATGTCACTGCAGAACACTCTTTTAGCGAATTTCCTCCGCATGAGTTGTCATATAGATTTGCGCTGCGCAACAACACATTCATTAGTATGTTACATCATTCCCATCAAACCAGCAATGCCACAAATTGTTGGATATGTGGCCGACTCCCTCCCTATCAAAACTATAAGGGAGTTTTGCCCCTCTTTCCATATCCGTTCACACACAATGGCTCCTGTGGAGCATGGTTTAGTTTGATTAATTCCCTAGATTCAAATTCCGCAGTTTATCAAGACAACTGGGTTTGGGGAAACCTGAACCTAGTTTTACTTAAAGTCTGCTACCCTAACAAGGAGGGACTCCCCAAAAGAACAGGAACTGATCTAGAAAATGAAGTATATGGATTAGGTAATTTTACACTTAACCTCATGATCCTGAACGTTGAATCTGAAGCTACACCAATCTTGCCCGCCATGTCAGTATTCCCAGTAAAAGGGGAATTATGTATAAGAAAGAATGGTTCCATACACATGGGCCATAGTAAATGCACCACTGTAATAAAATTCAGTGATCAAGGCAAGTCTACATTTAGAGCTTCCCATCATTCTTACTTCATATGTGGCCAGACCGCATATATATGTCTACCTTTAGATTGGGATGGTACTTGTTACATAGCATTCCTTCTGCCACCTGTTTTCCTAGCTCCTCCTGATTATCATAGAAATACCCATTTAGTACACAATAGACAACAGAGAGATCTCCCAATTGTCGATTACACTGAAACAGCATGGGAAAAATACACAGATTTCAATAAAGGATTCTTTCCCTATATAGGTACAGTCACTAATAGTAAGCTGATACGTAGATTAACCAGAACCCTTGAAGCAGTAGTGAATGAGACTATTTCCGCTTTAGGCAATTTAACAGAAGAGCAGTCTGCTATGCGGATTGTTGTGCTTCAAAATCGTCTTGTCCTTGACGTCATCCTGGCCGATAGGGGCGGAGCTTGTAGGGTCATCGGATCAAGTTGTTGCATTTTCATACCAGAAAATTCGCCGTCAGTATATAAAGCCATAACCCGCCTTCATAAGATTATAAGCCAGATACACCAGAGTCCAGGCACCTGGACTTGGTCCGGTTGGTTCTGGGGCGTGTTGTCAGCCTGGGGATGGAGAATCCTATCCTTCCTAGGTATTGGCTTTCTCATACTATTCAGTTGCTGTTTATGTCTACAATGTGGGCCAGCGATTTGTGGTCTGTGTGCCACATCGTGTATCCCACATCCAAGTTTTCGTTCAAGATCTCGGAAGAAGAAAGAAGAACAAATGATGCTATATGAACAGATCGATGGATTGATGAAGATCGATATCTCCTGAGGGTCCGTAGGGGACAAGGAGAGAATGAGGAAATATGAATTTTGTGATCAGTTATGTCCCCTATCGTAGACCCCAACGGCTCCATGTACATGCTATAAGTACATGTATGTTCCCTCCTACTCCAGTTTTGAAGACGCAAATATATGTGCGTCCACCGTCAACATGTCCTCTTTCAGACCCGCCATGAATGGGTCAGATATTCCATTCCTAAGTATGAAAGGCCACCGACTTTATATGGTTCACTTTCCACATTTTACAGATTCAGGCGAGTAGGCCCGAATTCTGTCATCAAGCCTTTTCCTGCCTTCTGCTTCTGAAAAGCTCCAGTCTGAGCCTGCATCTGTATCCATGAACTTTGTCCTACTCCCTGCACGGCTAACGGTGCCTGATCCAGCCTATCGCCTGCCAAAAACTGTATTTCACCTTCAAGATTATCTCCTCCCTCCCCATCCGATGCATTCCTGTCTAGTAGTTTAGGTAAACATTCCTCCAGCTACCGTGCAAAGGGGCCAGGCCTCGCTGTCCTCATGCAAGTAATTCATAGCCCCGTTACCATGGAATATTCCTACCCCCTCGCATCTAGTGTAGACACTTAGACGCTTGTACACGCACTAACAGTCAGTATAGAATAGATTCTATCCTAGAGACCTTTCCTTTTGGATAACACAGTTCTTTAAACATAGGATATTAGATATGATTTGGGATTAGGTTGACATGAACCCCAGACTTCTGTCTCCACATGTAGAGCTAAATGTCAAGTCCCCTTCACCCTCTAGTCGCACGTCAATCACACGTCATGCGGCTGCGCGCGCATCTCTGCCAAATATTTCTGCTGACATTGCAGGATTCTTCTGTGGATCCACCCACTTGTGACATCATGTTTAATGACGTATTTTTGTTACACCCATGTATACGCCTCTATTAGTTACGTATGCACAGTTTATCTGTATTATCAGCTGTTACGCCTCTTGCATCTGTTTCACTGTAATGCATTTTCTATAAAACTGCTTATCTGTCAATAATATATGCCCTTCCTTCCTGAACTTTCGTGGTGATGGAATAGAATGCCTACAATTCGAATTATATTCCTTTGTATAGGAATAAAGCCTTTTAAAACCTCTAATACCACGGATTCTGCCTCTTATTTTTACTGAGTTATTCTCACTAAGACTTTACCGCATAAAAATAGTACCGGTAACGAAATATTTACCACACCACCATGGTCTGTTACCCAGAATCCCTTGCAAATGTAAAAAATTGACAGAAAAAACACATTTTCCGAACATTTCTGTGATGGAAAGTTCTGGAATCTGCGTGGATCCACAAATTTCCACCCACCCCGCGTTCCCCAAAGTCCTACGAGAAAAATGGTACCTCACTTGTGCGGGTCGGTCTAGTGCCCGTGACAGGAAACGGCACAAAACGCAACGTGGTCACACCTCAATTTTGCAGTGAAAAATGACCCTTTTTTGGCAAAGTGACGAGCTGTAGTTTTTGAACCCTAGCCCTGCCGGCACCTATGGGAACCTAGCAAACCTATACATTTTTGAAAACTAGACACCCAGGGGAATCCAGGATGGGGGGACTTGACTGCCTCCCACCATGGCCTGTTACCCAGAATCCCTTGCAAACGTAATAAATTGACAAAAAAAACAAATTTTCGCCACATTTCTGTGATGGAAAGTTCTGGAATCTGCGTGGATCCACAAATTTCCACCCACCCCGCGTTCCCCAAAGTCCTACAAGAAAAATGGTACCTCACTTGTGCGGGTCGGCCTAGAGCCCGCGACAGGAAACGTCGCAAAACGCACCTACACTAGCCCTGCCGGCACCTAGGGAAACCTAGCAAACCTATACATTTTTGAAAACTAGACACCCAGGGGAATCCAGGATGGGGTGACTTGACTGCCTCCCACCATGGTCTGTTGCCCAGAATCCCTTGCAAACGTAAAAAATTGACAAAGAAAACAAATTTTTCCCAAATTTCTGTGATGGAAAGTTCTGGAATCTGCGTGGATCCACAAATTTCCACCCACCCCGGGTTCCCCAAAGTCCTACGAGAAAAATGGTACCTCACTTGTGCGGGTCGGCCTAGTGCCCGCGACAGGAAACGGCGCAAAACGCAACGTGGTCACACCTCAATTTTGCAGTGAAAAATGACCCTTTTTTGGCAAAGTGACGAGCTTTAGTTTTTTAACCCTAGCCCTGCCGGCACCTAGGGAAACCTAGCAAACCTATACATTTTTGAAAACTAGACACCCAGGGGATTCCAGGATGGGGTGACTTGACTGCATCCCACCATGGTCTGTTACCCAGAATCCCTTGCAAACGTAAAAAATTGACAAAAAAAACACATTTTCCCCACATTTCTGTGATGGAAAGTTCTGGAATCTGCGTGGATCCACAAATTTCCACCCACCCCGCGTTCCCCAAAGTCCTACAAGAAAAATGGTACCTCACTTGTGCGAGTCGGCCTAGTGCCCGTGACAGGAAGCGGCGCAAAACGCAACGTGGTTACACCTCAATTTTGCAGTGAAAAATGACCCTTTTTTGGCAAAGTGACTAGCTGTAGTTTTAGAACCCTAGCCCTGCCGGCACCTAGAAAACCTAGCAATCCTATACATTTTTGAAAACTAGACACCCAGGGTAATCCAGGATGGGGTGACTTGACTGCCTCCCACCATGGTCTGTTACCCAGAATCCCTTGCAAATGTAAAAAATTGACAGAAAAAACACATTTTCCGAACATTTCTGTGATGGAAAGTTCTGGAATCTGCGTGGATCCACAAATTTCCACCCACCCCGCGTTCCCCAAAGTCCTACGAGAAAAATGGTACCTCACTTGTGCGGGTCGGTCTAGTGCCCGTGACAGGAAACGGCACAAAACGCAACGTGGTCACACCTCAATTTTGCAGTGAAAAATGACCCTTTTTTGGCAAAGTGACGAGCTGTAGTTTTTGAACCCTAGCCCTGCCGGCACCTATGGGAACCTAGCAAACCTATACATTTTTGAAAACTAGATACCCAGGGGAATCCAGGATGGGGGGACTTGACTGCCTCCCACCATGGCCTGTTACCCAGAATCCCTTGCAAACGTAATAAATTGACAAAAAAAACAAATTTTCGCCACATTTCTGTGATGGAAAGTTCTGGAATCTGCGTGGATCCACAAATTTCCACCCACCCCGCGTTCCCCAAAGTCCTACAAGAAAAATGGTACCTCACTTGTGCGGGTCGGCCTAGTGCCCGCGACAGGAAACGTCGCAAAACGCAATGTGGTCACACCTCAATTTTGCAGTGAAAAATGACCCTTTTTTGGCAAAGTGACTAGCTGTAGTTTTTGAACCCTAGCCCTGCCAGCACCTAGGGAAACCTAGCAAACCTATACATTTTTGAAAACTAGACACCCAGGGGAATCCAGGATGGGGTGACTTGACTGCCTCCCACCATGGTCTGTTGCCCAGAATCCCTTGCAAACGTAAAAAATTGACAAAGAAAACAAATTTTTCCCAAATTTCTGTGATGGAAAGTTCTGGAATCTGCGTGGATCCACAAATTTCCACCCACCCCGCGTTCCCCAAAGTCCTACGAGAAAAATGGTACCTCACTTGTGCGGGTCGGCCTAGTGCCCGCGACAGGAAACGGCACAAAACGCAACGTGGTCACTCCTCAATTTTACAGTGAAAAATGACCCTTTTTTGGCAAAGTGACTAGCTGTAGTTTTTGAACCCTAGCCCTGCCGGCACCTAGGGAAACCTAGCAAACCTATACATTTTTAAAATATAGACACCCAGGGGAATCCAGGATGGGGTGACTTGACTGCCTCCCACCATGGTCTGTTACCCAGAATCCCTTGAGAACGTAAACAATTGACAAAAAAACACATTTTTCCCACATTTCTGTGATGGAAAGTTCTGGAATCTGCGTGGATCCACAAATTTCCACCCACCCCGCATTCCCCAAAGTCCTACCAGAAAAATGGTACCTCACTTGTGCGGGTCGGCCTAGTTCCCGCGACAGGAAACGGTGCAAAGCAACGTGGTCACACCTCAATATTGCTGTGAAAAATGACCCTTTTTTGGCAAAGTGACTAGCTGTAGTTTTTGAACCCTAACCCTGCCGGCACCTAGGGAAACCTAGCAAACCTATACATTTTTGAAAACTAGACACCCAGGGGAATCCAGGATGGGGTGACTTGACTGCCTCCCACCATGGTCTGTTACCCAGAATCCCTTGCAAACGCAAACAATTGACAAAGAAAACAAAATTTTCCCACATTTCTGTGATGGAAAGTTCTGGAATCTGCGTGGATCCACAAATTTCCACCCACCCCGCGTTCCCCAAAGTCCTACGAGAAAAATGGTACCTCACTTGTGCGGGTCGGCCTAGTGCCCGCGACAGGAAACGGCGCAAAACACAACGTGGTCACACCTCATCTTTGTAGTGAAAAATGACCCTTTTTTGGCAAAGTGACGAGCTATAGTTTCTGAACCCTAGCCCTACCGGCACCTAGAGAAACCTAGCAAACCTATACATTTTTGAAAACTAGACACCCAGGGGAATCCAGGATGGGGTGACTTGACTGCCTCCCACCATGGTCTGTTACCCAGAATCCCTTGCAAACGTAAAAAATTGAAAAAAAACACATTTTCTCCACATTTCTGTGATGGAAAGTTCTGGAATCTGTGTGGATCCACAAATTTCCACCCACCCCGTGTTCCCCAAAGTCCTACGAGAAAAATGATACCTCACTTGTGCGGGTCGGCCTAGTGCCCGTGACAGGAAACGGCGCAAAACGCAACGTGGTCACACCTCAATTTTGCAGTGAAAAATGACCCTTTTTTGGCAAAGTGACTAGCTGTAGTTTTTTAACCCTAGCCCTGCCGGCACCTAGGGAAACCTAGCAAACCTATACATTTTTAAAATCTAGACACCCAGGGGAATCCAGGATGGGGTGACTTGACTGCCTCCCACCATGGTCTGTTACCCAGAATCCCTTGCAAACGTAAAAAATTGACAGAAGAAACACATTTTCCGAAAATTTCTGTGATGGAAAGTTCTGGAATCTGCGTGGATCCACAAACTTCCACCCACCCCGCGTTCCCCAAAGTCCTACGAAAAAATGGTACCTCACTTGTGCAGGTCGGCCTAGTGCCCGTGACAGGAAACGGCACAAAACGCAACGTGGTCACACCTCAATTTTGCAGTAAAAAATGACCCTTTTTGGCAAAGTGACGAGCTGTAGTTTTTGAACCCTAGCCCTGCCGGCACCTAGGAGAACCTAGCAAACCTATACATTTTTGAAAACTAGACACCCAGGGGAATCCAGGATGGGGTGACCTGACTGTCTCCCACCATGGTCTGTTACCCAGAATCCCTTGCAAACGTAATAAATTGACAAAAAAAACACATTTTCCCCACATTTCTGTGATGGAAAGTTCTGGAATCTGCGTGGATCCACAAATTTCCACCCACCCCGCGTTCCCCAAAGTTCTACGAGAAAAATGGTACCTCACTCGTGCGGGTCGGCCTAGTGCCCGCGACAGGAAACGGCGCAAAACGCAACGTGGTCCCACCTCAATTTTGCAGTGAAAAATGACCATTTTTTGGCAAAGTGACGAGCTGTAGTTTATTAACCCTAGCCCTGCCGGCACCTAGGGAAACCAAGCAAACCTATACATTTTTGAAAACTAGACACCCAGGGGAATCCAGGATGGGGTGACCTGACTGCCTCCCACCATGGTCTGTTACCCAGAATCCCTTGCAAACGTAATAAATTGACAAAAAAAACACATTTTCCCCACATTTCTGTGATGGAAAGTTCTGGAATCTGCGTGGATCCACAAATTTCCACCCACCCCGCGTTCCCCAAAGTTCTACGAGAAAAATGGTACCTCACTCGTGCGGGTCGGCCTAGTGCCCGCGACAGGAAACGGCGCAAAACGCCAAGTGGTCACACCTCATCTTTGTAGTGAAAAATGACCCTTTTTTGGCAAAGTGACGAGCTGTAGTTTTTGAACCCTAGCCCTACCGGCACCTAGAGAAACCTAGCAAACCTATACATTTTTGAAAACTAGACACCCAGGGGAATCCAGGATGGGGTGACTTGACTGCCTCCCACCATGGCCTGTTACCCAGAATCCCTTGCAAACGTAATAAATTGACAAAAAAAACAAATTTTCCCTACATTTCTGTGATGGAAAGTTCTGGAATCTGCGTGGATCCACAAATTTCCACCCACCACGCGTTCCCCAAAGTTCTACTAGAAAAATGGTACCTCACTTGTGCGGGTCGGCCTAGTGCCCGCGACAGGAAACGGCGCAAAACGCAACGTGGTCACACCTCAATTTTGCAGTGAAAAATGACCCTTTTTTGGCAAAGTGACGAGCTGTAGTTTATTAACCCTAGCCCTGCCGGCACCTAGGGAAACCTAGCAAACCTATACATTTTTGAAAACTAGACACCTAGGGGAATCCAGGATGGGGTGACTTGACTGCCTCCCACCATGGTCTGTTACCCAGAATCCCTTGCAAACGTAAAAAATTGACAAAAGAACCACATTTTCCGAACATTTCTGTGATGGAAAGTTCTGGAATCTGCGTGGATCCACAAATTTCCACCCACCCCGCGTTCCCCAAAGTCCTACGAGAAAAATGGTACCTCACTTGTGCAGGTCGGCCTAGTGCCCGCGACAGGAAACGGCGCAAAACGCAACGTGGTCACTCCTCAATTTTGCAGTGAAAAATGACCCTTTTTTGGCAAAGTGACTAGCTGTAGTTTTTGAACCCTAGCCCTGCCGGCACCTATGGAAACCTAGCAAACCTATACATTTTTGAAAACTAGACACCCAGGGGAATCCAGGATGGGGTGACTTGACTGCCTCCCACCATGGTCTGTTACCCAGAATCCCTTGCAAACGCAAACAATTGACAAAGAAAACTAATTTTTCCCACATTTCTGTGATGGAAAGTTCTGGAATCTGCGTGGATCCACAAATTTTCACCCACCCCGCGTTCCCCAAAGTCCTACGAGAAAAATGGTACCTCACTTGTGTGGGTCGGCCTAGTGCCCGCGACAGGAAACGGCGCAAAACGCCAAGTGGTCACACCTCATCTTTGTAGTGAAAAATGACCCTTTTTTGGCAAAGTGACGAGCTGTAGTTTTTGAACCCTAGCCCTACAGGCACCTAGAGAAACCTAGCAAACCTATACATTTTTGAAAACTAAACACCCAGGGGAATCCAGGATGGGGTGACTTGACTGCCTCCCACCATGGCCTGTTACCCAGAATCCCTTGCAAACTTAAAAAATTGAAAAAAAAACACATTTTCTCCACATTTCTGTGATGGAAAGTTCTGGAATCTGTGTGGATCCACAAATTTCCACCCACCCCGCATTCCCCAAAGTCCTACGAGAAAAATGGTACCTCACTTGTGCGGGTCGGCCTAGTGCCCGTGACAGGAAACGGCGCAAAACGCAACGTGGTCACACCTCAATTTTGCAGTGAAAAATGACCCTTTTTTGGCAAAGTGACTAGCTGTAGTTTTTGAACCCTAGCCCTGCCGGCACCTAGGGAAACCTAGCAAACCTATACATTTTTAAAATCTAGACACCCAGGGGAATCCAGGATGGGGTGACTTGACTGCCTCCCACCATGGTCTGTTACCCAGAATCCCTTGCAAACGTAAAAAATTGACAGAAGAAACACATTTTCCGAAAATTTCTGTGATGGAAAGTTCTGGAATCTGCGTGGATCCACAAACTTCCACCCACCCCGCGTTCCCCAAAGTCCTACGAAAAAATGGTACCTCACTTGTGCAGGTCGGCCTAGTGCCCGTGACAGGAAACGGCACAAAACGCAACGTGGTCACACCTCAATTTTGCAGTAAAAAATGACCCTTTTTGGCAAAGTGACGAGCTGTAGTTTTTGAACCCTAGCCCTGCCGGCACCTAGGAGAACCTAGCAAACCTATACATTTTTGAAAACTAGACACCCAGGGGAATCCAGGATGGGGTGACCTGACTGCCTCCCACCATGGTCTGTTACCCAGAATCCCTTGCAAACGTAATAAATTGACAAAAAAAACACATTTTCCCCACATTTCTGTGATGGAAAGTTCTGGAATCTGCGTGGATCCACAAATTTCCACCCACCCCGCGTTCCCCAAAGTTCTACGAGAAAAATGGTACCTCACTCGTGCGGGTCGGCCTAGTGCCCGCGACAGGAAACGGCGCAAAACGCAACGTGGTCACACCTCAATTTTGCAGTGAAAAATGACCCTTTTTTGGCAAAGTGACGAGCTGTAGTTTATTAACCCTAGCCCTGCCGGCACCTAGGGAAACCTAGCAAACCTATACATTTTTGAAAACTAGACACCCAGGGGAATCCAGGATGGGGTGACCTGACTGCCTCCCACCATGGTCTGTTACCCAGAATCCCTTGCAAACGTAATAAATTGACAAAAAAAACACATTTTCCCCACATTTCTGTGATGGAAAGTTCTGGAATCTGCGTGGATCCACAAATTTCCACCCACCCCGCGTTCCCCAAAGTTCTACGAGAAAAATGGTACCTGTAGGAGAGTAGGGTCTGCTATCCTATGGTCACCCCAAATTTTTGCTTTTTGCTTCACTGGTTTTTGACATATTGAGGCTGTGGGCCTGCCAATCAGACCCCCAGCCTGCTGTTCTCTCTACTAAATTAAAACTATGCACCCTAGGTGCATAACCAATTGGAAGTGGATCACCCTGTCAGCCCCTGTACCAGTGTACACTAGGTACCCAGGGCATTGGTGTACCCAAGGCCTGCCAGGGGCTGCAGCATGTATTATGCCACCCCAGGCTTGGCCTAACAATCTGACACAACTGGCTGATCACTCAGCTGGGGTAAGTTGGTGTAATCACCTCTTACTTAGGTGTAGTATACCTATACCTAACCTTAAATGGGACACCTGGTAACCTATAAGTCACTCCTATGGCAGGCCTTAACAATCCTGAAGGCAGAGTGCTTGGTTCCATGTGAGATGGTGCTCTGGCATGAGCTGAGCCTGTCTGCAGTGGTCGGAACAACTTCCTTCTACTGTTTCCAGATATCGTCATACCATATACTCTTAAGTGCATTATGAACCTCGCGGTTAAATGCTATCTTTGGTTTGGCTTTATCAAAACATGTCGAGTAAGGTGTCATAGGAATTGGAATACTAACCCCTCGCCAATTCTGGCGACGGGGTTAGCATTCCACCCTTCTAGAGGGACACGACATGTACAGTACCTGAAACCCGGGTAAAATCAGACATAGCCTCAGCTCCACAAAATGGATGCTGCCACCACAGACACAAGTCTGCCCTCCTGCTGCTGGGAGTCCTTTCAGCTTGGGAGGTGTGGACAAAGGGTTTCCTGCCAGGGGAGGTGCGTGCACCACCCCAGACAGGATTTTGTGTATTGGTCAGGTAGGGCTTGAAAGAAACCAGACATGCCTGTGGCTCACAAGGAGCCTCGGTGCATATGCCAGTTCAAACCGGTCCTGGGGCACACCAGTCCCGGGCCTGGGGCGAGCTGGACAAAGGATTGGGGGTGTAACCACCCCCCTTCCTGGTCCCACCCATAGGGAGGGACCTAGCAGGTAGTCCGGCCCCTAGAATCCGAATAAAGGTAGGAGCTGTGTCCTAAGACTTCAGACATCCTGGAATCAACTTGAAACTAAGAAGAAGACGGGAACTTCGACATTCTGCTGCACAGAAGACTGAAGAAAATCTCCCCTGTGGTCAGGGAGTGACCACCTTGCTAACGCAAGCACCATCCAGCGAATCAACGTCTGCTTTGCCGCCGCCTCCCGCCGGAGCCCGAGCCCAGAGACTGACAAGACCTGGACCTCCAGACCTCTCACCGCCCGATCCACAGTCCCTGCAAAGAGGAGACCCGTGGAGGCACCGAGACACGTGGAGCCAGCCATCTTGAAACGACTACGACAAGCTGACCAGTGCAACAACCGAGGCTCCCTCCAAGTTGTGCTTTGGGTCCTGAGAAGCCCAACCCTCGAGCAGCATCTGCACCAAAGGTGAGCCCTCCAGCATCTCCACGATCTGCGTGGGGCCCTTCTGCATTTTGCCACTCGACGCGCCTAACCGGTTGCTGGCCCGCTGGCTAGTGGCCATCTTGGCGACGAAATCTACGACAAACACCGCTGGTCTGGTTGCTCCAGACTGGCCCTTGCTCCCCTCCAAAGGAGCAGTTCCTCTGACCTTGCTGGTCAGAACCATCAGCTTAAACTCCTTGCCTACAACAATTGCTTTTGCCAAGGCTTGTTTGCTTCGATCAAGTCGCCGACACCGCCGACAGCGAGAGCCTGCGTGGGACAGCTCGTGACTCGACTCCTGGACGTCGTCGACCTTCAGGGACCACGTGGCTGCAGAGTCAATCTACACCTTCCTTCCTGTTTGCACTCGACATCGCCTGGTACCCACCTGGTGCCACGCTGGTCACTGGCTAGTGACTGTGAACACTGTCCCCTCTGCTTACAGATCTTCAACATCTCCGATCCACTCTTGGATCCACTGCATCTCTTCCCGACCGACCGCCTGCAGCACTTTTGTCTACAGGCCCCACGGAACAGATAGAAGAAACCCGACGCACTTCGAGGCCTATGCACCCGCTTCCTGTGGGTGAGGTAAAGCTGGCACACCTGTGCCCAAGTGTAGTATTACATCTCTAGTGCCTGTGTTCCAAATCTTAAGTTCCTAGGTCATCCGGAAGATTCCTTTTGCAGTAACTTTGTACTTTTTACGCACCCATTGAAACCTATGGGAGCACGCGTGTGACTATTTGCTCTGCACACGCCACCCGTGGACCTCCTGGTCACTAACTGACGTTAGCTCCTTGTAGGCCCAGCGATTCTAGAGGCCCTAGGCCTTTTTCCTTTTCTGTTCGTGGTACTTATACCACTATTTTAGTATATGGTTTGAGTGGCCACCAGGGCCTATCCATATAACGTGCAACTTCTGTGTATTCTGTGATAATCTTGTTTGACGATTTGTGCTCCTGTGCTCATAAAGAGACTAGGGGTTACTTTGAGAAATAAATACATATATATTTTGAATATATATCTGTGTGGTGTCCTTTCATTGGTATAAAAGGGGGTTGCATTTGGTAAAACAGCTGGCTTAACACGCTTCACGAGTTTAGCCTCAAAGACTGCTTAGCCTACGCTACCACTAGGGCAGCTAGTCCGAAAAGGTTGACTTACAACCACACCATAAGGGTTGCTTGGCATGGTACAAGGTGATCACTTTAACTAGTGAGCATCATATACCAGGCCAACTTCTCACATTGGTGAGCAGCGGTTGGATTTGAGCTTGCTGTGTTTTACCATTGTAATCTCTTGGTTACCAATTGAAAGATCACATAGGTACCTGTAGGTACATATAAAACAAGATTAGATATACTTAAGTTCTACTGAACTTAGTTGTTGTAGAGCAAAGGGAGTAGCACACCCTGACTACAACTACTAGATAGGTTTAGTAGGTAAACCCAAGTGTAGGTAGATTGCAACACATCCACCCACACTTAAGAGCAATGGCCGGGGCAGAGGGGTCCACTGTACCCATCTCTGTCGAGAGTGACCCCCAGAGGGCACCAACCAGCTTTGCTACCCTTAATCAGAATGAGCTCAGGCATTTGGCAACTCTTAGAGGCCTTAAACAGCCCAAGAACCCAAACTCTGCTGAGCTCAGAGAGCTCTTACAGAATGATGAGAATCAGAGAGCACTCAAGAAAGCTTCCCAGTTAGCCCCCTTAGGGACAGGAACAGGAGGCCCCCCTTCTGAAGATGCCACTGAAGTACCCCTTCCCAATAGTCACCCCTTAGATGGGATGCCTACCACAGAGGATGAGAGTGAAAAGGATACTGACAGTAGTGAGGATGAAGGGAGAACTAGCCCAGTGCCAAGTGTTATACTTGGCCCAGCTAAACCAAGGCTATTGGGGACTGACAGTGGGTTCAACCCACTGGATCTCCCCAGTGGACTTAACACAGGGCTGGGAAGGCAAAGGAATCGCTCAGGTGACTCCAATGCTTCCCATGGCTCTAGAGGCTCTCAAGGTCACTCCAGGAAAAGGATGACCACCCCTCAGAGGAGGGAACATGAGGCCAGAATGCAGGAAGCCCAGCTGAGGATCAGGAAGCAGGAGCTAGAAGTAGCCCTGATGGAAGAAAAACTGAACAAGGCTAGGCAACCTAGAGAGAGTGGGTCTATACCCACTGGTGGCAGCATTGTCCCTAAGGACAAAGATAGGGTCTTTGACAATAGGAACCTGTCTAAGGTTGTGCCCCCCTACAAAAGTGGGGATGACATCCACAAATGGATAACTGCTCTTGAGAGAGCCTGCAAAGTACAGCAGGTTCCTGAAGACCAGTGGGCAGCAATCCTCTGGCTCTCCTTTGAAGGAAGAGGCAGAGACAGACTCCTCACTGTTAGAGAAGAGGATGTCAGAAACTACAGAGTCCTGAAGAGTGTTCTGGTAGATGGGTTAGGCTTAACCACTGAACAGTACAGGTTAATGTTCAGAGACACCCAAAAGACACAGACTCAGGACTGGTCTGAATACATTGAATGTGCCACTAAGGCTTTGGAGGGTTGGTTGCTGGGAAGTAAGGTATCTGATTTTACAGGATTGTATAATTTGATGATGAGAGAACAGATTTTAAATAACTGTCAAAACCAGCAACTGCATCAACACTTGGTTGACTCTGATCTGACCTCTCCCCAAGAATTGGGAAAGAAGGCAGACAAATGGGTCAGAACCAGGGTTAAGCAAAAGAACCAGAACCAGGGCCAAGGGGGTGATCAGAAGAAAACAGACCAAAAGGGTGGAGATCAGAAACCTAAAGACCAGAAGTCTTCAACAGGGCCCCAAACTACTGCTAAGGAGGGTGGGTCCCAACAGTCCAAGAAGAAGAAAGAAGGTCAGAAGAAACCCTGGTGCAATCATTGTAAAAATACAACTCACTGGACTAGTGATTGCAAAAAGGGTGGAGCCCCCAACACTGTTGCCCCTAAGGCACCTGCTCCCAGTACTACTGTTAGCAGTGTTGGTCCCCAGACAAAGGGTGTAGTGGGAATCACTATGGGAACTGAAGGAGATTCTGACTTAGACAGAACCCTTACACAGGCAGTCTTGATCTGTGATGGGGACATTGATTTGTCCCTGACTGTGAGCCCCAGTAACCTGGGCAAGTACAGACAGACTCCTTTAATTAATGACAAAGTGGCTCAAGCCTACAGGGACACATGTGCCAGTGTCACTATGGTGACACCAGGCTTTGTGGACCCTGGACAGTACATACCAGGTGAGAACTACCTGGTGACCAATGCCAGCAATGCCACTACTTCACATAGGGTGGCAGTTGTTAACTTCTCATGGGGAGGGGTAACTGGCCTCAAAAGGGTTGTGGTTAGTGCAGACCTCCCAGTAGAATGTTTGTTGGGCAATGACCTAGAGAGTTCTCTATGGTCAGAAGTGGAGTACAGGACTCATGCAGAGATGTTAGGTATATCATCACATGTCCTTGCTGTGACCAGGTCACAGGCCAAAAAGTGCCTCACTGAACCTCAGGTCTTGGATCCTGGAACAATGGACCAAGCACCTACCAAGAAGAAGAACAGGAGGGTCAAGGCTGTGCCTTCCCCCCTGCCTCAGAGTGATGATCAGCCTTCCCAGGAAGCTGATCTAGAGGACCCTGAAGGAACTGTCCCTGAAGAGCTTGAACCTGATCAGGTTGAGTTTCTGGGGACAGGGGGACCTTCAAGGGCTGACTTGAGGCAGGCTCAGTTATCCTGTCCCTCTCTTGAACCCCTCAGACAGCTGGCTGCTGCTGAGGCTGCTGGGAATGCTCAAGGTACCCATAAAGTGTATTGGGATGAAGGGCTCCTTTATTCAGAGGCTAGAGACCCCAAGCCTGGTGCAACCAGGAGGTTGGTCATACCTCTGCAATTTAGGGGCTTCCTTCTTACCTTGGCCCATGACATTCCTTTAGCAGGACACTTAGGCCAGAACAAGACTTGGGACAGGCTTGTCCCTCACTTTCACTGGCCTCATATGAATGAAGATACAAAGGAGTTTTGTCGCTCCTGTGTTACCTGCCAAGCCAGTGGCAAATCAGGTGGCACAACAAAGGCCCCCCTAATACCACTACCTGTGGTGGGGGTCCCCTTTGAAAGAGTGGGAATAGACATAGTGGGTCCCATGGATCCTCCCACTGCATCTGGGCACAGATTTATACTGGTGGTAGTGGATCATGCCACCAGGTATCCAGAGGCAATTCCCCTTAGGACCACTACAGCTCCTGTTGTGGCCAGGGCCCTGCTGGGAGTATTCTCCAGAGTGGGGTTTCCTAAGGAGGTAGTATCTGACAGAGGTACCAACTTTATGTCAGGATACTTGACAGCTATGTGGAAGGAATGTGGTGTCAACTACAAGTTCACCACCCCTTATCACCCACAATGCAATGGGCTTGTTGAGAGATTCAACAAGACCCTAAAGGGTATGATCAAAGGATTACCTGAAAAGCTCAGGCGAAGATGGGATATCCTTCTACCCTGCCTTCTGTTTGCTTACAGAGAGGTCCCACAAAAAGGAGTTGGCTACAGCCCCTTTGAATTGTTGTTTGGGCACCCTGTGAGAGGCCCACTGTGTTTGGTGAAGGAAGGATGGGAGTTACCTCTCAAAAAGCCTAAGCTAGACATAGTGGACTATGTACTTGGTCTCCGCTCCAGGATGGCTGAGTATATGGAGAAGGCATCTAAAAACCTTGAGGCAAGCCAGGCCTTACAGAAAGCTTGGCATGACCAAAAGGCTGTCTTGGTTGAGTATCAGCCAGGACAGAAGGTATGGGTGTTGGAGCCAGTGGCCCCAGCAGCACTCCAAGACAAATGGTCTGGACCCCATACAATCCTGGAAAAGAAGGGAGAGGTCACCTACTTGGTGGACCTAGGAACTCCCAGGAGTCCCCACAGGGTACTCCATGTTAACAGGCTTAAAGCATATGTTGACAGGGCAGACATGGGCTTGCTCATGGCTACAGAGGAGGGACAGGAGGAAGAGAGTGACCCTCTCCCAGACCTGTTGTCTCAGAACCCTGAAGATGGCTCAGTTGAAGGAGTGACCCTTGGAGGCAACCTCACTGCCCATCAGCAGACTGAATGTAGACAGGTTCTACAATCATTTTCACATATGTTTTCCTTGATACCTAGTCAAACTGACTGGTGTACCCATGTTGTGGACACTGGTGACAGTCTGCCTGTAAAGAACAAACTTTACAGACAACCTGACCACGTCAGGGACTGTATAAAGGCTGAGGTACATAAAATGCTGGAATTAGGTGTCATTGAACCCTCAGAGAGCCCCTGGGCTAGCCCAGTGGTTCTGGTCCCCAAACCTCACACCGAAGATGGCAAGAGAGAGATGAGGTTCTGTGTGGACTACAGAGGACTCAATGCTGTCACCAGGACAGATGCACACCCTATTCCAAGGGCAGATGAGCTCATAGACAAACTAGCTTCTGCAAAGTTTTTGAGCACATTTGACTTGACAGCTGGCTATTGGCAAATCAGATTAGCTGAGGAGTCTAAGGCCAAAACAGCATTCTCAACCCCAGGTGGGCATTATCAGTTTGTGGTGATGCCCTTTGGTCTGAAGAATGCACCTGCCACCTTCCAAAGGCTGGTGAACCAAGTCCTTACTGGGTTGGATGACTTTTGCGCAGCATATCTTGATGACATTGCTGTCTTTAGTTCCACCTGGGAGGATCACCTGATCCACCTGAAGAAGGCTCTTGAGGCTCTGCAAAGGGCAGGCCTCACTATCAAGGCTACTAAGTGCCAGATAGGGCAGAGTAAGGTTGTATATTTGGGCCACCTTGTAGGTGGAGGCCAAGTTCAACCACTGGAGAGTAAGATACAATCCATCAAGGACTGGTCCCCTCCAACCACCCAGACTCAAGTTCGAGCTTTCTTGGGCTTGACTGGGTACTACAGGAAGTTTGTTAAGAACTATGGGTCCATTGTGACTCCTCTTAATGATCTGACATCCAAGAAGATGCCCAAAAAGGTTCAGTGGACAGTAAGCTGTCAAAAGGCATTTGATGACCTGAAGGAGGCCATGTGCTCTGCACCTATCCTGAAAAGTCCTGACTACTCCAAAGAGTTTATTGTCCAAACAGATGCTTCTGAGTTGGGTGTGGGAGCTGTGCTGTCACAACTTAATGTAGATGGTCAAGACCAACCCATTGCTTTTATTAGCAGAAGGTTGACCCCCAGAGAGAAGAATTGGTCAGCTATTGAGAGGGAGGCCTTTGCTGTGGTGTGGGCCCTGAAGAAGCTGAGGCCATACTTGTTTGGCACTCACTTCAAGATTCAGACCGACCATAAGCCCCTCTTGTGGCTAAATCAGATGAAGGGTGAAAACCCCAAACTGCTTAGGTGGTCCATTTCCCTACAGGGGATGGACTTTACAGTGGAGCACCGGCCAGGTACTGACCATGGGAATGCAGATGGTCTCTCCAGGTACTTCCACTTAGGACATGAAGACGAGACTGGTCAAGGCTAGTTTAATGTCCCAGCGTTTGGGGGGGGGTTGTGTAGGAGAGTAGGGTCTGCTATCCTATGGTCACCCCAAATTTTTGCTTTTTGCTTCACTGGTTTTTGACATATTGAGGCTGTGGGCCTGCCAATCAGACCCCCAGCCTGCTGTTCTCTCTACTAAATTAAAACTATGCACCCTAGGTGCATAACCAATTGGAAGTGGATCACCCTGTCAGCCCCTGTACCAGTGTACACTAGGTACCCAGGGCATTGGTGTACCCAAGGCCTGCCAGGGGCTGCAGCATGTATTATGCCACCCCAGGCTTGGCCTAACAATCTGACACAACTGGCTGATCACTCAGCTGGGGTAAGTTGGTGTAATCACCTCTTACTTAGGTGTAGTATACCTATACCTAACCTTAAATGGGACACCTGGTAACCTATAAGTCACTCCTATGGCAGGCCTTAACAATCCTGAAGGCAGAGTGCTTGGTTCCATGTGAGATGGTGCTCTGGCATGAGCTGAGCCTGTCTGCAGTGGTCGGAACAACTTCCTTCTACTGTTTCCAGATATCGTCATACCATATACTCTTAAGTGCATTATGAACCTCGCGGTTAAATGCTATCTTTGGTTTGGCTTTATCAAAACATGTCGAGTAAGGTGTCATACGAATTGGAATACTAACCCCTCGCCAATTCTGGCGACGGGGTTAGCATTCCACCCTTCTAGAGGGACACGACATGTACAGTACCTGAAACCCGGGTAAAATCAGACATAGCCTCAGCTCCACAAAATGGATGCTGCCACCACAGACACAAGTCTGCCCTCCTGCTGCTGGGAGTCCTTTCAGCTTGGGAGGTGTGGACAAAGGGTTTCCTGCCAGGGGAGGTGCGTGCACCACCCCAGACAGGATTTTGTGTATTGGTCAGGTAGGGCTTGAAAGAAACCAGACATGCCTGTGGCTCACAAGGAGCCTCGGTGCATATGCCAGTTCAAACCGGTCCTGGGGCACACCAGTCCCGGGCCTGGGGCGAGCTGGACAAAGGATTGGGGGTGTAACCACCCCCCTTCCTGGTCCCACCCATAGGGAGGGACCTAGCAGGTAGTCCGGCCCCTAGAATCCGAATAAAGGTAGGAGCTGTGTCCTAAGACTTCAGACATCCTGGAATCAACTTGAAACTAAGAAGAAGACGGGAACTTCGACATTCTGCTGCACAGAAGACTGAAGAAAATCTCCCCTGTGGTCAGGGAGTGACCACCTTGCTAACGCAAGCACCATCCAGCGAATCAACGTCTGCTTTGCCGCCGCCTCCCGCCGGAGCCCGAGCCCAGAGACTGACAAGACCTGGACCTCCAGACCTCTCACCGCCCGATCCACAGTCCCTGCAAAGAGGAGACCCGTGGAGGCACCGAGACACGTGGAGCCAGCCATCTTGAAACGACTACGACAAGCTGACCAGTGCAACAACCGAGGCTCCCTCCAAGTTGTGCTTTGGGTCCTGAGAAGCCCAACCCTCGAGCAGCATCTGCACCAAAGGTGAGCCCTCCAGCATCTCCACGATCTGCGTGGGGCCCTTCTGCATTTTGCCACTCGACGCGCCTAACCGGTTGCTGGCCCGCTGGCTAGTGGCCATCTTGGCGACGAAATCTACGACAAACACCGCTGGTCTGGTTGCTCCAGACTGGCCCTTGCTCCCCTCCAAAGGAGCAGTTCCTCTGACCTTGCTGGTCAGAACCATCAGCTTAAACTCCTTGCCTACAACAATTGCTTTTGCCAAGGCTTGTTTGCTTCGATCAAGTCGCCGACACCGCCGACAGCGAGAGCCTGCGTGGGACAGCTCGTGACTCGACTCCTGGACGTCGTCGACCTTCAGGGACCACGTGGCTGCAGAGTCAAGCTACACCTTCCTTCCTGTTTGCACCCGACATCGCCTGGTACCCACCTGGTGCCACGCTGGTCACTGGCTAGTGACTGTGAACACTGTCCCCTCTGCTTACAGATCTTCAACATCTCCGATCCACTCTTGGATCCACTGCATCTCTTCCCGACCGACCGCCTGCAGCACTTTTGTCTACAGGCCCCACGGAACAGATAGAAGAAACCCGACGCACTTCGAGGCCTATGCACCCGCTTCCTGTGGGTGAGGTAAAGCTGGCACACCTGTGCCCAAGTGTAGTATTACATCTCTAGTGCCTGTGTTCCAAATCTTAAGTTCCTAGGTCATCCGGAAGATTCCTTTTGCAGTAACTTTGTACTTTTTACGCACCCATTGAAACCTATGGGAGCACGCGTGTGACTATTTGCTCTGCACACGCCACCCGTGGACCTCCTGGTCACTAACTGACGTTAGCTCCTTGTAGGCCCAGCGATTCTAGAGGCCCTAGGCCTTTTTCCTTTTCTGTTCGTGGTACTTATACCACTATTTTAGTATATGGTTTGAGTGGCCACCAGGGCCTATCCATATAACGTGCAACTTCTGTGTATTCTGTGATAATCTTGTTTGACGATTTGTGCTCCTGTGCTCATAAAGAGACTAGGGGTTACTTTGAGAAATAAATACATATATATTTTGAATATATATCTGTGTGGTGTCCTTTCATTGGTATAAAAGGGGGTTGCATTTGGTAAAACAGCTGGCTTAACACGCTTCACGAGTTTAGCCTCAAAGACTGCTTAGCCTACGCTACCACTAGGGCAGCTAGTCCGAAAAGGTTGACTTACAACCACACCATAAGGGTTGCTTGGCATGGTACAAGGTGATCACTTTAACTAGTGAGCATCATATACCAGGCCAACTTCTCACAGTACCTCACTCGTGCGGGTCGGCCTACTGCCCGCGACAGGAAACGGCACAAAACGCAACGTGGTCACACCTCAATTTTGCAGTGAAAAATGACCCTTTTTTGGCAAAGTGACGAGCTGTAGTTTATTAACCCTAGCCCTGCCGGCACCTAGGGAAACCTAGCAAACCTATACATTTTTAAAAACTAGACACCTAGGGGAATCCAGGATGGGGTGACTTGACTGCCTCCCACCATGGTCTGTTACCCAGAATCCCTTGCAAACATAAAAAATTGACAAAAAAAACACATTTTCCCCACATTTCTGTGATGGAAAGTTCTGGAATCTGCGTGGATCCACAAATTTCCACCCACCCCGCGTTCCCCAAAGTCCTACGAGAAAAATGGTACCTCACTTGTGCAGGTCGGCCTAGTGCCCGCGACAGGAAATGGCGCAAAACGCAACGTGGTCACTCCTCAATTTTGCAGTGAAAAATGACCCTTTTTTGGCAAAGTGACTAGCTGTAGTTTTTGAACCCTAGCCCTGCCGGCACCTAGGGTAACCTAGCAAACCTATACATTTTTAAAAAATAGACACCCAGGGGAATCCAGGATGGGGTGACTTGACTGCCTCCCACCATGGTCTGTTACCCAGAATCCCTTGCAAACGCAAACAATTGACTAAGAAAACAAATTTTTCCCACATTTCTGTGATGGAAAGTTCTGGAATCTGCGTGGATCCACAAATTTCCACCCACCCCGCGTTCCCCAAAGTCCTACGAGAAAAATGGTACCTCACTTGTGCGGGTCGGCCTAGTGCCCGCGACAGGAAACGGCGCAAAACGCCAAGTGGTCACACCTCATCTTTGTAGTGAAAAATGACCCTTTTTTGGCAAAGTGACGAGCTGTAGTTTTTGAACCCTAGCCCTACCGGCACCTAGAGAAACCTAGCAAACCTATACATTTTTGAAAACTAGACACCCAGGGGAATCCAGGATGGGGTGACTTGACTGCCTCCCACCATGGCCTGTTACCCAGAATCCCTTGCAAACGTAATAAATTGACAAAAAAAACAAATTTTCCCTACATTTCTGTGATGGAAAGTTCTGGAATCTGCGTGGATCCACAAATTTCCACCCACCACGCGTTCCCCAAAGTTCTACTAGAAAAATGGTACCTCACTTGTGCGGGTCGGCCTAGTGCCCGCGACAGGAAACGGCGCAAAACGCAACGTGGTCACACCTCAATTTTGCAGTGAAAAATGACCCTTTTTTGGCAAAGTGACGAGCTGTAGTTTATTAACCCTAGCCCTGCCGGCACCTAGGGAAACCTAGCAAACCTATACATTTTTGAAAACTAGACACCTAGGGGAATCCAGGATGGGGTGACTTGACTGCCTCCCACCATGGTCTGTTACCCAGAATCCCTTGCAAACGTAAAAAATTGACAAAAGAACCACATTTTCCGAACATTTCTGTGATGGAAAGTTCTGGAATCTGCGTGGATCCACAAATTTCCACCCACCCCGCGTTCCCCAAAGTCCTACGAGAAAAATGGTACCTCACTTGTGCAGGTCGGCCTAGTGCCCGCGACAGGAAACGGCGCAAAACGCAACGTGGTCACTCCTCAATTTTGCAGTGAAAAATGACCCTTTTTTGGCAAAGTGACTAGCTGTAGTTTTTGAACCCTAGCCCTGCCGGCACCTATGGAAACCTAGCAAACCTATACATTTTTGAAAACTAGACACCCAGGGGAATCCAGGATGGGGTGACTTGACTGCCTCCCACCATGGTCTGTTACCCAGAATCCCTTGCAAACGCAAACAATTGACAAAGAAAACTAATTTTTCCCACATTTCTGTGATGGAAAGTTCTGGAATCTGCGTGGATCCACAAATTTTCACCCACCCCGCGTTCCCCAAAGTCCTACGAGAAAAATGGTACCTCACTTGTGTGGGTCGGCCTAGTGCCCGCGACAGGAAACGGCGCAAAACGCCAAGTGGTCACACCTCATCTTTGTAGTGAAAAATGACCCTTTTTTGGCAAAGTGACCAGCTGTAGTTTTTGAACCCTAGCCCTACCGGCACCTAGAGAAACCTAGCAAACCTATACATTTTTGAAAACTAAACACCCAGGGGAATCCAGGATGGGGTGACTTGACTGCCTCCCACCATGGCCTGTTACCCAGAATCCCTTGCAAACGTAAAAAATTGAAAAAAAAACACATTTTCTCCACATTTCTGTGATGGAAAGTTCTGGAATCTGTGTGGATCCACAAATTTCCACCCACCCCGCATTCCCCAAAGTCCTACGAGAAAAATGGTACCTCACTTGTGCGGGTCGGCCTAGTGCCCGTGACAGGAAACGGCGCAAAACGCAACGTGGTCACACCTCAATTTTGCAGTGAAAAATGACCCTTTTTTGGCAAAGTGACTAGCTGTAGTTTTTGAACCCTAGCCCTGCCGGCACCTAGGGAAACCTAGCAAACCTATACATTTTTAAAATCTAGACACCCAGGGGAATCCAGGATGGGGTGACTTGACTGCCTCCCACCATGGTCTGTTACCCAGAATCCCTTGCAAACGTAAAAAATTGACAGAAGAAACACATTTTCCGAAAATTTCTGTGATGGAAAGTTCTGGAATCTGCGTGGATCCACAAACTTCCACCCACCCCGCGTTCCCCAAAGTCCTACGAAAAAATGGTACCTCACTTGTGCAGGTCGGCCTAGTGCCCGTGACAGGAAACGGCACAAAACGCAACGTGGTCACACCTCAATTTTGCAGTAAAAAATGACCCTTTTTGGCAAAGTGACGAGCTGTAGTTTTTGAACCCTAGCCCTACCGGCACCTAGGAGAACCTAGCAAACCTATACATTTTTGAAAACTAGACACCCAGGGGAATCCAGGATGGGGTGACCTGACTGCCTCCCACCATGGTCTGTTACCCAGAATCCCTTGCAAACGTAATAAATTGACAAAAAAAACACATTTTCCCCACATTTCTGTGATGGAAAGTTCTGGAATCTGCGTGGATCCACAAATTTCCACCCACCCCGCGTTCCCCAAAGTTCTACGAGAAAAATGGTACCTCACTCGTGCGGGACGGCCTAGTGCCCGCGACAGGAAACGGCGCAAAACGCAACGTGGTCACACCTCAATTTTGCAGTGAAAAATGACCCTTTTTTGGCAAAGTGATGAGCTGTAGTTTATTAACCCTAGCCCTGCCGGCACCTAGGGAAACCTAGCAAACCTATACATTTTTGAAAACTAGACACCCAGGGGAATCCAGGATGGGGTGACCTGACTGCCTCCCACCATGGTCTGTTACCCAGAATCCCTTGCAAACGTAATAAATTGACAAAAAAAACACATTTTCCCCACATTTCTGTGATGGAAAGTTCTGGAATCTGCGTGGATCCACAAATTTCCACCCACCCCGCGTTCCCCAAAGTTCTACGAGAAAAATGGTACCTCACTCGTGCGGGTCGGCCTAGTGCCCGCGACAGGAAACGGCACAAAACGCAACGTGGTCACACCTCAATTTTGCAGTGAAAAATGACCCTTTTTTGGCAAAGTGACGAGCTGTAGTTTATTAACCCTAGCCCTGCCGGCACCTAGGGAAATGTTAGAAATGGGATTTCTGGTTGGCTAGGGCTTGCGCCAAAGCCAGACAGAAACCACCACTCTAGTCAGGGCTGGGGAGTTACACGCCAAAGATAACCCCTGCTCACCCCCTTGGTAGCTTGGCACGAGCAGACAGGCTTATCCCTGAGGCGATGTGTAAAGCGTTTGCGCGCGCACCCAGCAACAACACCCAAGGCCCACCACAAAGGAAACTCCACACAAGGTATTCTATAAAAATAGCCTTTGTATTATACACAACACATTAGATAAAAACACACACTTTACAATGTGCCAACAGGCACGGGCAGAATTTACAAGGGATTATATGTACAGGGGACAGGGCCACATGGACCACTGTCAGGAATTAGCACTTTGTAGAAATTAGCACTTAGAACATAGGAATAATATCACAGTAGCACAAAATAACATGTAGCACACAACCGGTAACTACTGGTATCAGAAAGTACCGCCTACGCAACCCTAACCACCTTAGGACAGTATTGCGCAGGGAATCAGGACCTCACTAGCACCACCTGTACTAGGGAGAAAACAACCACCTAAGTATCACAATACCTGTAGGGGTCTAAGCACATAAACACATGATGCATAACATTCAGAGGTGTAAAGCAGAGCACATGACGCAAAAACATATTCAGAGGTGCAGGGAAACACAATTGCGCAAGAACTCCCATAAGCCACTACCTGTGGCAGTCCCTAGGCCAACTGGCCTGGTCGGGGCTAGGACGCCCTATGTTCAGCAAAGTCAGGGGCCAGACTGCGCAGGAGGCACAGTCCAAAACTCAGAGGGCCACAACCTAAACGTGGCAGCTGCCCACTAAGTGCTGGGCAGCTGTGGAACAAACTCCGGCACCAGCGTGCCTCTGGAGCCCTCTCTGGGCTCTGTCCACCCAAAATGTCCCCTCGAGCCTCGCAGGCTCTAAATAATAATGCTCCCCTTCGTTGGAGCGCTCGGGGCGCTCTGAGCAACCAATATGTCCCCTTGGAGCCTTCTAGGCTCAAGAAACAATGTGCCCCTTGTTGGAGTCTCACAGACTCTATCAAAATGCCCCCGACGTTGGAGCGACCTCGCGCTCTACACAGACACTGCTCCTTCGCTGGAGCGACCTCGTGGGCTCTTTAAACAAAGTGCCCCCCCCGTTCGTTCAGAGCGTCCCCTACTCACCGGGCCGTTCGCAGGGGGGACTCCGTTCTTCCCTCGGACCGTCGGTGCTTCGCGTAGGGAGCCTCTGGAGCTCCCGTCACTCTGGACTCTTCCTCCGCAGGGCGAGGCGGCGCCAGAAAGCTCCCGCTCCTCGGGGCTCTCTCGCTCTTTCCGGGTGCCGTCCAGCGCGGGGTGGGCTCCCGCCTGGATTGGTCTTCAGGGTCAGGCCCCGCCTCCTAAGGCTGCCGGGATTCCCTTCCGGGTTGCCGTGGGCAGCGCGGCGGCCCAGGGTTCCCGGCGGCTGTGGGAAACACGGGGTGGGCACCCGAGAATTCAGCAACAGACTGCGGCCAGGTCCCTGGCGGGGTGGGCACCCGCCAGGGATACGTATCCTTCAACAAAGCGGGGTAGGCACCCGTGGGCCGGCAAAACGCGGGGTTAATGCCGGGTGGGCACCGGCTTTCAAGAATAAAGCGCTCCTCGCGCTATGAAGCCAGTGAAAGCGCTCCAGAAGCGCTGGGGGCACCAAATAAAGCGCTCCTAGCGCTGAGGCAAGTAGAAGCGCTTCCAGGCGCTTTGGGGACACAAATAAAGCGCTTCCAGCGCTGTAGGATGAAAAGCACCACAAAGTCCAGCAAAGTTCTTCCCTGCATGCAGCAGGGCAGGGGTGGGGGGCAAGGCTGGACCCAGAGCCAGCTCACTGGGCCTCCAGGCAGGGAGGTAGTCCAAGTGGCGGTCCTCTGGTCCAGCGGCAGCAGCAGCCCCCCTCAGGTAAGATCCTGGCAGAGAACAGTTTCTGTGGGGACACAGCCCCATTTTTATACATGCAAACCCTTTGTTCTGGGGTCAGGGTGAGGGGGAAAACCAGTCGCAGCTGGTTGGGGAGCACCCTTGATGTGCTCAGCCCCTCACTCTATTCACTGGAAGGGCTAGGGTCGTCAGTCGCACCACAGGGGGCGGGGCCAGCATTGTGTTTGGAAAACCCTGTCCTATTCAGGACCCAGGTGGACTCCTCCCACCCATCTAGCTGCTGATCTCCCCATTCACCACTGGGTGACTCATCCTGACACTGGGGAATCCCTAGCCCGTCACATGACACGACCAGCCAATCACGCGACAGACACACTGCACACAGAAGTGCCCACTTCTAGAAGTGGCACTTCCACACTAGGTACATGCACGCCGCACACATCATCGCGCAGCATTCACTCCCACGAGTCCGCACATACCAAACTCGGGCCTGCACACCCCACGCATCAGGAACTACTAGGGACAGATACATTCCCCATGCATTCCTATGGGAGGGCAGGCCTATCTCACCACATGCACTCAGAGCACGCACGCACTTTACCCTGTGACACAGGGAAAGTGCGCAGAGACCAAACAATCACCATACCAAGTCACCAATAAAAAGCCAAAAAGTCCAGGGGTGAACCTGCCAGAAGGGCCAAGTCCAACACAACCCCCTTCCAGCCAAAACGCAGGGCAGACCAATCACCACCGTGATGGACTTCCCTGCTTGGGGCGATAGAACACGGACGCGGGCCCGCAACTGCATGGACACCCTCCGGTTCTACGCCACGGTGAACCCATGGAATTCTTTTTAACACCACTGTCTGGACCAACTGGGCTACCCCACTGGTACTCCCAAGCTGTCCGCGGCCAAGACCAGGCCCTAGGCCACCCAGGTGCCACTGGTCTTTGCCTAACCATAGAGTGGGGGGTAGTAACCCCTGGCACATAGCGGCCATTCTCCACTCTTCCTCTCTGAAAGACAGGACTAGACTGCCACTGGTTCTCCAGCCTAGGGTCTACACCCTCAGGCGGACCAGGAGTCTCAGGGAAGGCTCTCCTCCCCCTACCTCTTCTCCTAGGGTTCCTCCTCCTCTGGCGAGGGGTACACCTAGAACGCCATTCCAACCCAGGGTTTAACCCCTCAGGTTGTACCGGGGGCAGAGGTGGGCTCTCCCACCCTCTGCACCCCCTTCCAGAACCCTGCTCCCTACCAACTGGGGCGGTACCTCTGGAAGAAGAACTGGTCGGGACGCTGGTTACAGACGTCCCACCCTTCAGGTCAGGCTGATCCCGAACCTGGCCTTCCAACCTCCGGCCTAGAACCTTTGGTGGAATAATTGCCTGGCACTCCAGGACTTCTGGGGATTTCCACTCCATCCCCCTGAGGCTATCAAAGGACACATACGTCAAGCGACTGTCTGTCTGGCGCTGATCTCCCGTCCCCTGTCCACCTGACAGTGCGCGGAGATCCCCCAGAACAGAAGTGGTGCCACCCTGGCCACTACACGGGATCCTAGCCCAACTGGGTAGTCCCTGACCCACAGGCTCTTCCACTGGGGAACTCATCCCCCAATCACTCCTCACGCTGGCCTCCTGTACCCTCCCTACCGGAGAGGTACTGCCAGACTCCAGAACCACCGGAGCCCTGGTTACAGGTGCTCGGGGTCCTCTACTCACCAGGAGATCATCCTCAAATGGGCTAACAGGACAGCCTAGGTCCCCAACTTGGTGTTCCCTCATGAAACCATCCAAGTCCTGAGGCAGGGTTTCGTACGTCCGGGGAACCTCGGTCACCCTCTCACTCCTGCTCCACTGAGCCAGGCAGTGAGCCCCTACACCCTCCTCGCTATCCTGGGACCTAGCTGGGCTACACTGAGCCTCTTCCACCACGCTAGGCTGGAAGATACCTGACCCACTACTTTTGGAGTCACTCCCTAATGACTCTAGAGAACCTCTAGCCCTTTCCCAGCGCTCTGCTTCCTCCGCAAGCTCAAGGGGCTCAGACAATCCACACCCCAACAGGTGTTGGCGCAGCCCCGGCACACAACAACTGAGCAGGTGTTCTTTGAGAACCAGATTACACAGAATATCAAAATCACTTGCTGTGGAAATCCAATCAAACATTGCATCCTCACATCCATCCACAAACTCCTTCCAAGTCTGGTGAGACAGTTTCCTACTGCCCCTGAATTTCAACCTTAACTCCTCCTCCTGGGGAACAGGTACCAGACTGGGGGAACTGGGACTGGGATTTCCTACACTGGAATCTACATCGCTACTACCACTGGACTCAACCCTCCCTGGGGAGCCCAGAAAATTAAAACTGCGCGCAGGGGGTAGTCTACCCTCCAGAGCTACTTTGCCTCTGGTGGAGGCCCTCTCAGCCTCCTCTACCCTCTCCCGCGCCAAGACCCACTCAGTCTCTCGCTGTTGCTTCCTGGCCTCCAGCTGCGCCATAGCCTGAGCATGCTCTAACCTGAGCTTCTCTAACGCCAGCTGGTGCTCCCTTTCTTTCCTCCTATCTTCCCACTCCTCTGGGGACAGGGAAAGGGATGAGGCGCTGCCTCCTACGCTGGACCCAGCAAGGGACGCCCTACCTATGGGGTCCTCACTCTCTACTGGCGTCCAGGTATTGTCATCCTCTACCTCCTCTTCTGACTCTTCCTCTGTACAGTACCTTTCTAACTCCTGCCTCTGGCGCCAAGCTAGCTCATAGGGATCACAAGCAGGCTCCATTCTGGCGGACGTTATGGTAACAATTATACAGGGAACCTAGGGGTCTGAGTTTCACACAGGAGCACACAATTCACAAAAAGATTCAGCAAGTTCTCTGACCCAGAGAACTCACACTCACTTGCCTAGTGCCACACACCATTCATCCACACACACAACCCTCCCCTCGGACTGGTAAGGCAGTTTCTACCACCCCTGATTCCTCAACCTGACCACCACGTGACACAGGTACCAACTCTGGGCGCAGGGCGGGGGACAAATGTACAGGACACTATTACGCTGCCACCACTGGATCCCACCCTCTGGTGAATCCAGAAACACAATGCACTAAGGGGGATGATCTACCCTCCCGAGCTAGGGACACCTAACTCACAGTGCACAAAAACACATTTCCAAAGAAATGACAAGTAAAAACAATTTTAAAACAATAATCCCTATACCATGTGATTTATCTAATGCAGAGTTTTGTAGTGCGGCCAGTTGCCGCTGCGGTACAGCGCAAACGCAAGTCCAAATCCCACCGCTGCCACCAATGTTAGAAATGGGATTTCTGGTTGGCTAGGGCTTGCGCCAAAGCCAGACAGAAACCACCACTCTAGTCAGGGCTGGGGAGTTACACGCCAAAGATAACCCCTGCTCACCCCCTTGGTAGCTTGGCACGAGCAGACAGGCTTATCCCTGAGGCGATGTGTAAAGCGTTTGCGCGCGCACCCAGCAACAACACCCAAGGCCCACCACAAAGGAAACTCCACACAAGGTATTCTATAAAAATAGCCTTTGTATTATACACAACACATTAGATAAAAACACACACTTTACAATGTGCCAACAGGCACGGGCAGAATTTACAAGGGATTATATGTACAGGGGACAGGGCCACATGGACCACTGTCAGGAATTAGCACTTTGTAGAAATTAGCACTTAGAACATAGGAATAATATCACAGTAGCACAAAATAACATGTAGCACACAACCGGTAACTACTGGTATCAGAAAGTACCGCCTACGCAACCCTAACCACCTTAGGACAGTATTGCGCAGGGAATCAGGACCTCACTAGCACCACCTGTACTAGGGAGAAAACAACCACCTAAGTATCACAATACCTGTAGGGGTCTAAGCACATAAACACATGATGCATAACATTCAGAGGTGTAAAGCAGAGCACATGACGCAAAAACACATTCAGAGGTGCAGGGAAACACAATTGCGCAAGAACTCCCATAAGCCACTACCTGTGGCAGTCCCTAGGCCAACTGGCCTGGTCGGGGCTAGGACGCCCTATGTTCAGCAAAGTCAGGGGCCAGACTGCGCAGGAGGCACAGTCCAAAACTCAGAGGGCCACAACCTAAACATGGCAGCTGCCCACTAAGTGCTGGGCAGCTGTGGAACAAACTCCGGCACCAGCGTGCCTCTGGAGCCCTCTCTGGGCTCTGTCCACCCAAAATGTCCCCTCGAGCCTCGCAGGCTCTAAATAATAATGCTCCCCTTCGTTGGAGCGCTCGGGGCGCTCTGAGCAACCAATATGTCCCCTTGGAGCCTTCTAGGCTCAAGAAACAATGTGCCCCTTGTTGGAGTCTCACAGACTCTATCAAAATGCCCCCGACGTTGGAGCGACCTCGCGCTCTACACAGACACTGCTCCTTCGCTGGAGCGACCTCGTGGGCTCTTTAAACAAAGTGCCCCCCCCGTTCGTTCAGAGCGTCCCCTACTCACCGGGCCGTTCGCAGGGGGGACTCCGTTCTTCCCTCGGACCGTCGGTGCTTCGCGTAGGGAGCCTCTGGAGCTCCCGTCACTCTGGACTCTTCCTCCGCAGGGCGAGGCGGCGCCAGAAAGCTCCCGCTCCTCGGGGCTCTCTCGCTCTTTCCGGGTGCCGTCCAGCGCGGGGTGGGCTCCCGCCTGGATTGGTCTTCAGGGTCAGGCCCCGCCTCCTAAGGCTGCCGGGATTCCCTTCCGGGTTGCCGCGGGCAGCGCGGCGGCCCAGGGTTCCCGGCGGCTGTGGGAAACACGGGGTGGGCACCCGAGAATTCAGCAACAGACTGCGGCCAGGTCCCTGGCGGGGTGGGCACCCGCCAGGGATACGTATCCTTCAACAAAGCGGGGTAGGCACCCGTGGGCCGGCAAAACGCGGGGTTAATGCCGGGTGGGCACCGGCTTTCAAGAATAAAGCGCTCCTCGCGCTATGAAGCCAGTGAAAGCGCTCCAGAAGCGCTGGGGGCACCAAATAAAGCGCTCCTAGCGCTGAGGCAAGTAGAAGCGCTTCCAGGCGCTTTGGGGACACAAATAAAGCGCTTCCAGCGCTGTAGGATGAAAAGCACCACAAAGTCCAGCAAAGTTCTTCCCTGCATGCAGCAGGGCAGGGGTGGGGGGCAAGGCTGGACCCAGAGCCAGCTCACTGGGCCTCCAGGCAGGGAGGTAGTCCAAGTGGCGGTCCTCTGGTCCAGCGGCAGCAGCAGCCCCCCTCAGGTAAGATCCTGGCAGGGAACAGTTTCTGTGGGGACACAGCCCCATTTTTATACATGCAAACCCTTTGTTCTGGGGTCAGGGTGAGGGGGAAAACCAGTCGCAGCTGGTTGGGGAGCACCCTTGATGTGCTCAGCCCCTCACTCTATTCACTGGAAGGGCTAGGGTCGTCAGTCGCACCACAGGGGGCGGGGCCAGCATTGTGTTTGGAAAACCCTGTCCTATTCAGGACCCAGGTGGACTCCTCCCACCCATCTAGCTGCTGATCTCCCCATTCACCACTGGGTGACTCATCCTGACACTGGGGAATCCCTAGCCCGTCACATGACACGACCAGCCAATCACGCGACAGACACACTGCACACAGAAGTGCCCACTTCTAGAAGTGGCACTTCCACACTAGGTACATGCACGCCGCACACATCATCGCGCAGCATTCACTCCCACGAGTCCGCACATACCAAACTCGGGCCTGCACACCCCACGCATCAGGAACTACTAGGGACACATACATTCCTCATGCATTCCTATGGGAGGGCAGGCCTATCTCACCACATGCACTCAGAGCACGCACGCACTTTACCCTGTGACACAGGGAAAGTGCGCAGAGACCAAACAATCACCATACCAAGTCACCAATAAAAAGCCAAAAAGTCCAGGGGTGAACCTGCCAGAAGGGCCAAGTCCAACAGGAAACCTAGCAAACCTATACATTTTTAAAAACTAGACACCTAGGGGAATCCAGGATGGGGTGACTTGACTGCCTCCCACCATGGTCTGTTACCCAGAATCCCTTGCAAACATAAAAAATTGACAAAAAAAACACATTTTCCCCACATTTCTGTGATGGAAAGTTCTGGAATCTGTGTGGATCCACAAATTTCCACCCACCCCGCGTTCCCCAAAGTCCTACGAGAAAAATGGTACCTCACTTGTGCAGGTCGGCCTAGTGCCCGCGACAGGAAATGGCGCAAAACGCAACGTGGTCACTCCTCAATTTTGCAGTGAAAAATGACCCTTTTTTGGCAAAGTGACTAGCTGTAGTTTTTGAACCCTAGCCCTGCCGGCACCTAGGGAAACCTAGCAAACCTATACATTTTTAAAAAATAGACACCCAGGGGAATCCAGGATGGGGTGACTTGACTGCCTCCCACCATGGTCTGTTACCCAGAATCCCTTGCAAACGCAAACAATTGACAAAGAAAACAAATTTTTCCCACATTTCTGTGATGGAAAGTTCTGGAATCTGCGTGGATCCACAAATTTCCACCCACCCCGCGTTCCCCAAAGTCCTACGAGAAAAATGGTACCTCACTTGTGCGGGTCGGCCTAGTGCCCGCGACAGGAAACGGCGCAAAACGCCAAGTGGTCACACCTCATCTTTGTAGTGAAAAATGACCCTTTTTTGGCAAAGTAACGAGCTGTAGTTTTTGAACCCTAGCCCTACCGGCACCTAGAGAAACCTAGCAAACCTATACATTTTTGAAAACTAGACACCCAGGGGAATCCAGGATGGGGTGACTTGACTGCCTCCCACCATGGCCTGATACCCAGAATCCCTTGCAAACGTAATAAATTGACAAAAAAAACAAATTTTCCCTACATTTCTGTGATGGAAAGTTCTGGAATCTGCGTGGATCCACAAATTTCCACCCACCACGCGTTCCCCAAAGTTCTACTAGAAAAATGGTACCTCACTTGTGCGGGTCGGCCTAGTGCCCGCGACAGGAAACGGCGCAAAACGCAACGTGGTCACACCTCAATTTTGCAGTGAAAAATGACCCTTTTTTGGGAAAGTGACGAGCTGTAGTTTATTAACCCTAGCCCTGCCGGCACCTAGGGAAACCTAGCAAACCTATACATTTTTGAAAACTAGACACCTAGGGGAATCCAGGATGGGGTTACTTGACTGCCTCCCTCCATGGTCTGTTACCCAGAATCCCTTGCAAACGTAAAAAATTGACAAAAGAACCACATTTTCCGAACATTTCTGTGATGGAAAGTTCTGGAATCTGCGTGGATCCACAAATTTCCACCCACCCCGCGTTCCCCAAAGTCCTACGAGAAAAATGGTACCTCACTTGTGCAGGTCGGCCTAGTGCCCGCGACAGGAAACGGCGCAAAACGCAACGTGGTCACTCCTCAATTTTGCAGTGAAAAATGACCCTTTTTTGGCAAAGTGACTAGCTGTAGTTTTTGAACCCTAGCCCTGCCGGCACCTATGGAAACCTAGCAAACCTATACATTTTTGAAAACTAGACACCCAGGGGAATCCAGGATGGGGTGACTTGACTGCCTCCCACCATGGTCTGTTACCCAGAATCCCTTGCAAACGCAAACAATTGACAAAGAAAACTAATTTTTCCCACATTTCTGTGATGGAAAGTTCTGGAATCTGCGTGGATCCACAAATTTTCACCCACCCCGCGTTCCCCAAAGTCCTACGAGAAAAATGGTACCTCACTTGTGTGGGTCGGCCTAGTGCCCACGACAGGAAACGGCGCAAAACGCCAAGTGGTCACACCTCATCTTTGTAGTGAAAAATGACCCTTTTTTGGCAAAGTGACGAGCTGTAGTTTTTGAACCCTAGCCCTACCGGCACCTAGAGAAACCTAGCAAACCTATACATTTTTGAAAACTAAACACCCAGGGGAATCCAGGATGGGGTGACTTGACTGCCTCCCACCATGGCCTGTTACCCAGAATCCCTTGCAAACGTAAAAAATTGAAAAAAAAACACATTTTCTCCACATTTCTGTGATGGAAAGTTCTGGAATCTGTGTGGATCCACAAATTTCCACCCACCCCGCATTCCCCAAAGTCCTACGAGAAAAATGGTACCTCACTTGTGCGGGTCGGCCTAGTGCCCGTGACAGGAAACGGCGCAAAACGCAACGTGGTCACACCTCAATTTTGCAGTGAAAAATGACCCTTTTTTGGCAAAGTGACTAGCTGTAGTTTTTGAACCCTAGCCCTGCCGGCACCTAGGGAAACCTAGCAAACCTATACATTTTTAAAATCTAGACACCCAGGGGAATCCAGGATGGGGTGACTTGACTGCCTCCCACCATGGTCTGTTACCCAGAATCCCTTGAAAACGTAAAACATTGACAGAAGAAACACATTTTCCGAAAATTTCTGTGATGGAAAGTTCTGGAATCTGCGTGGATCCACAAACTTCCACCCACCCCGCGTTCCCCAAAGTCCTACGAAAAAATGGTACCTCACTTGTGCAGGTCGGCCTAGTGCCCGTGACAGGAAACGGCACAAAACGCAACGTGGTCACACCTCAATTTTGCAGTAAAAAATGACCCTTTTTGGCAAAGTGACGAGCTGTAGTTTTTGAACCCTAGCCCTGCCGGCACCTAGGAGAACCTAGCAAACCTATACATTTTTGAAAACTAGACACCCAGGGGAATCCAGGATGGGGTGACCTGACTGCCTCCCACCATGGTCTGTTACCCAGAATCCCTTGCAAACGTAATAAATTGACAAAAAAACCACATTTTCCCCACATTTCTGTGATGGAAAGTTCTGGAATCTGCGTGGATCCACAAATTTCCACCCACCCCGCGTTCCCCAAAGTTCTACGAGAAAAATGGTACCTCACTCGTGCGGGTCGGCCTAGTGCCCGCGACAGGAAACGGCGCAAAACGCAACGTGGTCACACCTCAATTTTGCAGTGAAAAATGACCCTTTTTTGGCAAAGTGATGAGCTGTAGTTTATTAACCCTAGCCCTGCCGGCACCTAGGGAAACCTAGCAAACCTATACATTTTTGAAAACTAGACACCCAGGGGAAGCCAGGATGGGGTGACCTGACTGCCTCCCACCATGGTCTGTTACCCAGAATCCCTTGCAAACGTAATAAATTGACAAAAAAAACACATTTTCCCCACATTTCTGTGATGGAAAGTTCTGGAATCTGCGTGGATCCACAAATTTCCACCCACCCCGCGTTCCCCAAAGTTCTACGAGAAAAATGGTACCTCACTCGTGCGGGTCGGCCTAGTGCCCGCGACAGGAAACGGCACAAAACGCAACGTGGTCACACCTCAATTTTGCAGTGAAAAATGACCCTTTTTTGGCAAAGTGACGAGCTGTAGTTTATTAACCCTAGCCCTGCCGGCACCTAGGGAAACCTAGCAAACCTATACATTTTTAAAAACTAGACACCTAGGGGAATCCAGGATGGGGTGACTTGACTGCCTCCCACCATGGTCTGTTACCCAGAATCCCTTGCAAACATAAAAAATTGACAAAACAAACACATTTTCCCCACATTTCTGTGATGGAAAGTTCTGGAATCTGCGTGGATCCACAAATTTCCACCCACCCCGCGTTCCCCAAAGTCCTACGAGAAAAATGGTACCTCACTTGTGCAGGTCGGCCTAGTGCCCGCGACAGGAAATGGCGCAAAACGCAACGTGGTCACTCCTCAATTTTGCAGTGAAAAATGACCCTTTTTTGGCAAAGTGACTAGCTGTAGTTTTTGAACCCTAGCCCTGCCGGCACCTAGGGAAACCTAGCAAACCTATACATTTTTAAAAAATAGACACCCAGGGGAATCCAGGATGGGGTGACTTGACTGCCTCCCACCATGGTCTGTTACCCAGAATCCCTTGCAAACGCAAACAATTGACAAAGAAAACAAATTTTTCCCACATTTCTGTGATGGAAAGTTCTGGAATCTGCGTGGATCCACAAATTTCCACCCACCCCGCGTTCCCCAAAGTCCTACGAGAAAAATGGTACCTCACTTGTGCGGGTCGGCCTAGTGCCCGCGACAGGAAACGGCGCAAAACGCCAAGTGGTCACACCTCATCTTTGTAGTGAAAAATGACCCTTTTTTGGCAAAGTAACGAGCTGTAGTTTTTGAACCCTAGCCCTACCGGCACCTAGAGAAACCTAGCAAACCTATACATTTTTGAAAACTAGACACCCAGGGGAATCCAGGATGGGGTGACTTGACTGCCTCCCACCATGGCCTGTTACCCAGAATCCCTTGCAAACGTAATAAATTGACAAAAAAAACAAATTTTCCCTACATTTCTGTGATGGAAAGTTCTGGAATCTGCGTGGATCCACAAATTTCCACCCACCACGCGTTCCCCAAAGTTCTACTAGAAAAATGGTACCTCACTTGTGCGGGTCGGCCTAGTGCCCGCGACAGGAAACGGCGCAAAACGCAACGTGGTCACACCTCAATTTTGCAGTGATAAATGACCCTTTTTTGGCAAAGTGACGAGCTGTAGTTTATTAACCCTAGCCCTGCCGGCACCTAGGGAAACCTAGCAAACCTATACATTTTTGAAAACTAGACACCTAGGGGAATCCAGGATGGGGTGACTTGACTGCCTCCCACCATGGTCTGTTACCCAGAATCCCTTGCAAACGTAAAAAATTGACAAAAGAACCACATTTTCCGAACATTTCTGTGATGGAAAGTTCTGGAATCTGCGTGGATCCACAAATTTCCACCCACCCCGCGTTCCCCAAAGTCCTACGAGAAAAATGGTACCTCACTTGTGCAGGTCGGCCTAGTGCCCGCGACAGGAAACGGCGCAAAACGCAACGTGGTCACTCCTCAATTTTGCAGTGAAAAATGACCCTTTTTTGGCAAAGTGACTAGCTGTAGTTTTTGAACCCTAGCCCTGCCGGCACCTATGGAAACCTAGCAAACCTATACATTTTTGAAAACTAGACACCCAGGGGAATCCAGGATGGGGTGACTTGACTGCCTCCCACCATGGTCTGTTACCCAGAATCCCTTGCAAACGCAAACAATTGACAAAGAAAACTAATTTTTCCCACATTTCTGTGATGGAAAGTTCTGGAATCTGCGTGGATCCACAAATTTTCACCCACCCCGCGTTCCCCAAAGTCCTACGAGAAAAATGGTACCTCACTTGTGCGGGTCGGCCTAGTGCCCGCGACAGGAAACGGCGCAAAACGCCAAGTGGTCACACCTCATCTTTGTAGTGAAAAATGACCCTTTTTTGGCAAAGTAACGAGCTGTAGTTTTTGAACCCTAGCCCTACCGGCACCTAGAGAAACCTAGCAAACCTATACATTTTTGAAAACTAGACACCCAGGGGAATCCAGGATGGGGTGACTTGACTGCCTCCCACCATGGCCTGTTACCCAGAATCCCTTGCAAACGTAATAAATTGACAAAAAAAACAAATTTTCCCTACATTTCTGTGATGGAAAGTTCTGGAATCTGCGTGGATCCACAAATTTCCACCCACCACGCGTTCCCCAAAGTTCTACTAGAAAAATGGTACCTCACTTGTGCGGGTCGGCCTAGTGCCCGCGACAGGAAACGGCGCAAAACGCAACGTGGTCACACCTCAATTTTGCAGTGAAAAATGACCCTTTTTTGGCAAAGTGACGAGCTGTAGTTTATTAACCCTAGCCCTGCCGGCACCTAGGGAAACCTAGCAAACCTATACATTTTTGAAAACTAGACACCTAGGGGAATCCAGGATGGGGTGACTTGACTGCCTCCCACCATGGTCTGTTACCCAGAATCCCTTGCAAACGTAAAAAATTGACAAAAGAACCACATTTTCCGAACGTTTCTGTGATGGAAAGTTCTGGAATCTGCGTGGATCCACAAATTTCCACCCACCCCGCGTTCCCCAAAGTCCTACGAGAAAAATGGTACCTCACTTGTGCAGGTCGGCCTAGTGCCCGCGACAGGAAAGGGCGCAAAACGCAACGTGGTCACTCCTCAATTTTGCAGTGAAAAATGACCCTTTTTTGGCAAAGTGACTAGCTGTCGTTTTTGAACCCTAGCCCTGCCGGCACCTATGGAAACCTAGCAAACCTATACATTTTTGAAAACTAGACACCCAGGGGAATCCAGGATGGGGTGACTTGACTGCCTCCCACCATGGTCTGTTACCCAGAATCCCTTGCAAACGCAAACAATTGACAAAGAAAACTAATTTTTCCCACATTTCTGTGATGGAAAGTTCTGGAATCTGCGTGGATCCACAAATTTTCACCCACCCCGCGTTCCCCAAAGTCCTACGAGAAAAATGGTACCTCACTTGTGTGGGTCGGCCTAGTGCCCGCGACAGGAAACGGCGCAAAACGCCAAGTGGTCACACCTCATCTTTGTAGTGAAAAATGACCCTTTTTTGGCAAAGTGACGAGCTGTAGTTTTTGAACCCTAGCCCTACCGGCACCTAGAGAAACCTAGCAAACCTATACATTTTTGAAAACTAAACACCCAGGGGAATCCAGGATGGGGTGACTTGACTGCCTCCCACCATGGCCTGTTACCCAGAATCCCTTGCAAACGTAAAAAATTGAAAAAAAAACACATTTTCTCCACATTTCTGTGATGGAAAGTTCTGGAATCTGTGTGGATCCACAAATTTCCACCCACCCCGCATTCCCCAAAGTCCTACGAGAAAAATGGTACCTCACTTGTGCGGGTCGGCCTAGTGCCCGTGACAGGAAACGGCGCAAAACGCAACGTGGTCACACCTCAATTTTGCAGTGAAAAATGACCCTTTTTTGGCAAAGTGACTAGCTGTAGTTTTTTAACCCTAGCCCTGCCGGCACCTAGGGAAACCTAGCAAACCTATACATTTTTGAAAACTAGACACCCAGGGGAATCCAGGATGGGGTGACTTGACTGCCTCCCACCATGGTCTGTTACCCAGAATCCCTTGCAAACGTAAAAAATTGACAGAAGAAACACATTTTCCTAACATTTCTGTGATGGAAAGTTCTGGAATCTGCGTGGATCCACAAACTTCCACCCACCCCGCGTTCCCCAAAGTCCTACGAGAAAAATGGTACCTCACTTGTGCGGGTCGGCCTAGTGCCCGTGACAGGAAACGGCACAAAACGCAACGTGGTCACACCTCAATTTTGCAGTGAAAAATGACCCTTTTTTGGCAAAGTGACGAGCTGTAGTTTTTGAACCCTAGCCCTGCCGGCACCTAGGGGAACTTAGCAAACCTATACATTTTTGAAAACTAGACACCCAGGGGAATCCAGGATGGGGTGACCTGACTGCCTCCCACCATGGTCTGTTACCCAGAATCCCTTGCAAACGTAATAAATTGACAAAAAAAACAAATTTTCCCCACATTTCTGTGATGGAAAGTTCTGGAATCTGCGTGGATCCACAAATTTCCACCCACCCCGCGTTCCCCAAAGTCCTACAAGAAAAATGGTACCTCACTTGTGCAGGTCGGCCTAGTGCCCGTGACAGGAAACGGCGCAAAACGCAACGTGGTCACTCCTCAATTTTGCAGTGAAAAATGACCCTTTTTTGGCAAAGTGACTAGCTGTAGTTTTTGAACCCTAGCCCTGCCGGCACCTAGGGAAACCTAGCAAACCTATACATTTTTAAAATATAGACACCCAGGGGAATCCAAGATGGGGTGACTTGACTGCCTCCCACCATGGTCTGTTACCCAGAATCCCTTGAGAACGTAAACAATTGACAAAAAAACACATTTTTCCCACATTTCTGTGATGGAAAGTTCTGGAATCTGCGTGGATCCACAAATTTCCACCAAATCCCCAAAGTCCTACCAGAAAAATGGTACCTCACTTGTGCGGGTCGGCCTAGTTCCCGCGACAGGAAACGGTGCAAAGCAACGTGGTCACACCTCAATTTTGTAGTGAAAAATGACCCTTTTTTGGCAAAGTGACTAGCTGTAGTTTTTTAACCCTAGCCCTGCCGGCACCTATGGAAACCTAGCAAACCTATACATTTTTAAAAACTAGACACCCAGGGGAATCCAGGATGGGGTGACTTGACTGCCTCCCACCATGATCTGTTACCCAGAATCCCTTGCAAACGTAAAAAATTGACAGAAGAAACACATTTTCCGAAAATTTCTGTGATGGAAGGTTCTGGAATCTGCGTGGATCCACAAACTTCCACCCACCCCGCGTTCCCCAAAGTCCTACGAAAAAATGGTACCTCACTTGTGCAGGTCGGCCTAGTGCCCGTGACAGGAAACGGCACAAAACGCAACGTGGTCACACCTCAATTTTGCAGTAAAAAATGACCCTTTTTTGGCAAAGTGACGAGCTGTAGTTTTTGAACCCTAGCCCTGCCGGCACCTAGGGGAACCTAGCAAACCTATACATTTTTGAAAACTAGACACCCAGGGGAATCCAGGATGGGGTGACCTGACTGCCTCCCACCATGGTCTGTTACCCAGAATCCCTTGCAAATGTAATAAATTGACAAAAAAAACACATTTTCCCCACATTTCTGTGATGGAAAGTTCTGGAATCTGCGTGGATCCACAAATTTCCACCCACCCCGCGTTCCCCAAAGTTCTACGAGAAAAATGGTACCTCACTCGTGCGGGTCGGCCTAGTGCCCGCGACAGGAAACGGCGCAAAACGCAACGTGGTCACTCCTCAATTTTGCAGTGAAAAATGACCCTTTTTTGGCAAAGTGACGAGCTGTAGTTTATTAACCCTAGCCCTGCCGGCACCTAGGGAAACCTAGCAAACCTATACATTTTTAAAAACTAGACACCTAGGGGAATCCAGGATGGGGTGACTTGACTGCCTCCCACCATGGTCTGTTACCCAGAATCCCTTGCAAACATAAAAAATTGACAAAAAAAACACATTTTCCCCACATTTCTGTGATGGAAAGTTCTGGAATCTGCGTGGATCCACAAATTTCCACCCACCCCGCGTTCCCCAAAGTCCTACGAGAAAAATGGTACCTCACTTGTGCAGGTCGGCCTAGTGCCCGCGACAGGAAATGGCGCAAAACGCAACGTGGTCACTCCTCAATTTTGCAGTGAAAAATGACCCTTTTTTGGCAAAGTGACTAGCTGTAGTTTTTGAACCCTAGCCCTGCCGGCACCTAGGGGAACTTAGCAAACCTATACATTTTTGAAAACTAGACACCCAGGGGAATCCAGGATGGGGTGACCTGACTGCCTCCCACCATGGTCTGTTACCCAGAATCCCTTGCAAACGTAATAAATTGACAAAAAAAACAAATTTTCCCCACATTTCTGTGATGGAAAGTTCTGGAATCTGCGTGGATCCACAAATTTTCACCCACCCCGCGTTCCCCAAAGTCCTACGAGAAAAATGGTACCTCACTTGTGTGGGTCGGCCTAGTGCCCGCGACAGGAAACGGCGCAAAACGCCAAGTGGTCACACCTCATCTTTGTAGTGAAAAATGACCCTTTTTTGGCAAAGTGACGAGCTGTAGTTTTTGAACCCTAGCCCTACCGGCACCTAGAGAAACCTAGCAAACCTATACATTTTTGAAAACTAGACACCTAGGGGAATCCAGGATGGGGTGACTTGACTGCCTCCCACCATGGTCTGTTACCCAGAATCCCTTGCAAACGTAAAAAATTGACAGAAGAAACACATTTTCCTAACATTTCTGTGATGGAAAGTTCTGGAATCTGCGTGGATCCACAAACTTCCACCCACCCCGCGTTCCCCAAAGTCCTACGAGAAAAATGGTACCTCACTTGTGCGGGTCGGCCTAGTGCCCGTGACAGGAAACGGCACAAAACGCAACGTGGTCACACCTCAATTTTGCAGTGAAAAATGACCCTTTTTTGGCAAAGTGACGAGCTGTAGTTTTTGAACCCTAGCCCTGCCGGCACCTAGGGGAACTTAGCAAACCTATACATTTTTGAAAACTAGACACCCAGGGGAATCCAGGATGGGGTGACCTGACTGCCTCCCACCATGGTCTGTTACCCAGAATCCCTTGCAAACGTAATAAATTGACAAAAAAAACAAATTTTCCCCACATTTCTGTGATGGAAAGTTCTGGAATCTGCGTGGATCCACAAATTTCCACCCACCCCGCGTTCCCCAAAGTCCTACAAGAAAAATGGTACCTCACTTGTGCAGGTCGGCCTAGTGCCCGCGACAGGAAACGGCGCAAAACGCAACGTGGTCACTCCTCAATTTTGCAGTGAAAAATGACCCTTTTTTGGCAAAGTGACTAGCTGTAGTTTTTGAACCCTAGCCCTGCCGGCACCTAGGGAAACCTAGCAAACCTATACATTTTTAAAATATAGACACCCAGGGGAATCCAAGATGGGGTGACTTGACTGCCTCCCACCATGGTCTGTTACCCAGAATCCCTTGAGAACGTAAACAATTGACAAAAAAACACATTTTTCCCACATTTCTGTGATGAAAAGTTCTGGAATCTGCGTGGATCCACAAATTTCCACCAACCCCGCAATCCCCAAAGTCCTACCAGAAAAATGGTACCTCACTTGTGCGGGTCGGCCTAGTTCCCGCGACAGGAAACGGTGCAAAGCAACGTGGTCACACCTCAATTTTGAAGTGAAAAATGACCCTTTTTTGGCAAAGTGACTAGCTGTAGTTTTTTAACCCTAGCCCTGCCGGCACCTATGGAAACCTAGCAAACCTATACATTTTTAAAAACTAGACACCCAGGGGAATCCAGGATGGGGTGACTTGACTGCCTCCCACCATGGACTGTTACCCAGAATCCCTTGCAAACGTAAAAAATTGACAGAAGAAACACATTTTCCGAAAATTTCTGTGATGGAAAGTTCTGGAATCTGCGTGGATCCACAAACTTCCACCCACCCCGCGTTCCCCAAAGTCCTACGAAAAAATGGTACCTCACTTGTGCGGGTCGGCCTAGTTCCCGCGACAGGAAACGGTGCAAAGCAACGTGGTCACACCTCAATTTTGCAGTAAAAAATGACCCTTTTTTGGCAAAGTGACGAGCTGTAGTTTTTGAACCCTAGCCCTGCCGGCACCTAGGGGAACCTAGCAAACCTATACATTTTTGAAAACTAGACACCCAGGGGAATCCAGGATGGGGTGACCTGACTGCCTCCCACCATGGTCTGTTACCCAGAATCCCTTGCAAATGTAATAAATTGACAAAAAAAACACATTTTCCCCACATTTCTGTGATGGAAAGTTCTGGAATCTGCGTGGATCCACAAATTTCCACCGACCCCGCGTTCCCCAAAGTTCTACGAGAAAAATGGTACCTCACTCGTGCGGGTCGGCCTAGTGCCCGCGACAGGAAACGGCGCAAAACGCAACGTGGTCACACCTCAATTTTGCAGTGAAAAATGACCCTTTTTTGGCAAAGTGACGAGCTGTAGTTTATTAACCCTAGCCCTGCCGGCACCTAGGGAAACCTAGCAAACCTATACATTTTTAAAAACTAGACACCTAGGGGAATCCAGGATGGGGTGACTTGACTGCCTCCCACCATGGTCTGTTACCCAGAATCCCTTGCAAACATAAAAAATTGACAAAAAAAACACATTTTCCCCACATTTCTGTGATGGAAAGTTCTGGAATCTGCGTGGATCCACAAATTTCCACCCACCCCGCGTTCCCCAAAGTCCTACGAGAAAAATGGTACCTCACTTGTGCAGGTCGGCCTAGTGCCCGCGACAGGAAATGGCGCAAAACGCAACGTGGTCACTCCTCAATTTTGCAGTGAAAAATGACCCTTTTTTGGCAAAGTGACTAGCTGTAGTTTTTGAACCCTAGCCCTGCCGGCACCTAGGGAAACCTAGCAAACCTATACATTTTTAAAAAATAGACACCCAGGGGAATCCAGGATGGGGTGACTTGACTGCCTCCCACCATGGTCTGTTACCCAGAATCCCTTGCAAACGCAAACAATTGACAAAGAAAACAAATTTTTCCCACATTTCTGTGATGGAAAGTTCTGGAATCTGCGTGGATCCACAAATTTCCACCCACCCCGCGTTCCCCAAAGTCCTACGAGAAAAATGGTACCTCACTTGTGCGGGTCGGCCTAGTGCCCGCGACAGGAAACGGCGCAAAACGCCAAGTGGTCACACCTCATCTTTGTAGTGAAAAATGACCCTTTTTTGGCAAAGTGACGAGCTGTAGTTTTTGAACCCTAGCCCTACCGGCACCTAGAGAAACCTAGCAAACCTATACATTTTTGAAAACTAGACACCCAGGGGAATCCAGGATGGGGTGACTTGACTGCCTCCCACCATGGCCTGTTACCCAGAATCCCTTGCAAACGTAATAAATTGACAAAAAAAACAAATTTTCCCTACATTTCTGTGATGGAAAGTTCTGGAATCTGCGTGGATCCACAAATTTCCACCCACCACGCGTTCCCCAAAGTTCTACTAGAAAAATGGTACCTCACTTGTGCGGGTCGGCCTAGTGCCCGCGACAGGAAACGGCGCAAAACGCAACGTGGTCACACCTCAATTTTGCAGTGAAAAATGACCCTTTTTTGGCAAAGTGACGAGCTGTAGTTTATTAACCCTAGCCCTGCCGGCACCTAGGGAAACCTAGCAAACCTATACATTTTTGAAAACTAGACACCTAGGGGAATCCAGGATGGGGTGACATGACTGCCTCCCACCATGGTCTGTTACCCAGAATCCCTTGCAAACGTAAAAAATTGACAAAAGAACCACATTTTCCGAACATTTCTGTGATGGAAAGTTCTGGAATCTGCGTGGATCCACAAATTTCCACCCACCCCGCATTCCCCAAAGTCCTACGAGAAAAATGGTACCTCACTTGTGCAGGTCGGCCTAGTGCCCGCGACAGGAAACGGAGCAAAACGCAACGTGGTCACTCCTCAATTTTGCAGTGAAAAATGACCCTTTTTTGGCAAAGTGACTAGCTGTAGTTTTTGAACCCTAGCCCTGCCGGCACCTATGGAAACCTAGCAAACCTATACATTTTTGAAAACTAGACACCCAGGGGAATCCAGGATGGGGTGACTTGACTGCCTCCCACCATGGTCTGTTACCCAGAATCCCTTGCAAACGCAAACAATTGACTAAGAAAACTAATTTTTCCCACATTTCTGTGATGGAAAGTTCTGGAATCTGCGTGGATCCACAAATTTTCACCCACCCCGCGTTCCCCAAAGTCCTACGAGAAAAATGGTACCTCACTTGTGTGGGTCGGCCTAGTGCCCGCGACAGGAAACGGCGCAAAACGCCAAGTGGTCACACCTCATCTTTGTAGTGAAAAATGACCCTTTTTTGGCAAAGTGACGAGCTGTAGTTTTTGAACCCTAGCCCTACTGGCACCTAGAGAAACCTAGCAAACCTATACATTTTTGAAAACTAAACACCCAGGGGAATCCAGGATGGGGTGACTTGACTGCCTCCCACCATGGCCTGTTACCCAGAATCCCTTGCAAACGTAAAAAATTTAAAAAAAAACACATTTTCTCCACATTTCTGTGATGGAAAGTTCTGGAATCTGTGTGGATCCACAAATTTCCACCCACCCCGCATTCCCCAAAGTCCTACGAGAAAAATGGTACCTCACTTGTGCGGGTCGGCCTAGTGCCCGTGACAGGAAACGGCGCAAAACGCAACGTGGTCACACCTCAATTTTGCAGTGAAAAATGACCCTTTTTTGGCAAAGTGACTAGCTGTAGTTTTTTAACCCTAGCCCTGCCGGCACCTAGGGAAACCTAGCAAACCTATACATTTTTGAAAACTAGACAGCCAGGGGAATCCAGGATGGGGTGACTTGACTGCCTCCCACCATGGTCTGTTACCCAGAATCCCTTGCAAACGTAAAAAATTGACAGAAGAAACACATTTTCCTAACATTTCTGTGATGGAAAGTTCTGGAATCTGCGTGGATCCACAAACTTCCACCCACCCCGCGTTCCCCAAAGTCCTACGAGAAAAATGGTACCTCACTTGTGCGGGTCGGCCTAGTGCCCGTGACAGGAAACGGCACAAAACGCAACGTGGTCACACCTCAATTTTGCAGTGAAAAATGACCCTTTTTTGGCAAAGTGACGAGCTGTAGTTTTTGAACCCTAGCATTGCCGGCACCTAGGGGAACTTAGCAAACCTATACATTTTTGAAAACTAGACACCCAGGGGAATCCAGGATGGGGTGACCTGACTGCCTCCCACCATGGTCTGTTACCCAGAATCCCTTGCAAACGTAATAAATTGACAAAAAAAACAAATTTTCCCCACATTTCTGTGATGGAAAGTTCTGGAATCTGCGTGGATCCACAAATTTCCACCCACCCCGCGTTCCCCAAAGTCCTACAAGAAAAATGGTACCTCACTTGTGCAGGTCGGCCTAGTGCCCGCGACAGGAAACGGCGCAAAACGCAACGTGGTCACTCCTCAATTTTGCAGTGAAAAATGACCCTTTTTTGGCAAAGTGACTAGCTGTAGTTTTTGAACCCTAGCCCTGCCGGCACCTAGGGAAACCTAGCAAACCTATACATTTTTAAAATATAGACACCCAGGGGAATCCAAGATGGGGTGACTTGACTGCCTCCCACCATGGTCTGTTACCCAGAATCCCTTGAGAACGTAAACAATTGACAAAAAAACACATTTTTCCCACATTTCTGTGATGGAAAGTTCTGGAATCTGCGTGGATCCACAAATTTCCACCAACCCCGCAATCCCCAAAGTCCTACCAGAAAAATGGTACCTCACTTGTGCGGGTCGGCCTAGTTCCCGCGACAGGAAACGGTGCAAAGCAACGTGGTCACACCTCAATTTTGTAGTGAAAAATGACCCTTTTTTGGCAAAGTGACGAGCTATAGTTTCTGAACCCTAGCCCTACCGGCACCTAGAGAAACCTAGCAAACCTATACATTTTTGAAAACTAGACACCCAGGGGAATCCAGGATGGGGTGACTTGACTGCCTCCCACCATGGTCTGTTACCCAGAATCCCTTGTAAACGTAAACAATTGACAGAAGAAACACATTTTCCGAAAATTTCTGTGATGGAAAGTTCTGGAATCTGCGTGGATCCACAAACTTCCACCCACCCCGCGTTCCCCAAAGTCCTACGAAAAAATGGTACCTCACTTGTGCAGGTCGGCCTAGTGCCCGTGACAGGAAACGGCACAAAACGCAACGTGGTCACACCTCAATTTTGCAGTAAAAAATGACCCTTTTTTGGCAAAGTGACGAGCTGTAGTTTTTGAACCCTAGCCCTGCCGGCACCTAGGGGAACCTAGCAAACCTATACATTTTTGAAAACTAGACACCCAGGGGAATCCAGGATGGGGTGACCTGACTGCCTCCCACCATGGTCTGTTACCCAGAATCCCTTGCAAATGTAATAAATTGACAAAAAAAACACATTTTCCCCACATTTCTGTGATGGAAAGTTCTGGAATCTGCGTGGATCCACAAATTTCCACCCACCCCGCGTTCCCCAAAGTTCTACGAGAAAAATGGTACCTCACTCGTGCGGGTCGGCCTAGTGCCCGCGACAGGAAACGGCGCAAAACGCAACGTGGTCACACCTCAATTTTGCAGTGAAAAATGACCCTTTTTTGGCAAAGTGACGAGCTGTAGTTTATTAACCCTAGCCCTGCCGGCACCTAGGGAAACCTAGCAAACCTATAAATTTTTGAAAACTAAACACCTAGGGGAATCCAGGATGGGGTGACTTGACTGCCTCCCACCATGGTCTGTTACCCAGAATCCCTTGCAAACGTAATAAATTGACAAAAAAAACAAATTTTCCCTACATTTCTGTGATGGAAAGTTCTGGAATCTGCGTGGATCCACAAATTTCCACCCACCACGCGTTCCCCAAAGTTCTACTAGAAAAATGGTACCTCACTTGTGCGGGTCGGCCTAGTTCCCACGACAGGAAACGGTGCAAAACGCAACGTGGTCACACCTCAATTTTGCTGTGAAAAAGGACCCTTTTTTGGTAAAGTGACTAGCTGTAGTTTTTGAACCCTAGCCCTGCCGGCACCTAGGGAAACCTAGCAAACCTATACATTTTTAAAATATAGACACCCAGGGGAATCCAAGATGGGGTGACTTGACTGCCTCCCACCATGGTCTGTTACCCAGAATCCCTTGCAAACGCAAACAATTGACAAAGAAAACAAATTTTTCCCACATTTCTGTGATGGAAAGTTCTGGAATCTGCGTGGATCCACAAATTTCCACCCACCCCGCGTTCCCCAAAGTCCTACGAGAAAAATGGTACCTCACTTGTGCGGGTCGGCCTAGTGCCCGCGACAGGAAACGGCGCAAAACGCCAAGTGGTCACACCTCATCTTTGTAGTGAAAAATGACCCTTTTTTGGCAAACTGACGAGCTGTAGTTTTTGAACCCTAGCCCTACCGGCACCTAGAGAAACCTAGCAAACCTATACATTTTTGAAAACTAGACACCCAGGGGAATCCAGGATGGGGTGACTTGACTGCCTCCCACCATGGCCTGTTACCCAGAATCCCTTGCAAACGTAATAAATTGACAAAAAAAACAAATTTTCCCTACATTTCTGTGATGGAAAGTTCTGGAATCTGCGTGGATCCACAAATTTCCACCCACCACGCGTTCCCCAAAGTTCTACTAGAAAAATGGTACCTCACTTGTGCGGGTCGGCCTAGTGCCCGCGACAGGAAACGGAGCAAAACGCAACATGGTCACACCTCAATTTTGCAGTGAAAAATGACCCTTTTTTGGCAAAGTGACGAGCTGTAGTTTATTAACCCTAGCCCTGCCGGCACCTAGGGAAACCTAGCAAACCTATAAATTTTTGAAAACTAAACACCTAGGGGAATCCAGGATGGGGTGACTTGACTGCCTCCCACCATGGTCTGTTACCCAGAATCCCTTGCAAACATAAAAAATTGACAAAAAAACCACATTTTCCCCACATTTCTGTGATGGAAAGTTCTGGAATCTGCGTTGATCCACAAATTTCCACCCACCCCGCGTTCCCCAAAGTCCTACGAGAAAAATGGTACCTCACTTGTGCAGGTCGGCCTAGTGCCCGCGACAGGAAATGGCGCAAAACGCAACGTGGTCACTCCTCAATTTTGCAGTGAAAAATGACCCTTTTTTGGCAAAGTGACTAGCTGTAGTTTTTGAACCCTAGCCCTGCCGGCACCTAGGGAAACCTAGCAAACCTATACATTTTTAAAAAATAGACACCCAGGGGAATCCAGGATGGGGTGACTTGACTGCCTCCCACCATGGTCTGTTACCCAGAATCCCTTGCAAACGTAAACAATTGACAAAAAAACACATTTTTCCCACATTTCTGTGATGGAAAGTTCTGGAATCTGCGTGGATCCACAAATTTCCACCCACCCCGCATTCCCCAAAGTCCTACCAGAAAAATGGTACCTCACTTGTGCGGGTCGGCCTAGTTCCCACGACAGGAAACGGTGCAAAACGCAACGTGGTCACACCTCAATTTTGCTGTGAAAAAGGACCCTTTTTTGGCAAAGTGACTAGCTGTAGTTTTTGAACCCTAGCCCTGCCGGCACCTAGGGAAACCTAGCAAACCTATACATTTTTGAAAACTAGACACCCAGGGGAATATAGGATGGGGTGACTTGACTGCCTCCCACCATGGTCTGTTACCCAGAATCCCTTGCAAACGCAAACAATAGACACTAGAAAACAAATTTTTCCCACATTTCTGTGATGGAAAGTTCTGGAATCTGCGTGGATCCACAAATTTCCACCCACCCCGCGTTCCCCAAAGTCCTACGAGAAAAATGGTACCTCACTTGTGCGGGTCGGCCTAGTGCCCGCGACAGGAAACGGCGCAAAACGCCAAGTGGTCACACCTCATCTTTGTAGTGAAAAATGACCCTTTTTTGGCAAACTGACGAGCTGTAGTTTTTGAACCCTAGCCCTACCGGCACCTAGAGAAACCTAGCAAACCTATACATTTTTGAAAACTAGACACCCAGGGGAATCCAGGATGGGGTGACTTGACTGCCTCCCACCATGGCCTGTTACCCAGAATCCCTTGCAAACGTAATAAATTGACAAAAAAACCAAATTTTCCCTACATTTCTGTGATGGAAAGTTCTGGAATCTGCGTGGATCCACAAATTTCCACCCACCACGCGTTCCCCAAAGTTCTACTAGAAAAATGGTACCTCACTTGTGCGGGTCGGCCTAGTGCCCGCGACAGGAAACGGCGCAAAACGCAACATGGTCACACCTCAATTTTGCAGTGAAAAATGACCCTTTTTTGGCAAAGTGACGAGCTGTAGTTTATTAACCCTAGCCCTGCCGGCACCTAGGGAAACCTAGCAAACCTATACATTTTTGAAAACTAGACACCTAGGGGAATCCAGGATGGGGTGACTTGACTGCCTCCCACCATGGTCTGTTACCCAGAATCCCTTGCAAACGTAAAAAATTGACAAAAGAACCACATTTTCCGAACATTTCTGTGATGGAAAGTTCTGGAATCTGCGTGGATCCACAAATTTCCACCCACCCCGCGTTCCCCAAAGTCCTACGAGAAAAATGGTACCTCACTTTTGCAGGTCGGCCTAGTGCCCGCGACAGGAAACGGCGCAAAACGCAACGTGGTCACTCCTCAATTTTGCAGTGAAAAATGACCCTTTTTTGGCAAAGTGACTAGCTGTAGTTTTTTAACCCTAGCCCTACCGGCACCTATGGAAACCTAGCAAACCTATACATTTTTGAAAACTAGACACCCAGGGGAATCCAGAATGGGGTGACTTGACTGCCTCCCACCATGGTCTGTTACCCAGAATCCCTTGCAAACGCAAACAATTGACAAAGAAAACTAATTTTTCCCACATTTCTGTGATGGAAAGTTCTGGAATCTGCGTGGATCCACAAATTTTCACCCACCCCGCGTTCCCCAAAGTCCTACGAGAAAAATGGTACCTCACTTGTGCGGGTCGGCCTAGTGCCCGCGACAGGAAACGGCGCAAAAAGCCAAGTGGTCACACCTCATCTTTGTAGTGAAAAATGACCCTTTTTTGGCAAAGTGACGAGCTGTAGTTTTTGAATCCTAGCCCTACCGGCACCTAGAGAAACCTAGCAAACCTATACATTTTTGAAAACTAAACACCCAGGGGAATCCAGGATGGGGTGACTTGACTGCCTCCCACCATGGCCTGTTACCCAGAATCCCTTGCAAACGTAAAAAATTGAAAAAAAAACACATTTTCTCCACATTTCTGTGATGGAAAGTTCTGGAATCTGTGTGGATCCACAAATTTCCACCCACCCCGCATTCCCCAAAGTCCTACGAGAAAAATGGTACCTCACTTGTGCGGGTCGGCCTAGTGCCCGTGACAGGAAACGGCGCAAAACGCAACGTGGTCACACCTCAATTTTGCAGTGAAAAATGACCCTTTTTTGGCAAAGTGACTAGCTGTAGTTTTTTAACCCTAGCCCTGCCGGCACCTAGGGAAACCTAGCAAACCTATACATTTTTGAAAACTAGACACCCAGGGGAATCCAGGATGGGGTGACTTGACTGCCTCCCACCATGGTCTGTTACCCAGAATCCCTTGCAAACGTAAAAAATTGACAGAAGAAACACATTTTCCTAACATTTCTGTGATGGAAAGTTCTGGAATCTGCGTGGATCCACAAACTTCCACCCACCCCGTGTTCCCCAAAGTCCTACGAGAAAAATGGTACCTCACTTGTGCGGGTCGGCCTAGTGCCCGTGACAGGAAACGGCACAAAACGCAACGTGGTCACACCTCAATTTTGCAGTGAAAAATGACCTTTTTTGGCAAAGTGACGAGCTGTAGTTTTTGAACCCTAGCCCTGCCGGCACCTAGGGGAACTTAGCAAACCTATACATTTTTTAAAACTAGACACCCAGGGGAATCCAGGATGGGGTGACCTGACTGCCTCCCACCATGGTCTGTTACCCAGAATCCCTTGCAAACGTAATAAATTGACAAAAAAAACAAATTTTCCCCACATTTCTGTGATGGAAAGTTCTGGAATCTGCGTGGATCCACAAATTTCCACCCACCCCGCGTTCCCCAAAGTCCTACGAGAAAAATGGTACCTCACTTGTGCGGGTCGGCCTAGTGCCCGCGACAGGAAACGGCGCAAAACGCAACGTGGTCACACCTCAATTTTGCAGTGAAAAATGACCCTTTTTTGGCAAAGTGAATAGCTGTAGTTTTTGAACCCTAGCTCTGCCGGCACCTTGGGAAACCTACCAAACCCATGCATTTCTGAAAACTAGACACCCGGCGGCTTCCAGGGAGGTATGGCTTGCGTGGATCCCCCAACGTTTCCTTACCCAGAATCCCCTGCAAACCTCAATTTTTGCTCAAAAAAATCACTTTTTTCACACATTTTGGTGTGTGAAAGTTGTGGCATCACCGGGCTCACACAAGTTTACCACCACCCAGCGTTCCCCCAGGTCTCCCAATAAAAATGGTGCCTCACTTGTGTGGGAGACCCAAGTACCCGCGGCAGGCAAGGGCCCAAAACGTAGTGAGGCGAACTCAAAATGGCCTATCGCAAAACCACCTAGTTTTGCAAGGGGGGTCACTTGGGTTTTTGGCCCGGTGCTCGGCGGCCATCTAGGGAAACCTACCAAACCCAGGCATTTCTGAAAACTAGACACCCGGCAGCTTCAAGGGAGGTATGGCTTGCGTGGATCCCCCAACGTTTCCTTACCCAGAATCCCCTGCAAACCTCAATTTTTGCTGAAAAAATCACTTTTTTCACACATTTTGGTGTGGGAAAGTTGTGGCATCACCGGGCTCACACAAATTTACCAGCACACAGCGTTCCACCAGGTCTCCTGGTAAAAATGGTGCCTCACTTGTGTGGGAGGCCCAATGTTAGAAATGGGATTTCTGGTTGGCTGAGGCTTGCGCCAAAGCCAGACAGAAACCACCACTCTAGTCAGGGCAAGGAAGTTACACGCCAAAGATAACCCCTGCTCACCCCCTTGGTAGCTTGGCACGAGCAGTCAGGCTTATCCCGGAGGCAATGTGTAAAGCGTTTGCGCGTGCACCCAGCAACAACACCCAAGGCCCACCACAAAGGAAACTCCACACAAGGTATTCTATAAAAATAGCCTTTGTATTATACACAACACATTAGATAAAAACACACACTCTACAATGTGCCAACAGGCACGTTCAGAATTTACAAGGGATTATATGTACAGGGGACAGGGCCACATGGACCACTGTCAGGAATTAGCACTCTTAGAACATAACACAAATTACCAAGTGTACATGTAGAACATAACCAGTATCTACTGGCGCAATAATGACCTCAGCGTCATCACACTAGCATCAGGTATAAAACCTATCCTGCATCTATCACAGGGGCATAAATCACATTATGCAATTCTCAGTGGTCTAACGCATTAGACCTAACCACCTAAGTATAACTATACTAGGGGCGCACATCGCACAGGGAAGTACATTCTCCCTACCATCAACCTACGCAGGTAAAACAACCTCCTAGGCAGAAATAACCACATTTAGAGGTACACAACACAGGGTGCGCAAAACATACTATACACAGTACATTTCCTAGCACCAAAAGCATGAACACAGGGTGCGCCAAACATACTACACAGTACATTTCCTGGCACCCAAAATCACATTATAGAGTCCAGGTTGCGCCAGAACCTAAACGTAGCAGCTGCCCACTACTTGCTGGGCAGCTGGGGACAAAGCAGGGCCTAAACGCTGCAGCTGGCACTAAGTGCTGCGCAGCTGGGGAAGGCAAATAGGAGGCATGGGCTCTCACTAGCCCCTGAATCATTATCCACAACGTTGGAGCCACCTAGGCTCGGACATAACATGTCCCCAAGTCCCCCTTCGTTGGAGCCTCAGGGCTCTTGAACAATAATGCCCCCTTCGTTGGAGCCTGTGGGGCTCTAAAACAAATATGCCCCCAAAGCGAGGGAGCGCACTCGCGCTCAGAACCACCTGTGCCCCGCAACATTGGAGCCTTACAGACTCGAGAAACAATCGTGCCCTCAAGGGGGCGGGGGGCGCCTAAACACAACATGCCCATGTGGGAGCCTCTCTGGCTCTAGAGATAACATGCGCCACGAACTAGTGGCCCGCTACGGCGGCGCCACTGGCAAAACTGGCCCCCTCTGGGGCTCTAGGCATAATGATGCCCAGGTCGTTGGAGCGGCCCGCTGCACACACGGGGCCGCTCTGACTCGGTGCCTCGCACCAACACCAAGCCTGCTCCCACTCGGTGCCTCGCACCAACACCAAGCCTGCTCCCTTGGGGGAGCGCGAGCACTGTGCCACCCTGTCCCCTGCCCAGCCCTTACTCACCGGGCTCCGGCGCAGGGGACTCCACTTCTTGCGGCGGCAGCACTTCTCCGGCGGCGCGGGGCTTCCCTTGCAGATGGGAGCCTCGCGCTGTTCTCCGATTTCACCCGGGCCCGCAACTCTCGCGCTGCTTCCGCTCCAGCCGCTGGCCCCGCCCCCGTCACAGGCAGTCTTGCCTGACTTCCGGGCGGCCGCGGTTGGCAGCGGCGGCGATTTCCTCGCTTCGAATGAGGGGTAGGCTCCCTCGAGCGTGACAATAACTGCAGCAGCGGGGTGGGCACCCGTGTGGGATGCCAGTAAGCGGGGTGGGCACCCGTAGTATGTAGAACATGAGACGAAGACGCAGGGTGGGCACCTGCGCACTAAAGCAACGAAATAAGCGGGGTGGGCTCCCGCCAGGCACACGTCATGGGGGAATCCCTAGTCTGGGGATTCCTTCTCCATCGCAGCGTGATGCTGCACCGCCCCCAGCTCCTTTCTCTGGGGAAATAAAAGCGCTCTCCAGGCGCTAGAAGGCTGCACCAAGCCTTGGCAGTGAAAAAGGACCAGCAAAACGAGCCAAAAGGTCCTGAAGGCATCCAGGGGGCAAAGCAGGGCCCAGGGGCCAGCACACAGGGCCCTCCAGCAGGAAGGTAGCCCCCATGGCGGTCCCTCCTGGGCCCCAGCAGCAGCGCGCCCCTGGCAGATTCAAGTCAGAACAAGAACATTTTGTAAGGGGACACAGCCCCTTTTTATACACCAAATCCCTTTGTTCTGGGTTCAGGGTGAGGGGGAAAACCAGTCGCAGCTGGTTGGGGAGCACCCTTGATGTGCTCAGCCCCTCACTCTATTTACTGGCAGGGCTAGGGTCATCAGTCGCACCACAGGGGGTGTAGCCAGCATTGTGTGGGGAAAACCCTGCACTATTCAGGACCCGGGTGTACTCCTCCCCAGCCATCAGCATGCTAATCTCACACTCACCACTGGGGCAGACCCAACCAGACTCCTGGAGCCAGGCTCACCAGCCAGCTCCAGCCAATCGCACGCCAGACACACTGCACACAGAAGTGCCCACTTCTAGAAGTGGCACTTCCACACTAGGTACATGCACGCCGCACACATCATCGCGCAGCATTCACTCACACGAGTCCGCACATACCAAACTCGGGCCTGCACACCCCACGCATCAGGAACTACTAGGGACACATACATTCCCCATGCATTCCTATGGGAGGGCAGGCCTATCTCACCACATGCACTCAGAGTGTGCACGCACTTTACCCTGGGACACAGGGAAAGTGCGCAGGAACCAAACAAATCACCACACCAAGTCACCAATAAAAAGCTAAAAGTTCAGGGGTGAACCTGCCAGAAGGGCCAAGTCCAACACCCAAGTACCTGCGGCAGGCAAGGGCCCAAAACGTAGTGAGGCGACATCAAAATGGCCTATCGCAAAACCACCTAGTTTTGCAAGGTGGGTCACTTTGGTTTTTGACCCGGTGCTCGGCGGCCATCTAGGGAAACCTACCAAACCCACACATTTCTAAAAACTAGACACCCGGCGGCTTCCAGGGAGGTATGGCTTGCACGGATCCCCCAACGTTTCCTTACCCAGAATCCCCTGCAAACCTCAATTGTTGCTGAAAAAATCACTTTTTTCACACATTTTGGTGTGGGAAAGTTGTGGCATGACCGGGCTCACACAAATTTACCACCACCCAGCGTTCCCCCAGGTCTCCCGGTAAAAATGGTGCCTCACTTGTGTGGGAGGCCCAAGTACCTGCGGCAGGCAAGGGCCCAAAACTTAGTGAGTCACAGGTGCAGTGCTTTCATCATGGATGGTAGTCAGCATGTAGACATCTCTCCTGTCTGAAAACTTCACAGTAAGAAGCTCCTGGCAACGCAACGCACTGCACTGTCCCCGCACAAGCTTTTGACAAACAAGTTATTTCGGGAAACCTTTACGGTTAGAGCGGATTGAGCCACAAGCAAGAGTGTCCACTTTGGCCAATTCCCTGAACAACCGCACACCAGTGTAGAAGTTATCTACATATAAATGGTGGCCTTTGTTAAAAAATCCTCTACCAAGTTCCCAAACAATTTTCTCAGTCACTCCAAAAGTGGACGGACAACCAGGGAGGTTAATCCTGGATTCCTTACCGGTGTATACCCTGAAATTAGAGACATATCCAGTCCTACTGTCACACAGCATATACAGCTTTATTCCATAGCGTGCCCTCTTACTAGGAATGTATTGCCTAAAAACCAAGTGGCCCTTGAACAACACCAAAGACTCATCCACTGCAATTTGTTTCGCAGGAGCATAAATCTCAGAAAATCGATCTACAAAGTGATCAAGGACAGGCCTAATCTTAAAAAGACGGTCACACTCAGGGTGATCTCGTGGCAACGCTAAACCATTATCAACAAAATGCATCATCCGAAGCAGAAGCAAATACCTGTCTCGACTCATGACTGCCGGAAAAATAGACGTTGCCATCAAGGGACTGCTAGACCAATATGAAGACATTGATGGCTTCCTTAGCAAGCCCATCAACAAAATTAAACCCAAGAACTTCTTCATCTCTTCAAGATTTGTGGGACTCCACCGGGTAGCTCTAGAGTGTGGCTTAAGACTGGCACTGTTGTCCCTCAAAAACTGTTCGGCATACAAATTAGTCTGCTCAACAATCTCTGCCAAAAACACATCGTCCATAAACAACTGAAAAAATGTACCGGCAAAAAGTTTTCAGTATTCACTCTACACCCTGGAACACCAGTAAACTCTGGCAATGCTGGCTGCACCCTGCCAGGGGCAACCCAGAGGTCATCACTTTCAAAGGGAAGCCTTGCAGCCCCAGCCTGCAGCCCAGATGCCTCTTGCCGCACTACACCAACGGGAAGCCTTGCAGCCGCAGGCTGCAGCCCAGAAGCCTCTTGCCACACTACACCAACGGGAAGCCTTGCAGCCCCAGGCTGCAGCCCAGATGCCTCTTGCCGCACTATCGGCACATCAGTCTCCTCCTCTAACACAGGCACTTCATCCGCACTAAGAGTATCTTCATCATCCGATGACTCCATACGGAGAGAAAACTCACTGCCAGAATCGTCCCCTGCCTCCTCTCCCTCAGATGCAGAGTCAGTCTCTGAACCATGGTCAGAGGAAGACTCAAACAGCAAACCAACAACCTGCTGAGCAGTAATCCTGCGGCTAGCCATTATACTTACTAAGACTGCACAAACAAGTCAACAACAACCAACAATGTGCAAACCAAGTAAGTAAAGAAATGTGTACCTTTATCACAAAGATCAATGTACTCAAAAACTATACAATTCAATTACAAGAGACAGCTGCACTCACCAGAAACCAACTCCGCAGTGACACAGCAAAAACCAACGATATCCAACTAGAAAGAAGAAAAAAAAACAAATTACTCACAAGACAACAAAATACACATCGAGCACCAATGCAAACATTTTTGACACTCATAAAACAAACATACTGCTAATATTACACCATTTGCAAAAAAAATTCATGCAGAGAAATCAAACACATTTACATTGTACAAAAAAAGTCTCTTACCAAACTACACAAACAGCAGAACCACCAGTAACAAAACGGCAAACTGAAAAGAGCAAACGCCTTCACCTAGAACAAAAAAATAAAAAAAAACATTACAATTGCAATTCACAAAACATATAACAATAAACATTATAACATGCTATGTCTCTACCCAAATGGTCAATCGGGTTGTGTGCCAGGTGGGGCAGAAAACAGCAGGAAAAAAAAAGGCTACTCTGTCCCGGGGCGGGTGGGCCAAATACATATTATAAAAAATTGCACCCTGGAAGCAAGGGGTCACTTCTATCTTTATTTACACTAATTCCCTGGTGTCTAGTGGGCTTTTCTGCCCCCCATGGGACCAGAAACAGCTACACAAAAGACCGATCTGCCCCCAGGGGGGGCAAAAAAGTCTTGAAAAAAATTTGACCCCCCAGGAAGCGACCCTTGCCCAAGGGTTCGCTTCCTTTACGCAAAAAAATAACATCCCTGGTGTCTAGTGGGCTCTTCTGCCCCCCCTGGGACCAGAAACGGCTGCACAAAAGACCGATCAGCCCCCAGGGGGGGCAGAAAAGTCTTGAAAAATATTTGGGCCCCCAGGAAGCGACCCTTGCCCAAGGGGTCGCTTCCTACAATAACAAACACATCCCTGGTGTCTAGTGGGCTTTTCAGCCCCCCCTGGGAGCGGAAATGGCAACAAAATTAAACCGATCTGCCCCCAGAGGGGGCAGAAAAGTCTTCAAAAAAAATTGGGGGCCCAGGAAAGCAACCCTTGCCCAAGGGTTCGCTTCCTTTACGCAAAAAAATAACATCCCTGGTGTCTAGTGGGCTCTTCTGCCCCCCCTGGGACCAGAAACGGCTGCACAAAAGACCGATCAGCCCCCAGGGGGGGCAGAAAAGTCTTGAAAAATATTTGGGCCCCCAGGAAGCGACCCTTGCCCAAGGGGTCGCTTCCTACAATAACAAACACATCCCTGGTGTCTAGTGGGCTTTTCTGCCCCCCCTGGGAGCGGAAACGGCAACAAAATTAAACCGATCTGCCCCCAGAGGGGGCAGAAAAGTCTTCAAAAAAAATTGGGGGCCCAGGAAAGCGACCCTTGCCCAAGGGGTCGCTTCCTACAATATCAAACAGATCCCTGGTGTCTAGTGGGCTCTTCTGCCCCCCCTGGGAGCGGAAACGGCCAAAAAATTAAACCGATCTGCCCCCAGAGGGGGCAGAAAAGTCTTAAAAAAAATTGGGGGCCCAGGAAGCGACCCTTGCCCAAGGGGTCGCTTCCTACAATATCAAACAGATCCCTGTTGTCTAGTGGGCTCTTCTGCCCCCCCCTGGGAGCGGAAACGGCCAAAAAAATTCAACCGATCTGCCCCCAGAGGGAGCAGAAAAGTCTTGCACACATAATGGGGGCCTAGGAAGCGACCCTTGCCCAAGGGGTCGCTTCCTTTATTACAACAACGCATCCCTGGTGCCTAGTGGAGAAGTGTGGCTCAATGATTAGAGAGGCAGACCCTGATGCAGAGGTCTAGCCCGGGACCAGGGTTCAATTCCCTGCCTCGGCGGGTCTTGGGCTCAAAAATTCCACGGACCTGATAATTCTCGCCTCGGTGCCATTCCAATCATGGAGTCCCACTCTGCAACTCTGGGCAATAGCTTGCTTAATCTCCACAACGGCCCCCAGAACGCTAAGGATGCCTGGCCTCCACCTTGGGGGTGCCCAGGAGTGGATGCCTCACAGGGAAAGCCAGGATGGGTTCCACAGCAGTATTTGTACAAGCGCCTTGAGACCCTTGCGGGTGAGTAGTGCGCTATACAAGTATCAATTTACATTTTTAGTGGTGGCATTCCTGCAGCACGATCGCGACGCTGTGCGCGATCGTGCTGCAGGAATGCCCTGTATTGAGACATCAGGGGAGAGGAAATACTCTTTCCTCTCCCCCGATGCCTCAATACTTGGAAAATCACCCCCGCGCCCCCCGCGGCCCCACCGGAGAGCTCAACATACCTGCTGCTGCTGCTACTGGGACGCCTGGAAGCAAATGGCTTCCAGGCGTCCCAGCGCTTCCTGATGACGTCGGCGCGCGCTGTGCGCGCTGACGTCATGGGGAAGCGTGGGGGGGCTCGGGGGTGGCAGCGGAAACTCTTCCGCTGCCATCCCCCTCTGTGGGGGCGCGATCGATGCCCCAGGGGGTTAGCGCCAGCGCTTCCCCCAGGGGCTGTGCTCATGACGGAGCGGTTCCGTCATAAGAACAGCCCAACCGATGCTCATGACGGAACCGCTCCGTCATGAGCATCGAAGGGGTTAATCATCGCAGCCCACATATTTCATACAAGAGTCACTCCAGTTCAATATATATTGAAAAGGCCCCTCTGTGTATTCTTTGTATATTTCTATGAGCAAAAGAAAGCACGAGTGACTGAGCGAAAGTCTGTCACCACGGTTCCTGAGGGAACAGAGTTGTCATGTTCAGTGGCTGCCATAACTGTTTGCTCCCTGTTTAGGTTGGGGGTGCTAACAGTGGCACTGCGAGCTAGCTTGTCCAATCGACAACATATCCTTCAGGGGTGCATGGAATCGGTCTGGCCCTACCCTAAGTTTATGTCGTCCACAAATGCGCAGTTCCTAATGATTGGTGGAAACTGCATGACAAAGAAAGCACCAGCAACTCCTGGTTGGATCACCAAGATTGGTGAACTGGTCCGGGTAAAAATAGTGGACAAGAAAGAATTTGGGCCGTCTTACAGAGTGCCTTTACCTGTCCTTGTTGTTGAAGGTATCAGAACTGCACTTTTACCTTGCTGGTTGCAAAAACAAGAGATTTATGTCAACAGATCTCATCAAACCGCATCATGTGGCCGGTTCTACACAGTAGACCACGTGGGATCATGAGTAGTTATCTGTTTCCTCTCACTACTATACAGGAGGTTACATTGGAAGCTTTGATCAGCCATGAAGCTTCTACTCCCTGGCTGGGGATAGCAAATAAATGAGTATCTCTTCTATCTGCTAAATCAACAACTACTATACAAACAACTTCTACAGAAACACAAATTTCTATTCGGAAATCTGACAATGATGGGGTCTATGTCAGTGCACCAAAATTCAAGCCAACTACAAGTTCTACACAGCCTCCGGAGCTGCCCAAAATAGATTGAACGGCCTCTGGCTACTTTTTTGCTTTTGATGACTTCTCTTTGGATTCCTCTGAGCCACCTCTAACTCTCCAAGGTAGGTTGCATGAAATTTATTTTTGGTTGAAGACGACGTACTTTGTTCCCCATGGCTTTAACTGTAGATTACAATTTCATTACTTTTCCTTGTTCTTTGGATTGGTTTAGTGAGAGTCTTTTTCCTGCTTCTGAATGGACACTATCTCCCAGAACGATCTGTTGTACAATTGGGGAATTAGTTGTAACTCCTCATTCTTCATCACACAAAGCGCAAAGAGACCAATTCCTGATGAACATTTCTGCTGCTCTAGTTCCTGATGGAATTGTTTGGGATAGGGTATTGTATGATATATTTGGCCCACTAAACCTTTGCAAATACCATATGTAATCTGCATTTCTTTAAACGATATTATCACCCTTAGTACTTTCTCCGATGATTGGGACACTGATACAGTTCTTGAAATGCCGGAGGATCTTGAGTAATCCACTGCTTTTAACTCTGAGTAAATGTCTCTGACTAACTATGTTAAAATGTTCTGTTTTCAAAATTATGGTCTCCACTTTTTGCATTAAGCAAGTACTCCATGTGCAGCTTTTTATTATGTGCAATGGGAACACTGCCCTACACCACCACGGTGTATCTCTTGGGGAAAAAAAACAAGTTGTAGGTATTACACATATGCAAATTGTAAATCCTGTATCTGTTAAAGATCTTGAGAAGATATGTCCCCTTGAAGAGGACCATCAATTTGTGATATGTGGCTCAAGTCAAGTTAACCTATTAGGTATGGATGTTTTGTGCATATGTAATTGTGTAATTTACTATACACCGGATGGTGCTGAGCTTCAAACACATGATGAGGCTGCAGACTTTAGGCCGCGCAACCAAAAGCCAGTCATTGGACTGTTCCCAGTTTTGACAAAAGAAGACCTACCACCACACTTAAAGGACTCTATAAAGGAAGAAGTCTGGGATGACTCTTGCAAAGACACTGGCTTGATTAAATGTGTTAAAACTGTAAAGATTACAATAAAGTAAAGTGCAGAGTTTCCTTGAATGCCCCAGTATAACTTCTCACTGGAGGCGGTGGGTGGAATAACCCCTGTAATTAAATCTATGTTAGAGCAGGGCATTTTAGAGGAGATTTTAGATAGTCCTTGCAATTCCTCCATCATGGGGATACAGAAACCAAATAAAAAGTGGCAAGTCAGCCAAGACCTGCAAAAGATTCATAATATAATTGTCCAATGCTGTCCTGTGCCACCAAATCTAGCTGTAAAATTGTTCCATATTCCTTGTGGTGCTGAGTGGTTTATCATCATCGACCTGTCCCAAGCATCCTTTTCCATTCCATTGCACCATGACATTTCTAAAATAGAGTTCTATCATGGTGTTGAGTTTCTCAAGGGTAAGCAGAAAGCCCTCTGATTTTCAGACAGATACTGCCATATGAGGTATGTTCTCTTATCCTGCCTCTAGAATTATCCACTGCAATCACTCCCATTTTCTAATAATTTGTCTATATTTTTTAGGCTGTCCCCGAATTGTCCTGTGTAGGAAGGTGGATATCTGACTATGGTTACCCCCAAATTTTTGCCTAGTGTCTAGCTGGTTTTTCGACTTAGTTGGCCTGAGATCCTGCCATTCAGGCTCTCAGGCTATCTGCTCTCTCTGTAAAATGGACTCCATGTACCCTAGGTACATACCCAATTGGTTGGATCACCCTGTCAGCCCCTGTACCAGTGTACACTAGGTACCCAGGGCATTGGTGTATCCAAGGCCTGCCAGGGGCTGAAGCATGTATTATGCCACCCCAGGCTTGGCCTAACAATCTGACACAACTGGCTGATCACTCAGCTGGGGTAAGTTGGTGTAATCACCTCTTACTTAGGTGAAGTATACCTATACCTAAACTTAAATGGGACACCTGGTAACCTATAAGTCACTCCTATGGCAGGCCTTAACAATCCTGAAGGCAGAGTGCTTGGTTCCATGTGAGATGGTGCTCTGGCATGAGCTGAGCCTGTCTGCAGTGGTCGGAACAACTTCCTTCTACTGTTTCCAGATATCGTCATACCATATACTCTTAAGTGCATTATGAACCTCGCGGTTAAATGCTATCTTTGGTTTGGCTTTATCAAAACATGTCGAGTAAGGTGTCATACGAATGGGAATACTAACCCCTCGCCAATTCTGGCGACGGGGTTAGCATTCCACCCTTCTAGAGGGACACGACATGTACAGTGCCTGAAACCCGGGTAAAATCAGACATAGCCTCAGCTCCACAAAATGGATGCTGCCACCACAGACACAAGTCTGCCCTCCTGCTGCTGGGAGTCCTTCCAGCTTGGGAGGTGTGGACAAAGGGTTTCCTGCCAGGGGAGGTGCATGCACCACCCCAGACAGGATTTTGTGTATTGGACAGGTAGGGCTTGAAAGAAACCAGACATGCCTGTGGCTCACAAGGAGCCTCGGTGCATATGCCAGTTCAAACCGGTCCTGGGGCACACCAGTCCCGGGCCTGGGGCGAGCTGGACAAAGGATTGGGGGTGTAACCACCCCCCTTCCTGGTCCCACCCTTAGGGAGGGACCTAGCAGGTAGTCCGGCCCCTAGAATCCGCTTAAAGGTAGGAGCTGTGTCCTAAGACTTCAGACATCCTGGAATCAACTTGAAACTAAGAAGAAGACGGGAACTTCGACATTCTGCTGCACAGAAGACTGAAGAAAATCTCCCCTGTGGTCAGGGAGTGACCACCTTGCTAACGCAAGCACCATCCAGCGCATCAACGTCTGCTTTGCCGCCGCCTCCCGCTGGAGCCCGAGCCCAGAGACTGACAAGACCTGGACCTCCAGACCTCTCACCGCCCGATCCACAGTCCCTGAAAAGAGGAGACCCGTGGAGGCACCGAGACACGTGGAGCCAGCCATCTTGGAACGACTACGACAAGCTGACAAGTGCAACAACCGAGGCTCCCTCCCAGTTGTGCTTTGGGTCCTGAGAAGCCCAACCCTCGAGCAGCATCTGCACCAAAGGTGAGCCCTCCAGCATCTCCACGATCTGCGTGGGGCCCTTCTGCATTTTGCCACTCGACGCGCCTAACCGGTTGCTGGCCCGCTGGCTAGTGGCCATCTTGGCCACGAAATCTACGACAAACACCGCTGGTCTGGTTGCTCCAGACTGGCCCTTGCTCCCCTCCAAAGGAGCAATCCCTCTGACCTTGCTGGTCAGAACCAACAGCTGATTTCCGAATCCTCCTGCAATTGCTTTTGCCAAGGCTTGTTTGCTTCGATCAAGTCGCCGACACCGCCGACAGCGAGAGCCTGCGTGGGACAGCTCGTGAGCCGACTCCTTGACGTCGTCGACCTTCAGGGACCACGTGGCTGCGGAGACAAGCTACCCCTCATCACCTGTTTGCACCCGACATCGCCTGGTACCCACCTGGTGCCACGCTGGTCACTGGCTAGTGACTGTGAACACTGTCCCCTCTGCTTACAGGTCTTCAACATCTCTGATCCACTCTTGGATCCACTGCATCTCTCCCGGACCGACCGCCTGCAGCATCTTTGTCTTCAGGCTCCACGGAACAGATAGAAGAAACCCGACGCACTTCGAGGCCTATGCACCCGCTTCCTGTGGGTGAGGTAAAGCTGGCACACCTGTGCCCAAGTGTAGTATTACATCTCTAGTGCCTGTGTTCCAAATCTTAAGTTCCTAGGTCATCCGGAAGATTCCTTTTGCAGTAACTTTGTACTTTTTACGCACCCATTGAAACCTATGGGAGCACGCGTGTGACTATTTGCTCTGCACACGCCACCCGTGGACTTCCTGGTCACTAACTGACGTTAGCTCCTTGTAGGCCCAGCGATTCTAGAGGCCCTAGGCCTTTTCCCTTTTCTGTTCGTGGTACTTATACCACTATTTTAGTATATGGTTCGAGTGGCCACCAGGGCCTATCCATATAACGTGCAACTTCTGTGTATTCTGTGATAATCTTGTTTGACGATTTGTGCTCCTGTGCTCATAAAGAGACTAGGGGTCACTTTGAGAAATAAATACATATATATTTTGAATATATATCTGTGTGGTGTCCTTTCATTGGTATAAAAGGGGGTTGCTATTGGTAAAACAGCTTGCTTAACACGCTTCACGAGTTTAGCCTCAAAGACTGCTTAGCCTACGCTACCACTAGGGCAGCTAGTCCAAAAAGGTTGACTTACAACCACACCATAAGGGTTGCTTGGCATGGTACAAGGTGGTCACTAGAACTAGTGAACAGCATATACCAGGCCAACTTCTCACATTGGTGAGCAGCGGTTGGATTTGAGCTTGCTGTGTTTTACCATTGTAATCTCTTGGTTACCAATTGAAAGATCACATAGGTACCTGTAGGTACATATAAAACAAGATTAGATATACTTAAGTTCTACTGAACTTAGTTGTTGTAGAGCAAAGGGAGTAGCACACCCTGACTACAACTACTAGATAGGTTTAGTAGGTAAACCCAAGTGTAGGTAGATTGCAACACATCCACCCACACTTAAGAGCAATGGCTGGGGCAGAGGGGTCCACTGTACCCATCTCTGTTGAGAGTGACCCCCCGAGGGCACCATCCATCTTTGCTACCCTTAATCAGAATGAGCTCAGGCAGTTGGCAACTCTTAGAGGCCTTAAACAGCCCAAGAACCCTACCTCTGCTGTGCTCAGAGCACTCTTGCAAGAGGATGAGAATCAAAGAGAGCTCAAGAGAGCTTCCCAGTTAGCCCCCTTAGGGACAGGAACAGGAGGCCCCCCTTCTGAAGATGCCACTGAGGTACCCCTTTCCAATAGCCATCCCTTAGATGAAAACCATACTACAGAGGAGGAAAGTGAGGGGGATACAGACAGTGGTGAGGATGAAGGGAGAACTAGCCCGGTGCCAAGTGTTATACTTGGCCCAGCTAAACCAAGGCTATTGGGGACTGACAGTGGGTTCACCCCACTGGATCTCCCCAGTGGACTTAACACAGGGCTTGGAAGGCAAAGGAATCGCGCAGGTGACTCCAATGCTTCCCATGGCTCTAGAGGCTCTCAAGGTCACTCCAGGAGAAGGATGACCACCCCTCAGAGGAGGGAACATGAGGCCAAGATGCAAGAAGCCCAGCTGAGGATCAGGAAGCAGGAGCTAGAAGTAGCCCTGATGGAAGAAAAACTGAGCAAGGCTAGGCAGCATAGAGAGAGTGGGTCTATACCCACTGGTGGCAGCAATGTCCCTAGGGACAAAGATAGGGTCTTTGACAATAGGAACCTGTCCAAGATTGTGCCCCCCTACAAAAGTGGGGATGACATCCACAAATGGATGACTGCTCTTGAGAGAGCCTGCAAAGTGCAGCAGGTTCCTGAAGACCAGTGGGCAGCAATCTTATGGCTCTCCTTTGAGGGGAGAGGCAGAGATAGACTCCTCACTGTTAGAGAAGAGGATGTCAGAAATTACAGAGTCCTGAGGAGTGTCCTAGTTGATGGGTTAGGCTTAACCACTGAACAGTACAGGTTAATGTTCAGAGACACCCAGAAGACACAGACTCAGGACTGGTCTGAATATGTGGAATGTGCCACTAAGGCTTTGGAGGGTTGGTTGCTGGGAAGTAAGGTGTCTGATTATACAGGATTGTACAATTTGATGATGAGAGAGCAGATTTTAAGTAATTGTCAAAACCAGCTTCTCCATCAACACCTGGTAGACTCAGATTTGACCTCTCCCTAAGAATTGGGAAAGAGGGCAGATAAATGGGTCAGGACCAGGATCAGGCCTAAAAACCAGGGTGGTGACCAAAAGAAAGATACCACCAAGCCTCAAGAGAAGGGTGGGGATAAAGAAAAAGAGAAACCTTCCTCAGGGCCCCAAAACTCCACACAGGGTGGTGGGTCCCAAGCTCCCTCCTCTACCACAGCTAAAAAGCCCTACTGCCATGAGTGTAAAACTCCTGGGCATTGGAAAACTAACAGCGGTTGCCCAAGGGCTAAAAACAAAACTGTTCCTCCAATTACTCCTGTCACACCACCTATTACTGTCAGCAGTAATCCCCCAGGTGGTGGGAGTGCCCCCAGAAATCTGGGTGGGTTTACTTGGGGAACACAGGGGGACCCTGGCTTAGCCAATTCCCCTACAGCAACCACTCTTGTCTGTGATGGTGGCATGGGGTTTGCCAACTTCACTGCCTGTCCCAACACTTTGGGTAGGTACAGACAGGAGCCCTACATCAATGGTACAAAAGCTGAGGCCTACAGAGACACTGGGGCTAGCATCACAATGGTGCCCCATTGGCTAGTTCCCTCTGAGCAGCTTTTGCCCGGTTTCTCCTACCAGGTGACTAACATTGATGGCAAACAGAACAGTCATCCCATGGCAGAGGTATGTCTCAGCTGGGGAGGGGTCACTGGCCCTAAAAGGGTAGCAGTGTCCCCAACCTTGCCTGTAGACTGCTTACTGGGGAATGACTTAGAACTCTCAGCTTGGGCTGGAGTTGAACAAGACACCCATTCTAAAATGGTAGGCCTTTCACAAAAGGGTAGGGGGGTTGTGCCATTCACAACCCCTGTCCAAATAGATTTCCTCCCTGAAAAGGTTGGAAGGGCAGTGGTAGCCACAGCCCAGGCACAGACAGACTTCCCTGTAGGGACTGGCAGAGCTGTGACAGTCACAGCTCAAACACAAACTGAGTGCCCCCCTGAAAAGGTTGGCAAGGCTGTAATGGTCTCAGCCTATACTCAGACTGACATAGGTGTAGTGAAGCCTGAAACAATGGATCACTCCACACAAACTGAGAGTAGTGGGGAGGAAGAAAAGTCTCCCTCTCCCCAGACATTAGGAAAAGGTCAGCCTCCTCAGGGATCTGACCTCACCCCTTGTGAAGGAACTGCCCCAGAGGTAGCCAGGCCTGGCCTGGCAGAGCCTCTGATGTCAGTGGCCCCTTCCAAGGTGGGATCCAGTCTGGTGCAGGTAGCCTGCCTCTCTCTACCCTGCCTCAGTCAGCCCAGGGCTGCAGAGGTCAGGGAGGCCAGTGGACCCCCAGAGGGCCCCTGTCCACAAGAACCCCCTGTAGGAAGGTGGATATCTGACTATGGTTACCCCCAAATTTTTGCCTAGTGTCTAGCTGGTTTTTCGACTTAGTTGGCCTGAGATCCTGCCATTCAGGCTCTCAGGCTATCTGCTCTCTCTGTAAAATGGACTCCATGTACCCTAGGTACATACCCAATTGGTTGGATCACCCTGTCAGCCCCTGTACCAGTGTACACTAGGTACCCAGGGCATTGGTGTATCCAAGGCCTGCCAGGGGCTGAAGCATGTATCATGCCACCCCAGGCTTGGCCTAACAATCTGACACAACTGGCTGATCACTCAGCTGGGGTAAGTTGGTGTAATCACCTCTTACTTAGGTGTAGTATACCTATACCTAAACTTAAATGGGACACCTGGTAACCTATAAGTCACTCCTATGGCAGGCCTTAACAATCCTGAAGGCAGAGTGCTTGGTTCCATGTGAGATGGTGCTCTGGCATGAGCTGAGCCTGTCTGCAGTGGTCGGAACAACTTCCTTCTACTGTTTCCAGATATCGTCATACCATATACTCTTAAGTGCATTATGAACCTCGCGGTTAAATGCTATCTTTGGTTTGGCTTTATCAAAACATGTCGAGTAAGGTGTCATACGAATTGGAATACTAACCCCTCGCCAATTCTGGCGACGGGGTTAGCATTCCACCCTTCTAGAGGGACACGACATGTACAGTACCTGAAACCCGGGTAAAATCAGACATAGCCTCAGCTCCACAAAATGGATGCTGCCACCACAGACACAAGTCTGCCCTCCTGCTGCTGGGAGTCCTTCCAGCTTGGGAGGTGTGGACAAAGGGTTTCCTGCCAGGGGAGGTGCATGCACCACCCCAGACAGGATTTTGTGTATTGGTCAGGTAGGGCTTGAAAGAAACCAGACATGCCTGTGGCTCACAAGGAGCCTCGGTGCATATGCCAGTTCAAACCGGTCCTGGGGCACACCAGTCCCGGGCCTGGGGCGAGCTGGACAAAGGATTGGGGGTGTAACCACCCCCCTTCCTGGTCCCACCCATAGGGAGGGACCTAGCAGGTAGTCCGGCCCCTAGAATCCGCTTAAAGGTAGGAGCCGTGTCCTAAGACTTCAGACATCCTGGAATCAACTTGAAACTAAGAAGAAGACGGGAACTTCGACATTCTGCTGCACAGAAGACTGAAGAAAATCTCCCCTGTGGTCAGGGAGTGACCACCTTGCTAACGCAAGCACCATCCAGCGAATCAACGTCTGCTTTGCCGCCGCCTCCCGCCGGAGCCCGAGCCCAGAGACTGACAAGACCTGGACCTCCAGACCTCTCACCGCCCGATCCACAGTCCCTGCAAAGAGGAGACCCGTGGAGGCACCGAGACACGTGGAGCCAGCCATCTTGAAACGACTACGACAAGCTGACCAGTGCAACAACCGAGGCTCCCTCCAAGTTGTGCTTTGGGTCCTGAGAAGCCCAACCCTCGAGCAGCATCTGCACCAAAGGTGAGCCCTCCAGCATCTCCACGATCTGCGTGGGGCCCTTCTGCATTTTGCCACTCGACGCGCCTAACCGGTTGCTGGCCCGCTGGCTAGTGGCCATCTTGGCGACGAAATCTACGACAAACACCGCTGGTCTGGTTGCTCCAGACTGGCCCTTGCTCCCCTCCAAAGGAGCAATCCCTCTGACCTTGCTGGTCAGAACCAACAGCTGATTTCCGAATCCTCCTACAATTGCTTTTGCCAAGGCTTGTTTGCTTCGATCAAGTCGCCGACACCGCCGACAGCGAGAGCCTGCGTGGGACAGCTCGTGAGCCGACTCCTGGACGTCGTCGACCTTCAGGGACCACGTGGCTGCGGAGACAAGCTACCCCTCATCACCTGTTTGCACCCGACATCGCCTGGTACCCACCTGGTGCCACGCTGGTCACTGGCTAGTGACTGTGAACACTGTCCCCTCTGCTTACAGGTCTTCAACATCTCCGATCCACTCTTGGATCCACTGCATCTCTTCCCGACCGACCGCCTGCAGCACTTTTGTCTACAGGCCCCACGGAACAGATAGAAGAAACCCGACGCACTTTGAGGCCTATGCACCCGCTTCCTGTGGGTGAGGTAAAGCTGGTACTCCGGTGCCCATGTGTAGTAATACATCTCTAGTGCCTGTGTTCCAAATCTTAAGTTCCTAGTCCATCCGGAAGATCCTCTTTGCAGTAACTTTGTACTTTTTACGCACCCATTGAAACCTATGGGAGCACGCGTGTGACTATTTGCTCTGCACACGCCACCCGTGGACCTCCTGGTCACTAACTGACGTTAGCTCCTTGTAGGCCCAGCGATTCTAGAGGCCCTAGGCCTTTTCCCTTTTCTGTTCGTGGTACTTATACCACTATTTTAGTATATGGTTTGAGTGGCCACCAGGGCCTATCCATATAAAGTGCAACTTCTGTGTATTCTACTGTAATCTTGTTTGACGATTTGTGCTCCTGTGCTCATAAAGAGACTAGGGGTTACTTTGAGAAATAAATACATATATATTTTGAATATATATCTGTGTGGTGTCCTTTCATTGGTATAAAAGGGGGTTACATTTGGTAAAACAGCTGGCTTAACACGCTTCACGAGTTTAGCCTCAAAGACTGCTTAGCCTACGCTACCACTAGGGCAGCTAGTCCGAAAAGGTTGACTTACAACCACACCATAAGGGTTGCTTGGCATGGTACAAGGTGGTCACTAGAACTAGTGAACAGCATATACCAGGCCAACTTCTCACATTGGTGAGCAGCGGTTGGATTTGAGCTTGCTGTGTTTTACCATTGTAATCTCTTGGTTACCAATTGAAAGATCACATAGGTACCTGTAGGTACATATAAAACAAGATTAGATATACTTAAGTTCTACTGAACTTAGTTGTTGTAGAGCAAAGGGAGTAGCACACCCTGACTACAACTACTAGATAGGTTTAGTAGGTAAACCCAAGTGTAGGTAGATTGCAACACATCCACCCACACTTAAGAGCAATGGCCGGGGCAGAGGGGTCCACTGTACCCATCTCTGTTGAGAGTGACCCCCAGAGGGCACCATCCAGCTTTGCTACCCTTAATCAGAATGAGCTCAGGCATTTGGCAACTCTTAGAGGCCTTAAACAGCCCAAGAACCCTACCTCTGCTGAGCTCAGAGAACTCTTACAAAATGATGAGAATCAGAGAGAACTCAGGAAAGCTTCCCAGTTAGCCCCCTTAGGGTCAGGAACAGGAGGCCCCCCTTCTGAAGATGCCACAGAGGTACCCCCTTTCAATAGTCACCCCTTAGATGGGATGCCTACCACAGAGGAAGAAAGTGATGGGGATACAGATGTGAGTGGGGATGAAGGGAGAACTAGCCCAGTGCCAAGTGTTATACTTGGCCCAGCTAAACTAAGGCTATTGGGGACTGACAGTGGGTTCACCCCATTGGATCTCCCCAGTGGACTTAACACAGGGCTTGGAAGGCAAAGGAATCGCTCAGGTGACTCCAATGCTTCCCATGGCTCTAGAGGCTCTCAAGGTCACTCCAGAAGGAGACTGACCACCCCTCAGAGGAGGGAACATGAGGCCAGAATGCAGGAAGCCCAGCTGAGGATCAGGAAGCAGGAGCTAGAAGTAGCCCTGATGGAAGAAAAACTGAGCAAGGCTAGGCAGCATAGAGAGAGTGGGTCTATACCCACTGGTGGCAGCAATGTCCCTAGGGACAAAGATAGGGTCTTTGACAATAGGAACCTGTCCAAGATTGTGCCCCCCTACAAAAGTGGGGATGACATCCACAAATGGATGACTGCTCTTGAGAGAGCCTGCAAAGTGCAGCAGGTTCCTGAAGACCAGTGGGCAGCAATCTTATGGCTCTCCTTTGAGGGGAGAGGCAGAGATAGACTCCTCACTGTTAGAGAAGAGGATGTCAGAAATTACAGAGTCCTGAAGAGTGTCCTAGTTGATGGGTTAGGCTTAACCACTGAACAGTACAGGTTAATGTTCAGAGACACCCAGAAGACACAGACTCAGGACTGGTCTGAATATGTGGAATGTGCCACTAAGGCTTTGGAGGGTTGGTTGCTGGGAAGTAAGGTGTCTGATTATACAGGATTGTACAATTTGATGATGAGAGAGCAGATTTTAAGTAATTGTCAAAACCAGCTTCTCCATCAACACCTGGTAGACTCAGATTTGACCTCTCCCCAAGAATTGGGAAAGAGGGCAGATAAATGGGTCAGGACCAGGATCAGGCCTAAAAACCAGGGTGGTGACCAAAAGAAAGATACCACCAAGCCTCAAGAGAAGGGTGGGGATAAAGAAAAAGAGAAACCTTCCTCAGGGCCCCAAAACTCCACACAGGGTGGTGGGTCCCAAGCTCCCTCCTCTACCACAGCTAAAAAGCCCTACTGCCATGAGTGTAAAACTCCTGGGCATTGGAAAACTGACAGCGGTTGCCCAAGGGCTAAAAACAAAACTGTTCCTCCAATTACTCCTGTCACACCACCTATTACTGTCAGCAGTAATCCCCCAGGTGGTGGGAGTGCCCCCAGAAATCTGGGTGGGTTTACTTGGGGAACACAGGGGGACCCTGGCTTAGCCAATTCCCCTACAGCAACCACTCTTGTCTGTGATGGTGGCATGGGGTTTGCCAACTTCACTGCCTGTCCCAACACTTTGGGTAGGTACAGACAGGAGCCCTACATCAATGGTACAAAAGCTGAGGCCTACAGAGACACTGGGGCTAGCATCACAATGGTGGCCCATTGGCTAGTTCCCTCTGAGCAGCTTTTGCCCGGTTTCTCCTACCAGGTGACTAACATTGATGGCAAACAGAACAGTCATCCCATGGCAGAGGTATGTCTCAGCTGGGGAGGGGTCACTGGCCCTAAAAGGGTAGCAGTGTCCCCAACCTTGCCTGTAGACTGCTTACTGGGGAATGACTTAGAACTCTCAGCTTGGGCTGGAGTTGAACAAGACACCCATTCTAAAATGGTAGGCCTTTCACAAAAGGGTAGGGGGGTTGTGCCATTCACAACCCCTGTCCAAATAGATTTCCTCCCTGAAAAGGTTGGAAGGGCAGTGGTAGCCACAGCCCAGGCACAGACAGACTTCCCTGTAGGGACTGGCAGAGCTGTGACAGTCACAGCTCAAACACAAACTGAGTACCCCCCTGAAAAGGTTGGCAAGGCTGTAATGGTCTCAGCCTATACTCAGACTGACATAGGTGTAGTGAAGCCTGAAACAATGGATCACTCCACACAAACTGAGAGTAGTGGGGAGGAAGAAAAGTCTCCCTCTCCCCAGACATTAGGAAAAGGTCAGCCTCCTCAGGGATCTGACCTCACCCCTTGTGAAGGAACTGCCCCAGAGGTAGCCAGGCCTGGCCTGGCAGAGCCTCTGATGTCAGTGGCCCCTTCCAAGGTGGGATCCAGTCTGGTGCAGGTAGCCTGCCTCTCTCTACCCTGCCTCAGTCAGCCCAGGGCTGCAGAGGTCAGGGAGGCCAGTGGACCCCCAGAGGGCCCCTGTCCACAAGAACCCCCCCATCAAAAGAATGAGGATTGCCTGGCTAGTAGCCCTAGTCAGGTGATGGGTAAAAACATTCCTGAGGGATCTCCTTTACAGGTAGTTAGGGACCTCCCCCAGGGGGATTCTGTTGGGCACAGGCAAACATGGGACCTTAGGGCCCCAAACCTGACCTGTCCCTCCAGTAAGCCCACAAAAGGGACCCAGCCTCCAGCTTTAGGTAGCCAGAGGCTGACCCTGAGAGCACAGTGCAACTCAGTTAAAGAAAGAAAGGCATCCATGGTGGAGGATGATTGGAGGAAGCTGAGGCCTCACTTTGAGGACACTCACTTCAGTACTCCATCTCAACACCAGCCTTTTACTTTGCCAAGACACACCACAGGTAGAGATTCCCTATGGTGGAGACCCTCTGATACCCTTAGGGTGAGGGATTGCTTAGTGGACCATGAGACAGGGGGTAACCATGCCAGTGCTGGTTCCTCCTTATATGGCCACTTGGGCAATATAGGCTTACCTGGTCAAGGTCAGCCTTATCTCCCTTCGTTTGGGGGGGGGTTGTGTAGGAAGGTGGATATCTGACTATGGTTACCCCCAAATTTTTGCCTAGTGTCTAGCTGGTTTTTCGACTTAGTTGGCCTGAGATCCTGCCATTCAGGCTCTCAGGCTATCTGCTCTCTCTGTAAAATGGACTCCATGTACCCTAGGTACATACCCAATTGGTTGGATCACCCTGTCAGCCCCTGTACCAGTGTACACTAGGTACCCAGGGCATTGGTGTATCCAAGGCCTGCCAGGGGCTGAAGCATGTATCATGCCACCCCAGGCTTGGCCTAACAATCTGACACAACTGGCTGATCACTCAGCTGGGGTAAGTTGGTGTAATCACCTCTTACTTAGGTGTAGTATACCTATACCTAAACTTAAATGGGACACCTGGTAACCTATAAGTCACTCCTATGGCAGGCCTTAACAATCCTGAAGGCAGAGTGCTTGGTTCCATGTGAGATGGTGCTCTGGCATGAGCTGAGCCTGTCTGCAGTGGTCGGAACAACTTCCTTCTACTGTTTCCAGATATCGTCATACCATATACTCTTAAGTGCATTATGAACCTCGCGGTTAAATGCTATCTTTGGTTTGGCTTTATCAAAACATGTCGAGTAAGGTGTCATACGAATTGGAATACTAACCCCTCGCCAATTCTGGCGACGGGGTTAGCATTCCACCCTTCTAGAGGGACACGACATGTACAGTACCTGAAACCCGGGTAAAATCAGACATAGCCTCAGCTCCACAAAATGGATGCTGCCACCACAGACACAAGTCTGCCCTCCTGCTGCTGGGAGTCCTTCCAGCTTGGGAGGTGTGGACAAAGGGTTTCCTGCCAGGGGAGGTGCATGCACCACCCCAGACAGGATTTTGTGTATTGGTCAGGTAGGGCTTGAAAGAAACCAGACATGCCTGTGGCTCACAAGGAGCCTCGGTGCATATGCCAGTTCAAACCGGTCCTGGGGCACACCAGTCCCGGGCCTGGGGCGAGCTGGACAAAGGATTGGGGGTGTAACCACCCCCCTTCCTGGTCCCACCCATAGGGAGGGACCTAGCAGGTAGTCCGGCCCCTAGAATCCGCTTAAAGGTAGGAGCCGTGTCCTAAGACTTCAGACATCCTGGAATCAACTTGAAACTAAGAAGAAGACGGGAACTTCGACATTCTGCTGCACAGAAGACTGAAGAAAATCTCCCCTGTGGTCAGGGAGTGACCACCTTGCTAACGCAAGCACCATCCAGCGAATCAACGTCTGCTTTGCCGCCGCCTCCCGCCGGAGCCCGAGCCCAGAGACTGACAAGACCTGGACCTCCAGACCTCTCACCGCCCGATCCACAGTCCCTGCAAAGAGGAGACCCGTGGAGGCACCGAGACACGTGGAGCCAGCCATCTTGAAACGACTACGACAAGCTGACCAGTGCAACAACCGAGGCTCCCTCCAAGTTGTGCTTTGGGTCCTGAGAAGCCCAACCCTCGAGCAGCATCTGCACCAAAGGTGAGCCCTCCAGCATCTCCACGATCTGCGTGGGGCCCTTCTGCATTTTGCCACTCGACGCGCCTAACCGGTTGCTGGCCCGCTGGCTAGTGGCCATCTTGGCGACGAAATCTACGACAAACACCGCTGGTCTGGTTGCTCCAGACTGGCCCTTGCTCCCCTCCAAAGGAGCAATCCCTCTGACCTTGCTGGTCAGAACCAACAGCTGATTTCCGAATCCTCCTACAATTGCTTTTGCCAAGGCTTGTTTGCTTCGATCAAGTCGCCGACACCGCCGACAGCGAGAGCCTGCGTGGGACAGCTCGTGAGCCGACTCCTGGACGTCGTCGACCTTCAGGGACCACGTGGCTGCGGAGACAAGCTACCCCTCATCACCTGTTTGCACCCGACATCGCCTGGTACCCACCTGGTGCCACGCTGGTCACTGGCTAGTGACTGTGAACACTGTCCCCTCTGCTTACAGGTCTTCAACATCTCCGATCCACTCTTGGATCCACTGCATCTCTTCCCGACCGACCGCCTGCAGCACTTTTGTCTACAGGCCCCACGGAACAGATAGAAGAAACCCGACGCACTTTGAGGCCTATGCACCCGCTTCCTGTGGGTGAGGTAAAGCTGGTACTCCGGTGCCCATGTGTAGTAATACATCTCTAGTGCCTGTGTTCCAAATCTTAAGTTCCTAGTCCATCCGGAAGATCCTCTTTGCAGTAACTTTGTACTTTTTACGCACCCATTGAAACCTATGGGAGCACGCGTGTGACTATTTGCTCTGCACACGCCACCCGTGGACCTCCTGGTCACTAACTGACGTTAGCTCCTTGTAGGCCCAGCGATTCTAGAGGCCCTAGGCCTTTTCCCTTTTCTGTTCGTGGTACTTATACCACTATTTTAGTATATGGTTTGAGTGGCCACCAGGGCCTATCCATATAAAGTGCAACTTCTGTGTATTCTACTGTAATCTTGTTTGACGATTTGTGCTCCTGTGCTCATAAAGAGACTAGGGGTTACTTTGAGAAATAAATACATATATATTTTGAATATATATCTGTGTGGTGTCCTTTCATTGGTATAAAAGGGGGTTACATTTGGTAAAACAGCTGGCTTAACACGCTTCACGAGTTTAGCCTCAAAGACTGCTTAGCCTACGCTACCACTAGGGCAGCTAGTCCGAAAAGGTTGACTTACAACCACACCATAAGGGTTGCTTGGCATGGTACAAGGTGGTCACTAGAACTAGTGAACAGCATATACCAGGCCAACTTCTCACACCCCCCCATCAAAAGAATGAGGATTGCCTGGCTAGTAGCCCTAGTCAGGTGATGGGTAAAAACATTCCTGAGGGATCTCCTTTACAGGTAGTTAGGGACCTCCCCCAGGGGGATTCTGTTGGGCACAGGCAAACATGGGACCTTAGGGCCCCAAACCTGACCTGTCCCTCCAGTAAGCCCACAAAAGGGACCCAGCCTCCAGCTTTAGGTAGCCAGAGGCTGACCCTGAGAGCACAGTGCAACTCAGTTAAAGAAAGAAAGGCATCCATGGTGGAGGATGATTGGAGGAAGCTGAGGCCTCACTTTGAGGACACTCACTTCAGTACTCCATCTCAACACCAGCCTTTTACTTTGCCAAGACACACCACAGGTAGAGATTCCCTATGGTGGAGACCCTCTGATACCCTTAGGGTGAGGGATTGCTTAGTGGACCATGAGACAGGGGGTAACCATGCCAGTGCTGGTTCCTCCTTATATGGCCACTTGGGCAATATAGGCTTACCTGGTCAAGGTCAGCCTTATCTCCCTTCGTTTGGGGGGGGGTTGTGTAGGAAGGTGGATATCTGACTATGGTTACCCCCAAATTTTTGCCTAGTGTCTAGCTGGTTTTTCGACTTAGTTGGCCTGAGATCCTGCCATTCAGGCTCTCAGGCTATCTGCTCTCTCTGTAAAATGGACTCCATGTACCCTAGGTACATACCCAATTGGTTGGATCACCCTGTCAGCCCCTGTACCAGTGTACACTAGGTACCCAGGGCATTGGTGTATCCAAGGCCTGCCAGGGGCTGAAGCATGTATTATGCCACCCCAGGCTTGGCCTAACAATCTGACACAACTGGCTGATCACTCAGCTGGGGTAAGTTGGTGTAATCACCTCTTACTTAGGTGTAGTATACCTATACCTAAACTTAAATGGGACACCTGGTAACCTATAAGTCACTCCTATGGCAGGCCTTAACAATCCTGAAGGCAGAGTGCTTGGTTCCATGTGAGATGGTGCTCTGGCATGAGCTGAGCCTGTCTGCAGTGGTCGGAACAACTTCCTTCTACTGTTTCCAGATATCGTCATACCATATACTCTTAAGTGCATTATGAACCTCGCGGTTAAATGCTATCTTTGGTTTGGCTTTATCAAAACATGTCGAGTAAGGTGTCATACGAATGGGAATACTAACCCCTCGCCAATTCTGGCGACGGGGTTAGCATTCCACCCTTCTAGAGGGACACGACATGTACAGTGCCTGAAACCCGGGTAAAATCAGACATAGCCTCAGCTCCACAAAATGGATGCTGCCACCACAGACACAAGTCTGCCCTCCTGCTGCTGGGAGTCCTTCCAGCTTGGGAGGTGTGGACAAAGGGTTTCCTGCCAGGGGAGGTGCATGCACCACCCCAGACAGGATTTTGTGTATTGGTCAGGTAGGGCTTGAAAGAAACCAGACATGCCTGTGGCTCACAAGGAGCCTCGGTGCATATGCCAGTTCAAACCGGTCCTGGGGCACACCAGTCCCGGGCCTGGGGCGAGCTGGACAAAGGATTGGGGGTGTAACCACCCCCCTTCCTGGTCCCACCCTTAGGGAGGGACCTAGCAGGTAGTCCGGCCCCTAGAATCCGCTTAAAGGTAGGAGCTGTGTCCTAAGACTTCAGACATCCTGGAATCAACTTGAAACTAAGAAGAAGACGGGAACTTCGACATTCTGCTGCACAGAAGACTGAAGAAAATCTCCCCTGTGGTCAGGGAGTGACCACCTTGCTAACGCAAGCACCATCCAGTGCATCAACATCTGCTTTGCCGCCGCCTCCCGCCGGAGCCCGAGCCCAGAGACTGACAAGACCTGGACCTCCAGACCTCTCACCGCCCGATCCACAGTCCCTGAAAAGAGGAGACCCGTGGAGGCACCGAGACACGTGGAGCCAGCCATCTTGGAACGACTACGACAAGCTGACAAGTGCAACAACCGAGGCTCCCTCCCAGTTGTGCTTTGGGTCCTGAGAAGCCCAACCCTCGAGCAGCATCTGCACCAAAGGTGAGCCCTCCAGCTTCTCCACGATCTGCGTGGGGCCCTTCTGCATTTTGCCACTCGACGCGCCTAACCGGTTGCTGGCCCGCTGGCTAGTGGCCATCTTGGCGACGAAATCTACGACAAACACCACTGGTCTGGTTGCTCCAGACTGGCCCTTGCTCCCCTCCAAAGGAGCAATCCCTCTGACCTTGCTGGTCAGAACCAACAGCTGATTTCCGAATCCTCTTGCAATTGCTTTTGCCAAGGCTTGTTTGCTTCGATCAAGTCGCCGACACCGCCGACAGCGAGAGCCTGCGTGGGACAGCTCGTGAGCCGACTCCTGGACGTCGTCAACCTTCAGGGACCACGTGGCTGCGGAGACAAGCTACCCCTCATCACCTGTTTGCACCCGACATCGCCTGGTACCCACCTGGTGCCACGCTGGTCACTGGCTAGTGACTGTGAACACTGTCCCCTCTGCTTACAGGTCTTCAACATCTCCGATCCACTCTTGGATCCACTGCATCTCTCCCGGACCGACCGCCTGCAGCATCTTTGTCTTCAGGCTCCACGGAACAGATAGAAGAAACCCGACGCACTTCGAGGCCTATGCACCCGCTTCCTGTGGGTGAGGTAAAGCTGGCACACCTGTGCCCAAGTGTAGTATTACATCTCTAGTGCCTGTGTTCCAAATCTTAAGTTCCTAGGTCATCCGGAAGATTCCTTTTGCAGTAACTTTGTACTTTTTACGCACCCATTGAAACCTATGGGAGCACGCGTGTGACTATTTGCTCTGCACACGCCACCCGTGGACTTCCTGGTCACTAACTGACGTTAGCTCCTTGTAGGCCCAGCGATTCTAGAGGCCCTAGGCCTTTTCCCTTTTCTGTTCGTGGTACTTATACCACTATTTTAGTATATGGTTCGAGTGGCCACCAGGGCCTATCCATATAACGTGCAACTTCTGTGTATTCTGTGATAATCTTGTTTGACGATTTGTGCTCCTGTGCTCATAAAGAGACTAGGGGTCACTTTGAGAAATAAATACATATATATTTTGAATATATATCTGTGTGGTGTCCTTTCATTGGTATAAAAGGGGGTTGCTATTGGTAAAACAGCTTGCTTAACACGCTTCACGAGTTTAGCCTCAAAGACTGCTTAGCCTACGCTACCACTAGGGCAGCTAGTCCAAAAAGGTTGACTTACAACCACACCATAAGGGTTGCTTGGCATGGTACAAGGTGGTCACTAGAACTAGTGAACAGCATATACCAGGCCAACTTCTCACATCCTGTCATTATATCTAGCAGCAAAGGTCAAAACCTCACCAACAGACAAACAAATCAGAAGCCTGATTGTGTAACCAGCTAAGGCACATTAGGCCTATAGACTGAGATATGTAGGGTTGTTTGGTGTTGTAACACTCACTCTTGTTATTGTTACTTTTGTTCATTGTACTTACTAGTTTTTGATAGGTCTGTTCATTTGAGACATGTTGCACTGAATAGGCGGGATGGGTATTTGATTTATAAATAACTATGAAAATTGTGAATTTGCGTGATGGCCTCTTTATATTTTTTGCATTCGTTGAGAACAGTATTTGTTTCTGACAATTCACAAATGAAGATTAACTATACCAATGAGAATCTCTGCTGCTGTGAAGTATTTTACACCCGGGTTCCCATGGAAGTAAGGGTTACCCTTGATTCAGGGACACAAACATCTGGAGAAGATCCAGCTGGCTAGTTGTGAACTGTGAATGTGAATGGACTTCACTGGTCATTGTGAAAGTCTTGGCTGGAGAGAGAATTGATGCCTATGAGAATGCACCAATAAAATGTTGGCTGTATGAGAGACAAGGAGTGGCATTTCTAGCATCAAGAAATGTGTTTGCTTATTTTATGTTTCTTACTTTTGGAGGACTGGGACAAGTCATCAAAGAGACCTAAGGAAGGAATATACTAGCATGCTATAGAATCCCAGTGTTTCCCACTTGGTGCATTATTGCACAGTGTGCGAGGCTACCATGGGGCAGTCACAGAAATGTATCTAACTCATCAATTTGGGAATATAGCAAGATAAATAATCCATGTCAGGGGCAAAGCAACTACAAAACACAGCTTTGCCACTCGTTGAGCTTCTAGCTCCAAAACTAAAATCTTCAGCAGGCATCCGATTATGAAGTATTTGAGCTCAATGAACCATTGCCATCTGCAGCATCATGTCTTCCTCAATTGAAGGATTTTAAAAAGCACATTAGAAACAAAGTCACATAGCAAAAACGTTCTTAGTCCGACCTGCCATGATTACCTAACCCCAAATCTATGGAGGTTTGTCTGAAATATCTCCGAGGTCCCTCTTTATAACTAATATTGACTTTCATTGGATCTTTGCTGTTTCTTGGTGCTTTTGCCTTAAAACCTTAACAATCCATATTTTAGAGTTCTCTAACCCATTTTAAATAATTTTATGACTGTTTATTAAATGTGAAATGGTTTGGAATTATTTGTGCTTTGTTCTTAAATGCACTGTTACTGCCTGAACTTAATGCACATTATGTCTCCTGGGAAATACCTGTTGTTTGCGCCATAGCCATTAGTGGTTAAGCATAGATGCTGAATGAACAGTGATGTGACATAACCAGATTCCGTTTAGAAAATTGCTAGGGGTGCCATTCTCGCGAGATTTGGTGGCCATTTTGGGGCGAAGCCTATAAATACCATGCCCAAGGCCCCAGCTCCAGCCCCTCATTTGGCTTCAACTTACATGGGGGAAGGATCTCTCTATTAAGGCTTCCTCTTGTGGAGCATTCTGCATGCAGTCAAGTTCTCAACACCTTGGAACATCGAGCATCTCCTTCTGGTGGACAAACTCCATGGTAGGATACCCTAAGAAACAAAGAAAAGAAAAGAAGAATATAGCAACAATCAGGTCAACAGAGCAACACAGTCAAGTAAAAAATTAAAGTCAGTACACTGCATCTTAAAACAATCGAGAAAAGGACAATAAAGAAACTATTGTGCTTTTTCAACTATCACAAGCACTTCTAGGAACAGAATCTTTCAGGGTAAGAGGTTTAATCTAACCCTATGCTGCAATAGGACATTACAAAACTCACTCTCTATCATTCCTAAGGGGAAATAGGATAATAGTGAACTTGAATTAAAAGTTGCCTGTTATGCTGGGTAATTATTAGTCACAGAATTCTAAAGTCATTATATTTAGGGAGTGAATCTGAAGTTCATGTTGTAAGACACCTCGGTGAGTTATTGATTGCATGATAGTGTTTAGCTTACTACTGTGTAACACCTTCCTTTTGTTCTTCTTTGTTAAAGACTCGCTGTGTGAGTGATCAAGAGATCCCTCTTTAATCCTGATTTGCTTAGAGAAGACCAGTACCCTGCTCTTGAACCTTGCGGCGGCAAACAAGCTGAGGTCAAGACAAGCGAGAACTTCCTACTTGCCCTCCTCCCCTTCCCAAGCCCCTTTACCAGGGGGTTAATCACTAGCACTCATTCACTACTTAAGTGTTGAGGGTTAGCCTCGAGGTGAGTGGGTGGATAATCTTCGTTCCTGCAGAACCTGGCTTTAAGGTGAGTGATTCTTTGACACCTACCACTCTCTGAAAACCAATTAGGTGGTGAACACATATAGCCAACTCAACAATCTCTATAGCAGGCTGGACAATCTCCCACTTGTGACAAAAATCCAACATGATGTGTTCACAAAATTTGGAGACTGCTTGAGTTGAAGGCCATGTGGTTAGAACAGCAGACAAGAATAGCTAAAGAGAAGGGTACCAACCTCCCTAGCGTCCTGAGTGGGGGTAATGGCCTCTTGAAAACCACCCTCAAGAGAAAGAAATGTGGAAATAGCTTGAAAGAAGCAGCTGAAGAACCATCAGTACAATGGGAAGGCCCAAATAAGGGCACAGATGGAATGGCATAGGCCTAGCCAATTCAGAACTATGGACGAACTGAGCACCATAGGCCTCAACACCTGCAATCCATCTCCAAGGATTCTGGATGGCCCTAAAGGCCACCAACAGGCATCTGAGAAAGGAAATAGCAAGGCCAAGCACAAACGAATCTCTAGGAAAATCAAGGATCTTGAACAGATCACATGAAAGCTGGGCCAGACCCTTATCTGCCCAATATTTCCAACGGGATTCGAATAAAAAACATAAATATGGAGTGTCAATACTACCTCCCTGAAAATTCTCTTGAGCTTAAGACCATCCTCTCAGCAAACAGACTGTCAGAATCACACTAAGTAGGGCCTCGAGAGTGGAGGAAAGACTTAGGAAGAGGGGAAGATTCAATTCTGGAGCCAAGCGACCATCACAGCCAGGAAACCAAGGATGTCTAGGCCACCTGAAGACTTCCAGAACCACTGTCACCTTCTCCTTCCTCCACCAAATGCATCACATGGACTTAGGCACACAGAGCTACACATATGGGCAGTAATCAACAACCACCAATGACTTTATTACTTACCGGTAATCTTCACATAGTCTTCCTTGTCATAGTCTTGACATCTAGAGCATAGTCTCTCTCACAGACAGCATTCATCCATCAAAAAAAAGTTCGTAACTTGTGCCCCTCCCAGTTTGGCAAAAACAGAAATAACTCCTCCTGTGCCACAAATAGAAGGGATCGAGCTGGAGGACTTCCTGAAATAAGAAGCCTATTTTGACCGTAAATGCATGTTTTCCTCTCTCCCTGGGCAGAGAAGGGAAGGAGCCTAAGACTGCAGCTCAGAATAATGAAGATTACTGGAAAGTAACCGAGTCATTTCCTACCTCATCCATCTTTCCAGTCATCCCAATCCTTACTTCTAGAGCCTATACCCAAGCACTCTATCAAACAAATGCTAAACAAAGAGAAGCACACAATATTAATGTGAAGAACTAAGTGACATGTATAAAACAAGTGTACCCAAAAACAAAGTTAATGTATTGCTGATATCACTTGCAGGAAAGTACCTCCTTTTGACATGGTCACTCCCCATTTATTGCCATAGTACTGATGCTTCTCAATTGAAAGAGCACTGGGCCTCTGCTAACCAGGCCCCAGTGCTCTTTCCCTTAAAACAAAACACATGTTCAATTTTAACCCTATTGACAAGGACATCAGCACCCTTGTAAGTCTGTAGTAAATGGCACCCCTGGTACCTACGGCTGCAGCATGTCTTATGCCACCCAAAAGGACACACACACAAATTCCATGCAGACTGCCATCACAGGTTGCGTGAAATGGTGCAATTAATTTTGAAAACACACCATGGCACCCTCTCTGTGTGCCATGCCCATGCACACTGCATATAATATATTCAAGCCACCCCTAGAGCAGGCCTTAAAGCCATAAGGCAAGGTTCATTATATTATATGTGAGGACATATCTGACTGAGCAGATATGCTCCTGTGATGTCCGGGTCCATTGCCATGACATTGGAAGTGCTCAAGAAGCCATCTTAAGTATATGTACTGGGCATTGGTCATAACGAGTTACCCAGCCACATAATGGCTTCACTGAAAATAATGGTGTTTGGTATCAAACACCTTGTCTTGACAAATCCATACTGATACTAGTATCCTATTTGCCCTGCCTTGCTCCCAGCGGGCATCTTAGAGGTGCCTCCTCAATTCTACTAGTCTTGTATCATCCAGCCTACCACCACAGACAAGGTTCTGGTCCCCTGCAGGTGAGAGCCCACACTCTCAGAGGCCAGAACAATGCCTGCTCCAGGGGAAGATGTTAACACCTCCTCAAACAGGATGGCTAGTGTTTTAGCAAATCAAGGAAAGGGGCTTAAAAGCCTCTACCGCCTTTGATATGCAACTCCGGCTTCCCCCAGACCTGAGAGATGCCAATCCCTGCCCTGAAGACTATTTGGCACCAAGACAGATGGGAAAATTAGCAAGTCAGAAGGCGTGTTTACTCTCAGGCTAGTCACACCCCCAAGGTAGGCTACCTGAAGTGAACAATGATAGAAGGGTTGCACCATCTTGCTTTTAGTGGTCATCACCAGGCGACCTGCCGAACAAAACACCTCTTCACCCGAGCCCTATAGCGCAAGTCCCAGCTAACCGATGGTGCCCCCATGCCACAGAGGCCCTCAAAAGCCAAGCCCCACTTTGTGCTCTGCCAGACTTGTCCCTAAGTCCCTACTTGCAGCAGTTTTCTTGTTACAGGTTTCTCCATTGACCTTAACAAGCAGCGTTTGATGCTACGATCGTGACCAGCACCTCTGCACCCGGACACACAAGGGCAGGTAAATATGAACTGCTGGTGGTTCTTTGGACCTTGGCCTGAAGCACCTTAAGTCCAGAAGAGTAACCCTCAGACTCATTTGGATGGGCACCTATGCTGTGAATCTTTGTCACATTGGATAACATTACCACATTCAAGCCTCATGCCTCAAACCTGACAGTTATGATTCTCTAGTGTTTTTCCTATAAAAATATATAATGCCTAAAGTACTTACCTGATTCCAATGATCATGGTGTCTAAAATTTAAATAAAAAATTGTTTTATTTTTCAAAATTGGTCTTGCGTTTCTTCTTGAGTTTGTATCTCAGTTATTGACTTTGTGTGTACAACAAATGCTTACAACTACCCTCTGATAAGCTTAAACTGCTTGCCAACACTACCACAAAGAGAGCATTTGGGATTAATAATTTAAGCCCTGTAAGCCAATAAGGGTTATCTGGACTTTCTACATAGTGTACCTCGTTTGAGTGCTCTACATAAAATGTCAGCTTCCGACAGTACTGCTGTACCAAATAAAAAGGAAGAATCTTCCCCCATTCTTAATCAATAGTATGGAATGAATGTGGGGGTAGTCCTGGTAGCGGCAACACAAATGGCTGCCAAAGAAAAGGCCATTTCCCTAATGGAATTCCCTTAAATCCTTAAATATCTTAAGGAGAGGGCACCCCTCTGGTAAGTTGAAGAAATTATAATATGAATCCAACTATTTCAAGTTGCATTCATGGGATAATGCCCCCCGTTTGCAAAGCCAAAAGTCACATATAGAAAGTCAACCTATCTAAAGGATAATGTCCTCACTAGGTAAATGGACAGAGCCCTGTGAAGGTCCAAACAGTGGTAGAGAATTTCCTCATCTGAGGACAGAGAAGGATAAAAAGTGGGGAGAACAATATCCTGAAAACGATGAAAAGATGAAGGGATCTTAGGGATAATGGATAGGTCAGATCAAACACCACCTTGTCAGGAAAAGAAAATGAATTAAGGGGTGTAGGAGAGTAGGGTCTGCTATCCTATGGTCACCCCAAATTTTTGCTTTTTGCTTCACTGGTTTTTGACATATTGAGGCTGTGGGCCTGCCAATCAGACCCCCAGCCTGCTGTTCTCTCTACTAAATTAAACCTATGCACCCTAGGTGCATAACCAATTGGAAGTGGATCACCCTGTCAGCCCCTGTACCAGTGTACACTAGGTACCCAGGGCATTGGTGTACCCAAGGCCTGCCAGGGGCTGAAGCATGTATTATGCCACCCCAGGTTTGGCCTAACAATTTGACACAACTGGCTGATCACTCAGCTGGGGTAAGTTGGTGTAATCACCTCTTACTAAGGTGTAGTATACCTATACCTAACCTTAAATGGGACACCTGGTAACCTATAAGTCACTCCTATGGCCGGCCTTAACAATCCTGAAGGCAGAGTGCTTGGTTCCATGTGAGATGGTGCTCTGGCATGAGCTGAGCCTGTCTGCAGTGGTCGGAACCACTTCCTTCTACTGTTTCCAGATATCGTCATACCATATACTCTTAAGTGCATTATGAACCTCGCGGTTAAATGCTATCTTTGGTTTGGCTTTATCAAAACATGTCGAGTAAGGTGTCATACGAATTGGAATACTAACCCCTCGCCAATTCTGGCGACGGGGTTAGCATTCCACCCTTCTAGAGGGACACGACATGTACAGTACCTGAAACCCGGGTAAAATCAGACATAGCCTCAGCTCCACAAAATGGATGCTGCCACCACAGACACAAGTCTGCCCTCCTGCTGCTGGGAGTCCTTCCAGCTTGGGAGGTGTGGACAAAGGGTTTCCTGCCAGGGGACGTGCGTGCACCACCCCAGACAGGATTTTGTGTATTGGTCAGGTAGGGCTTGAAAGAAACCAGACATGCCTGTGGCTCACAAGGAGCCTCGGTGCATATGCCAGTTCAAACCGGTCCTGGGGCACACCAGTCCCGGGCCTGGGGCGAGCTGGACAAAGGATTGGGGGTGTAACCACCCCCCTTCCTGGTCCCACCCATAGGGAGGGACCTAGCAGGTAGTCCGGCCCCTAGAATCCGCTTAAAGGTAGGAGCTGTGTCCTAAGACTTCAGACATCCTGGAATCAACTTAACACTAAGAAGAAGACGGGAATTTCGACGCTCTGCTGCACAGAGGACTGAAGCCAATCTCCCCTGTGGTCAGGGAGTGACCACCTTGCTAACGCAAGCACCATCCAGCGAATCAACGTCTGCTTTGCCGCCACCTCCCGCCGGAGCCCGAGCCCAGAGACTGACAAGACCTGGACCTCCAGACCTCTCACCGCCCGATCCACAGTCCCTGAAAAGAAGAGACCCGTGGAGGCACCGAGACACGTGGAGCCAGCAATCTTGGAACGACTACGACAAGCTGACAAGTGCAACAACCGAGGCTCCCTCCAAGTTGTGCTTTGGGATCTGAGAAGCCCAACACCCGAGCAGCATCTGCACCAAAGGTGAGTCCTCCAGCATCTCCACGATCTGCGTGGGGCCCTTCTGCATTTTGCCACTCGACACGCCTAACCGGTTGCTGGCCCGCTGGCTAGTAGCCATCTTGGCGAAGAACTCTACGAAATACACCACTAGTCTGGTTGCTCCAGACTGGCCCTTGCTCCCCTCCAAAGGAGCAGTCCTTCTGACCTTGCTGGTCAGAACCATCAGCTTATTTCATCTCCTACAACAATTGCTTTTGCCAAGGCTTGTTTGCTTCAATCAAGTCGCTGACACCGCCGACAGCGAGAGCCTGCGTGGGACAGCTCGTGAACCGACTCCTGGACGTCGTCGACCTCCAGGGACCACGTGGCTGCAGAGACAAGCTACATCTTTCTTCCTGTTTGCACCCGACATCGCCTGGTACCCACCTGGTGCCACGCTGGTCACTGGCTAGTGACTGTGAACACTGTCCCCTCTGCTTACAGGTCTTCAACATCTCCGATCCACTCTTGGATCCACTGCATCTCTCCCGGACCGACCGCCTGCAGCATCTTTGTCTTCAGGCTCCACGGAACAGATAGAAGAAACCCGACGCACTTCGAGGCCTATGCACCCGCTTCCTGTGGGTGAGGTAAAGCTGGCACACCTGTGCCCAAGTGTAGTATTACATCTCTAGTGCCTGTGTTCCAAATCTTGAGTTCCTAGTCCATCCGGAAGATCCTCTTTGCAGTAACTTTGTACTTTTTACGCACCCATTGAAACCTATGGGAGCACGCGTGTGACTATTTGCTCTGCACACGCCACCCGTGGACCTCCTGGTCACTAACTGACGTTAGCTCCTTGTAGGCCCAGCGATTCTAGAGGCCCTAGGCCTTTTCCCTTTTCTGTTCGTGGTACTTATACCACTATTTTAGTATATGGTTTGAGCGGCCACCAGGGCCTATCCATATAAAGTGCAACTTCTGTGTATTCTACTGTAATCTTGTTTGACGATTTGTGCTCCTGTGCTCATAAAGAGACTAGGGGTTACTTTGAGAAATAAATACATATATATTTTGAATATATATCTGTGTGGTGTCCTTTCATTGGTATAAAAGGGGGTTACATTTGGTAAAACAGCTGGCTTAACACGCTTCACGAGTTTAGCCTCAAAGACTGCTTAGCCTACGCTACCACTAGGGCAGCTAGTCCGAAAAGGTTGACTTACAACCACACCATAAGGGTTGCTTGGCATGGTACAAGGTGATCACTTTAACTAGTGAGCATCATATACCAGGCCAACTTCTCACAAGGGGTCATGACAAAAATGTGCCCCAATATTGCCAACCTTCTACCTGACGCCGCTGCGTCACAAAAGTGATGCAACAGCGGCGTAAAAGAGGCGCAAGGGGCGTGTAAATCTGCCCCCAAATTTCTAAAAGTGACATTTTCAAAATTGTAATTTAAACCCCAACTTCACCATCAGTTAGGATTTTTCATTACAATTCCAAAGACACCAAACATGAACAGGTGATCTGCTCCCACTTGGAAATTTCAGCTTATTAAATGTAATAGGATAACTCTAATGTTATCCTTATGGGAGAGGTTGTCCATACAGTAGAGTAAAACTAATTTCAGAATGTTTTACTAACAGGACATCTAAAACCTAAAAGCACATGTCTTACTTTTTAAATACATTGCACTCTGCCCTCTGGACTGTCCAGGGCCTACCCTAGGAGCAACTTATATGTATTGCAAAGGAACGATTTGACCTGGCAAAAGGTTTACTTTGCCAGGTAGACATGGCAGTTTTACAACTGCACACATAGGCAGGCCTAAGACATGTTTAAATTGTACTTAAGTGAGTGGCACAATCAGTGCTGCAGGCCCACTATTAGCATTTGTATTGCATTGTATTAATATTTGTAAAGCGCAACTGCGACCCTACGGGTATCCAGGCGCTCTGACAGAGCAGAATCACTTGTGCTGCGGGGGGAAGTCGGTCAGGGGCTATCAAACTGCTGGAAAGAGCCAGGTCTTAAGGCTCTTTCTAAATTCCATCAACGAGTTCGACTGTCTAATCTCCTGTGGGAGCTCGTTCCACTTCTGGGCTCCCACCACACTGAAGGCCCTCCCACCCGTCCTAGTTCGTGTAAACCTAGGTTGTGTCAAAAGGCTGGCATTAGAGGATCGCAGCTGTCTTGAGGGGGAGTAACGTGCAAATCTTTCCTGGAGAGGGACCGGGCCCATCCCGTGAATTGCTTTATGAACTAAGCAGAGGGACTTAAAGAGAACCCTTTCTCTAACTGGCAACCAATGAAGTTCGTATAGCGCCTGGGTAGAGGAAGAGTCCTGCTTCCGGTTTAGCGCCAGCTTCGCTGCAGCTGACTGAACTTTCTGTAGCCCCTGCAGAATGTATTGGGGGCTCCTAAATACAGAGAGTTACAATAATCCATTCTGCTTAGCACCGTACTCCTTACGACCATGCTGCGAGAGTCTTTGGGCAAAAGTGGAAGAATTCGGCGTAGAAGCCGTATTAACCAGTCTTATTTGCCTGCGAGTCCAACCGGAGATTGCTGTCAAATAAGAAACCGAGATTCCGTATTGTGCTGGCTGGAACCAGTGGGGCCTCATCCGGAATAAGCCTGAGGTCCACTGGTAGATGTTGAACCTGCCTTAACGGTGAGAAGTACATTAGCTCAGTTTTGTCTCCATTAAACTGCAGGCAGTTTCTCTGTAGCCAGTCAATAGTCAGCCTCATGCAGCTCTGGATTTTTAATTTACAGGCCCTGGGTACAAGTAGTGCCACTCTACTAGGGACTCATTAAGTGGGTGGCACAATCAGTGCTGCAGGCCCACTATTAGCATTTAATTTATAGGCCCTGTGTACAAGTAGTGCCACTCTACTAGGGACTCACTGGTAAATTAAATGTGCCAATTGGGTTTAAGCCAATTCTACTGTGCTTATCGAGAGAGCACAAGCACTGGTTAGCAGTGATAAAGTTTGCAGAGTCCTAAGGCCAACAAAAATGAAGTCAGCAAAATAGGAGGTCTGAAGGCAAAAAGTTAAAGGGAAAACCATGCCAAAGATGCCAGGTCTAACATCTATGTAAAGATAGAGAATGATGCTGGTAGAATGCAAGACATTTAGTAGGGGATCCATTATTTTGGAGAAACATCCCAAATAGCAGGACTCAAAACGAAAACTGTCTCAACAGGCAGCTAACCCCTGGAAACAATAGTGAACACAGATGCTGGAATCGGAAGGTAATCACGATAATACAACACTGTAGCCACCACTGGCCAAGTCCAAGCCCTAAGAGTCTGAGATGTTTTATAGCCACTCCAGAAATAAAAAGACAGACCACTCTCCAACCACCGTGGTACTGCAAGGCCAATGTAACAGTTGTTTTATTCATGTTATTTTTCTAGGGGGGATGGGGTGGGGTTGGCTTCTCTTCTCCTGAGTGGGTCAAAAGAAGCATGCCCTTGGCACATGGGATTATAGCCAGTAGCAAGCATGTGTACTTAGGGCCAGTGTTTTACTGGAGGCTGCAAGTGCAAAGAGAGCAAATATTTGACATCATCATCTACCTGCTTAACCATCCCCCACAGGTGAGAAACAAACAATGTCCGCCCTAGCAAGGGCAATGTCAGCAGCATGGAATATTGAGAGGCATCACTTTTTCACACCCTCATCCGTCATTGCCACTTTGCAGATACCTCAGAGAAAGTCATCATTGCAGTGGCATTTAGAGCATCAAACGTCATGTCCTAGATGAACAGAAGCTAATCTTGATGAGGTCAAAACGGAATGAAGAGTCAGTCTCCTCCAGACCTCCAAAAGTGTAAGATGGTCTGTGATAATATACTGTGCACTGTAGGTAAAGTATGTCCCAGTGCAAATGGCAAAAGAGAAAGTATCACAAGACTATTTCAGTGAGAACTCAAACCCTCTTGCCTGTCTGAGTACTAAACATCCCCTGAAGGCACCTTAGTAGAGAAGAATTAATCTGCAATGAATCTGGATACAGAAAATAATCCCTTGCAAAAAAAAGGCATGGCCAAACATGTGAGAGATCTTTTTAGGTTCTTCCAACATTATGTTTCATTTTTCCTGAAGGGGAGACAGCTCTGCAGCAGCTTGTTGGTTCCCGTATTGGCTAAAAAAAACCACCATGGAGTCCTGTTGTAGAATGAGATAAGTACTCTGTAATTGTAATCTCAGATGCAAATTAGCAACCAGTCCGTGCACTATCTACCTTCTGATATATTTGTATGTCAAATCACTGTCACTGAGCTCTGAAGGACCCCTTCTTTGGGGACAGAAGTCACTTCATGGGATGCTTAGGGGGCACCTCAGGGAAATATTGGTCCAATATATGGCAACAATACTCTGAAGCAGTTCATCAGTAGACACATAATCTGGGTTATGAGGCAATGGAGCAGATGGGATCCCCACTGGAACTTTATCTGGCAACGTTGGTGTCATAATCAAAGGAGAAAAATGATCCATGGCAAGTGGCTTTATGGGATTATAAATGTGCCCATTTTCTGAAGGACCAAAGGAACAGGTCAATGATAAGAAAAGGAAGAATGAATTCCTAACAGGAAGTGGGTTCTAAGTTGTAAAAGCACAGAGTCTTCTGATCTTGAACCTTAATGTGCCATGGAAACCCATAAACTGACTTTCACTCACTGTAAGCTCTATGTTAAAACTGTTTTGATCTGTAACCTACACTGCTCACCTTTTACAATACTGTCAGCTACTGTGCAGCTCCAGTAAACAGTTCTGTACACTTTGGAAGGAACTCCATGACCAAATGCTTGTTCACACATGTGCAGACTAAGCAAGCCCTACTATTGTCTAACTCAGCCTCACATCTGCGCAAATATAGCACTGCTCAGACTAAATTAATATAATTTTTAATTGGAGATCACCCCTTTTTGCATACAGTGTAATTCAGTTTAATAAATCTCCCTTGTGCACCTTATGCGTACATTGTGCTTTACTCTATCTAGATTTGCTTTTGACATTGATATTAGGGTGAATGCCTTGTATCTAAATTCACAGATCTGAAACAGAAATATGAAGTCTGTTTTGGGCCTGTTTGGATTTCTTCACATATTTAATAATTTGGCCTATTTTCCTGAGCCAGTCTTAATGAGATCCATACTGTGAGCTGTCTTGATGAGATAGTTAATTGCCCAGCTTCCCAAGATGGCAAATCAAAGTGTCTTGATCTCAACTGACCCATTTTAGGGAGATAAGGCTTTTCCTGTAAATTGAATGGAGTAGGATGAAGTCCCGATTTCTTTTGGCAGTTCCTCCTGACATTTTATCCTGACATAATCCTCCTGGGTTATGGTAATTCACTGTTGGTTGGGATGAGGGAGGATTTGGCCGCCAAGTTACAGGTGGTCCAAAACACGGCGGCCCGTCTTGTCCTTAACAAACCGGCTCAGTCCCCCTCGCTACCCCTCCTGCGCCAACTACACTGGCTTCCTATTAAAAAGAGGTCCACCTTCAAACTGCTATGTTTAGTCTATAAGTCCCTCCACGGGCTGGGCCCAGCTTATTTGACAAAGAAACTCGAACGGTACCATCCTACATGACTGCTGAGATCCAGCAGTCGAAATTTGCTCCGTGTCCGCAGAGTTAGGAAGGCTAGGATGGGCGGCCGGGCTTTCTCGTATCTGGCTCCCACCCATTGGAACTCCTTGCCAGACGAGATCCGTGCCTGTACTAATCTCGGTTGTTTTAAAAAGCTACTTAAGACCTGGCTATTCTAAGCATTTCCTCCACCCCTTGGTGTTCTTCTCTCATGCGCCGAGAGATCCCCCTGGGGATGATTCGTTGCGCAATACAAATGAGTAAATAAAAATATTGTCTTAGAGGGTGTTTCCCACATGGGACAAAGGGAGGACAAGCATACATTTGGCTCCATTCATCAAAAGGTGGGTTACAGCTACATGTGGATGGGCGGATCATGGCCCAGGGGATGAATTTGGTAAGAGTTTGGAGATAGTTGCCAACTTGAAACCTTCCCAGAGTGCTATGCAGGGATGGTACAGACAATAGGGTGGGACCTATGAGTGATGTAAATGGGAGGCAAGATCTCATTACACCACCAGTTTGGGTAGATGCCTTACCAGACATAAGAAAATCACCTCTCACCCTGAGCTGACACACAACTGCCACGAAGGATACCTTTGGTCTGTGGAAACTGAAGAGGTTGTTCATTGGACTTCTGTGGGCTGCTACTTTTGAGATGTTCATGGAGTGGGTACTTTAGGCAATTGCCTGCATGTGGTGGAAGTCTGTGTGTTTTGAAAGTGCATGCACAGATGGTGATCTGCTATATAGGACTTCAAGGTTCTGCTTCCAGGAAATCCAGAGGTCAGGAGATCAAATGGGCTGAAAGGAATGGCAGGCCTATGATCATACAGCTAAACTGCCCTTAAGGAGAGAAAAATTTATGTAGAAAAGTGCCAGTGAGCCTCATTCAAAATTCTGGGGGTCAGGCCCAATAGAAATAACACTGTTGGCTGGAGCATTTCATAGGGAGCACAGAATAGCAAATCCCTTTAAAGTTGGCCCAAAGGGCATCAAATATTTCAAAAGTGTTGATCAGATTCTTCCTGGTGACCCCCTGTCCTGCTGCTCCATACCCGGGACCTGGAGTGCAACTGCTCTATTTTTTAAAATAGTCCACAATTTAGAGGTGGTAAACTGCCAACTTAACCTGCACCTCCAATAGACTAGAAGACTCCTGATATGCACAGAAAGAAGTGAAGACCCAGCAACACAACTCTCCAATAGTCACATTCGTCATGAAAAGGCCCTTATTGGCTCTCATATGGATCCAGAAGATTCCATAACGAAATAGGAACCAATGAAGGAGTGGTACTCTGCTGTAAGGACTACACACATGACTTACAGCCCCAGCAGAAGTCAGGCAGAGGAGCAGAACCCAAATAAATTGTGCCCAAATCCCTAATGACTCCTCTTCATGACTCTACATCCAAGCCACATCATTTGTTTCAATTGTCTTCATGACATCAACCTGAAGTTAGAAATCAACAGGTTGGCAGCTTCAGACTGTGGGTAGGGCGCTGAACCATAAGACCCTTTGAGATATATGGATGACCACAGTAGTGTAAGTGCCTTGCTAGACCTTTCATACCTGCCTGCTCCACCAAACCAGTGAAGGGAATAAAGATAAGCAGACCCATTCTGAGTGCCATTTAATGCTTATACAGAAGGCTACCATGAGTCATTTCCAGCAGGACCTTTATGAGTTCAGGAAAATATAACAACTTTGACATATAACTAATAACACATCAGACACAAGATACATGTCCTGCAGATAGACATGAAAACACAGAATGTGATCGGAGGGTGAGCACAATTATACCTACCCAGATGGAAAGAGTTTACAAAAAAGGTTATTGGCAGGTGCAACTGAGGTACCTGTGTCAGAGGATTGGCTAGCCCTCCAAGAATAAGCCCTGATACGAGGAAGAGCAGCAAAGTGCTAATATCCTATACATATTATATTAGCAATCATTTTGTTGGGCCAACAATAAGATGTCACTAATTTAATATACAAAACTATTTCTTGAACAAATATAGCAGCCGATATAAGGCCTTACTATGGCCAAAAACCAAGCTGTATTGTACTAGTTGAGAGTATGATAAGACTAATGAAATTGATTATGATGTCTCAAACTAGTCTGTGCCACTAAGGACTTCATGACCAGGCTCCTTTTAACTCAGATGGGGCTTGTAATAGCATTTACCAGACCCTTCATAATTCAGAGATGCTGGGGGTCTGCTTACTTCCATCAGGTGATTACAGCATCAGAATTAACAGGGGAATTGGACAGGTAATTCCCAATTCCAGTGGTAATCCTTCATTTGTAACAGAACTTTCAGGGTGAATCAGAATCCCCGTTAATGTCGTATCCCAGAAGTTAACGGGACTCCTCCCGTCCCATGTATTATTAACTCCATGTGTGGGTAGTAAATTTGCATCAAAATGAGAGGCCCTAAGTAATATTATATCATTATAGTGAGCATTATTTTATAACAATAAATGAAAGTATTTTGCATTACATATATATGTATGTCATAGCACATGAGAAATACTTCTTATTTACATAACTTATAAGTGGAGGAATGTGTGTATATGGCTTTATGCCTCTTTTTGATGGAAACACATATATGTCACAGTATGTAAATCTGAGTATAAGGAAGTATTAAAGCATGCTTCTGTGATTTAGTGTTAACCCATTCTGTAGTTTTTGAGAAATCATCGCTAAAAAAATATAGGTGAGCTCACCATGCACTTCAAATTACATCACTCACCATCATTGTTACATCTGAAATGACATAATTCATGACAACACTGTACATGGCAGGGGTGCAAGATATATTTACATAAGGGCATGAGTTACAGTTACTTGAGATAACTATTAGTGGTACATTTTAGAGGTTTAAAGTGAATAATTAATGAACATGTGCTACAGTGTAGCAAGCCTGTCTCTATTAAACTGAAACATTGGAGTTTGGGGTACTACTCGTGTGAAGCAAGAGGTCTGAGTGTGTTTGGTCTGTGAAAGCCACAAATATAAAACTACAATGAAAGGCAGGACAGCAACACTTCAAGTGGATTCAGAGCAATTGTTTAGTGATAATGGTTCAAAGGACAAATGAAAAGCTTCGAAGGAAACCATCAAAATGAGTGATGTACACATAAAACCAAAAATTGGTTGAATTAGAAAAATTAAGGACAAAGAAAGTGAACAAATGGTGGGATATTGCATCACTCAAAAATACCTGGAAGTAAAAAGAGTACTCAGAGGACTATGTAAGACCTTAACGCTCAGCCATGTTGATTCAAATCATTCTATGCTAGATGAATGAGTCAACTATATATTGCATTAATCATTGAGATTAATAGAAATGATCATTAAACATACAAAAACGGATTTGGTTAGAATTCAGGAGGAAATAACCATACTTGAAAATGAACATAAACAGATTGAATTATCAACTGAAGGTGAAAAATAACAAGGAGAGATTTTGACAAAGATGGAGAGAGAAGAATTGAAAGATTGATGCAAGAGTTCTTGATCATAATAAAACAATCAGACAAAGGAGGCAACATAGTGATTCTTGAAAAGAAATAATATCTACAATAAGCATTATGACAACTAGAGGATTTGGATTGTTATGAAAAAAGTAAGGAAAATCCATTGAAAGATTGCGAAAAGTGGTACACTGACAAGATAAATAATTAGAAAGAACAAGGATTATTAGATGAAGATGAATATCGATTTGGGTACCAAAAATTCTGTGATGGCAACAATGTCTTTTTTACCAAAAATTCTCAAGAGAAAAAAGAACACCCTAGGTACACCAATTTTTCTTCTGAAGTTTCGATACTTGAGATTACTTTTATTGAAATAGACCAATTACTGTCACCAATAGCCAATGATTTGAATTCATATCTAAATGGCAAACACTAAACGGGTTAGGGGCACCCTCGGATATAATTATATATTTATCGCAAATTCATACCCACTTAACATCTAGGGTTCGATATGGAAAGAGGGGGGATGCACACAGGATTTTAGTGTAAAAAATGGCATCAGACAGGGTTGTGTTTTAGCGCCCCTTCTTTTCTCTCTATACGTCAACAATGTAGATTTTTTCTTACAAACCCTGAGTGCAGATGCTCCGAAAGTTGGGACTCGTATAACCCCTGTACTGCTATATGCAGATGACGCTGTCCTTATATCAAGGACAGCGAACAACCTTCAAAAGCTCATATAAAACTTTGCTTTATATATGACAAGCAAAGATCTAAAAATAAACCTAAAGAAATCTTTTGTAATGACATGCGGGGGCAGAAATCCAAAAAAGAAATGTAGGAGGAGTTTTAATTAATAGAGTCTCATCTTTTTCTTACCTGGGGTTGATTTTTAACAAGAATGGTTCATGGAACTCCCATATTGATTTATGTAACATGAAACTTTTAAGATCAATAGAGAGCATTTTTAGATTTTCGGCGAAGATAGGAAATAAACCTATCCGCGAAATGTTATCACTTTATCGCAGCAAATGCATTTCAGGGGCCTGTTATGGAGCTGCTATCTTTGGTAGGTCTAATATTGCTACCCTTCAGAATCAAGAAAATACATTTTTTAAAAGACTATTGGCAGTCCCCTATGAGTCTGCAAATTATATAATTCATATAGAATTATCAACTCAATATATTAGTGACACAATAAATATTGCAGGTCTCATTTTTTGGTACAGCAATGACAGCATCTGGTCAAAGGATGAAACAAAACTCACAAAAGAGTTAATCAGGGATTGCTTAGCTCTTGATTATAGTAGGAAGATCCCTTGGCTGGAGCACATTCACAATATTCTAAAAAACTGAACTCCTGACATGGATAGAAGTGACCCACTTCTTATACTGGAGCTTAGCAAACAGGACCTTAAGTATAAATATTTAAGACTAAAGGAAAATGAAAGAGATCAGTCTGCTGGACAAAAACATACGGTCATATCATATTGTGATCGGCCTTTTGTGAGAGGCCTACAGCCGTAGCTAGTATTGGTGAAAAATCTACAACAGAGATTTTATCTTACTAAGTTAAGGATGAGTACGTTACACTATTTAGTTGCCTTCCCTAGACTGGAAAAATGGTGTCAGATATAACCGAAATGTCCTTGTGACGGAAAATCCAACCAATCGACGATGCACTTTATTCTCTTTTGTAGTTTTTACAAGGAAATCCGGAAATCTGTTTTAAAACCCTTATTTTTATCTAATATGCTTTTTAATTTTAACTATGCATTTAACTTTGTATGTAGTCTAGAAAATACGAAAACGATAAGTACTGTAATTCGCTTCATACAGCTTGCGATCAGGAAACGTAAAGACTATTCACATCTTGATGCATTGCTGTATGAAAATTCTGGATGATTGTTTTAAAATATTGTCTTGATTAATGATATACTACTAAAACGTTATGTACTCCTCGCACCAGCACTTTATCTCCCATTGCCTGTATGTATTAACTACTGACTAGCCCGTAAATCCTTAGCCTTTTATAAACTTCTAAGACCAAATGAGGGTTATAGGGACATATATGTGTTTTAAATGGTTTTTACTTCTTCCTTGTGTCTGTTTTTAAAGTTATGTGGAATAACAATGCAAATTTATGAATGTCTTTTTATAGTGTGCTTTTATGGTGAGATCTGTTGCACCAAATAAAGCTGACTTTGCTGATTTGAATTCATATCTTAGAGATACAACAGATCTGATCACACATTTCCCAAATATTCTAAGAAGTGAAACTTATTATTTGATATCCATGGATGTTGTGTCTCTATATACTAGCATCAGACATGAAATTGGTCTGAAAGCATGTCGTTATTTCTTGAATCAGAGAAATATAAAATGTTTTGAACACTCAGTGATGATAGAACAAATGATGCTGATTTGTTTGGAACACAATATATATATATATTATTTGGAAAGATATATAGAAAAACATGTGGGACATCAATGGAAATATCATTCTTGCCGAGCTATGCCAACCTCACCATGGGATGGTGGGAGAAAACCATTGCCTGGGGAAAAAAAGAAGAGATAATGAGTAAGATTGTAGTATGGTTTAGATTTATAGACAACTTGTTAATCACTTGGGATGGTAGGAGTTCTATGAATTCCACCACAAAATGAAATTTTCATTGACAATGGAATACATAGAAAACCCATATCGACAAAAAGTATATTGCATTCTAAGAGTTAAAGCCTTAAAAACAGCTTCCCCTATGGAGAATTCCTAAGAATAAAAAGAAATTGTTCCACAACAAAGGAATTAAAAAAATGGAATGTTGAAACTATGAGTACATTTTGAAAAGGGGGATATGCCAAGAGTATAATTAAAACATATGTAGTAATAGCAGCACCACAGAATAGACAAGATCTATAAGTTACTAAAAAAGAAAAAGGAATAGTGAATGAGGAATGAGGAATTGGCATATGACCTCAGGATGATCTTGCCATTAACAAAATAATCAAAGCAAATCTTGAGAAAGAATTGGAAAATTTTGAAAATGTATCCGACATTGGATAATGTATACATTTACCAACAATAACCTACAGAAAAGAAAAGAGCATCAAAGATATGCTGGCACAGAGTCCCTTTGAGGAAACAAAAATTAAACAAAATGAAAACGATGGAATGCAGAAACAGATTTAGTGAAATGCAAACACTGTAAAATCGGTCAAATTGCAGTCAACTCTAAAGAATTTACAATGAGAAATGTAAAACGAGAAGAATTAACAAAAGGATATCATGCAAGAGTAAATTTGTGATATACACGTTGAAATGTCCGTATAATCTAATGTATACATGGAGCACCACATGTGAACTGAGAAAAGAAATACTGGAACATAGAAGAGCACTAACAAACAAAGAAACAATATATCCAGTAGCAAGGCACTTTGAAACAACATTAAAGTGATTTAAAAAAATGAGGGTTCACTTTACAAAAAAATGGCACAGCATGGCACCACAAGCCATTTTGCTGCACCAAGCCGCGTCATTTCAAAAGCACAGGGAAGCGTCGTATTAATAACCATACGACGCATCCATGTGCCTGTGTTAGGAGGATTATTGTTTCTGTCCAAGAAGGGGCACGATACAAGGCAAAATAAAAGTATTTCTCCTTGTTGCACCACTCCTATGCCGTCCCTGAGGAGGCATAGGATTCTGATGCATTTACAGCTTTACAGAACTTTGCAAATCTGGGAATGTGTCAGTTTCCATGGATGTCATGTGAGAACACCCACAGCAACACCCCTGGAACGCCCCTTTCCCGCATAGTGATGAATGAAAGGGGCCCATATTTACAAGGACATGTAAAGTCAAGCAGGGGGATTTTAAGTGGCCCTGCAAAGATAGGTAGGCACACTGCGCCACCGGTGTGTCAAAAAAGGTCACAGCCCAGGTGGTGCAATGTCCTTGTAAATGAGGCCTCTGTAGATGTGGAATTGACATTGTGCAGAGGGGTGGTTATAAATAATTGATACTGCAAAGATTGGAATCATGTTTCATTTCAAATTTGATATTTGGAGACAATGGCACCTAAAGGTTTGAACCAGGAATTGTATGTGCATCTGCTGTAGTTTTTGTCTTTTCTTTTTCTCTTTTTTCTCCTTTTATCTTTTGGTGTATATATATATATATATATATATATATTCACAGAAAAAAACATAGGTTTCAGGGGTGTTATAGTTAGCTGCCCATTTCACTCGTACAAAACCATAGAAATTCCTCTGTTATAGTTAGTTCTGCTAACTATAACTCACGCGCCCGCAATGCACTGCTGATGATGTCACATATTGCATCATTCATGACATGGTCAGTGACATCACTGATGACATCACTGATGACATGTCAAATGACATCACTGATGACATCATCCACTGAATGTGGTTTAGTTTGAAATTTAAATATGTATTATATATATGCCAATCTGTATTGAAGATTGAGTGGATATATAACTGTCTGGATGGAGGATTTAGTAGCTCTCTGACTGTCTTTTTAAGTGAGTAATTAAAAGTGTTTCACTTAATACATGGATTAGTAACTAAACTATGTGAATGTGTGCAGCACTGTCTCTGTTGTTGTATAACATGCTGCCTCAGTTGGTCACTAACTACATGAGTGTGTATATTAGTTATTGATTAGTTGGGTGAGTATTTGTATGGGACACTGAGTTTGTGTGTAGTTGGATGGGGTGTGTGTAACTCTATGCATAGATGTGTGAATGGTTGATTGACTAGGTGTATGGGTTTAAGAGTGCATGTGGGAACAGTTGTTTGGGTGACTGAGTGTATTTATTTGTGTGTTGGTGAGCGAATATATGTTTTAGTTGTACATCTTCAACAAAGTAAAAAAATAAAAGGCATTGTATGTGAGAGTTGGTGTATATAAATAAGTTTGTGTAAGAGTCACCGATTGTGAGAGTAAATCAATGAATGAGTGTATAATTGTAATGGTGCTTTTTTAACATATTAACGATGAGTTACTATGTGTTTGAATAAATGAGGTGTCGTTGGATAATTGTGTAAGTGAGTAAATTTAAGTGCAGTACATTTTTTTCATGAGTGAGTAGGATGACCGCATAACCGACTAAGATGACTGCTGATGTGTCAATGTCTATATATGTGTATAAGTGCATTTGATAGTGTTCTATTAATTAGTGACTGCATGTATAGATGATTCTGATGTTGAATGGGTAGTTGTGTGTGTAGACTTAGGAATCAGTGAGTGGGTATGTAGTAACTGGTATTGGTGTGTCAATGGTTTCAAATATGGTACTCTGTATTTTACAGTGAGTGATGAAAGGTTATACTAGTGTATGATGTGGTGTATCGGATTGTCAAGTGGATGATGTCATCAGTGATGTCATTTGAGATGTCATCAGTGATGTCATCAGTGATGTCACTGACCATGTCATGAATGATGCAATATGTGACATCATCAGCAGTGCATTGCGGGCGCGTGAGTTATAGTTAGCAGAACTAACTATAACGGAGGAATTTCTATGGTTTTGTACGAGTGAAATGGGCAGCTAACTATAACACCTCTGAAACCTATGGTTTTTTCTGTGAATTTCTAAGGTTTTTTAAATGCTAATTTCTAACTATAACGTCTCTGAAACCTATGTTTTTTTCAGTGAATTTCAAAGGTTTTTTAAATGCTAACTTTTAAGTGTGATAGTAGTTATATCTATTTTTTGTACTGATTTTCTACATTTCTTTAACTGTTTATTTAAAAATATTTTATTCATTAAATAACATTATATATTTTTCTCAAAATTGCAAAAAAACAGTTTTTAATTAAAACTGAAATATTGATTAATTTTCTTGTTTTCATTTTTTATTTTAATATATTTATATCATTTTCTTTTAAAAAAAATAAAAAAAAATTCGCAGTCGCGCACTCAAAGTGTACACATCACGGTGGGTGCGCGCATTCTAGCCACCATTTTAGAAAAGTCATGAAGGATCCGTGTATGGTGTGCGACGGCTGCATGTTTTTCAGTTACATCATATACATTTAATATCACATGATATGCGCGATTGGTATGCGACCAGTCTGTGACTCCTGCTCCTGCGCATTCGCGACACATGTGCATTACGGTACAAAATGTTTGCACGCTTGCGGGTCCCGCGTGACATCATATACGTGCTGGGGCGTGCTGGGTGAGCGACTCCCGCAAAAACAATTTATGTTCCAAAATGATATGTATGTGTCTTTAATATACATATTAAGGCAAGAGAATATGTAAGATATTCATCAAAATAATATATTTGTACTTATAAGAAACTTATATTATTTTTAAATATATTTTCGCGAAGTCGGGTGCGTGCGTCGTGAGTGCAGAAAACCAGGTCAGCAGAGCTGCTGTAGAGCCAGAGAACCAGGTCAGCAGAGCTGCTCTAGAGCCTAAGAACTAGGTCAGCAGAGCTGCTCTAGAGTCAGAGAACCAGGTCAGCAGAGCTGCTGTAGAGCCAGAGAAACCAGGTCAGCAGAGCTGCTTTAGAGGGAGAGAACCAGGTCAGCAGAGCTGCTTTAGAGCCAGAGAACCAGGCCAGCAAAGCTGCTTTAGAGCCAGAGAACCAGGTTAGCAGAGCTGCTTTAGAGCCAGAGAACCAGGTCAGCAGAGCAACTCTAGAGCCAGAGAACCAAATCAGCAGAGCTGCTTTAGAGCCATAGAACCAGGTCAGCAGAGCTGCTTTAGAGCCAGAGAACCAGGTCAGTAGAGCTGGTCTAGAGCCTAAGAACCAGGTCAACAGAGCTGCTCTAGAGCCAGAGAACCAGGTCAGCAGAGCTGCTGCAGAGCCAGAGAAACCAGGTCAGTAGAGCTGCTTTAGAGGGAGAGAACCAGGTCAGCAGAGCTTCTATAGAGCCAGTGAACCATGTCAGCAGAACTGCTTCAGAGCCATAAAACTGGGTCAACGGAGCTGCTTTAGAGCCACAGAACCAGGTCTGCAGAGATGTTGTAGAGCCAGAGAACTAGATCAGCAGAGCTGCTCTATAGCATAAGAACTAGGTCAGCAGACCTGCTCTAGAGCCAGAGAACCAGGTCAGCAGACCTGCTATAGAGCCAGAGAAACCAGGTCAGCAGAGCTGCTTTAGAGAGAGAGAACCAGGTCAGCAGAGCTGCTTTAGAGCCAGAGAACCAGGTCAGCAGAGCTGCTCTAGCTGACACTGACTGACTGACACTGACTGACTGACACTGACTGATTGACACTGACTGACACTGATTGACACTGACTGACACTGACTGACTGACACTGATTGACTGACACTGACTGACTGACACTGATTGACTGACACTGACTGACACTGATTGACTGACACTGACAGACTGACTGACTGACATTGACTGACATTGACTGACACTGACTGACTACTCTCTACTACTCTACTACTGACTCTCTACTACTCTACTACTCTCTCTCTACTACTCACTCTCTACTACTCACTCTCTACTACTCTCTACTACTCACTCTCTACTACTCTACTACTCTCTACTACTCACTCTCTACTACTCACTTTCAACTACTCACTCTCTACTACTCTACTACTCACTCTCTACTACTCACTTGCTACTACTCTCTACTACTCACTCTCTACTATTCACTCTCTACTACTCACGCTCTACTACTCTCTACTACTCACTCTCTACTACTCTCTACTATTCACTCTCTACTACTCACTCTTTACTACTCACTCTCCTACTTTCTACTACTCTATACCACTCACTCTCTACTACTCTAGTACTCACTCTCTACTACTCTCTACTACTCACTCACTACTACTCTCTACTACTCACTCTCTACTACACTCTCTACTACTCTCTCTCTACTACTCACTCTCTACTATTCACTCCCTACTACTCACTCTCTACTACTCTCTACGACTCACTCTACTACTCTCTGCTGCTCTCTAGCACTCACTCTCTACTACTCTACTACTCTCTCTCTACTACTCACTCTCTACTACTCTCTCTCTACTACTCTCTACTACTCTCTCTCTACTACTCACTCTCTACTACTCACTCTACTACTCTCTACTACTCACTCTCTACTACTCTCTCTCTACTACTCACTCTCTACTATTCACTCTCTACTACTCACTCTCTACAACTCACTCTCTCCTACTCACTCTCCACTACTCACTCTCTACTACTCGCTCTCTACTACTCTCTCCTACTCACTCTATGCTACTCACTCTCTACTACTCACTCTCTACTACTCTACTACTCTCTATTACTCGCACTACTACTCACTCTCTACTATTCTCTACTACTCACTCTACTACTCTCTCCTACTCTCTACCACTCACTCTCTACTACTCTACTACTCACTCTCTACTACTCTCTCTCTACTACTCACTCTCTACTACTCACTCTACTACTCTATACTACTCACTCTGTACTACTCTCTACTACTCACTCTGTACTACTCACTCTCTACTACTCACTCTCTACTACTCTCTACTGCTCACTCTCCACTACTGATTTTCTACTACTCGCTCTCAACTACTCTCTACTACTCACTCTACTACTCACTCTCTACTACTCTACTACTCTCCCTACTTCTCACTCTTTACTACTCTCCCTACTACTCACTCTCTACTACTCACTCTCTACTACTCACTCTCTACTACTTGCTCTCTGCTACTCGCTCTCTACTACTATCTAGTACTCACTCTAATACTCACTCTCTACTACTCTCTACTACTCACTCTCTACTACTCCACTACTCTCTACTACTCACTCTCTACTACTCATGCTCTACTACTCTTCTACTCTCTACTACTCTCTCTCTACTACTCACTCTCTACTACTCACTCTCTACTACTCTCTCTACCACTCTCTACTACTCACTCTCTACTACTCTCTCTCTACTACTCTCTACTACTCACTCTGCTACTCACTCTCTACTACTCTCTACTACTCACTCTCTACTACTCACTCTCTACTACTCACTCTCTACTACTCTCTACTACTTTCTACTACTCACTCTACTACTCACTCTCTACTACTCTCAACTACTCACGCTCTAATACTCACTCTCTACTACTCACTCTCTACTACTCACTCTACTACTCTCTACTACTCACTCTCTGATACTTTCTCTACTACTCTCTCCTACTCTCTACTACTCACTCTCTACTCTCTATTACTCGCTCTCTACTCTCTACCTCTCTACCTCTCTCTACTACTTTCTACCTCTCTACCTCTACCTCTCTACCTCTACACCTCTACCTATACACCTCTACCTCTCTACCTCTCTGTACATGCACACATATGCACATATATATATGCATATATATGCATATGCACTTATATATATGTATGTGTATATATATATATACATATATAAACATATAAATATAATCTGCATATCTATCTAAATATAAATTCATGCAAACATATACATATACATATATGCATACATATGCATGGTATGTATATGAAAGTTTGAAAAACTCTAATACAAGCGAAGCTAAAAAGCCACCTAATTACAAACAGAATTGCTTTAAATTAAACGAGGGCGAGACCTATTGCATTTTCAATGCTTGTTTACTTTGATTCCATCAAGAAGGCATTCAGATGTGTCACACATTTTCCATAAATTCTGAATGATAGCACTCTAGTTGCTCATTAGATCACTGTAGTAAAGCTACTGCTCACCAGGGAAGTCTGCTGCTGGTATTGAAAGTGCATGTTTCAGTCTGCATGGCAGAATTTTTTAATGAAATAGAAGAGGATTTGAGAAGTCACTCAAAATGTGCCCTAATTTTTCTTTTTTCCTCACTAATCATAATTTCTATGGCAAAATGAACCTCCTCATTGTGTTCCTTTTAAATTAAACTACTCACTCTCTACTACTCACTCGCTACTACTTTCTACTACTCACTCTCTACTACTCACTTTCTACTACTCTCTAGTACTCTACTACTCTCTACTACTACGCTCTACTACTCACTCTCTACTACTCACTCTCTACTGCTCTCTACTACTCTCTACCACTCACTCTCTACTACTCTACTACTCACTCTCTACTACTCTCTACTACTCTCTCTCTACTACTCCCTCTCTACTACTCACTCTACTACTCTCTACTACTCACTCTCTACTACTCTCCACTACTCACTCTACTACTCTCTACCACTCACTCTCTACTACTCTCTCTCTCTACTACTCACTCTCTACTACTCACTCTACTACTCTCTACTACTCTCTCTGCTACTCACTCTCTACTACTCTCTACTACTCACTCTCTACAACTCTACTACTCTCTACTACTCTCTCTACTACTCACTCTCTACTAATCACTTTCTACTAATCTCTACTACTCTCTCTCTACTACACACTCTCTACTACTTGCTCTCTACTACTCACTCTACTACTCACTCTACTACTCACTCTCTACTACTCCCTACTACTCACTCTAATACTCACTCTCTACTACTCTCTACTACTCACTCTCTACTCTCTATTACTCGCTCTCTACTCTCTACCTCTACCTCTCTCTCTACTACTTTCTACCTCTCTACCTCTACCTCTCTACCTCTACACCTCTACCTATACACCTCTACCTCTCTACCTCTCTGTACATGCACAAATATGCACATATATATGCATATATATGCATATGCACTTATATATATGTATGTGTATATATATATATATTCACTGAAAAAACCATAGGTTTCAGGGGTGTTCTAGTTAGCTGGACTTTTCACTTGTACAAAACCATTGAATTTCCCCCATTATAGTTAGTTCAGCTAACTATAACTCGCGCGCCCGCAATGCACTGCTGATGACGTCACATATTACATAACTCATGATGACATGGTCAGTGACATCACTCATGACATCAATGATGACATCTCAAATGACATCACTGATGACATCACTGATGACATCATCCAGTGAATGTGTGTTTTTCATAACAGTGTTATATAGTGCAGACTTGTCAGGTATTGGAGTGCTTTACATGAGCATTGGTTAAATCACACAAGAACAAATTCATTTTGGTTTTAGACATGGGGAGACTAAGTGATTTGACCAGAATCACAGAATGTCGAGCTGAAGCAGAAACTCCAACCTGGTTCCCCAGTTGCAAAGTCTACAGTTCTGGAAGTAACACCACATCCTCTCCCCTAAGTGCAACATTTAATCAAGTGGTCAACTGGATAAAAAAACATAAAGATAACAAATAATTTAAAAGTGCTTTGTCGCTATTTGAAAACTCAGAAAATATGTCCTTATTTTAGTCTTTTAGAGCACTAACCATAATTTTGATGCCAATAAGACCCTCTCATATATGTAATTTCTAAAGGAAATGCTCTAGGTATTACAGTTTTGATTACATCAAGATGACGTCAGGCGTTCCACACTTTTGTAATAAATATAGAATGTTAGCAATCTAGTTGTTCATTAGGATACTGTTGAGAGGCAGAGGCCAGGGGCACGGACTCTGAAACTTGAAGGCAGGTAGGAGGGTGCAAAGGCAACAATTTAACCACACTGAGCAGGCAGGAAGGGCCGTGGCAGCACAACAGACTATGGAGGGCAGTGGAAAGGGGGGCAGGGGCAACAAACCAACAATACAGGACTTGCAAGAGAGGCTGTGGCAATGTAATAGACCATTGTGGGCAGAAGGAAGAGGCAATGGTAGTACAACCATACATGCCAACAGACCCGATTCAGCCAGGAAACGTCCAATGTCTTTAAGCTCAAATGGGCTTTATTTGATCTGTCTCCTGTCTACAATCTCCTCTTTTTCAATGTAACTCAAAGAGGAAAATCAATACCCCAGATTTTTTTCAAAATCTCCCTCTTACCAAGTTCAAAATGTTCGCAAGTATGGTACATTGGATCATGGAAGGAAATGGGGTAGGGACATGGACTTGGATAACAGAGGACAGGAGGGACATGGAGAGGTGTACCAAACTGACCCTGCAGGGCAGGCATCAGGGTTTGCAGCAGCCCAATACACCACACAGGGCATGCGGGACGGGAGTGCAGCACAACAATCCATAGATAGCAAGAGGGAGGGGACAGGACCATGCACATGGACAACAGAGAACAGAGGGGCAAGAGGCAATGGTAGCTAGCTGACCATAATGGACAGACAGGAGAGAAAGCTGCAGCATAACAGACCATAAAGGGCAGGAGGGACGGATCAGGGGCATTACAATGGAACAGACAAGCCAGGAGGGAGGGAGTAGGGGTCTGCACATGTAAACAGAGGGCTGGGGTCAAGGGGGCAGGGCAGGAGCAGCAAGATAGCCATGGAGGTCAGGCAGGATGGGCACTAGAAGCAAGACACACCATGAAGAGCAACACTGAGACTGTGATGGCACACACACAGACCATGGAGGGAAGGTGGGAGGGGTCAGGGGCAGCTAACTGACCACACAGGGAAGGTGGGAGGGGCCATGGCAGCACAGAAGACCATGCATGGCAAGTGGGAGGGTTAGTGGCAGCACAATGGCTATGATGGGCAAGAAGGAGGGTGCAGGGGCATGCACAAAGGACGATGGAGGATAGAAGGGAGGGTCAGGACCTGTGCACAGACAAGAAAGTTCAGAGGAAGGGGCCTCACAACAGACCGCACGGGGCAGGCAGGAGGAGCAGTTGCAGCACAACAGACCAAGGAGGGCAGAAGGGTGTGGCAGTACAATGGACCATGTAGGACAGGAGGAAGAGGATAGGGGCATGGCATGTGGACAGGCAGGGTGGAGGTGGCAGGGACAGGTTACAGTCATCTGACAATGCTAGGCAGGTGGGAGGGGAGTGGCAGCTCAACAGAACACTCAGAGTAGATAGGAGTGGCAGGTCCATGGAACATGGTGGTCAAAAAGGATGGAGCAGGGGCATGCACAAAGACATCGGAGGGCAGGGGGAAGGAGAATAGGGGCAGCAAACTAAGCACAGAGGCTAAGCAGGAGGTCAATGATGGGCCATAGAATTGAGCAATGGAGTGCAGGAGGAGTGGACTGGTACATCATGCTAAATGGAGGGCAGTGGCACCACATCAGACCATGCATGGCAGGAGGGAGGAGGCTAGTCCATGGATTCAGACAACAGAGGATAGGGAGGAGGTGGATGGTGCAGCAAGCTAACTGCTCATAGAAGGTGGCTATTAGGAACTTTATTGTTTTTAAAATGTGTGTCTGTGCGAACTACTTAAAATATGAACAAGTATGCAGCATAATCTCACTTTTATTCAGGAAGAAGAGGACGTTTGTGACTGTGACTCCGGGCTCACTTGGCAGAAACACCCCCTGACCCTCCACCCCTATCGCAAAATGTAATGCCCGTGAAAAGGGTAGGTGAACACAGTGTTATATAGAACATAGTCCTTAGAGCACGATTGAAAATGAAAACTAGATATAGTGTATGGTATAAACTATGCACCAAAAAGTGTGATATAAGATGAACCGGGCGTGAAATATAATATGCATTACATTGTGCGCAATTACAGATTCATTGGAGAGCGCGAGATAGCACAGGCACTAGCGCGTGCTATGCGATATGCGCCTTGGAGTGTAATATGCACAGGGCAGTGTTGTGTAACCTAAGTAGTCTCTAAAGTTGTAATATAAAATATGTGCTGGGTAGTGTAACATTGCATATGCACTGTGACAAAGATATGGATCCCAGATTATAATATGTATGGCATAACGCTGTGCTTTTAACATAGGCATCGAGGAAGGCACGTTAGATGGGGCAATATAACCCGTGCGAAGGCAAGTGTGGCATGACATATTCACGGGGTGGTGTTACAGTGCACATGGGCTAGAGAGTGTCATAGCATATGCACTAGCTGGTGGAATACAACACAGAGGTGTGTGGCACTCTGTGGGCACTGGTGGGTGTAACACAGCATTGGGCTCAGCCAGGAGCACGCTGTGACTCTCAAGTGAGGTTTGTCTCCTTTCCAGAGAGTAAAATAAAAAGTATTACACATCCGGCGGTGGATGTGTGTTTTATTAACCGTGAGGGGGTTTCTTGCATAGTTTGGTCGAATTTTTGTCGAATCCCCTTTGAATGGCTTGGTGTGCATGTGTATTTAATGTGCCCGTCAATAGCTACCCATGTTTGTATAAATAAACGACAAGGGTGTCTACTTGGAGAGTACCCACCAGCGGGGGCGCCGGTATTAGGCACGGTAGGGTGTCAGACATTTCAGAGCTTCACTAGCGGTGTGAATACATTCTACGTGGATTCATTGTCGCCTTTTAATGAATATCACGCAAATCATCATGGTGATAGGTACATACGGTTTGTCCAGCATGTCCTAGGTGTTTCTATAAATATATATTTTTTTAAATAATAAAAATCAAAGGCCGGCCCCGGGGGATGGGGTCCCCGGGGCCATAAGTGGCCTGAGGAGGGGGGCAACACAGCCCCCCTCCTAAAGAATATAAAAAAAAAAAAATAGACATTACATCATTTATGACATGATCAGTTACATCACTCATGACATCACTCATGACATCTCAAACGAGCTGTGAATAGAATACAACTATAATCACTAGAACTTTATTTAGGGATAGTGTGTGTATATTGGCACCCCTTTTTTTTTCTTTTCTTTCGTGTAAGAACCATTATAATACGCAACATGCCCAGATCAATAAGGGCGATAGCCTTTCACTTTAGTAATGTGTAGTCCATTGTTTATGTTGATGTTTGCAATCCTAAGTATGTTTATTATGAATAAGTCACATTGACGAACATACCGGTTTGGCAATAACGGGGCAAGATATGCTGAAATGACATTGTTTGCATATTAACACTTGTTTTCTTTTCTTTATTGTATCAATTCCTGAATTTTCACATTGTTACCATGCCAATATGGCCACCAGCTTTTTGGATTAAAGTAATATATAGTCCTTTGTTATTGTTGGCAACTGGAGGCATTTGTACATTTAAATAAGGAAGCTACAATGACATCTTGTATCATTATCAAGGTTTGGACGAGCCAAAACACGTGGATCGCGTCCCTGCATGGATGTGTGAGTGGGTGATTTACTGGCTGTATGGGTTCATGAGTGCATGTGCAAGGGGCTGTATGGGTGAGTGAGTGTACATATGACTGTGATGGTGAGTGAATGGAGGTCTCAGTGATATATATGTGAGTAACTGCATATGTGAATGGCAGTATATGTGAGTATTGGAGTATATAAGTGACTGTACGTGAAAGTGAGTGGTTGTGAGAGTGGATGTATGGATGAGTGTGTGCTTGTGTCAGTGATTGTATAAGTGAGTAAGTATGTGTTCGTATCTGTTAATAAGTGAGGTGGTGTGTGCATAACTGTATAGGTGAGTAAATGGCATGGTGATTGACTCTTTGGGTGACTGACTAGGTATGTGAGTAACTCTATGGGTGAGTGGCGATGTCTGAGTGTCTGTATGGGTGTATGAGTGCATATAATAGTGGCTGTATTTATGAGTGACTGTATGTATGAATGACTGTATGGGTGAGTGAGTGGATGTGTGTGTAGACCTATGAATCAGTGAGTGGGTATGTACTGAAAGGTATTGGTGTGTTTATGGTTTCGAGAATGGTAGTCTGTATTTTAGAGTGGGTGTATAAAAGGTTATATTAGGGTGTGAGTAGGTGCATCAGAGATTAAGTGGATGATGCCATCAGTGATGTCATCAGTGATGTCATTTCAGATGTCATAGTGATGTCATCAGTGATGTCACTGACCATGTCATGAGTGATGTAATATGTGAATATGTGACATCATCAGCAGTGCCTCGTGGGCGCGTGAGTTTTACATATAGTATTGAATTTACCTAGAGGAGACGCATCATGTGATCAAGCTCCCAGTGAGGAGCGAAACGCGTCATGGCAGTCACTATGCCTGTATATTCTGTGGATTTTTTAATTGATTAAAACTTACACTGCTTCATCCACTAATGCTGCGTGGGAGTTTGTAATTTCCTTCAGGAGTGTTGAGGTCCATGCCTGGAGTTCCGCCGGAGTAAGGGGCGGACAGGATTTCGTGTTTGATATATATACTGCTCTTCATCTGAAACTTGGGAACTAGCCCGGGTTGCCTCCTCTTTTCATCTTTTAAAAAAAAATAATTTATGCCTCACACTAAGCCTCAAAGGGCATTTATTACATATAGAATGCCCCTTTTATGGCTCAATACAGTAACAATTTGAATATTAAATGAAGACAGCCCATGGTTTAGCTAAATGTCATATGCTACGAGGAAGTCAACTCTACCCCATGTTTTGTGCAATAATTTATTGACATGTTAGGCACAAACTCCCTCTTCAATCAATCAATCAATCATTATACTTGTAGAGTGCGCTACTTACCTGTGAGGGTCTCAAGGCTCTGGTGGGGGGTGCCGCTACTTGTCAAAGAGCCAGGTCTTGAAGAGCCTCCTGAAGGTGAGCAGGTCTTGGGTCTGCCGTAGGTGGGTGGGGAGGGTGTTCCAGGTCTTGGCGGCGGGGTAGGAGAAGGCTCTTCCGCCGGTGGTCGTACGTTGATTGCGGGGGACGGCGGCAAGGGTGAGGGTTGCGGAGCGGCGCTGGCGGGTGGGGGTGTAGAAGCTGAGTCTGCTGTTGAGGTAGGCTGGACCGGTGTTGTGGAGTGCTTTGTGTGCGTGGGTGAGCATCTTGAAGGTGATCCTCTTCTCGATGGGGAGCCAGTGTAAGTCTCTCAGGTGGGGGGTGATGTGGCTGCGGTGAGGGACGTTGAGGATCAGTCGGGCGGAGGAGTTTTGGATGCATTGCCGTAGTCCAGTCTGCTGCCGACGAGGGCCTGTGTCACTGTCTGTCTTGTTTCGGTGGGGATCCACTTGTAGATTCTGCGAAGCATGCGGAGGGTGTTGTAGCAGGAGGAGGAGACGGTGTTGACCTGATTCGACATGGAGAGGGAGGAGTCGAGGATGAATCCAAGGTTGCGTGCGTGGTCGGTGGGCGTCGGTGCTGTTCCTAGCGTGGTCGGCCACCAGGAGTTGTCCCAGGCTGAGGGGGTGGACCCGAGGATGAGGATCTCTGTCTTGTCCGAGTTCAGCTTCAGTCGGCTGTTCCTCATCCATTTGGCAACGGGTGTCATTCCCTCATGGAGGTTGGTTTTGGTGGTGTGAGGGTCCTTGGTGAGGGAGAGGATGAGCTGGGTGTCGTCGGCGTAGGAGATGATGTTGAGGTTGTGCTGGAGGGCGACTTGAGCAGCGTCGGTCTGAGGGAGGATCCCTGGGGTACGCTGCAGATGATGTCGGTGGCTGAGGAGCGGAAGGGGGGGAGGCGGACGCTCTGGGTTCTGCCAGAGAGGAAGGACGTGGTCCAGTCCAGGGCCTTCTCTTGGATGCCGGCTTCTTGGAGTCATGTCTTTAGTGTGTGGTGACAGACCGTGTCGAAGGCGGCTGACAGGTCCAGGAGGATGAGGGCCGATGTTTCGCCGTTGTCCAGTTGGGCCCTTATGTCATCTGTGGCGGCGATGAGGGCTGTCTCTGTGCTGTGGTTTCTTCGGAATCCAGACTGGGACGGGTCCAGGATGTTGTTGTCCTCGAGGTAGCGGGTCAGTTGCATGTTGACGATTTTCTCGATGACCTTTGCTGGGAATGGGAGCAGGGAGATGGGCCGGAAATTCTTGAGGTCCTTGGGGTCCGCCTTCAGTTTCTTGTGAAGGGCGTCGATCTCAGTGTGCTTCCAGCTTTCCAGGAATGTGGCTGTCTCAAAGGAGATGTTGATCACTTTTCGAAGTTGGGGTGCGATGGCTGCATCGGCTTTGTTGAATATGTGGTGAGGGCAGGGGTCTGAAGGTGATCCTGAGTAAATGGAGTTCATGATCTTGCGAGTTTCGTCGTCATTGACGTCGGTCCAGGAGGTCAGGCGGTTGATGCGGTTAGGGTTCGCGGGTGGGGAAGGGACTGGCATTGTCGGGTTAGTCGTTGTGTTGAAGCTGTCGTGTATCTCGGCGATCTTGCGGTGGAAGAAGGTGGCCAGCGAGTCGCAGAGTTCTTGTGAGGGTGGGATGTCGTTGGTGTTGGCGCCGGGGTTGGAGAGTTCCTTCACGATGCTGAAGAGCTCTTTGCTGTCGTGTGCGTTGTTGTCCAGGTGGGCTTTGAAGGAGGATCTCTTGGCGAGTCTGATGAGGTGGTGGTGTCTGTGGGTGGCATCCTTGTGGGCTGCGTGGCTGTCTTGTGTTTGTTCGTGGAGCCATTTCTTCTCCAGTTTCCGGCAGGTACGTTTGGAGGTCTGGAGTTCTTCGGTGAACAAGGTGGCTTTCTTGCTGGTGCGGCTGTTGGATGGTTTCTTGAGCGGGGCGAGCTGGTGGCGCAGTTGTCGATCCACTGTCTGAGGTTGTGGGTGGCGGCGTCTGAGTCGGTGGGGGTGTTCCGGGCGAGGGTGGTGGTCAGCTGATCCTCGGTGACTTTGCTCTTACTTTAACTTGCGGAGCGGCTAACCAATTTTTATTTCCCCCTGTATTTCAGGGGGAAATAGTATCTGTATCTGTGGACACTGTGGATACTGCTTTCACTATTCTGTGGATGTTGTTCTTCATTTAAAGTGTTTACTTTTTTAAACTTTATTTTCCCCCAAACTAGCGGTAATTTCGACTGCACCTAAACTCACTGATTTTCCCTGAGCTGCCCCCTTCATTGGCACGCCCCGTGTGATACGTGTCACATGGCAATACACTTGCATTATCCTCTCACGCGCACATTAGAAGCTGCTCGGAGGGACATTACATCTACTAGTATAACATACAGTTCCATAGAACCCTTCATATGCAAACATTGTTAATCATTTCGAAGAAACCAAGGCCTACATATATGTGTAACTATATAGATATTACGCACATTAAGAACTACTGCATTCTTTCATGGCTAAAGCAAAGAAATATCCAGCGGTCAGAATGTGTAGGGGAACAGAAGGCACAGCATGCCTGCATCAAAGAAGCAGAAGGAGAAAAAAACACCCACACTTTTTGCCGTTGAACATTTTTTTTAACAGGGACTTTTAATTATTTTTGACAAAATTTTGTATTCTAAATTTCTACCTCCATAGTGAATTGGGAGTAGGGTGTGCATTTGGTGTTTTAGACACAACTCCTTCATTCTTTGCAAAATGTACTTGTGTTTCTTCTAGCTTTCGGTTGTTTTTCCTTCTTTATTTCTAAGAGTGTTTTTTGTTATTCGCTTCCCACCGGTCTTTCTGTTATCATCTCAGTCTGGTTTCACTCCATTTCCCTTTTATGCTAGTATCTGTCCTTCTGCCATCCACTAGCTGCAAACGTTTTTCAATCTATGTATTTTTCTATTTGCCCTCCCCTCTATCTAGAAGCCTGTCTTCTGCTTTTTAAGTCTTTCAACCAATCTATTTTCCCCCTTTTATCATTTGCTGCACATCAGTAGCGCTTGCCTTTTTGACATTTTCTATCTGCTTTTCTTGTTTTCTCTCTGTCTACCTGAATCTCCTATGTTCAAGCTGTGCATGGATGCCCGAATGTGTGGTTGCCATTTTCTGTCTGAGTTCTCTTCCGCTTGTCATTCCATTTGTTTTTTGCCAAATGTCTTTTTTACCCTTTTGCGTCTGTGTGCCGTTTACCCATTCTCTGTCCTACTGCTTAATGGTTGTTTTACGTTTCAGTCTGTCTTTCATAATTTTTTTATTCATCTGTCTGCCTGGTTAAACCTATTTTTTGGCTTTTTTTAACTGCCTGTTTTTTTTATATTATTGTATCCGTCCCTTATCCTGCCTTTCTTCATTTTCCCCTCTTGGTTTACTTGTGTGTATCCCTTCTTTAACTGTCTGCCTCCCTTGTTGTCATTCTCTGTTTCCTTTTACTTTTTCCATAGCTAGATTTTCTCCACCTTTTATCTGCCTTCCTGTGTCTCTTTGCTGTGTGGCACCTGTCCATCTGAATATTCGTTCATCCTTTTGCCTTTTTTTTCTATCTGCCTGCCTCCGCTTTAGCCATAGCACACTCTCTAAGTTGTGATTTTATTTTTTTTATCTGCTTGTTTCCCTTGTTACCTTTGTTTCTGTCTGTCTTTTAACATTTTCTATCTATCTTAATCTTTTCTGTCTGCCTTTTGTGACAGTTGACCACTCTGTCTCTTTTCCCCTCCTGCCCCTCTGCCAATCTTTTCCCATTTTCTATGTGTGCAACTTCTCGGTTTTCTACTTTGCTTGCCTTTATTCGAACACTCCAACTGTCAGCCTCCTCATGCCCCCTTGCCTTTTCTATATGTTCCTGTTTTATTCTTATTATACATATAAATGTTTTTTTAATTCTCCCACTTGTTTTGTACCTAAACAGTTATGATGTCATGCCATCTTGTCCCCGAGCTCTTTGGTACAATGCATGTAGATGCTTACCAAGTGACAGTACCGCAGGACATGCTTCTGCAATGGTATGCAAGGCTCACTTCATGGGTCAGAGGAACCTGAAGACAGACCGACATTTCATAGCGCATATGTGCCCACACAGCGTACCTCTCTACTCCCTGCAGCAAGCACACCAGTGGTGAACCCTAAGATTCTAGAGAAGCAAATGGTACTACATGTATCAATATGTCATAAGCCTCTTTTTGAACCTCTGTCGGTTCTTTCTGTACTGCACCTCTTTTGCAAATTTCTGCATCCCTCTTGCCTATTTCTGCACCCTTCTTCTTTCTTTGTACACTTCCCTTGCTTCTTTCTGCACTTCTCATGCTTCTTTCTGCACTGCTCTTGCTTCTTTCTGCACCTCTTTTGCAAATTTATATATCCTCTTGCCTCTTTCTGCACCCTGCACCCCCTTTCTGTACCTTTCTTGCCTGCTTCAGTACTTGTCTCGACTCTTTCTGCACCGCTGTTGCTTCTTTCTGCACTTCTCTTGCCTCTTTCTGTACCCCTCTTGCCTCTTTCAGCACCTCTGTTGCTTTGCTCTGCACTTCTCTTGCTTCTTTCTGTACCCCTCTTGCCTCTTTCTGTACCCCTTTTGCCTCTATGTGCACCTCTCCTGCCTCATTCTGCACCTTTTGCCTTTTTCTGCAGTTCTCTTGCCTCCTTCTGCACCCCACTTGCCTCTTTCTGCACCTCTTTTGGTTCTTTTGCACTGCTCTTGCATCTTTCTGCACCACTCTTGCAAATTTCTACACCTCTTTTACTTCGTTATACACTTCACTTGCCTCTTTCTGGACCCCTCTTGCCTCTTTCTGCACCTCTGTTGCTTCTTTCTACACCTCTGTCCCAAATTTCTGCATCCCTCTTGCCTCTTTCTGTACTTTTCTTACCTGTTTCTGTAACTCTCTTGCCCCTTTCTGCAGTTCTCTTGACTACTTCTGCACCTCACTTGCCTCTTTCTGCACCTCTTTTGGTTCTTATGCACTGCTCTTGCTTCTTTCTGTACCTCTCTTGTAAATTTCTGCACCTGTCTTGCCTCTTTCTGCACCCCTCATACCTCTTTCTGCACCCCTTTTGCCTCTTTATGTACCTCTCCTGCCTCATTCTGCACCTCTTGACTTTTTCTGAAGTTCTCTTGCCTCCTTCTGCACCCCACTTGCCTCTTTCTGCACCTCTTTTGGTTCTTTTGCATTGCTCTTGCATCTTTCTGCACCACTCTTGCAAATTTCTGCACCTGTCTTGACTCTTTCTGCACCCCTCTTACTTCTTTCTGTATCTCTCTTGCTTCTATCTGTGCCCCTGTTCCCCCTTTCGGTACCCCTTTTACCTGTTTCTGCAAGCCTCTTACCATCTTTCTGCAGTTTACTCACCTCCTTCTAAACCTCTGTTGCTTCTTTCTGCACTTCTCTTACCTCTTTCTGCACCCCTGTTGCTTCATTCTGCACTTCTCATGCTTATTTCTGCACCTGTCTTGCTTCTTTCTGCACCCCTGTTGTCTCTTTCTGTACTCGTCTTCCCTCTTTCTGCACATCTATTGCCTCTTTCTGCACCTCACTTGCCTCTTTCTGCACTTCTCTTGCTTCTTTCTACACCTCTGTTGCTTCTTTTAGCAATTCCCTTGCCTCTTACTGCACTTCTCTTGCTTGTTTTTCCGCCTCTCTTGCCTCTTTCTGTACCTTTCCTACTTCTTTCTGCACCTCACTTGCTTCTTTCTGCACCTCTCATGCCTTTTTCTGCACCCCTCTTCCCTCTTTGTGCAATTCTCTTGCCTCTTTCTACAACTCCATTCCCTCTTTCTGCACCACTCTTGTCTCTTTCTGTACCTCTGTTGCTTCTTTCTGCACTTCTCTTGCCTCTTTCTGCACCCTTCATGCCTCTTTCAGCACCTCTATTGCTTCTTTCTGCACTGCTCTTCCTTCATTCTGCACGCCTCCTACCCCTTTCTGCACCCATCTTGCCTTTTTTTGCACCTCTGTTTCTTCTTTCTACACTGATCTTGCTTCTTTCTTCACCTCTGTTCTAAATTTCTAGATCCCTCTTACCTCTTTCTCACCCCTCTGCCGTCTTGCTGCACCTCTCTTGCCTCAGTCTGCCTACCTGTTCCGTTTCTATAACCCTTTTGCCTGTTTCTGCAACTCTCCTCCCTCTTTCTGCAGTTCTCTTGTATCCTTCCGCACCTCTGTTGCTTCTTTCTGCACCTCTCTTGCAAATTTTGGCACCCCTCTTGCCTCTTTCTGCACCCCTCTTGCCTCCTTCTGCACCTTTGTTTGCTCTTTCTGCACTGCTCTTGCTTCTTTCTGCACCTCTTTTGCCTGTTTCTGTACTTCTCTTGCCTCCTTCTGTACTCAAATGGGAAGTGCAAGCTGGCAAGTTTGAAGGTCTGCGTGCTCTCGTGACTGAGGTATATGTCTACTTGTATATGTATCCTAACATGTGTTATGCATCTGAAGATTGTAGCTTAAACTGCGGGTAACTTCTCCAATAGGTGGTCAAATCTTCTCAGTTCTGCTCTGTCATTCAGTTGCACAGGCAGAAATGTCTTATGTATATATGTGTTATAGAGCCCATCAAATAAACTATTGAATACCCATGTGCCCTGTATTGTGAGCAGAAACAAATGCATACACCTTCTTTTACACCAATGTACAGAGTATGCTGTTTGAAACACAGGTATTCAAGTGTTTGTATGTTTATTTTAATTTAACATGTTGTAGGAGAGTAGGGTCTGCTTTCTATGTTCACCCCCACTTTTTGCTTTTGCTTTACTGGTTTTTGACTTAGATGTGGCTGTGGGCCTGCTAATCATACCCACAGCCCTGCTGTTCTCTCTCTAAATTGATACTATGTACTTGAGGTGCATAACCCATTTGGATAGGATCACCTTATTGGCCCCTGTACAGTGTACCTTAGGTACCCAGGGCATAGGTGTACCCTAGGCCTACCAGGGGCTGCAGCATGTATTATGCCACCCCTGGCCTGGCCTTCCATTATGACACAACTGGCTGATCACTCAGCTGGGGCAAGGTCGTGTAATCACTCCTTGCTTAGGTGTAGTATTCCTATACCTAACTTACATATAGACACAAGTGTACCTATCGGCCACTCCTATGGCAGGCCTTAACAATCCTGGAGGCAGAGTGCTTGGTAACATGTGAGATGGTGCTCTAGCATGAGCTGAGCCTGTCTGCAGCTTTCGGAACCATGTCCTTATAGATGTTCTATGATATAGCCTACCATATACTCTTAAAGTGCCTTATAATCTTAAACGGTTATGGTAACTATGGTTTGGCTTTATCAAAACATGTTGTGTAAGGTGTCTAACACTTTGGAATAATACCCCCATCCCATTTCTGGGGATGAGGATATTATCCCTCCCTTCTAGAGGGAGAAGACATGTTGTAACCTACTTACCCGGTTAAAGTTAACCAGAGCCCCAGCATCACAAAATGGATGCTGCTGCCACAGACACGAGTCTGACCTCCTGCTGCTGGGAGTGATCCTGGCAAGGGAGGCTTGGACAATAGGTTTCCTGCCTTGGGAGGTGCGAGCATCACCCCAGACAGGCCTTAGTGTATTGGGGCAGGGAGGGATGAAAAGAATGAGACATGCCTGGGGCACACAAGGTGTCCCGTGCATAGTCCAGTTCAAACCGGTGCTGGGGCACTCCAGCCCCAGTCCTGGTGCGAAACTGGACAAAGGGAAGGGGGTGTAACCACCCCCCTCCCCGGTCCCACCCATAAGGCGTGACCTAGCAGGCAACCCAGCCCCCCAGATTAGTATAAGAGTGGTAGCTGGGCCCCAGGAGATTAGATTATCCTGAACCTGCAACTTGAACATAAACTCTGGACCTTCGACATTCGACAAAAGAAGAAGACTGAAGAATCTCCCTTGTGGCCAAGGAGTGGCTACCCTGTGCAAACAGGCACCATCAAGAGACTCCCCTTTGCTTTGCTGAAGTTCTACGAGGGACCGACTGCAGAGCCCGACCGGAGCCTTGACTTCCAGACTTCTCCGACCCTGATCCACATCCACAGCCGAGCTGAGATCCGTGGAGGTGACGAGAGACGTGGGACCGGCTACCTTGGAAAAGTGGCTAGTATCTTCCAGCGCAGCTTCTGAGGCACCCTCGATGTTGTGCACCGGGGATTGAGAAGCCCCAACCCCAAGCACCATCTGCACCGAAGATCAGCCCCCCACACTCCACGAGTCCTGAGTGGGGCCCTTCTGCATTTTCCTGCTTGCCGCGTCTGTCCGGTTGCTGGCCCGTTGGCTAGTGGCCTCTGTGACGACGCATCCTGAAATCTTCACGGCTGGTTTGGCTCCTCCAGACTGGCTCCCGCTTCCTTGCAAAAGAGAAGCACCCCAGACCTTCCTGGTCTGCACCAGAAGCAAGTCCTCCGTTCTTCGTGGGTTCCGCTTGCCAAAGCTTGGTGAGTCCTAGTTCAACTTTGACACCGCCGACAGCAAGAGCCTTCGTGGGACAGCTCGCCTCCTGGTCCTGGTCATCCTTGACGTCTCCTGGTCCCCGTGGCTGCAAGGACAAGCTTCACCTTCACCTGCAATCTTCACGACATCGCCTGGTTCCTTCCTGGTTCCACGTGGTCACTGGCTAGTGACCTTGACTCTGTCCCTTCTGCTTGCAGGTCTCCTCTCTTCTTGATCCCAGCCTTGGGATCCACCGGACACTCTTCACTGACTGCCTGTCAGCAACTTTCCTTCAGGCATCCATAGAAGTCCACGACGAAACCCGACGCAAGTTCACACCTATGCACCCGCAGCCCGTGGGCTAGGTAACTTGGGTAATTCGGTGCTCATAAGGGTAGTGACTATCCTAGGGTCTAGTTTCCGAGTCTCGACTCTCTAGCTGCTTCAGAAGTGTCCTTAAACTGTTAATTTCTAACTGCTAGTAATTCTATCGACTTTTACGCATTACGCGTGAGTGTTTCCACTCTGCACCTGAATCCCGTGGGCCTCCTACTTCCTAACTGTTGCTAGTGTAGTGTAGCCCCAGTGATTCCCTAGGCCTAGGCCTATCCTATTTCCGTGACAGTGGTCCTTATACCACTTCTTTAGTATATGGTTTGCGTGGCCCCTAGGGCCTAACTGTATTACTTACCTGTGTGACTTAATGTATGCTTAAATAAGACTGTGTTGTACTTACCTCTAATCTCATAAATAGTGCTGAGGGTTTGACTAGAATAAATACACTTTATTTTATATATATATATCTGTTGTGGTGTCCTTTCATTTGGTATTCAAGGGATTATATATGGTATCACAGCTGGCTTCACATGCCATTCAGAGTTTAGCCTAAGACTGCTCTTGTCCATGCTACCAGTAGGAGAGCTGGTCTATAAGGTTGACTTTACAACCAATCACCATAAGGGTTGTTTGGACTGATATAAGGTGTACACTAGAACTAGTGACATCATACATCAGGCCAACTTCTCACATTGGTGAGCAGCGGTTGGGATCTGAGCTTGCTGTTGTAATGCCATTGTAATCTTGAGATACTAAATTGAAAGATCACACAGATATTGTTTAGGTACATATAACATAGATTATAATACTTAAGTCCTACTGGACTTAGTGGTTGTAGGTTGAAGGGAGTAACACACCCTGACTACAACTACCAGAGAGGTTTAGTAGAAACAACTAGTGTAGGTAGGTGCACACACCACACCCTCACTAGATCATGTCTCTGGGAGGAGATCAAGTAGATGCTCTCTCAGGAGGGGCAGGTCTGAAGAAGACCCCCTCTAGATATGATACCCTAACTTTTCAGGTGATGAGACAATTGTGTACCTCCAGAAAGTTAAAACAGGGTGCAAACCCTACCCTCCTTCAGCTAGTACAACTCTTAGAGGAGTATGATACTTTTAGGGCCTCACAGGCCAGTACCCTAGGTACAAAGGAGGGTCTACCCACCACAGATGAGTCAGATGGGACTTCAGATGAAGAGGTAGACAGCCAGGGCCAAGTAGGAAGACTTAGCCAGGTTAACCTAAGCTTACATGGGAGTTTTCATGGGGTCCCCCCATACAGACCCCCACGTGGGCTTACACAGAGAAGCAGGAGGGACAGATCCCCTTCAAGGGAATCCATCCACTCCCATGTCTCTAGCATCTCTAATGCTTCCTCTCACAGGGGAATGACTTCCCCTGAGAGAAAGGAGCATGAAGCCAGAATGAGGGAAGCTAATCTGAGGATTCAGAGGGAAGAACTTGCCCTTGCCAAGGAGAAGCTTGCTCTGGCTAGAGAGCAAAAGTTAAGTGGGTCAGAACCCACTGGTGGCAGTAATATCCCTAAGGATAGAGACAGGCACTATGATAATAGAAACCTGAGCAAGATTGTCCCTCCCTACAAGTGTGGGGATGACATCCACGGATAACTGCTTTGGAGAGAGCTTGCAAAGTACAGCAGGTACCCCAAAGTCAGTGGGCAGCTATCTTGTGGCTCTCCTTCTCTGAGAAAGGTAGAGACAAGCTCCTCACAGTTAGTGATGAGGATGCAGACAATTACACTGTCCTGAAGAGTGCTCTAATTGATGGGTTTGGCCTAACCACTGAGCAATACAGGTTGTTGTTCAGGGATACCCAGAAGACACAGACTCAGGACTGGACTGACTTTGTAGATTGTGCCACTAAGGCTTTGGAAGGCTGGCTAGTGGGAAGTAAGGTTAAGGACTATACAGGATTGTATAATTTGATCATGAGAGAACAAATCCTTAACAACTGTCAAAACCAGCTACTGCATCAACACCTGATTGATTCTGATCTGACTTCTCCCCAAGAATTGGGAAAGAAGGCAGATAGATGGGTCAGGACTAGAGTTAAGCAGAAAAACCAGAACCAGGGCGGTGATCAGAAAAAGGCAGACCAGAAGGGTAATGATCAGAAACAAAAAGACCAGAAGTCTTCACCAGGCCCCCAAAAGGCCCAGGGGGAGGGTGGTCCCAAAAAGGATAAAAAGAAAGATGGCCAAAAGAAACCATGGTGCAACTATTGTAAGTCCAACTCACATTGGTTTAGTGAGTGCACCAAAAAGGATAAGCCCCCAGCCACCATTGCCCCTAAGGCAACTGTACCCCCTAGTCCAGCTGTAAGTGGTGGTTCCCAGCAAAAGGGTGTAGTAGGGTTAACCCTGGGAACTGAGGAGGATTCTGGCCTAGTCAGGATACCTACTCAGGCTGTTCTGATCTGTGATGGGGACTTAGCTTTGTCCTCTACTGTAGGCCCCAGTAACCTGGGCAAGTACAGACAGACTCCTTTTATCAACCAAAGAATGGCTCAGGCCTACAGGGACACTGGGGCTAGTGTCACAATGGTGACACCTGCCTTTGTGGACCCTGGACAGATCATACTAGGTGAGAATTACCTAGTGACCAACGCTAGCAATGCCACTACCTCCCATAGTGTGGCTATTGTTAACTTCTCCTGGGGAGGGGTAACTGGCCTCAAGAAAGTTGTTGTAGTTCAGACCTTCCTGTAGAGTGTTTACTGGGCAATGATCTTGAAACTTCAGTTTGGTCTGAAGTGGAGTATAGGACCCATGCAGAAATGCTGGGGATAGATGCACATGTCCTTGCTGTGACCAGGTGACAGGCCAAAAAGTGCACCACTGAACAAGTGCTGGATCCTGAAACTATGGACCAGTCACAACCCAAGAGAAAGAGCAGTAGGGTTAAGGCTGTGCCTTCCCCCCTGCCTCGGGTGGTGGGTCAGCCCTCCCAGGAGGATGATTCTGAGAGCCCTGAAGGAACTGTCCTAGAAGAACTTGAACCTGATCAGGTTGAGTTTCTTGGGACAGGGGGACCTTCAAGGGCAGATCTGAGGCAGGCTCAATTAGACTGCCCCTCTCTTGAACCCCTCAGACAGCTGGCTGCTGCTGAGGCTGCAGGGAATGCTCAAGGTACCCATAGAGTGTATTGGGATGAAGGGCTACTGTATTCAGAGGCTAGAGACCCCAAGCCTGGTGCGTCCAGGAGATTGGTCATACCACTGAAGTTCAGAGGCTTCCTTCTTACCTTGGCCCATGATATTCCCCTTGCAGGACACTTAGGCCAGAACAAGACTTGGGACAGGCTTGTCCCTCACTTTCACTGGCCCCATATGTCAGAAGATACCAAGGAGTTTTGTCGCTCCTGTGTCACCTGCCAAGCCAGTGGCAAATCAGGTGGCACCACAAAGGCCCCCCTCATACCACTACCTGTGGTGGGGGTCCCCTTTGAAAGAGTGGGCATAGATATTGTAGGACCAATGGACCCACAAACAGCATCTGGGCACAGATTTATACTGGTGATAGTGGACCATGCCACCAGGTATCCAGAAGCTATTCCCCTGAGGACCACAACAGCTCCTGTTGTGGCAAGGGCCCTGCTTGGAGTATTCTCCAGAGTGGGCTTTCCAAAGGAGGTCATTTCTGACAGAGGTGCCAACTTCATGTCAGGATACTTGACTGCAATGTGGAAGGAGTGTGGTGTGAACTACAAGTTCACCACACCCTATCACCCACAGTGCAATGGGCTTGTTGAGAGATTCAACAAGACCCTAAAGGGAATGATAAAAGGTTTACCAGACAAGCTTAGGCGAAGATGGGACATCCTTTTACCCTGCCTTCTGTTTGCTTACAGAGAGGTCCCACAAAAGGGGGTTGGCTACAGCCCTTTTGAGCTTTTGTTTGGGCATCCTGTAAGAGGACCCCTATGTTTAGTAAGGGAAGGATGGGAGAGACCTCTCAGACAACCCAAACTTGATATAGTGGATTATGTACTTGGTCTCTGCTCCAGGATGGCAGAGTATATGAAGAAGGCTTCTAAAAACCTTGAGGCAAGCCAAGAACTCCAAAAAGCTTGGCATGACCAAAAGGCTGTGCTGACTGTTTACCAGCCAGGACAGAAAGTGTGGGTGTTGGAGCCAGTGGCCCCAGCAGCACTCCAAGACAAATGGTCTGGACCCCACACTATTGTTGAGAAAAAGGGAGAAGTCACCTACTTGGTGGACCTTGGGACTCCCAGAAGCCCCCACAGGGTGCTTCATGTCAACAGATTGAAGGCATATGTTGACAGGGCAGACATGGGCTTACTCATGGCTACCAATGAGGGGCAGGAGGAAGAGAGTGACCCTCTCCCAGACCTGTTGACTCAGAACCCTGATGATGGCTCAGTTGATGGTGTGGTCTTTTCTGACAGCCTCACTGTCCATCAGCAACAGGACTGCAGACAGGTTCTGCAATCCTACAGACATATGTTCTCTCTGACCCCAAGTCAGACAAACTGGTGCACCCATGAGGTGGACACTGGTGACAGTCTGCCTGTGAAGAGTAAAATCTACAGGCAACCTGACCATGTCAGGGACTGCATAAACGTTGAGGTACAAAAGATGTTGGAGCTGGGAGTCATTGAACCTTCAGAGAGCCCTTGGGCTAGTCCTGTAGTCCTTGTGCCAAAACCTCACACCCAAGATGGTAAGAGAGAGATGAGGTTTTGCGTGGATTACAGAGGTCTCAATGCTGTTACTAGGACAGATGCCCACCCAATACCTAGGGCAGATGAGCTCATTGACAGACTGGCAGCTGCTAAGTTTTTGAGCACATTTGACCTGACAGCAGGCTACTGGCAAATCAGACTAGCTGAGAATGCAAAGGCCAAAACTGCTTTCTCGACCCCAGGAGGACATGATCAATTTGTGGTAATGCCCTTTGTTTTGAAGAATGCACCTGCCACTTTCCAAAGGTTGGTGAATCAAGTCCTTACTGGGTTGGATGATTATTGTGCAGCTTATCTTGATGATATTGCTGTCTTTAGCTCCACCTGGGAGGATCACCTGGTCCACCTGAGGAATGTTTTAGAGGCCCTGCAAAAGGCAGGCCTCACTATCAAGGCCACTAAGTGCCAGATAGGGCAGAGCAAGGTTGTATACCTGGGCCACCTAGTTGGTGGGGGTCAGGTTCAACCACTGGAGAGCAAGATCCAGACCATCAAGGACTAGACTCCTCCAACTACCCAGACTCAGGTCAGAGCTTTCTTGGGCCTGACTGGGTACTACAGAAAGTTTGTTAAGAACTATCGGTCCATTGTGACACCACTTAATGACTTGACCTCCAAGAAAATGCCAAAGAAAGTTCAGTGGACAGTAAGCTGTCAAAAAGCATTTGATGACCTGAAGCAGGCCATGTGCAGTGCACCTATTCTGAAAAGTCCAGACTACTCCAAAGAGTTCATTGTCCAGACAGATGCTTCTGAGTTAGGTGTGGGAGCTGTTCTTTCACAACTGAATATAGATGATCACGACCAGCCCATTGCTTTTATAAGTAGAAGGCTGACCCCTAGAGAGAAACGTTGGTCAGCTATTGAGAGGGAGGCCTTTGCTGTGGTTTGGGCCCTGAAGAAGCTGAGGCCATACTTGTTTGGCACTCACTTCAAGATTCAGACAGACCATAAGCCCCTCTTGTGGCTAAATCAGATGAAGGGTAAAAATCCCAAACTTCTTAGGTGGTCCATTTCCCTACAGGGGATGGACTTCACAGTGGAACATAGACCTGGGACTGACCATGCCAGTGCAGATGGACTCTCCAGATATTTCCACTTAGAACATGAAGACTCAACTGGTCAAGGTTAGTTTAATGTCCCTAAGTTTGGGGGGGGGGTTGTGTAGGAGAGTAGGGTCTGCTTTCTATGTTCACCCCCACTTTTTGCTTTTGCTTTACTGGTTTTCGACTTAGATGTGGCTGTGGGCCTGCTAATCAGACCCACAGCCCTGCTGTTCTCTCTCTAAATTGATACTATGTACTTGAGGTGCATAACCCATTTGGATAGGATCACCTTATTGGCCCCTGTACAGTGTACCTTAGGTACCCAGGGCATAGGTGTTCCCTAGGCCTACCAGGGGCTGCAGCATGTATTATGCCACCCCTGGCCTGGCCTTCCATTATGACACAACTGGCTGATCACTCAGCTGGGGCGAGGTCATGTAATCACTCCTTGCTTAGGTGTAGTATTCCTATACCTAACTTACATATAGACACATGTGTACCTATCAGCCACTCCTATGGCAGGCCTTAACAATCCTGGAGGCAGAATGCTTGGTAACATGTGAGATGGTGCTCTAGCATGAGCTGAGCCTGTCTGCAGCTTTCGGAACCATATCCTTATAGCTGTTCTATGATATAGCCTACCATATACTCTTAAAGTGCCTTATAATTTTAAACGGTTATGGTAACTATGGTTTGGCTTTATCAAAACATGTCGTGTAAGGTGTCTAACACTTTGGAATAATACCCCCATCCCATTTCTGGGGATGAGGATATTATCCCTCCCTTCTAGAGGGAGAAGACATGTTGTAACCTACTTACCCGGTTAAAGTTAACCAGAGCCCCAGCATCACAAAATGGAAGCTGCTGCCACAGACACGAGTCTGACCTCCTGCTGCTGGGAGTGATCCCAGCAAGGGAGGCTTGGACAATAGGTTTCCTGCCTTGGGAGGTGCGAGCACCACCCCAGACAGGCCTTAGTGTATTGGGGCAGGGAGGGATGAAAAGAATGAGACATGCCTGGGGCACACAAGGTGTCCCGTGCATAGTCCGGTTCAAACCGGTGCTGGGGCACTCCAGCCCCAGTCCTGGCACAAAACTGGACAAAGGGAAGGGGGTGTAACCACCCCCCTCCCAGGTCCCACCCATAAGGCGTGACCTAGCAGGCAACCCAGCCCCCCAGATTAGTATAAGAGTGGTAGCTGGGCCCCAGGAGATTAGATTATCCTGAACCTGCAACTTGAACAGAAACTCTGGACCTTCGACATTCGACGAAAGAAGAAGACTGAAGAATCTCCCTTGTGGCCAAGGAGTGGCTACCCTGTGCAAACAGGCACCATCAAGAGACTCCCCTTTGCTTTGCTGAAGTTCTACGAGGGACCGACTGCAGAGCCCGACCAGAGCCTTGACTTCCAGACTTCTCCGACCCTGATCCACATCCACAGCCGAGCTGAGATCCGTGGAGGCGACGAGAGACGTGGGACCGGCTACCTGGGAAAAGTGGCTAGTATCTTCCAGCGCAGCTTCTGAGGCACCCTCGAAGTTGTGCACCGGGGATTGAGAAGCCCCAACCCCAAGCACCATCTGCACTGAAGATCAGCCCCCCACACTCCACGAGTCCTGAGTGGGGCCCTTCTGCATTTTCCTGCTTGCCGCGTCTGTCCGGTTGCTGGCCCGTTGGCTAGTGGCCTCTGTGACGACGCATCCTGAAATCTTCATGGCTGGTTTGGCTCCTCCAGACTGGCTCCCGCTTCCTTGCAAAAGAGAAGCACCCCAGACCTTCCTGGTCTGCACCAGAAGCAAGTCCTCCGTTCTTCATGGGTTCCGCTTGCCAAGGCTTGGTGAGTCCAAGTTCAACTTTGACACCGCCGACAGCAAGAGCCCTCGTGGGACAGCTCGCCTCCTGGTCCTGGTCATCCTCAACGTCTCCTGGTCCCCGTGGCTGCAACGACAAGCTTCACCTTCACCTTCACCTGCAATCTTCACGACATCGCCTGGTTCCTTCCTGGTTCCACGTGGTCACTGGCTAGTGACCTTGACTCTGTCCCTTCTGCTTGCAGGTCTCCTCTCTTCTTGATCCCAGCCTTGGGATCCACCGGACACTCTTCACTGACTGCCTGTCAGCAACTTTCCTTCAGGCATCCATAGAAGTCCACGATGAAACCCGACGCAAGTTCACACCTATGCACCCGCAGCCCGTGGGCTAGGTAACTTGGGTACTTCGGTGCTCACAAGGGTAGTGACTATCCTAGGGTCTAGTTTCTGAGTCTCGACTGTCTAGCTGCTTCAGAAGTGTCCTTAAACTGTTAATTTCTAACTGCTAGTAATTCTATCGACTTTTACGCATTACGCGTGAGTGTTTCCACTCTGCACCTGAATCCCGTGGGCCTCCTACTTCCTAACTGTTGCTAGTGTAGTGTAGCCCCAGCGATTCCCTAGGCCTAGGCCTATCCTATTTCCGTGACAGTGGTCCTTATACCACTTCTTTAGTATATGGTTTGCGTGGCCCCTAGGGCCTAACTGTATTACTTACCTGTGTGACTTAATGTATGCTTAAATAAGACTGTGTTGTACTTACCTCTAATCTCATAAAGAGTGCTGAGGGTTTGACTAGAATAAATACACTTTATTTTATATATATATCTGTTGTGGTGTCCTTTCATTTGGTATTCAAGGGATTATATATGGTATCACAGCTGGCTTCACATGCCATTCAGAGTTTAGCCTAAGACTGCTCTTGTCCATGCTACCACTAGGATAGCTGGTCTATAAGGTTGACTTTACAACCAATCACCATAAGGGTTGTTTGGACTGATATAAGGTGTACACTAGAACTAGTGACATCATACATCAGGCCAACTTCTCACACATGTCACTAGGTAAAAGCATAGACACGCATGCATACCTTCACCAACTTGGTCAGACTTACAATAGTGATATGCTTATGATTGCTGTTTTATATTTGGTAGGCCTAACATTCTGAGCAGTCAATTAATAGTGAACCTTCAAGAGAAAAGTGAGGTTTAAGACATCTTCAGAGAAGTATTAGTGATTAGGGTACTTTGTATGAGTCTGTTGTAAGGTACAGACAAAGTAGGCCTCTTTCTGCAACTCTGTTGGTTCTTTCTGCACCTTTCTTCATCTTTCTGCACATCCTACCTATGTAGGCATATTCAAAAATTTGCATTTAAAAAGCCTTACAAATTCACTGAAAAAAACAGAGGCTTCATGAACGTTCTAGTTAGGAATTAGCAGTTAAAAAACCTTTGAAATTCAATGAAAAAACAGAGGTTTCAGGGATGTTATGGTTAGAAATTATAATTTAAAAAAACCTCATAAATTCACTGAAAAAAACACAGCTTTCAGGGACGTTATAGTTAGTTGGACATTTCTCTCATACAAAACCAGAAAATGTGGCCGTTATAGCTAGTTGGGCTAACTATAACTCACACCCCCGCAATGCACTGCTGATGACGTCACATATTACATCACTCATGACATGGTCAGTGACATCACTGATGACATCCCTGATGACATCTCAAATGACTTTTTCAGAAAACGGGAGAGGGACCCCAATGACAAAGGAGAGGGGCACCAGAAAAGACCTCAGTCAGGAAAAAACCTCCTTGTCAACAAACCATTCAAACCTATGCACCTTTCATACCAAGGGGATGAGGATGGACAGCAGCAGCATAAAACACAGGTAAGAAGAAATAAATCAGACAAGTTTATTGGACACAATAAAAACAATGTACACAATCAAAAAAGTTAATAGTGCAACAGAAAACAATTTCATTGTATCAGTATATGAGTATTAAAAAAAACATTTAGTACAATCAAAATTTAAAAGACGACCTATACAGTAATGAAAAACACAACATTAAAATTGGGAACAGCATACGAGGAATATATTATACTTGTAATCCTATTAACATAAGGAAAACACCAAATCAAAAAGTTGCATTAATTGTGACCCGAATCAGTGTCCTTTTCAATTATATGTCACACAGACCAATATTACTAGATTTTGAGTGGTTTCCTTTATAAAAGCATCGACGCGTTTCGGTGGACCAAGATTCACAGCCAGCACCTTCTTCAGGAATAGTATAGTACAGTCCCAACAGTTAAAATCCTATAGAGATACAAAAAAACATTATGTAGTCCCAATAGTAGTAGCCCTATAAGGAGCATAACATTGAAACAATTATTGTTAACATATTATGTCTCTACCAATAATTATCAGTGTTATTTCTTCTTGAAAAATGCCAGCTGTCCAAACGCATCCTCCGTATTTCATCCATTCTCACCCTATCCAAACAACAATCAAACTCCATTCATGTCACACCACGAGGTGGTATATTAGTGAAATATCACTTACACACATACTGATAAAAATTCAATAATGTGGTGTGTTTAAAAGACCGATAAACAGGCTACATCATGAATAGTAGTATTAGAAAAGCCTAGTTTAGGGTCGCAATGCTATAGTATATGCGTACCCATAATCACACAACTAATTCACCATATTATAGCGCTGATTCTAGTATGATAAATATCCCAGATATTATATGAAAAGGGGACTTACATGAATCCTTTAGTAGGCAATGTCCTTAAGGATCCTGCCAACAGTTCTGAACTTAAACTTATTTGTATTTTCTTTGAAGATTCTTTGGTTGCAAACACCCTATTTAAAAAAATGGAAATACCGTAACAAACTGCTAGGATTGAATCTGGGCTATGATATCAGATTTAAACAATCTCGAATCTAGATATAGCTTATATATACCTGGTATTTGATCAAATCCGGGTCTTAATGGACCAAAGGATAGCGCTTCTTGCCTGACTCACAGACATGCCAAAGTGTGTATATATTTTAAGCATGGGTTTTCATAAGACCTAAAGGAAAAATATATATAACTGGTTTAAATTCTATTATTAGTAACCCCATATTGCCAGATTTCTTACTATTTTATCAATGATGAAGCCTATTTAAAATATAAGAATATTCTTTTAACAGAGGGCAAAAATTATGATTAGCACAGCTATATAAGCCTTATTAGAGCAAGCCTATCGCTGGAGAAATACACGCTGAAAGCAGCTCCCGACCAAACGGTTAGGAGGAGCCAACATATCATAAATTGCGAGCCCCAAAAACTAGGCACTGCCAAATTAACCTAATATGCAACCTATAATGGTCTCATTATACCTAACCATAATGACATCTATATGCCCACAAGAACTCCCACGTGATCATAAAGCAAACCGGAAACGTAACCAAAGTGCTCCTGACAAGGCATCTGGGTACGCGGGTGACAAAGAATGAAAATACCCCGACACGACTTTATGTCGTAACAAACTAAAACTGGCATAAAACTAGCTATGACCGAAAAAAGCGGTCCAAAGGCAAATAGCGATAAACCGGCATATGTTATTGTCAAGAAACCTAACGTCAATCTGGGGCTTAGCTAAGACCGAGCGACACGGTCCAATATTCGTTAAATAAGGTTTCACCCGGTTACTCATAAAGAAAAGACAAATCACAAAGTAAACACAGATTGGCTAATATACCTTGAGTGCTGTCTCTGTAGTCAGTAACCGTGCCAACGTCTGGTGTATTTAAAAACGGATAAGTTGTATCCGGAGACGGTGCCGAAAGATCACTATGGAAAGAATAATCTAATCAAGCCACGTACTTTGAAACTGGTCGAAAATACCACCAGCCCATCGCTAACTATGCTACAACCTTACCTCAGTCTCGACTTGCTTGGATGTACGTGGCACGGTCTTCCTCGTCGGGTAAATATAAAACTCGGACAACGCCGGAATACAATACCGGGCATTAAATAACCCCACAGGTCGGAAGTAGATACATCTCTTCCGGGGTGCCTATACCTAACTAAAGGTCCTATATGTTATGCCAACGAAAGAAAGCGCCATCTTGGAAGAGAGAATTAAAATGAAAACCAGCTGGCATACACATCAATATAGCTAGCATCCAGCCATATATCTCAGATTAGACCCGTGAAGAGTTTAGTAGTATTTAACAACCTATAGGGACGGACACAACGGTGTTGAGATGGTTGACATTAAAGTGTTTTTATACCGTATCCATCAACACTTATAAAACCGAGTCCATCCAGGCAAAATACATTATGTGGATAAAAATATGCTGAGTTGCGGCAAACCGTGCGATCACGTGGTTACTAATAGATCCCAGCCGGCCATTGAAAGTTTCAGGACGCCATATTGGAAAGGTGCGGCAAATACACAAACTCCCCATAAAAGTTAGGAAAACACGGTGTATATTGGCAACAATCAATGCCGAAAAATATTTTGTAGTAAGGGATATGAAAACAAAAAGCGTTTTATGCTGGACCTACAGGGATACAGTGATAGATGATATACAGCCACTAGCTAATATCATGTACCTAAATGGACCTATACAGAGAATTTAGGTAGCCCCAGTACGATACAGGGGTCTAAATAGGTATTTTTAGAGCACAGAACAGTATATGCCTAAGTCACGTTTGATAGCACTAACTACCTCGCAAAAAAGGTGTAAGTATAGGTGACATAACAACAGATTGGCTCTCCCAGTATATAGGGAATAATGAATCGCGTATTCATCATACTAACTGCCAAACTGGAAACGTGAGAATATAGACTACACGACACTAAAGTATACGCGGCATGGCAATAAAGAGACTCTCCCAGTATATAGGGAAGTATAGAAGCAGACCCTTATTCCTGCCTTAGTCGCGTTTTAATAATACTAACAGCCTATCTGCAAAAGTAAGAATACAGACTACACAACACTAAAGTGATTCTGCCAATCTAGATCATCTTGCAGCCAGCAGATTGTCCCATTCCTCTCTTGAATTTAGACCCTTATAGACAGTATTGAGATGGGAAATGTACCATTGTTCACGAGCTTTGCGTTTGCCGGCAATATTACCACCTCTTCTATCTATTCGGACCTTTTCCAGAATAAACCACACGAAGTCATTCTCGCCATGTCCAGATTCAAGGAAATGAGAAACAAGAGGGGCAGTGAGTTTTTTTGTTTTAATTGCCGATCTATGCTCCTGTAATCTAACTCGTAATTCCCTACCTGTTTCCCCCACGTAGCCTAAACCACATGGGCATCGGAGAAAATTTATCACATTTTTACTCCTACAGTTGTTCAGAGTATTAGTTCTCATAGTGCGACCGTTATGGACGATCTCTTTCGTTGGTAGGCATAGAGGGCAGATATTACAAGTGCCGCATCTGTAGTTACCAAAGGCAGGATAGTTGTCAATTGTTCTCTGGCTGTCACCCCTTTCATCCCGATAGGTATGCACTAACATATCTCGTAAGTTGTTGTTCTTTTTGAACGCATATAAGGGTCTTTCTAACTTGACCTCTTCATCGTGGTTGAGAATATGCCAGTTTCTGTTAACAGCATTCTTAATTTGATTACTCAAATTGCAGAATTTGCTCACAAACACCACTTTGTTCAGTGGCTCCTTGGTTATAGCCGGTTTATTAACCAAGGCAGTTCGATCATAAAACCGTGCACGTTTCAAGGAATGAGTAAGAAGTTTTTTGGGATAGCCCCTATCTCTAAACTTGCCTTTAAGAACCTCTGCGTGTTTATAGAAGTCCTGTAGATCCGAACAGTTCCTCCGAAGACAGAGGAACTGGCTGAACGGTATGCTCTCCCTTTGAGATTTAGGGTGAAAGCTTGAGAAGTGTAGTAGAGTGTTTTTAGCCATTGGCTTTGTAAACAACTCCACTTCCAATGCCCCACTTGCCGCTTTGATCGTAATATCTAAAAAATCAACCTTGGTCCTGCTATAGTGCGAAGTAAAACGTAGGTTGGTGTCTCCGAGATTCAGCCAATCCAAGAACAAATCCAAATTGTCAGTGGTGCCCTCCCAGATGAAAAAAATATCGTCAATGTAGCGGTACCAGCCCGCTACATTTTCACTGGCATCATCCACGTGATCATCAGATGCACCTCCTCACACCTTAATATAACCTTTGATACACACCTCTGAAATACAGACTGCCATTCTTGAAACCATAGACATACCAATAACAGTTAGTACATACCCACTCACTGATTCATAGGTCTACTCATACATCCACTCACCCATACATACACTCATACACACAGTCACTCATCAATATAGCCACTGAAATATGCACTCATAAAGCTGTACAGATACTCACACACCGCCACACACCCATAGAGTTACTCACACACCTAGTCAGTCTTTCAAAAAATCAATCACACTCCCATTTACTCAATAATACAGTTATACACACACCACCTCACTTATTCATACAGATACTAACACATAGTTTCTCTCTTATACAATCGCTGACACAGAGCGATTCTCACAACCACTCACTCTCACATATAGTCATTTCTATAGTCCAACACTCACATATACTGCCTTTCACATATATATTTACTCACACATGTACCACTGAGATATCCATTAACTCACAAACACACCCATATAAACACTTGCCCACTCATACAGCCCTTCACAGATGCACTCTTGGACCCATACACCCAGTGAATCACCCACTCGCACATCTACGTAGAGTCACCCCCCCCCCACCCACACAGACACTCAGGCACCCATAGAGAAACTCAGACAACCAATCAATAACCCATATAGACACTCATGTAGCTACTCACTAACCGATGCAGCCACTTACACACCAACTGACAGACTGATACAGACATTCACACAGTTAAGTCACTAACCCATGCATTCAGTAAGACACATTTAATTACTCACTTATACAGTCAGTCAGGCACCTACTAAATCATCCATTCAGACACTCATACACTGACTCATTATTCAATACACCTTGGCATATATATATATATATTACCTACTGGCAGTCGCCAGTATGTAGTTATAGTTAGGACCTATTTTCCATAGGAAATCTGCAACATTCTATTTGGAATAACGTTGGCGCCGATTGACGAATCTTCGCACAATTTTCCAAATGATTGGCCAGCTCCGGTCTGCTCCTATCCTGCAAATTTCACGGTGATTCATCAAGCGGAGGCCGAGAAAAAAGGGGGGTCCCAAAACGCATTCTCCCCATGTATTTTCCCATAGGACCTGTTGACGCAGCTACAGCCCGAACTGCTGAACAGAATTACACCAAATTTGGCAAAGAGGTAGTCCTCAGTTCAGACTCATGCCTTTTGCTTAAATGGTGTAAATCCGTTCAGTAGTTCCTGAGATAATTAGAGTTAAAAAGATAGTTATATCTGGGTGGAGCCTAACCACACATCTCATCGTGAGATCTGATTGGCTGTCAGTACTTCATCCAAGAAGTGTTGGCAGCCATCTTGGGACCAATATACATCACAACACCTCATTAAAAAGCATTGCAGTTAATAGAAGGTTTTAATACTTTAGTTACATTATAAATCATTTGTTGATGGTACCATACTCATTTTAGGAATTGTGGTGTGTTCTAAGGTGATTTTACCATGTGAAAAAGACTTCTGCTGTGATATCATGAATCATCTTTGAGAGAAAACTATTTTCTCATGTTTTCCCAAAGAGGTTTGGAAGGTGATCTATAAGCTAAACTGAGAGCATATTTTCTGTAAATTCACATTATCTTTCTCAGTCATGTGAGAATGAAGTCTGACATTCTCAGTAAAACTGGTACATCCAACAAGGGCAGAGACTGTCAGTTGATTCCTTTGTGTTCTACTGCAGCTTCCCAGAGTGTTCTAAAGAACAACTAGAGCAGTAACAGTCCTACTTATGATAAACGTGTGGCACACCTGAAGCCATCGTGATTGGAATAGACTGGTAACTCTTAAAACATTTAATTTAAAAAGTAACAAAATGAGGGGGTTCATTTTGCCATAGAAAGTATGATTAGTGCTGCAGAAAGAAAAATTAGGGCACGTTTTGACTTCTCAAATCCTCTTCTATTTCATTAAAAAATTCTGACATGCAGACTGAAACATGCAATTTCAATACCAGCAGCAGACTTCTCTGGTGAGCAGTAGCTTTACTACAGTGATCTAATAAGCAATTAAAGTGCTAACATTCTGAATTTATGGCAAATGTGTGACACATCTGAATGCCTTCGTGATAGAATCAAAGTAAAAAACTGAAAGTATTTCCTACTGAGAAGACTGTAGTAAATGAGGAAATTAGGAAACTTCATAACAAACAAGTCTCCCAAAATGGCCACCAGAGTCAAAAGAGCCCAAATGTAGGCCAAATAACACCCAGATGTAGCCCAAGTATAGCCCAATGACAGAATGTCCCAGAGTGTTCTAACGAACAACTAGAGCGCAAACAGTCTTACTTGTGACAAAAGTATGGCACACCTGAAGCCATCTTGATTGGAATAAAGTGGTAACACTTAAAATATTTAATTTACAAAGGAACAAAATGAGGGGGTTCATTTTGCCATAGAAATTATGATTAGTGCTGCAGAAAGAAAAATTAGGGCACATTTTGACTTCTCAAATCCTCTTCTATTTCATAAAACAATTTTACATGCAGACTGAAACATGCACTTTGAATACCAGCAGCAGACTTCCCTGGTGAGCATTAGCTTTACTACAGTGATCTAATGAGCAACTAGAGTGCTAACATTCAGAATTTATGGCAAATGTGTGACACATCTGAATGTCTTCTTGGTGGAACCAAAGTAAAAAACTGAAAGTATTTCCTACTGAGGATACTGCAGTAATTGAGGAAATTAGGAAACTTCATAACAGATAAGTCTCTCAAGATGGCCACCAGAGACAAAAGAGCCCAAATGTAGCCCAAAGATCACCCAGATGTAGCCCAATGACAGAATGTCCCAGGGTGTTCTAACGAACAACTAGAGCGCTAACAGTCTTACTTATGACAAAAGTATGGCACACCTGAAGCTATCTTGATTGGAATAAAGTGGTAACACTTAAAACATTTAATTTACAAATGAACAAAATGAGGGGGTTCATGTTGCCATAGAAATTATGATTAGTGCTGCAGAAAGAAAAAATAAGGCACATTTTGACTTCTCAAATCCTCTTCTATTTCATACAAAAATTCTGACTTGCAGACTGAAACATGCACTTTGAATACCAGCAGCAGACTTCCCTGGTGAGCAGTAGCTTTACTACAGTGATCTAATGAGCAACTAGCGTACTAACATTCAGAGTTTATGGCAAATGTGTGACACATCTGAATGCCTTCTTGATGGAACCAAAGTAAAAAACTGACAGTATTTCCTACTGAGGAAAGTGCAGTAAATGAGGAAATTAGGAAACTTCATAACAAATAAATCTCCCAAGATGGCCACCAGAGACAAAAGAGCCCAAATGTAGCCCAAATATCACCCAGATGTAGCCCAAGTATAGGCCAATGACAAAATGTCCCAGAGTGTTCTTAAGAACAACTAGAGCACTTACTGTCTTACTCATGACAAACGTATGGCACACCTGAAGCCATCTTGATTGGAATAAACTGGTAACACTTAAAACATTTAATTTAAAAAGGAACAAAATGAGGGGGTTCATATTGCCATAGAAATCATGATTAGTGCTGAAGAAAGAAAAATTAGGGCATATTTTGAGTGACTTCTCAAATCCTCTTCTATTTCATTAAAAAATTCCGATGTGCAGACTGAAACATGCACGTTTAATACCAGCAGCAGACTTCCGTGGTGAGCAGTAGCTTTACTACTGTGATCTAATGAGCAACTAGAGTGCTAACATTCAGAATTCATGGCAAATGTGTGACATATCTGAATACCTTCTTGATGGAATCAAACTAAAAAACTGAAAGCATTTCCTACTGAGGAGACTGCAGTAAAGGAAATTATGAAACCTCATAACAAATAAATCTCCCAAGATGGCCACCAGAGACAAAAGAGTCCAAATGCAGCGAATATCACCCAGATGTAGCCCACATGTAGCCCAATGACAGAAGTGTGCAAAACACTTATTTTTTGTGTATTTGCAGATTTGCAGATTTATATAGTGCAGACTTGTGAGGTATTGGAGTGCTTTACATGAGCATTGGTTACATCACACAAAATCAAATTCATGTTGGTTGTAGACATGGGGAGATTAGGTGATTCGACCAGAATCACAAAATGTTGAGCTGAAGCAGAAACTTCAACCTCTTCCCCAGTTGCAAAGTCTGCAGCTCTGGAAGTAACACCACATCCTATCCCCTAAGTGCAACATTTAATCAAGTGGTCAACTGGATAAAAAAACATAAAGATTACAAATAATTTAAAAGTTCATTGTCGCTATTTGAAAACTCAAAAAATATGTCCTCATTTTAGTTTTTTAGAGCACTAACCATAATTTTGATGCAAATAAGACCCTCTCATATATGTAATTTCTAAAGGAAACGCTCTAGGTATTATAGTTTTGATTACATCAAGATGACGTCAGGCGTGCCACACTTTTGTAATAAATATAGAATGTTAGCAATCTAGTTGTTCATTGGGATACTGTTGAGAGGCAGAGGCCAGGGGCACGGACTCTGAAAATTGAAGGCAGGTAGGAGAGTGCAGAAGCAACATTTTGACCACACTGGGCAGGCAGGAAGGGCAGTGGCAGCACAACAGACTATGGAGGGCAGTTGAAAGGGGGGCAGGGGCAACAAACCAACAATACAGGACTGGCAAGAGAGGCTGTGGCAATATAATAGACCATTGTGGGCAGAAGGAAGAGGCAGTGGTAGTACAACCATACATGCCAACAGACCCGTTTCAGCCAGAAACATCCAATGTTTTCAAGCTCAAATGGGCTTTATATTATCTGTCTCCTGTCTACAATCTCCTCTTTTTCAATGTAACTCAAAGGGGAAAATCAATACCCCAGTTTTTCTTTAAAATCTCCCTCTTACCAAGTTCAAAATATTCGCAAGTATGGTACATTGGATCATGGTAGGCAGGAGGAATTTGGGAAGGGACATGGACTCGGATAACAGAGAACAGGAGGGACATGGAGAGATGCACCAAACTGACCCTACAGGGCAGGCATCAGGGTTTGCAGCAGCACAATACACCACACAGGGCATGCGGGACGGGAGTGCAACACAACAATCCATGGAAAGCAATAGGTAGGGGACAGGACCATGCACATGGACAACAGAGAACAGAGGGGAACGAGGCAATGGTAGCTAGCTGACCATAATGGACAGACAGGAGAGAAAGCTGCAGCATAACAGACCATAAAGAGCAGGAGGGACGGGTCAGGGACATTACAATGGAACAGACAAGCCAGGAGGGAGGGAATAGGGGTCTGCACATGGAAACAGAGGGCTTGGGGCAAGGGGGCAGGGCAGGAGCAGCCAGATGACCATGGAGGTCAGGCAGGATGGGCACTAAAAACGAGACACACCATGGAGAGCAACAGTGAGACTATGATGGCATACACACAGACCATGGAGGGAAGGTGGGAGGGGGTCAGGGGCAGCTAGCTGACCACACAGGGAAGGTGGGAGGGGCCATGGCAGCACAGAAGACCATGCATGGCAAGCGGGAGGGTTAGTGGCAGCACAATGGCTATGATGGGCAAGTAGGAGGGTGCAGGGGCATGCAGAAACAACCATGGAGGGTAGAAGGGAGGGTCAGGACCTGGGCACAGACAAGAGAGCTCAGAGGAAGGGGCCTCACAACAGACCGCGCGGGCCAGCAGGAGGAGCAGTTGCAGCTCAACAGACGAGGGAGGGCAGAAGGGTGTGGCAGTAAAATGGACCATGGAGGACAGGAGGAAGGGGACAGGGGCATGGCATGTGCACATGCAGGGTGGAGGTGGCAGGGACAGGTTACAGTCATCTGACAATGCTAGGTAGGTGGGAGGGGAGTTTCATCTCAACAGAACACTCAGAGTAGATAGGAGTGGCAGGTCCATGGAACATTGTGGGCAAAAAGGATGGAGCAGCACAAGTGATGTCATCAGTGATGTCATTTGAGATGTCATTCATCAGTGATGTCATTAATGATGTCACTGACCATGTCATGAGTGATGGAATATGTGACATCATCAGCAGTGCATTGCGGGCGCGCGAGATATAGTTAGCTGAACTAACTATAACGGGGGAATTTCAATGGTTTTGTACAAGTGAAAAGTCCAGCTAACTATAACGCCCCTGAAACCTATGGTTTTTTCAGTGAATTTCTAACATTTTTTAAATGCTAATTCCTAACTATAACGTTCCTGAAACCTATGTTTTTTTAGTGAATATATATATATATATTCACTGAAAAAAACATAGTTTTCAGGGGCGCTATAGTTAGCTGGACTTTTCCCTCGTACAAAACCATTGAATTTCCCCCGTTATAGTTAGTTCAGCTAACTACAACTCGCGCCCCCGCAATGCACTGCTGATGAGGTCACATATTACATCACTCATGACATGGTCAGTGACATCACTCATGACATCACTGATGACATCTCAAATTACATCACTGATGACATCACTGATGACATCATCCAGTGAATGTGTGTTTTTCTGAAAATTACATATGTTTTATATATGTATATCTCAAGGTCGATGTAAGAATAAATGGGTATATAAGTGTCTAAATTGATGATTTGTTTTTGAAAAATTGATTGTATAACTGACTGATTAAGTGTATCTTAGTGAATACATGGCTTAGTGCGTAATGTTTAAATATGTAAATTACTGTATCAGTCTCTCACTTTGTGTATAAGTGGCTGCATGGGTTGGTGAGTAGATACATGAGTGTCTATATAGGTTATTAGTTGATTTTTTGAGTATCAGTATGAGTGTCTGAGTGTCTGTATGGTTTGGTGGGGGGTATTACGTAGTGCATAGGTGCATGAATGAGTGACTCACTGTTTGTATGTGTTGAAGACAGCATGTGTGCAGGATTGTATGGGTGGATGAGTGTGTGCATGGGTGTGTTAGTGAGTGATTTACTGTCTCAATAGTGTCTTTATAAGTAACTACATATGTTTTAAACTAGGATATGTGACTATTGGTGTATATAAGTGAGTATATGTGAGAGTGAGAGATTGGAAGAGTTCCTGTATGAATAAGTGTGTGTTTCTATAAGGGATTGTTTAAAAGACTAAGTATCTGTAAGTTTCTGTAAAAGTAAGTGTGGTGGTGTGTGTATAACTGTATATGCAAGTAAATGGATGTTTGATTCTTTATAAGCATGAGTGACTATGTGTGTGGGTAACTCTATGGATGAGTGGCGTTGTGTAACAGGATGTATAGGTGTATGAGTACATATGATGAGTGAGTATATGTATGAGTGACTGTATAGGACTGTTGGTGAATGAGTGGATGTGTATGTGGATCTTAGAATTACTGAATAGGTTGTTGTATCTGGTATTGGTATGTCCATTGTTTTGAAAATTTTAGTTTCTATTTTTGAATGCGTGTATCAAAGGTTATATTAGGGGGAGAGGAGGTCTGCCACTCTATCACAAGGATGATGTCATCAGTGATGTCATTTGAGATGTCATCAGTGATGTCATGAGTGATGTCACTGACCATGTCATGAGTGATGTAATATGTGACGTCATCAGCAGTACATTGCGGGCGCGCGAGTTATAGTTAGCTGAACAAACTATAACGGGGGAATTTCAATGGTTTTGTACGAGTGAAAAATCCAGCTAACTATAATGCCTCTGAAACCTATGGTTGTTTCAGTGAATTTTTAAGGTTTTTTAAATGCTAATTCCTAACTATAACGTGCCTGAAACCTATGGTTTTTTCAGTGAATTTCAAAGGTTTTTAAATGCTAATTTCTAACTATGCCTACAGAGATAGGACATGTGAAGAAAGAAGAAAAAACGCACAGAAAGAAAAAAAAAGAAATGCAGAAAGAAGCAACAGAAGTCCTCAACGACGAAGAAAAGTGCAGGAACAAGGATAAAGTGCAGAAAGAACAAACAGAAGAGCAGAAAGAAGCCTTGTTGCAAAATCGTCCTGTACCCTCAACTTTTTCAGACGGATAATGGTGGTAACTGTGTCTGACTAACCAGTCCTAGAGCCAGTGCTATGTTAAAAGACACTCAGAATACAGTGAAAACACTTACATACACTAGGGAACACTATGTGTTGGGGTCCCCCTGTGATTAGCATGACCTCCTCTGTAAGCCCCTAATATATAATAGGGCAGGGGATTAAAACTACCTCTTAAAACGCGCCACAGGGCGTGTTTGCACAAGTCACCTCAGGCCCCGTCCCCTCCCTTCCCCATTGTGTAAACACGCCCTGTGACCATTTTAAGTTGGGAGATTAAGTCCCCTTGAATCCTGAGGGTCCCTAGGGTCCAACTAGACCATTAGGTACCTCCAGTAAGTGCCACAGAGCTGCGTTGGATAGAGGTGTAAAAAGGGGCACGGCCTAGACCACCTCTCTGCAACGCAGCGCAGTGACTCTTACTGGCAGCACCTGGTGGGCTAGTTGGCCCCCCAGGTCCCTCAGGATTGAAGGGGAATTATTTCCCCAACTTAAAACGCACCATAGGGTGTGTTTGCACACGTCACCTCAGGCCCCGTCCCCTCCCTTCCCCATTGTGGAAACACACCCTGTGGCCGTTTTAAGTTGGGAGGTTAATTCCCCTTGAATCCCGAGGGTCCCTAGGGGCAAAATAGCCCACTAGGTACGTCCAGTAAGCGCCATTGCAGAGAGGTGTAAAAAGGGGCACGGCCTGCGCCACCTCTCTGCAACGCACAGTAGTGGCGATTACTGGAAGCACCTGGTGGGCTAATTGGCCCCCAGGGTCCCTCAGGATTGAAAGGGAATTATTTCCCCAACTTAAAACGCGCCACAGGGCGTGTTTGCACACGTCACCTCAGGCCCCGTCCCCTCCCTTCACCACTGTGTAAACGCGCCCTGTGGCCGTTCTAAGTTGAGAGATTAAGTCCCCTTGAATCCTAAGGGTCCCTAGGGTCAAACTAGCCTACTAGGTACCTCCAGTAAGCGCCACAGAGCTGCGTTGCATAGAGGTGTAAAAAGGGGCGTGTCCTTAGAACACCTGTCTGCAACGCAGCACCCTGGCACATACTGGAGATACCTGTTGGGCTAGTTGGCCCTCAGGGACCCTCAGGATTGAAGGGGAATTAATTCCCTAAATTACAACTGGCCAGGGGGTGAGTTTGCAGAGTGCTGCAAGGAGGGGGCGTGGCCTCCGGCGCAATACCGGTCTTTTTTTTATTTTATTTTTTTAAGAAGGAGGGCTGTGTGGCCCCCCTTCTTTTTCTAATTTATTGGCCCTGGGGACCCATCCCCCAGGACCTGCACCCTAAGTTTTGTTGTTGAAAATAAAATAATACATTTGTAAGGGGGCCACGTGGCCCCCCTCCCAAGGCCCTAATCGGCCCCGGGGACCCCAACCCCCGGGTCATGGCCTTTTTTTTAAATTCTTTAGGAGGGTGGCTGCGTTGCCCCCCTCCTCAGGCCACTTATGGCCCCGGGGACCCCATCCCCCGTGGCCGGCCTTTGTTTTTTATTATTTAAAAAAAAAATATCTTTATAGAAACACCTAGGACATGCTGGACAAACCGTATGTACCTATCACCTTGACGATTTGCGTGATATTCATTAAAAGGCGACTATGCATACAATGAATCCACGTGGAATGTATTTACACCGCTAGTGAAACTCTGACGTGTCTGACACCCTACGGTGCTTAATTCCAGCACCCCCTGCCGGTGGGTACTCTCCAAGTAGACACCCTTGTCTTTTATTTATACAAACATGGATAGCTATTGCCGGGCACATTTAATACACACGCACACTAAGCCATTCAAAGGGGATTCGACAAAAATTCGACCAAACTATGCAAGAAACTCCCCTCACGGTTAATAAAACACACATCCTCCACCGGATGTGTAATACTTTTTATTTTACTCTCTGGAAAGGAGACGAGCCTCACTTGAGAGTCACAGCGTGCTCCTGGCTGAGCCCAATGCTGTGTTACACCCACCAGTGCCTGCCGAGTGCCACACACCTCTGTGTTGTACTCCACCAGCTAGTGCGTATGCTATGACACTCTCTAGCCCATGTGCACTGTACCACCACCCCGTGAATATGTCATGCCACACTTGCCTTCGCACGGGTTATATTGCCCCATCTAACGTGCCTTTCTCGATGCCTATGTTATAACGCACAGCGCTATGCCATACATATTACAATCTGAGATCCATATCTTTGTCACAGTGCATATGCAACGTTACACTCCCCAGCACATATTTTATATTACAACTTTAGAGACTAGTTAAGGTTACTCAACACTGCCCTGTGCATATTACACTCCAAGGCGCATATCGCATAGCAGGCGCTAGTGCCTGTGCTATCTTGCGCTCTCCAATGAATCTGTCATTGCGTACAATGTATTGCATATTATATTTCATGCCCCGGTTAATCTTATATCACACTTTTTGGTGCATAGTTTATACCATATACTATATCTAGTTTTCATTTTCAATCGTGCTCTCAGGACTATGTTCTACATACCACAGCGTCCACCTACCCTTTTCACGGGCATTACATTTTACGATGGGGGGAGGAGGGTCAGGGGGTGTTTCTGCCAAGTGAGCCCGGAGTCACAGTCACAAACGTCCTCTTCTTCCTGAATAAAAGTTAGATTATGCTGCATACTTGTTCATATTTTAAGTAGTTCGCACAGACACACATTTTAAAAACAATAAAGTTCCTAATACCCACCTTCGCTGAACAGTTAGCTTGCTGCCCCATCCACCTCCTCCCTATCCTCTGTTGTCTGAATGCATGGACTAGCCTCCTCCCTCCTGCCATGCATGGTCTGATGTGCTGCCACTGCTCTCCATTTAGCATGATGTACCAGTCCACTCCTCCTGCCCTCCATTGCCCAATTCTATGGCCCATCATTTACCTCCTGCTTAGCCTCTGTGCTTAGCTTGCTGCCCCTATTCTCCTTCCCCCTGCCTTCCGATGTCTTTGTGCATGCCCCTGATCCATCGTTTTTGCCCACCATGTTCCATGGACCTGCCACTCCTATCTACTCTGAGTGTTCTGTTGAGCTGCCACTCCCCTCCCACCTGCCTAGCATTGTCAGATGACTGTAACCTGTCCCTGCCACCTCCACCCTGCCTGTCCACATGCCATGCCCCTATCCCCTTCCTCCTGTCCTCTATGGTCCATTTTCCTGCCACACCCTTCTGCCCTCGCTGGTCCGTTGTTCTGCAACTGCTCCTCCTGCCTGCCCCACGTGGTCTGTTGTGAGGCCCCTTCCCCTGAACTCTCTTGTCTGTGCTCAGGTCCTGACCCTCCCTTCTATCCTCCTTGGTCCTTTGTGCATGCCCCTGCACCCTCCTTCTTGCCCATCATAGCATTTGTGCTGCAACTAACCCTCCCGCTTGCCATGCATGGTCTTCTGTGCTGCCATGGCCCCTCCCACCTTCCCTGTGTGGTCAGCTAGCTGCCCCTGACCCCCTCCCACCTTTCCTCCATGGTCTGTGTGTATACCCTCATAGTCTCACTGTTGCTCTCCATGTTGTGTCTTTTTTCTAGTGCCCATCCTGCCTGACCTCCATGGTCATCTTGCTGCTCCTGCCCTGCCCCATTGCCCCCAATCCTCTGTTTCCATGTGCAGACCCCTGTTCCCTCCCTCCTGGCTTGTCTGTTCGATTGTAATGCCCCTGATCCGTCCCTCCTGCCCTTTATGGTCTGTTATACTGCAGCTTTCTCTCCTGTCTGTCCATTATGGTCAGCTAGCTATCATTGCCTCTTTCCCCTCTGTTCTCTGTTGTCCATGTGCATGGTCCTGTCCCCTCCCTATTGCTTTCTTTGGATTGTTGTGCTGCACTCCCATCCCGCATGCCCTGTGTGGTGTATTGTGCTACTGCAAACCCTAATGCCTGACCTGTAGGGTCAGTTTGTACACCTCTCCATCTTCTCCTGTCCTCTGTTATCCGAGTCCATGTCCCTACCCCAATTCCTCCTGCCTACCATGATGCAATGTACCATACTTGCGAACATTTTCAACTTGGTAAGAGGGAGATTTTGAAAAATACCTGGGGTATTGATTTTCCCCTTTGAGCTACATTGAAAAAGAGGAGATTGTAGACAGGAGACAGATCAAATAAAGCCCATTTGAGCTTAAAAACATTGGACGTTTCTTGGCTGAAATGGGTCTGTTGGCATTTATGGTTGTACTACCACTGCCTCTTCCTTCTGCCCACAATGGTCTATTATATTGCCACAGCCTCTCGTGCCAGTCCTGTATTGTTGGTTTGTTGCCCCTGCCCCCTTTCCACTGACCTCCATAGTCTGTTGTGCTGCCACTGCCCTTCCTTCCTGCCTAGTTTGGTCAAATTGTTGCCTCTGCACTCTCCTAACTGCCTTCAATTTTCAGAGTCCGTGCCCCTGGCCTCTGCCTCTCATCCGTATCCCAATGAACAACTAGATTGCTAACATTCTATATTTATTACAAAAGTGTGGAACGCCTGACGTCATCTTGATGTAATCAAAACTGTAATACCTAGAGCATTTCCTTTAGAAATTACATATATGAGAGGGTCTTATGTGCATTAAAAGTATGGTTAGTGCTCCAAAAAACTGAAATGAGGACATATTTTCTGAGTTTTTAAAAATCGACAAAGAACTTTTAAATGATTTGTAATCTTTATGTTTTTTTATCCAGTTGACCACTTGATTAAATGTTGCACCTAGCGGAGAGGATGTGGTGTTACTTCCAGAGCTGCAGACTTTGCAACTGGGGAACCAGGTTGGAGTTTCTGCTTCAGCTCAACATTCTGTGATTCTGGTCAAATCACTTAATCTCCCCATGTCTACAACCAGAATGAATTTGATCTTGTGTGATGTAACCAATGCTCATGTAAAGCACTCCAATACCTGACAAGTCTGCACTATATAAAACTGCAAATACACAAAAAATAAGTGTTTTGCACACTTCTGTCATTGGGCTACATGTGTGCTACATCTGGTTGATATTTGTGCTGCATTTGGGCTCTTTTGTCTCTGGTGGCCATCTTGGGAGATTTATTTGTTATGAAGTTTCCTAATTTCCTCATTTACTGCAGTCTCCTCAGAAGGAAATGCTTTCAGTTTTTTACTTTGATTCCATCAAGAAGGTATTCAGATATGTCACACATTTGCCATACATTCTGAATGTTAGCACTCTAGTTGCTCATTAGATCACTGTAGTAAAGCTGCTGCTCACCATGAAAGTCTGCTGCTGGTATTAAACGTGCATGTTTCAGTCTGCACATCGGAATTTTTTAATGAAATAGAAGAGGAATTGAGAAGTCACTCAAAATATGCCCTAATTTTTCTTTCTCCAGCACTAATCATAATTTCTATGGCAAAATGAACCCCCTCATTGTGTTCATACTTTTGTCATAAGTAAGACAGTAAGCGCTCTAGTTGTTCTTAAGAACACTCTGGGACATTCTGTCATTGGGCTATACTTGGGCTACATCTGGGTGATATTTGGCCTACATTTGGGCTCTTTTGTCTCTGGTGGCCATCTTGGGAGATTTATTTGTTATGAAGTTTCCTAATTTCCTCATTTACTGCAGTCTCCTCAGTAGGAAATACTTTCAGTTTTTTACTTTGATTCCATCAAGAAGGCATTCAGATGTGTCACACATTTGCCATAAATTCTGAATGTTAGCACTCTAGTTGCTCATTAGATCACTGTAGTAAAGCTACTTCTCACTAGGGAAGTCTGCTGCTGGTATTCAAAGTGTATGTTTCTGTCTGCTTGTCAGAAATTTTTTATGAAATAGAGGATAATTTGAGAAGTCAAAATGTGCCCTAATTTTTCTTTCTGAAGCACTAATCATAATTTCTATGTCAAAATGAACCCCCTCATTTTGTTCCTTTGTAAATTAAATGTTTTAAGTGTTACCACTTTATTCCAATCAAGATGGCTTCAGGTGTGCCATACTTTTGTCATAAGTAAGACTGTTAGCGCTCTAGTTGTTCGTTAGAACACTCTGGGACATTCTGTCATTGAGCTATACTTGGGCTACATCTGGGTGATATTTGTGCTACATTTGGGCTCTTTTGTCTCTGGTGGCCATCTTGGGAGATTTATTTGTTATGAAGTTTCCTAATTTCCTCATTTACTGCAGTCTCCTCAGAAGGAAATGCTTTCAGTTTTTTACTTTGATTCCATCAAGAAGGTATTCAGATATGTCACACATTTGCCATACATTCTGAATGTTAGCACTCTAGTTGCTCATTAGATCACTGTAGTAAAGCTGCTGCTCACCATGAAAGTCTGCTGCTGGTATTAAACGTGCATGTTTCAGTCTGCACATCGGAATTTTTTAATGAAATAGAAGAGGAATTGAGAAGTCACTCAAAATATGCCCTAATTTTTCTTTCTCCAGCACTAATCATAATTTCTATGGCAAAATGAACCCCCTCATTGTGTTCATACTTTTGTCATAAGTAAGACAGTAAGCGCTCTAGTTGTTCTTAAGAACACTCTGGGACATTCTGTCATTGGGCTATACTTGGGCTACATCTGGGTGATATTTGGCCTACATTTGGGCTCTTTTGTCTCTGGTGGCCATCTTGGGAGATTTATTTGTTATGAAGTTTCCTAATTTCCTCATTTACTGCAGTCTCCTCAGTAGGAAATACTTTCAGTTTTTTACTTTGATTCCATCAAGAAGGCATTCAGATGTGTCACACATTTGCCATAAATTCTGAATGTTAGCACTCTAGTTGCTCATTAGATCACTGTAGTAAAGCTACTTCTCACTAGGGAAGTCTGCTGCTGGTATTCAAAGTGTATGTTTCTGTCTGCTTGTCAGAAATTTTTTATGAAATAGAGGATAATTTGAGAAGTCAAAATGTGCCCTAATTTTTCTTTCTGAAGCACTAATCATAATTTCTATGTCAAAATGAACCCCCTCATTTTGTTCCTTTGTAAATTAAATGTTTTAAGTGTTACCACTTTATTCCAATCAAGATGGCTTCAGGTGTGCCATACTTTTGTCATAAGTAAGACTGTTAGCGCTCTAGTTGTTCGTTAGAACACTCTGGGACATTCTGTCATTGAGCTATACTTGGGCTACATCTGGGTGATATTTGTGCTACATTTGGGCTCTTTTGTCTCTGGTGGCCATCTTGGGAGATTTATTTGTGATGAAGTTTCCTAATTTCCTCATTTACTGCACTCTCCTCAGTAGGAAATACTTTCAGTTTTTTACTTTGTTTCCATCAAGAAGACATTCAGATGTGTCACACATTTGCCATAAATTCATAATGTTAGCTCTCTAGTTGCTCATTAGAACACTGTAGTAAAGCTACTGCTCACCAGGGAAGTCTGCTGCTGGTATTCAAAGTGCATGTTTCAGTCTGCATGTCAGAATTTTTTCATTAAATAGAAGAGGATTTGAGAAGTCACTCAAAATGTGCCCTAATTTTTCTTTCTGCAGCACTAATCATACTTTCTATGGCAAAATGAACCCTCTCGTTTTGTTCCTTTTTAAATTAAATGTTTTAAGAGTTACCACTTTATTCCAATCAAGATGGCTTCAGGTGTGCAATACGTTTGTCATAAGTTGGACTGTTAGCGCTCTAGTTGTTCTTTAGAACACTCTGGGAAGCTGCAGTAGAACACAAAGGAATCAACTGACAGCCTCTGCCCTTGTTGGATGTACATGTTTTACTGAGAATGTCAGACTTCATTCTCACATGACTGAGGAAGATAATGAGAATTTACAGAAAATATGCTCTCAGTTTAGCTTATAGATTACCTTCCAAACCTCTGTGGGAAAACCATGAGAAAATAGTTTTCTCTCAAACATGATTCATGATATCACAGCAGAAGGCTTTTTCACATGGTAAAATCACCTTAGAACACACTACAATTCCTAAAATGAGTATGGTACCATCAACAAATAATTTATAATGTAACTAAACTCTTAAAACCTTCTATTAACTGCAATGCTTTTTAATGAGGTACTATCATGTATATTGTTCCCAAGATGGCTGCCAACACTTCTTGGATAAAGTGCTGACAACCAATCAGATCTCACGATGAGATGTGTGGTTAGGCTGCGCCCAGATATATCTATCTTTTTAACTCTAATTTTCTCAGGAACTACTGAACGGATTTACACCATTTAAGCAAAAGGCATGAGTCTGAACTGAGGACTACCTATTTGCCAAATATGGTGTAATTCCATTTAGCAGTTCGGGCTGTAGCTGCGTCAACAGGTCCTATGGGAAAATGCATGACGAAAACGCGTTTTGGGACACCCCTTTTTTCTCGGCCCCTACTTGACGAATCACCGTGAAATTTTCAGGATAGGAGCGGACCGGAGCTGGCCAAAAGTTTGGAAAATTTCGCGAAGATTCCTCAATTGGCGCAAACATTATTCCAAATAGAATGTTGCGGATTTCCTATGGAAAATAGGTCCTAACTATAACTACGTATTGGCGACTGCCAGTAGGTAATATATATATATATATATTCACTGAAAAAACAATAGGTTTCACACACGTTATAGTTAGGAATTAGCATTTAAAAAACCTTAGAAATTCAGTGAAAAAACCATAGGTTTCACACATGTTATAGTTAGCTGGACATTTTACTCGTAAAAAACCAATGAAATTGCCCCGTTATAGTTAGTTCAGCTAACTATAACTCACGCGCCCGCAATGCACTGCTGATGACGTCACATATTACATCACTCATGACATGGTCAGTGACATCACTCATGACATCACTGATGACATCTCAAATGACATCACTGATGACCTCACTGATGACATCATCCAGTGAATGTGTGTTTTTCTGAAAATTAAATATGTTTTATATATGTATATCTCAAGGTCGATGGAAGAATAAATGGGTATATAAGTGTCTAAATGGATGATTTGTTTTTAAAAAATTGATTGTGTAACTGACTGATTAAGTGTATCTCTCACTTTGTGTATAAGTGGCTGCATGGGTTGGTGAGTAGCTACATGGGTGTCTATATAGGTTAGTAGTTGTTTTTTTGAGTATCAGTCTGAGTGTCTGTATGGTTCGGTGGGGGGTATTACGTAGTGCATAGGTGCATGAATGAGTGACTCACTGTTTGTATGTGTTGAAGACAGCATGTGTGCAGGACTGTATGGGTGGATGAGTGTGTGTATGGGTGTGTTAGTGAGTGAATGACTGTCCCAATAGTGTCTTCAGGAGTAACTACATATGTTTTAAACTAGTATATGTGACTATTGGTGTATATATGTGAGTATATGTGAGAGGGACAGATTGAAAGAGTTCCTGTATGAATAAGTATGTGTTTCTATAAGTGATTGTTTAAAAGACTAAGTATGTGTAAGTTTCCGTAGAAGTAAGTGTGGTGGTGTGTGTATAACTGTATATGCAGGTGAATGTATGTTTGATTCTTTATTAGCATGAGTGACTATGTGTGTGAGTAACTCTATGGATGAGTGGCATTATGTAACAGGATGTATAGGTGTATGAGTACATATGATGAGTGAGTACATGTATGAGTGACTGTATAGGACTGTTGGTGAATGAGTGGATGTGTATGTGGATCTTAGAATTACTGAAGAGGTTGTTGTAACTGGTATTGGTATGTCCATTGTTTTGAAAATTTTAGTCTCTATTTTTGAATGTGTGTATCAAAGCTTATATTAAGGTGAGAGGAGGTCTGCCACTCTATCACAAGGATGATGTCATCAGTGAGGTCATCAGTGATGTCATTTGAGATGTCATCAGTGATGTCATGAGTGATGTCACTGACCATGTCATGAGTGATGTAATATGTGACGTCATCAGCAGTGCATTGCGGGCGCGTGAGTTATAGTTAGCTGAACTAACTATAACGGGGCAATTTCATTGGTTTTTTACGAGTAAAATGTCCAGCTAACTATAACATGTGTGAAACCTATGGTTTTTTCACTGAATTTCTAAGGTTTTTTAAATGCTAATTCCGAACTATAACGTGTGTGAAACCTATGGTTTTTTCAGTGAATTTCTAAGGTTTTTTAAATGCTAATTCCTAACTATAACGTGTGTGAAACCCATGGTTTTTTCAGTGAATTTGCAAGGTTTTTTAAATGCTAATTCCTTACTATAACGTGTGTGTAACCCATGGTTTTTTCAGTGAATTTGCAAGGTTTTTTAAATGCTAATTTTTTTTTTTATTCTTCATTTTTTTCAAACATATTTTTAATTTAATTTTCTTTCATTTTATAACGACTATGCTTAAATTTTTAAAATCCTTAAATATTTTTTTTTTAATATATTTTTTAAAATAAACATGTAAAATTTATTACCAGATTTTTTTTTTTTTTTTTTTTTTTTTTTTAGTACGCGTACCGTAAGCTCACGGTAAGCGTACGGTTTACGCAACATCCGTAATCTATCTACGCTGCTTGCGTATAGTTACGCAATTTGCGTAGCCGCGCGTACTGCGCGTGGGACGCGTGCGCGCTTACGCCACACGCGCACGTTACGCGGAAGTGCCGGGGAGTGACTGTTATGCGCATGCGCGGAAGCGCGTGTCTTTTTTACGCGCACGCGTACTTTTTGCCGTAAGCGTACCGTAAGCGTACCGTAAGCGTACGGTAGGTCATGTGATCATGAAACACAACTTTTGATTGGTTGAAACTACTTTCAGTTCTAGAACTCTCCTACACCACACCCATTCCCCTCATTTCTGCTTGTGATCCCTTGGGAGAAGGAGCTGGTTTGTCTTTGGGATACGATGGCAGAACAGCAGAGCTCTTCTGAGAGTGAGCCTAGCACCAGCAGCACTGTCTTGAGGCAGAGATCGAGGAAACAAAAGCCTTCTTATGTTTGGGATTATTTTACTTTTCCAGAAGGCCAGCAAAAGGTGAATGCACCCTTAGTTACTTGCTGTCTGTGTAAGCGTGTACTTTCTAGAGGTAATCCTAACAGGAAGTATTCCTTTGGGAATCACACCATGAAGAGGCACCTCCAGGATGTACACGGAAGGACACATGGTCATCTTTTTGGAGGTAACTCTTCAGAAAGACGAGCCAGTACATCCACAGCAGCTCAGCCTGGACCATCATCTGCAGGGCTGACTCCTTCTTCTGCAGGTCAGGTGAGCCCTTCATCTGTGGGGGGAGAATCTCCTTTTGCTGGCCCTCTGGAAATGAACCTTCGATTTCGGAAGGTTGATATTCATTGCACATTTTGTAAAGGTCTAATTTGTCATAGGGAGACCAGTGTTTCCCTAGTGAACAACAAAGTAGATCAGCACATTTGTAGCTTTGAATGATTTTCCCATGCTTCCTTTCCTCTGTCCCTGCATGAACACAACGGTTCTTTTAAGAGCCAACCTTATCTTTCATCTTTTTTTTACATATGTTTTTTAAAACCTTTTTTTTTTTTTTTTTACCGTACGCGTACGGTGCGCGTACTTTTTTTTTATTTTTTAAAAAAAACACTAAAAATCAATTATCACATTACAAGGTCCTTGAGAGACTACAATTATTATTATTGACTTACCATACTCACTCCAAAAAATATTTATTCATTTGTTTTTTTAAAAAATAGTTTTAAAAATGGTTGTAGTTTTCGAAAATTTTCTATATCGATCTGAAAAAAAGAAAAAAGTATTAATATTTTTTTAACAATTTATAATACAGTATACATATTTACATTTTTTTCAAAAAAATATTTTTGCCTTATTTTTGCTGTTTTCAGAATATATTGCATTTCACTATAAATTGTGAAAGCAATTGCATTCATCATTTTACAGCGGGCAAAAAAAAATAACAATCTCAAAGATTGTATTAAAAAAGCCCAGAATCTCTTCTCACTTAAACTTATCATTACAGAAATGCATATTATTCTAAAAAAATATCATCTAAAAACAATACTTATTTCTTTAAAATACCGTCTGATATGTTTGTTTCAGAAGTATAATCACAATATTATATCTCAAATAACTCCAAAATACATCTGATTTCATTTCCTTTAGGCCAAATAGTATTTTTTTTTTTTTTTTTGGAATAAATTTCCAAGGGAAATCCATTAAAATTCTAAAGTTTAATCTGTCCAGATCTCACCGATTCTCTGTAACATTTTGGTTCACGAAAATTTTTTGAATAATTTATTTAGTCCACAATAGAATTGCTTACTTTTCCACATGGCCAAATAGTAATTTTTTAAATCATTTTTGAAAAACTTTCCAATGGCAGTCCAATAGCATTCCAAAATTTAAAATGTGCAGAAGTTACCGATTATCTCTAAATTATTGGTTTTTCAAAATTGCATTAAAAATTAAAAAAGTCCACATTACAATTGGTTATCTTTCCTTTAGGCCAAATGATAATTTTAAAAATATTTTTTCTACAAAATTGCAATGGTAATCCAGTAAAATGGTAAAATTATTTTGTCCAGATCTTGCCAAGTTTCTCTAAAATTTAGGTTTCAGGAAGATTAGATAGGAATTTGCTAAATCAAAAGGCAAACGTTGTTTGAAAATCAATTGGGAATCATTACACAGTGTCCAGCCTTTTTCACATTTTAGATAAACTGTGTAATGTCCAGAAGTAACAGTAGGTCCATCATGGAAAATTATTGCAACAGTTACAAAAGTTTTTCCTGAAATTGATAATTGCTGTCCTGTAAACTTCTTTATTAAAGTATCCAATTTTGAACCATCAGCTCTACATCGTTGCATCATTAAAATTACATACTGTCCGTATTCCCTTAAAATTAATGTTGAAAACATGTCAGAATTACACTCACCACATTTCATGCTATGATTAGCATCTTTAACTAATTTTGCAAAAGTGACTGTTTTACTCTCTGGCAATGTCAAATAAATAAACCTTTCATTATCAACAATAGAGCCACATATATTATAACAATTATCACAACTATGTTCCCATTTATAAGAGAGACCAAAAAAAATGTCAATGGGAACTCCTTCTTCTTCCACTACCTGAAGAAAATACATCAAAAATTCGTGTGCATCTTGCTGTTCATTTTGTGAAAACTGTGTTCGTCCTGAACATACATCTAAAAGTTTTCTAATGTCAGTAGCACTTTCTATTTGAGTTTTATCTTTACTCAGCTTTTGAAAAAGGAGACTCAGCTCTGAACAGAATCTTTTTCCCTGATTTACTATTATCTGCTCTTGCAAACTTTCCAGATAAAATGCAACATTCAGCACTACATTTGCGTAGCAGTTGACACCAGAGCTATTTTCAAAATGACATCCTACAACCTGTTCTTCATTTTCCTTTTTCTTTTTGCTTGCAATTACATCACTCCTCTTTTTTTTCCTCTTCTCTATATCTTCATTACAGATATTCTCATTTCTCCTTTTACGAGAAACTACACGTTTCTCCAACACAGGATACTGACCTAAATGAGGAGCATAGCTTCTTCTTAATCTATTATACTCCTTTACACAGTTTGTATCAGCACTAACTTTTGAGTCATCAAAGTCTATCATGAATAAACCTGATAATGTTTTGACTCGTGACAAAGCTACATATGCCATACCTTCTTTGAACACAGTTGAACCAATGTTCACAAATGCACAATCTACAGTCAATCCTTGAGACTTGTGGATAGTTACAGCATATGCTAGTGAAAACGGAAACTGCTTCCTACGTACATATAAGTCTTTCACAAGCATAAAACGAACTGTACAACGACAAATATCTTTAACTTCATCTATCTGATCAAATTTTATCTGTAAACATTCAATTCCTTCTTTTTTCTGATAATTAATAAAACCCACAACTCTTCCCATCGCTCCATTCACTAAGCCTTTCTCAACATCCAAATTTCTCCTTAAAAACACTCTACAGTTCATGCAAACATATAGATTTTTTTCTAATCCTGCTGTTTTGGAGATGTTCTTCTCTAGTGAGTCCAATTTATTTTTCAGTTTGCCTGTTACTGTGACAGTAATTCTTCCATCCTCAATTTTGTCCACTGCTTCCAATTTCCTGATGTCTTCCTTTTCCAATTTCAAAAGCTCCTCATTAAATATTGAGCATTCACGTAGAGTTGGCATTAAGCAGATGACACTTTTGTTTTCTGCAATATTCTTGTATATTTTCTCTGCAACTATTTCTTCCTTTGGAAATAAATTATGTAGCAGCCGACTCTGTAATGCTTTTTTCCCAACTTCTGTGAGTAGTCCAATCCTGATATCTTTCAGAATACTTCCATATTCTTCATCGTTTGCTTGCCTCATATTAGTTGTAAGTTCCTTGTACTCAAAGAAGGACCAAATATTTGTATTTCCAATGCTTCCCAATGACTTCTTCGTGTCTTCATGTGTCACAGTATTAAACACTGGTTGTCCTTTAACTGGAGTAAGTTGCAAAAGATCCCCAAAAACTATGACGTGTTTTCCACCAAATAACACGTCATAGTCTGTCTTCAAAATTTGCTGCATTCTTAAATGCACAAAGGCAAGCATTAAGTTTGATACCATGCTCACCTCATCAATAATGAGAACTTGCATCTTCTTCAATACTCTTGAAACTTCCAAGGATGCTTCTCCAGTTAGCTTGTTGAATTGTATTTTGTTCTCATGCTCCACTGGTAACATTAGCAAACGATGTAAGGTGATTCCTTTTATGTTATATGCTGCTAACCCAGTTGGAGCAGTAACCACACAAGACAAAGTAGAATCCGTTTTTTGCTTTAGGTAGCTTCTGATGACTTTAATTAGGAAACTTTTTCCAGTGCCAGCTTGTCCGCTTACATACATCCTGATTGGATGAAATGATGTGCATGAGCACTCTTTTTTGATATGTAGAAATCCGTGATCAATTTTGTTTTTGATCTCTTCATAAATTTGTTGCTGCTCTTGATTCAGTTGTCTTTCCAAATTTTCTAAGTCTATAAATTCTTCTTGACCTTGATTCATAGCCGTTTCCACTTCATTCATGGCTATTGATGCTTCATTTTCAACGATTGGTTGTCCTAGGGGATCTTGACTGTATGTTCCTGAACTTTGGCTGTCCTGAGAACTGTCTCTAGCTATTTCTGCTGCAATTGTAGTTTCCTGTTCAATTTCTTCATTTAACATTTGCAGATAAGTTGAGAATGTACTGCATTGTATGCTGTCTTTGCAAGCATTAAAAGAATCTTCATAGCTCTGGAATTCTCCCAGTAGTTCATCCTCTGTACGCCATGGTTTAAACAACTGTAAAAGAGCCAAGTAGTAAAATTCTTTCTTGTCGGTAGTGTCGCAACTCAGCTTCCGGTGATTTATCAAACTTCCTTTGGTTTGCTTCACCAAACATCCTTCTTCACCAACAACTTTATATTTTCCACTGTTGATGTCTTCTGCAGCTTTCCGTGAATAAATGTAGTTCTGTAACACTTCATACAGACACATGTTCTCCAGATGATGACTTCTCTTGGGATAATATGTGTCCAACATGTTTGTTTTCAATATATCTGTACTTTCTGGGTCATTCTCAGCCAAATATTCAATTTCTCCAACAGATTTCAGTACCCGATTTCTCATTGCTGCAAGGCCTAAACTTGCCCAAATTATTCTTCTTGACTTCGAGTAGAGACTTGCAGAAGATAACCTATCTGAACATTCGTAGGATCCAATTTCTCGATGCGATAACATCTTCAAACTGAAACTGTACAGCTTCTTACTGACAGTCTTCTCGTGAGAAATCTCTTCCCACATTTCCTTCAATTCTGTTTTTTCTGATTTCGTAATGTAAGACGTTACATATCGAGCAACAGCAATGGAATTGTCAGCAACATACTGTATATCCATGTTAGCGTTCCACATGGATAAAATGACTGGGTTGTAGTCATTTATATTTTTTGATTCTTCTTTTCTTTTAAGGTTGTAGGTATTCTTAGGTGATTTTCTTGTGATACTATGTCTCACAGCTGACATAAAACTGTTGACTCTTCCATTTGAAAGAACAGGTCTAGGAAATCCAAATCGACATTTAGTGTAGTATTTTTCTTTGCTCTTGTATTTCCGTCGACAGTATTTTCCACACCGATGACTTTGGAAACGTAGAACTTGCTCCTTTAACTTGTTCTCTTCTGTGCTTTTAGGTATAGCACATGTTGCATATTCTTCAATGTAAGATAACACTGCTTCATCAGTATCTGTTCCAAACTTTGGGGCATCCTTGATCCACAGCAGCATATGAATATGAGGAGCACCTCTTGCCTGGTACTCTTTTCTCCAAAAGAAATCCACTACTTCTCCAAGGGGTGGATTTTTTTTATTGCAGATGAAGGATATCATAGCCTCAAATCTATGATTGAAATATCTGCAAACATTAACCGGATCCAATGAGCACAGTTCTCCTGCTGTCTTGTATTCGATGTTTTTAATGTTTGAATTGGCCTCTCGTAGAAAATCCAGTAAATCATCCCAAGCGTACTCGGCACAGCTTAGGGTAAGGAACCATGTTGGTGTTCCTAAATTGCGTAACATGCATTTTAGTTCACCATGGCGTCGGTACCAATATTCATTTGTCCCACGCTGACAAGCCATCAGATTGATCAGTTGTGTTTCCAAATGATCATCTCGGTGCTGCACTTTCTCCATAAAATCCTTAGCAGACACATTTTGTAAATGTACTCCACTTTTTAAAATGTGATTTACTGCATAAGACAGTGCAGACAAGTCGCTTTCAAATAAAAGATGGAACAAATAAGGAATACTTTGTCGAAATCTGGGATCTTCAGCATATAGTCTTGTAGTTCGATACTCTGAAGCTGGAATCTGTTCTGGACGTTCATCGTATCGTCCTCCTTTTCCTTTAGGAAACAGCTGGGGAAAACATCGAGCTTCCAAGCTCTCCTCCCATACACTCACGGGATTTCCTTTTGCTTTCTTCATCTGAAAGAGATCAAAATTGTCTCCCATAACTTCTTTCGAATGGAGAGGATGTATGCTAAAATGTTCATAAATTTCTTCTTCCTTTGACTTGTCCACTTTTTCAATTTGTCCAGTTGGTGTTTCTGTGTCTCCTTGTAAATCTTCTTCTTCTTCTTCTTCTTCTATATAAATTGATTCATACCATTTGTTATGTTTTTCAAATACAAATTTGCTCTTTGTACTTTCCGCACATCTACCAGCTCCTGCCAAATCTTCTTATTCTTTGTAGGTACACCATTAACCAGAATAATTAATGGTTCAGTTTCCAAAGTATCCGCATCAATAGTTTCCATATTTTTTTTCAAATCCAAGGGCAAATACACCACTCTACCTTTTAAACCTCTCAGTAAATCTGAAGGAGGTAATTTACCAGTTTTGGGCTCCATACGTACTATGGTCTGGAACGGATGAACACATTGAATGAGTATAGACTCATATGTATTTAATTCAGAAAGTTCAGCAGGAATAGCATCCAATTCTAAATTATTATGTACAGCTCTGGTCGGCATTCTATTTTCCTCTAACTTGTTATAACAGTATTTACAAATACGCTGATCTTCACCCAATTCAAAACAATTTTCTAGAAATATATATGTGGCAAAATCCTTCCACTTATAATTATCTTCATTTTCACTCTTTCTGTAGAGATCAACATTCCTAGTTTGTTTTCTATAATGAGTTCTGCGGCAACAAATACAAGTAAAATTTGGTCTTTCATTAGAGACTATTGCAAATTTTGTTATGTGATCATTAAATGTGTTACTTACAGAGGGTTCTACATTGTCTTCCACTTCTGCCTCATTTACTGTGTCCTTCTCTGCACTGTTTTGTTCAGGACCAAAGTAACAAAACTGAATTTCATCAACAACCTTCTCTACATCTGATACCGTTCCTCGGAACAGAGCCCTATTCAATTCATTTAACTTTATTGCTGGACTTTTGGCAAAATACAACCGTCTCACAAACTTTCTCATTTCAGTATGATGAACAGCCAGCATCCTAAAATGATGGAAAACACTATTGCACACTTTTCTAGATAGACAAGCAAGAGAATGACCCTGCAAACCAGTATTCTCTCTCACTCTGCATGGATCCAGACTTTGAAGCACCTTAATCTTTTGTTTTACACTTTTTTTACTATATTCTCTTAGAAACTCTCGAAATCTGTCAATAGATTCCTGACGCACAGTGCAAATACTACTACAATTCCAAGTGTACACTGGGGCTTTAGGACGTCTCCCCATTGCCTCATCTGCCATCACTTGTACCTCATCTCTTGGAACCATTATCTCCTTCTCCATTATGCAACCATTTTTTACTTCGTATGAACGACCTCTGGTGTCAACTGCATGCAGCAAACTATTACTTTGAAAATAGCTCTCTTCATTAAAAAAAGGTTCACTACTTGAACTATGCATCCACTTTCCTAAAAACACTTTACAAAAGTTTGTTCTGTTCACTACTCTTTTGCTTTTGCTTTGTGATTTCAGTACATTAACCATTTTATCTAATGTACGCATCCTATTCAAAATTAATATGAATAGTTTCCTTTTTAATTCTAATGCTTTTGCTGCAATGGCTTCAATTTCTTTTTTTCTCTTGTAATATTTAGCCTTTTGCTTATATTTCTTTATATCCTTTATCAAATTGGACATAACTCTTCTCTGAAACATTTTTCTACGTATCTCTTTAAATGCTGTTTTTCTGTTTATGTTAAACTTTTCAATTGCAGAAGGTATATTTGCATTAACAAAATTCTCTATTTTTTGCTGTTCTCTATGTTTTGTTACATTTTTCCGAGAACAGATATTTTGTACATTTTTCTTTGTTTTGAATATTTTGTTTAGAAATTGTTTTTTTTGCTTACCAGAAGATTTTTTCTTTTTCCCAACATCAGCATCTTCTACTAACTTTGGTCCTCCAGTTGTCTTCAAATATAGTTTTTTTTTTAGCGTTTTTTGAACTCGAGATTTTGTAGGCATCTTAAATTTTGTTCACTGTTCTTCAGCAATACCTGAAAAAAACTAAAAAAAAAATCTGTTATTGTATTTAAATATATTACTACATTTCTTTTCACAATAGTCACAAAACGAAATTTCTTTGCCAATTTGAATGCACACAAACTGCTCTTTTTTTTGGGCAAGTGAAAATCTCTTTTACAAACTGTCACATTATGAAACCACTTTTCAGATTTTATAAAAAGCCCATGTCCACAGTGCTACACTCCACCAAGGGCTACCAGCCTTAGTGATGCTGAATGTATTTGCATTACAGACTTAAACCAGAAAACCCCACTGGCTTGTAAATACTGTGCATGACTATACACGGCAAGGACATGGGTGTGTGCTAAGCCTCTGCTTCTTCCCCCAATAATTCGCTCCCCCTTTCCATCTAATGCAACTGTGAAATCACCAGAGCAAGACGCAATAAATCTCTGCCTATAATTCTTCTATGCACACAGAGTCATGTTTTCACATTAGTGCCAAAACGAAATTTCTTTGCCAATTTCAAAGCACACTTACTGCTCTTTTTTTTTCGGGCCAAGTGAAAATCTCTTTTTACAATTTGAAATCACTTTTACAGACTGACACATTATGAAACCACTATTTTTGATTTATTTAATTGCACGTGTCCAAGCTGTTTTTTTTTCAGACCACCACCATGTGCATTCTCTGTGACTGCCTACACTCCAGCAAGGGCAACCAGCCTTAGTGATGCTGAATGTATTTGCATTACAGACTTAAACCTGAAAACCCCACTGGCTTGTAAATACTGTGCATGACTATACACGGCAAGGACATGGGTGTGTGCTAAGCCTCTGCTTCTTCCCCCAATAATTCGCTCCCCCTTTCCATCTAATGCAACTGTGAAATCACCAGAGCAAGACGCAATAAATCTCTGCCTATAATTCTTCTATGCACACAGAGTCATGTTTTCACATTAGTGCCAAAACGAAATTTCTTTGCCAATTTCAAAGCACACTTACTGCTCTTTTTTTTTCGGGCCAAGTGAAAATCTCTTTTTACAATTTGAAATCACTTTTACAGACTGACACATTATGAAACCACTATTTTTGATTTATTTAATTGCACGTGTCCAAGCTGTTTTTTTTTCAGACCACCACCATGTGCATTCTCTGTGACTGCCTACACTCCAGCAAGGGCAACCAGCCTTAGTGATGCTGAATGTATTTGCATTACAGACTTAAACCTGAAAACCCCACTGGCTTGTAAATACTGTGCATGACTATACACGGCAAGGACATGGGTGTGTGCTAAGCCTCTGCTTCTTCCCCCAATAATTCGCTCCCCCTTTCCATCTAATGCAACTGTGAAATCACCAGAGCAAGACGCAATAAATCTCTGCCTATAATTCTTCTATGCACACAGAGTCATGTTTTCACATTAGTGCCAAAACGAAATTTCTTTGCCAATTTCAAAGCACACTTACTGCTCTTTTTTTTTCGGGCCAAGTGAAAATCTCTTTTTACAATTTTAAATCACTTTTACAGACTGACACATTATGAAACCACTATTTTTGATTTATTTAATAGCACGTGTCCAAGCTGTTTTTTTTTCACACCACCACCATGTGCATTCTCTGTGACTGCCTACACTCCAGCAAGGGCAACCAGCCTTAGTGATGCTGAATGTATTTGCATTACAGACTTAAACCTGAAAACCCCACTGGCTTGTAAATACTGTGCATTACTATACACGGCAAGGACATGGGTGTGTGCTAAGCCTCTGCTTCTTCCCCCAAAAATTCGCTCCCCCTTTCCATCTAATGCAACTGTGAAATCACCAGAGCAAGACGCAATAAATCTCTGCCTATAATTCTTCTATGCACACAGAGTCATGTTTTCACATTAGTGCCAAAACGAAATTTCTTTGCCAATTTCAAAGCACACTTACTGCTCTTTTTTTTTCGGGCCAAGTGAAAATCTCTTTTTACAATTTGAAATCACTTTTACAGACTGACACATTATGAAACCACTATTTTTGATTTATTTAATTGCACGTGTCCAAGCTGTTTTTTTTTCAGACCACCACCATGTGCATTCTCTGTGACTGCCTACACTCCACCAAGGGCAACCAGCCTTAGTGATGCTGAATGTATTTGCATTACAGACTTAAACCTGAAAACCCCACTGGCTTGTAAATACTGTGCATGACTATACACGGCAAGGACATGGGTGTGTGCTAAGCCTCTGCTTCTTCCCCCAAAAATTCGCTCCCCCTTTCCATCTAATGCAACTGTGAAATCACCAGAGCAAGACGCAATAAATCTCTGCCTATAATTCTTCTATGCACACAGAGTCATGTTTTCACATTAGTGCCAAAACGAAATTTCTTTGCCAATTTCAAAGCACACTTACTGCTCTTTTTTTTTCGGGCCAAGTGAAAATCTCTTTTTACAATTTGAAATCACTTTTACAGACTGACACATTATGAAACCACTATTTTTGATTTATTTAATTGCACGTGTCCAAGCTGTTTTTTTTTCAGACCACCACCATGTGCATTCTCTGTGACTGCCTACACTCCAGCAAGGGCAACCAGCCTTAGTGATGCTGAATGTATTTGCATTACAGACTTAAACCTGAAAACCCCACTGGCTTGTAAATACTGTGCATGACTATACACGGCAAGGACATGGGTGTGTGCTAAGCCTCTGCTTCTTCCCCCAATAATTCGCTCCCCCTTTCCATCTAATGCAACTGTGAAATCACCAGAGCAAGACGCAATAAATCTCTGCCTATAATTCTTCTATGCACACAGAGTCATGTTTTCACATTAGTGCCAAAACGAAATTTCTTTGCCAATTTGAATGCACACTTACTGCTCTTTTTTTTTCGGGCCAAGTGAAAATCTCTTTTTACAATTTGAAATCACTTTTACAGACTGACACATTATGAAACCACTATTTTTGATTTATTTAATTGCACGTGTCCAAGCTGTTTTTTTTTCAGACCACCACCATGTGCATTCTCTGTGACTGCCTACACTCCACCAAGGGCAACCAGCCATAGTGATGCTGAATGTATTTGCATTACAGACTTAAACCTGAAAACCCCACTGGCTTGTAAATACTGTGCATGACTATACACGGCAAGGACATGGGTGTGTGCTAAGCCTCTGCTTCTTCCCCCAATAATTCGCTCCCCCTTTCCATCTAATGCAACTGTGAAATCACCAGAGCAAGACGCAATAAATCTCTGCCTATAATTCTTCTATGCACACAGAGTCATGTTTTCACATTAGTCCCAAAACGAAATTTCTTTGCCAATTTGAAAGCACACTTACTGCTCTTTTTTTTTTCGGGCCAAGTGAAAATCTCTTTTTACAATTTGAAATCACTTTTACAGACTGACACATTATGAAACCACTATTTTTGATTTATTTAATTGCACGTGTCCAAGCTGTTTTTTTTTCAGACCACCACCATGTGCATTCTCTGTGACTGCCTACACTCCAGCAAGGGCAACCAGCCTTAGTGATGCTGAATGTATTTGCATTACAGACTTAAACCTGAAAACCCCACTGGCTTGTAAATACTATGCATGACTATACACGGCAAGGACATGGGTGTGTGCTAAGCCTCTGCTTCTTCCCCCAATAATTCGCTCCCCCTTTCCATCTAATCCAACTGTAAAATCACCAGAGCAAGACGCAATAAATCTCTGCCTATAATTCTTCTATGCACACAGAGTCATGTTTTCACATTAGTCCCAAAACGAAATTTCTTTGCCAATTTGAAAGCACACTTACTGCTCTTTTTTTTTTTCGGGGCAAGTGTAAATCACTTTTACACACTGACACATTATGAAACCACCATGTGTAACTACAACAAAAACAATTCCCATTTCTATTATTCATTTCTTAAGTTACCACATACATCCCCTCTCAAACTGTAAACTCACCTTTAAAATTAGTTAGTTGTGAAAGAAATGTGACACTCAAACAGCAGATTATCAGAGCCAGGATCTCTGTTGTGTTCACCTCTCTCCTCTCAGCAGAACCAGATAATGGCAAACTTTCCCTCTATTTTTCCACACATATACATGTAAGTTTCAAATCTCAGTGCTTCCCCCTTTTTTTCACATGTATTCACACATTTCTATTGGTTGAAAACGAACCCTTTTCCAAAAGTACCCTTCCCCCAACTTGACTTCTGCCTAGTACCCTTCCCCCAACTTGACTTCTGCCTGCTACCATAGCAACAGCTCATGGAACACTGCTGTGTTCAGTTAGGTCAGAAGTTCGACACACAATGTTTCAATTCCACAGAGCAAGAGTGCTTGACTTTTCAAACCTAACAGCAAATCCATAGTACTGTTCTTTGGTTACACATTTTTTTGTACCAATACAAAACATGCTTCTATTAATTTTCACATACAGCCTAGTTTTTATTCTGGAATGGTATGAAACAGCCAATCAGTTCTTTTTGTTTTAAAAAAATATGTATGCCTCCATTTCCAAACTGTCTTTCTTTTCATATTGCCATTCTACTGAAAGACACCTCCTGAGTGCATCCAGTTCTCCTTTGAAGATGTTCACAGTGTGGATTGTAGGGCACAGCTATGTCTTCTGGAGTGAAAAGTTTGCAGAGAAAACAGATATGGTGAGAGACCTTGCTTTGCCAAATGGAGACATTAAATGGATTGGTCAGAGAGGGTTAAAGTGGCACCAATTGATGCCATTGGTGAAATCCTTCATTCAAATCCAACACCCTGACCTCATAATAGTGCACTGTGGTGGCAATGACCTAGGCACTTTGACTGGGGTAGGTCTGGAAATGCTTATGAAGGACACCTTTGCACAACTGTTTACACTTTTCCCTAAAACTGCCTTTGTGTTTTCCAACATATGCCAAAGGCAAAAATGGAACTGGTCCAATCATTTCTGTCCACAGATTGACAAAGCAAGAAAGCACGTCAACAAATCTGTTTCTGCTTTCCTCCGTGACTATGGTATGGGTGCCATTTACCACAACAACTTGCGTTATGACATGCAAGACATTTATAGAGGAGATGGTGTGCACTTCAATGATGAAGGGAACAGAGTCTTCCTCTTGAACCTTAGACTCTGCATCGGTACTTACTTGTAGGTACCACTAAAAAAATGACTTCATAAACACAACAGCTCTTTTTAGAGCTCCCTAATTTCTAAACTCTTAAATCTGCTTTTCATTTATTTATTTTTATTTTTTTTACCGTACGCTTACCGTAAGCTTACCGTACGCGTACCCCGTGATTTTTTTTAAAATCAATAAATGTTTTTTTTGTACTTTTCTGTCCTTCTTTGACCCCCTTACAATTGTTAGGGGGTCTGTAACTCTCCTCATTGCCCCCTTTCCTTGTTTTCACTCTTTTTTTTCAGAGTGAAATACACAAAATGGCGGCCGCCGCTTCCTGGTTTCGGCCGATTCGAATGTTTACTAAGATCTAAGAGCCAATCAGAATCGCGCTCGCGCACGCCACCGTAGACTTACCGTAAGCGTACGGTAAGCGTACCGTAAGCGGGCTCAGATATATATATTGATTTAAAGGCTATTTTCTCAGAATCTACTGAACAGATTTACACCAAACCTACAAAAGGCACTTCCTTGACCTAGGGACTACCTCTCTGCAAAATTTTGAGTAATTCTGTTCAGCCGTTCGGGCTGTAGCTCGTTCTAAAGGTCCTATGGAAAAATGCATGGGAAAAACGCGTTTTGGGACCCCCCTTTTATCTCAGCCCCCGCTTGACGGATCCCCCCGAGACTTTCAGGGTAGGAGCGGAGCGTAGCGCCCCACCTATTTTGAGAAATTCGCAAGGATTCGTCGACCGGCGCCAAAGTTATTCAAAATAGAATGTTGAGGTTTTCCTATGGAAACGTGGTCCTAACTATAACTACCTACTGGCGACCGCCAGTAGGTAATATATATATATATATATATATATATATATATTATCTACTGGCGGTCGCCAGTAGATAGTTATAGTTAGGACCGTGTTTCCATAGGAAATCCGCCACATTCTATTTGGAATAACTTTGGCGCCGGTTGACGAATCCTCGTGAAATTTTCAAAATAGGTGGGGCGCTCCGCTCCACTCCTACCCTGAAAGTCTCGGGGGGATTCGTCAAGCGGGGGCTGAGAAAAAAGGGGGGTCCCAAAACGCGTTTTCCCCATGCAATTTTCCATAGGGACCTTTAGTCCAAGGTACAGCCCGAACGGCTGAACAGAATTACTTGAAATTTGGCAAAGAGGTAGTCCTCAGGTCAGGCATGTGCCTTTTGCATATAGGGTGTCAATCTGTTCAGTAGTTCCTGAGAAAATCAAAAGTAAAATCACACATATCTGGGCGGAGCCTAACCACACATCTCATCGTGAGATCTGATGGCTGTCAGTACTTCATCCAAGAAGTGTTGGCAGCCATCTTGCGACCAATATACATGATAGCACCTCATTAAAAAGCATTGCAGTTAATAGAAGGTTTTAAGACTTTAGTTACATTATAAATCATTTGTTGATGGTACCATACTCATTTTAGGAATTGTGGTGTGTTCTAAGGTGATTTTACCATGTGAAAAAGCCTTCTGCTGTGATATCACGAACCATGTTTGAGAGAAAACTATTTTCTCATACTTTTCCCACAGAGGTTTGGAAGGTGATCTATAAGCTAAACTGAGAGCATATTTTCTGTAAATTCACATTATCTTTCTCAATCATGTAAGAATGAAGTCTGACATTCTCAGTAAAACATGTACATCCAACAAGGGCAGAGACTGTCAGTTGATTCCTTTGTGTTCTACTGCAGCTTCCCAGAGTGCTCTAAAGAACAACTAGAGCGCTAACAGTCTTACTTATGATAAAAGTATGGCACACCTGAAGCCATATTGATTGGAATAAAGTGGTAACACTTAAAACATTTAATTTACAAAGGAACAAAATGAGGGGGTTCATTTTGCCATATAAATTATGATTAGTGCTGCAGAAAGAAAAACTAGGGCACATTTTGACTTCTGAAATCCTCTTATATTTCATAAAAAACATTCTGACATGCAGACTGAAACATGCACTTTGAATACCAGCATCAGACTTGCCTGGTGAGCAGTAGCTTTACTACAGTGATCTAATGAGCAACTAGAGTGCTAACATTCAGAATTTATGGAAAATGTGTGACACATCTGAATGCCTTCTTGATGGAATCAAAGTAAAAAACTGAAAGTATTTCCTACTGAGGAGACTGCAGTAAATGAGGAAATTAGGAAACTTCATAACAAATAAATCTCCCAAGATGGCCACCAGAGAAAAAAGAGCCCAAATGTAGGCCAAATATCACCCAGATGTAGCCCAAGTATAGCCCAATGACAGAATGTCCCAGAGTGTTCTTAAGAACAACTAGAGTGCTTACTGTCTTACTTATGACAAAAGTATGACACACCTGAAGCCATCTTGATTGGAATAAACTGGTAACACTTAAAACATTTAATTTAAAAAGGAACACAATGAGGGGGTTCATTTTGCCATAGAAATTATGATTAGTGCTGAAGAAAGAAGAATTAGGGCACATTTTGAGTGACTTCTCAAATCCTCTTCTATTTCATTAAAAAATTCTGATATGCAGACTGAAACATGCACTTTTAATACTAGCAGCAGACTTCTGTGGTGAGCAGTAGCTTTACTACAGTGATCTAATGAGCAACTAGAGTGCTAACATTCAGAATTTATGGCAAATGTGTGACATATCTGAATACCTTCTTGATGGAATCAAAGTAAAAAACTGAAAGCATTTCCTTCTGAGGAGACTGCAGTAAATGAGGAAATTAGGAAACTTCACAACAAATAAATCTCCTAAAATGGCCACCAGAGACAAAAGAGGCCAAATGTAGCCCAAATATCACCCAGATGTAGCCCAAATGTAGCCCAATGACAGAAGTGTGCAAAACACTTATTTTTTGTGTATTTGCAGTTTTATATAGTGCAGACTTGTCAGGTTTTGGAGTGCTTTACATGAACATTGGTTACATCACACAAGATCAAATTCATTTTGGTTGTAGACATGGGGAGATTAAGTGATTTGACCAGAATCACAGAATGTTGAGCTGAAGCAGAAACTCCAACCTGTTTCCCCAGTTGCAAAATCTGCAGCGCTGGAAGTAACACCACACCCTCTCCCCTTGGATGCAACATTTAATCAAGTGGTCAACTGGATAAAAAAACATAAAGATTACAAATAATTTAAAAGTTCTTTGTCGATTTTTGAAAACTCAGAAAATATGTCCTCATTTTAGTTTTTTAGAGCACTAACCATAATTTTGATGCAAATAAGACCCTCTCATATATGTAATTTCTAAAGGAAATGCTCTAGGCATTACAGTTTTGATTACATCAAGATGACGTCAGGCATTCCACACTTTTGTAATAAATATAGAATGTTAGCAATCAAGTTGTTCATTGGGATACGGATGAGAGGCAGAGGCCAGGGGCACGGACTCTGAAAATTGAAGGCAGTTAGGAGAGTGCAGAGGCAACAATTTGACCAAACTAGGCAGGCAGGAAGGGCAGTGGCAGCACAACAGACTATGGAGGGCAGTGGAAAGGGGGCAGGGGCAACAAACCAACAATACAGGACTGGCAAGAGAGGCTGTGGCAATATAATAGACCATTGTGGGCAGAAGGAAGAGGCAGTGGTCATACAACCATACATGCCAACAGACCCGTTTCAGCCAGGAAACGTCCAATGTTTTTAAGCTCCAATGGGCTTTACTTGATCTGTTTCCTGTCTACAATCTTCTCTTTTTCAATGTAACTCAAAGGGGAAAATCAATGCCCCAGTTTTATTTCAAAATCTCCCTCTTACCAAGTTCAAAATGTTCGCAAGTATGGTACATTGGATCATGATAGGCAGGAGGAATTGGGGTAGGGACATGGACTTGGATAACTTAGGACAGTAGGGACATTGAGAGGTGCACCAAACTGAACCTACAGGGCAGGCATCAGGGTTTGCAGCAGCACAATACACCACACAGGGCATGCGGGACGGGAGTGCAGCACAACAATCCATAGAAAGCAATAGGGAGGGGACAGGACCATGCACATGGACAACAGACAACAGAGGGGAAAGAGGCAATGGTAGCTAGCTGACCATAATGGACAGACAGGAGAGAAAGCTGCAGCATAACAGACCATAAAGGGCAGGAGGGACGGATCAGGGGCATTACAATGGAACCGACAAGCCAGGAGGGAGGGAATAGGGGTCTGCACATGGAAACAGAGGGCTGGGGGCAAGGGGGCAGGGCAGGAGCAGCAAGATGACCATGGAGGTCAGGCAGGATGGGCACTAGAAACAAGACACACCATGGAGAGCAACAGTGAGACTATGATGGCATACACACAGACCATGGAGGGAAGGTGGGAGGGGGTCAGGAGCAGCTAGCTGACCACACAGGGAAGGTGGGAGGGGCCATGGCAACACAGAAGACCATGCATGGCAAGCGGGAGGGTTAGTGGCAGCACAATGGCTATGATGGGCAAGAAGGAGGGTGCAGGGGCATGCACAAAGGACCATGGAGGATAGAAGGGAGGGTCAGGACCTGGGCACAGACAAGAGAGTTCAGGGGAAGGGGCCTCACAACAGACCACGCGGGGCAGGCAGGAGGAGCAGTTGCAGCACAACAGACCAGGGAGGGCAGAAGGGTGTGGCAGTAAAATGGACCATGGAGGACAGGAGGAAGGGGATAGGGGCATGGCATGTGGACAGGCAGGGTGGAGGTGGCAGGGACAGGTTACAGTCATCTGACAATGCTAGGCAGGTGGTAGGGGAGTGACAGCTCAACAGAACACTCAGAGTAGATAGGAGTGGCAGGTCCATGGAACATGGTGGTCAAAAAGGATGGAGCAGGGGCATGCACAAAGACATCGGAGGGCAGGGGGAAGGAGAATAGGGGCAGCAAGCAAAGCACAGAGGCTAAGCAGGAGGTCAATGATGGGCCATAGAATTGGGCTTTGGAGGGCAGGATGAGTGGACTGGTACATCATGCTAAATGCAGGGCAGTGGCAGCACATCAGACCATGCATGGCAGGAGGGAGGAGGCTAGTCCATGGATTCAGACAACAGAGGATAGGGAGGAGGTGGATGGGGCAGCAAGCTAACTCTTCATAGAAGGTGGGTATTAGGAACTTTATTGTTTTTAAAATGTGTGTCTGTGCGAACTACTTAAAATATGAACAAGTATGCAGCATAATCTCACTTTTATTCAGGAAGAAGAGGACGTTTGGGACTGTGACTCCGGGCTCACTTGGCAGAAACATCCCCTGACCCTCCACCCCCCATCGCAAAATGTAATGCCCGTGAAAAGGGTAGGTGGACGCAGTGTTATATAGAACATAGTCCTGAGAGCACGATTGAAAATGAAAACTAGATATAGTATATGGTATAAACTATGCACCAAAAAGTGTGATATAAGATGAACCAGGGCGTGAAATATAATATGCAATACATTGTGCGCAATGACAGATTCATTGGAGAGCGCGAGATAGCACAGGCACTAGCGCTTGTTATGTGATATGCGCCTTGGAGTGTAACATGCACAGGGCAGTGTTGTGTAACCTAAGTAGTCTCTAAAGTTGTAATATAAAATATGTGCTGGGTAGTGTAACATTGCATAGGCACTGTGACAAAGATATGGATCCCAGATTGTAATATGTATGGCATAGCGCTGTGCTTTATAACATAGGCATCGAGAAAGGCACGTTAGATGGGGCAATATAACCCGTGCGAAGGCAAGTGTGGCAATACATATTCACGGGGTGGTGTTACAGTGCACATGGGCTAGAGAGTGTCATAGCATACGCACTAGCTGGTGGAATACAACACAGAGGTGTGTGGCACTCGGCGGGCACTGGTGGGTGTAACACAGCATTGGGCTCAGCCAGGAGCACGCTGTGACTCTCAAGTGAGGTTTGTCTCCTTTCCAGAAAGTCAAAAAAAAAGTATTACACATCCGGCGGTGGATGTGTGTTTTATTAACCGTGAGGGGGTTTCTTGCATAGTTTGGTCGAATTTTTGTCGAATCCCCTTTGAATGGCTTGGTGTGCATGTGTATTAAATGTGCCCGTCAATAGCTACCCATGTTTGTATAAATAAACGACAAGGGTGTCTACTTGGAGAGTACCCACCAGCGGGGGCGCCGGGATTAGGCACGGTAGGGTGTCAGACATGTCAGAGCTTCACTAGCGGTGTGAATACATTCTACGTGGATTCATTGTATGCATAGTCGCCTTTTAATGAATATCACGCAAATCGTCATGTTGATAGGTACATACGGTTTGTCCAGCATGTCCTAGGTGTTTCTATAAATATATATATATTTTTTTTAATAAAAAACAAAGGCCGGCCCCGGGGGATGGGGTCCCCGGTGCCATAAGTGGCCTGAGGAGGGGTGCAACACAGCCCCCCTCCTAAAGAATAAAAAAATAAATAAAAGGCCATGACCTGGGGGTTGGGGTCCCCGGGGCCGATTAACGCCTTGGGAGGGCCAAATTAATTTTTTTCAACAAAAAAAATTAGGGTGCAGGACCTGGGAGATGGGGTCCCCAGGGCTAATAAATTAGAAAAAGAAAGGGGGCCACACAGCCCTCCTTCTTAAAAATAAATAAATAAAAGACCGGCATCGCGCCGGAGGCCACACCCCCTCCTTGCAGCACTCTGCAAACGCGCCCCCTGGCCAGTTGTAAGTTGAGGAATTAATTCCCCTTCAATACTGAGGGTCCCTGAGGGCCAACTAGCCCAACAGGTATCTCCAGTATGCGCCAGGGAGCTGCGTTGCAGACAGGTGTTCTGAGGCCACGCCCCTTTTTACACCTCCATGCAACGCAGCTCTGTGGCGCTTACTGGAGGTACCTAGTGGGCTAGTTTGACCCTAGGGACCCTTAGGATTCAAGGGGACTTAATCTCTCAACTCAGAATTCCCACAGGCCCTGTGGTGCGTTTTTAAGTTGGGGAAATAATTCCCTTTCAATCCTGAGGGACCTGGGGTCCAACTAGCCCACCAGGTGCTTCCAGTAAGCACCACTGCTCTGCGTTGCAGAGAGGTGGTGCAGGCCATGCCACTTTTTACACCTCTCTGCAACGCAGCTCTGTGGCGCTTACTGGAGTTACCTAGTGGTCTAGTTGGACCCTAGGGACCCTCAGGATTCAAGGGGACTTAATCTCCCAACTTAAAACGGCTGCAGGGCGTGTTTACACAGTGGGGAAGGGAGGGGACGGGGCATGAGGTGACGTGTTCAAACACGCCCTGTGGTGCGTTTTAAGAGGTAGTTTTAATCCCCTGCCCTATTATATACTAGGGGCTTACAGAGGAGGTCATGCTAATCACAGGGGGACCCCAACACATAGTGTGCCCTAGTGTATGTAGGTGTTTTCACTGTATTCTGAGTGTCTTTTAACATAGCACTGGCTCTAGGACTGGTTAGTCAGACTCAGTTACCACCAGTATCCGTCTGAAAAAGTTGAGGGTACAGGATGATTTTGCAACAAGGCTTGTTTCTGCTCTTCTGTTTGTTCTTTCTGCAAGTTATACTTCTTCCTGCACTTTTCTTCGTCTTTGAGGACTTCTGTTGCTTCTTTCTGCATTTCTTTTTTTTCTTTCTGTGCGTTTTTCCTACTTTCTTCAAATGTCCTATCTCTATAGGCATAGCTAGAAATTAGCATTTAAAAAACCTTTGAAATTCACTGAAAAAAACATAGGTTTCAGGCACATTATAGCTAGGAATTAGCATTTAAAAAACCTTAGAAATTCACTGAAAAAACCATAGGTTTCAGGGGTGTTATAGTTAGCTGGACTTTTCACTCATACAAAACCATAGAAATTCCCCCGTTATAGTTAGTTCAGCTAACTATAGCTCGCGCGCCCGCAATGCACTGCTGATGACGTCACATATTACATCACTCATGACATGGTCAGTGACATCACTCATGACATCACTGATGACATCACTGATGACATCATCCTTGTGATAGAGTGGCAGACCTCCTCTCCCCCTAATATAACCTTTGATACACACATTCAAAAATAGAAATTAAAATTTTCAAAACAATGGACATACCAATACCAGTTACAACAACCTATTCAGTAATTGTAAGATCCACATCCACATCCACTCATTCACCAACAGTCCTATACAGTCACTCATACATGTACTCACTCATCATATGTACTCATACACCTATACATCCTGTTACACAACGCCACTCATCCATAAAGTTACTCACACACATAGTCACTCATGCTAATAAGGAATCAAACATCCGTTTACCTGCATATACAGTTATACACACACCACCACACTTACTTCTACAGAAACTTACACATACTTAGTCTTTTTAACAATCACTTATAGAAACACATACTTATTCATACAGGAACTCTTTCAATCTCTCACTCTCACATATACTCACTTATATACACCAATAGTCACATATACTAGTTTAAAACACATGTAGTTACTCATAGAGACACTATTGAGACAGTCATTCACTCACTAACACACCCATGCACACACTCATCCACCCATACAGTCCTGCACACATGCTGTCTTCAACACATACAAACAGTGAGTCACTCATTCATGCACCTATGCACTACGTAATACCCCCCACCGAACCATACAGACATCAGACACTTATACTGATACTCAAAAAACCAACTAATAACCTATATAGACACTCATGTAGCTACTCACCAACCCATGCAGCCACTTATACACAAAGTGAGAGACTGATACAGATATTTACATATTTAAACATTACTCACTAAGCCATGTATTCACTAAGATACACTTAATCAGTCAGTTATACAATCAATTTTTCAAAAACAAATCATCCATTTAGACACTTATATACCAATTTATTCTTCCATTGACCTTGAGATATACATATATAAAACATATTTAATTTTTGAGAAAAACACACATTCACTGGATGATGTCATCAGTGATGTCATTTGAGATGTCATCAGTGATGTCATGAGTGATGTCACTGACCATGTCATGAGTGATGTAATATGTGACGTCATCAGCAGTGCATTGCGGGCGCGCGAGTTATAGTTAGCTGAACTAACTTTAATGGGGGAATTTCCATGGTTTTGTACGAGTGAAAAGTCCAGCTAACTATAACGCCCCTGAAACCTATGGTTTTTTCAGTGAATATATACATATATATATTCAGTGAAAAAACCATAGGTTTCACACACGTTATAGTTAGCGGACATTTCACTCATAAAAAACCATTGAAATTCCCCTGTTATAGTTAGTTAAGCTAACTATAACTCGCGCACCCGCAATCCACTGCTGATGACGTAACATATTACATCACTCATGACATGGTCAGTGACATCACTCATGACATCACTGATGACATCTCAAATGACATCACTGATGACATCATCCTTGTGACAGAGTGGTAGACCTCCTCTCACCCTAATATAACCTTTGATACAAATATTCAAAAATAGAGACTGAAATTTTCAAAAAAATGGACATACCAATATCAGTTACAACAACCTATTCAGTAATTCCAAGATCCACATGCACATCCACTCATTCACCAACAGTCCTGTACAGTCACTCATACATGTACTCACTCATCATATGTACTCATACACCTATACATCCTGTTACACATTGTCACTCATCCATAGAGTTACTCACACATAGTCACTCATGCTAATAAAGAGTCAAACATCCATTTACTTGGATATTCAGTTATACACACACCTCATCACGTACTTCTACAGAAACTTACACATACTTAGTCTTTTAAATAATCACTAATAAAAACACATAATTATTCATACAGGAACTGTTTCAATCTCTCACTCTCACACATACTCACTTATATACACCAATAGTCAAATATACTTCTTTAAAACATATTTAGTAACTCATAAAGACACTATTGAGACAGTCATTCACTCACTAACACACCCATACACACACTCATCCAACCATACAGTCATGCACACATGCTGTCTTCAACACATACAACCAGAGAGTCAATCATACATGCAACTATGCACTACGTAATACCCCCCACCGAACCATGCAGACACTCAGACTGATACTCAAAAAACAACCTAAAATCCAATATAAACACTCATGTAGCTACTCACCAACCCAAGCAGACACTTATACACAAAGTGAGAGACTGATACAGATAATTACATATTTAAACATTACTCACTAAGCCATGTATTCACTAAGATACACTTAATCAGTCAGTTATACAATCAAATTTTCAAAAACAAATCATCCTTTTAGACACTTATATACCCATTTATTTTTCCATCGACCTTGAGATATACATATATAAAACATATTTAATTTTCAGAAAAATACACATTCACTGGATGATGTCATCAGTGATGTCATTTGAGATGTCATCAGTGATGTCATGAGTGATGTCACTGACCATGTCATGAGTGATGTAATATGTTACGTCATCAGCAGTGGATTGCGGGTGCGCGAGTTATAGTTAGCTTAACTAACTATAACGGGGGAATTTCAATGGTTTTTTATGAGTGAAATGTCCGCTAACTATAACGTGTGTGAAACCTATGGTTTTTTCACTGAATTTGCAAGGTTTTTTAAATGCTAAATCCTAACTATAACGTGTGTGAAACCTATGGTTTTTTCAGTGAATTTGCAAGGTTTTTTAAATGCTAATTCCTAACTATAACGTGTGTGAAACTCATGTTTTTTTCAGTGAATTTGTATGGTTTTTTAAATGCTAATTCTTACCTATAACATGTGTGATTCCCATGGTTTTTTCATTGATTTTTTATGTTTGTTTTTTTACAAATTCTTATATTAAACGTGTTTTTTTTTTATATTTGCAAGTGTTTCTTTTTTTTTTTTTTTTTTTTTACTTTATATTCTCTTAAAACACTATGCTTAATTTTAAAAAATTCTGCAATATATTAATTTTTCTCATTTTTTTATTTTCCAAACAGGTAAGATATATTAGTATAACATAGAGATTCTTTTTTTCCTTTTTTTTTTTTTTTTTTTTAAGTGCGCGTACGGTAAGCTTAGGGTAAGCGTACGGTTTGCGTAATGTTCGTAATTTTTCTACTCTTTTTGCGTATGGTTACGCAATTTACGTAGCCGTGCGTACCGCGTACGTGGCGCGTAAGCGTGTACGCTACACGCGCACGTTACGCGGAAGTGTTGGGGCGTGCCCGTTATGCGCATGCGCGCGAGCGTGTGTCTTTTTTACGCGCATGCGTACTTTTACCGTAAGCGCTCCGTAAGCGCACCGTAAGCGTAACGTACGCGCACGGTTGGTCATGTGATCAAGAAACAAAACTTTTGATTGGTTCAAAGTAGTTTCAGTTCTAGAACTCTCCTACGCCACACCCATTCCCCTCATTTCTGCTTGTGATCCCTTAGGAGAAGGAGCTGACTTGTCTTTGGGATACGATGGCAGACCAGCACTCTTCTGCTGAGAGTGAGGCTAGCAGCACCACCATCAGGCAGAGAAAGAGGAAACAGAAGAGCTCTTTTATATGGGAGTATTTTACTTTTCCTGAGGGCGAGAAAAAAGTCAATGCTGCCTTGGTGACTTGCAAGCTGTGCCAGCGTGTACTTTCGAGAGGTAATCCCAACAAGAAGTATTCCTTCGGGAATCACACTATGTTGAGACACCTTGAGGATGTACATCCTAGGACACATGCACGACATACTAGAGGCAACCCTTCAGTAAGTCGAGCAAGCACATCCACAGCAGCTCAGCCGAGTCCTTCTTCGGAAGCTCAGCAGAGCCCTTCATCTTTGGGGGCAGATTCACCTCTTTCTGGTCCTGTGGAAACTAACCATCGGTTTGCAAGGGTTACTATGCGGTGTTCATTTTGCCATGGTCTAATTGTTCATAGGGAGACCAGTCTTCCCCTCATTAAGAACAAAATAGACCAGCACATTTGTCCTACCAGCTAATGTTCCCATTCTTCCTTTCCTCTGTCCCTGCATGAACACAACAGCTCTTTTAAGAGCCAACCTTACCTCTCAACTTTTTTTAATTTTTTCTTAAAAACTTTTTTTTTTTTTTTTTTTTACAGTAAGCGTATTTTTTTTTTTATTTTTTTTTAAAAACACTAAAAAACAATTATCACATTACAAGGTCCTTGAGGGTTAATAACTAAATACTGAAAATCTGTTTGAGGAGAAGTGGAAGAAAGGGACCATCTAATTTCTGACTTACCTGACCCACCCAAAAATGTAATTATAATTTTAAATTTAATTGAAATTGCTTATAAAAATGGCTTTATTTTCCGAAAATTTTCTTTCTCAATCTGGAAAAAAAGAAAAAAGTATTAATATTTAATAAAACATTTTATAATACAGTACACGTATTTACATATTTTCCCAAAAACATTTTTTTTGCCTTTTTTTTGCTGTTTTCAGAATATATTGCATTTCACTATAAATCGTGAAAGCAATTGCATTCATCACTTAACAGCGGGCAAAAAAAAATTAACAATCTCAAAGATTGTTTTAAAATCCCAGAATCTCTTCTCACTAAAACATAACATTATAGAAATGCAAAATATTCCAAAAAAATTTCATCTAATAGCAATAACTATTTCTTTAAAATACCGTCTGACAATTTTGTTACAGAAGCATAATCACAAAAATAATATATCTCAAATAACTCCACAATACATCTGGTTACCTTTCCTTTAGGCCAAATGATAATTTTAAAATTCTTATTTGATTAAATTTCCAATGGTAATCCAATAAAATTCCAAAATTTAAATTGGACAGATGTTACCGATTCTCTCTAAAATTTTGGTTTCCGAAAGATTAATTAGGAATTAAATAAGTCCACAATACAATTGATTACCTTTCCTTTAGGCCAAATGGTATTTTTAAAAATCTTTTTTGATGAAATTTCCAATGGTAATCCAATAAAATTCCAAAATTTAAATTGTACAGATGTTACCGATTCTCTCTAAAATGTTTGGTTTCCGAAAGATTAATTAGGAATTAAATAAGTCCACAATACAATTGGTTACCTTTCCTTTAGGCCAAATGGTAATTTGAAAAATCTTTTTATTTGTAAATTCCAATGGTAATCCAATAAAATGGTAAAAATGTTTTGTACAGATCTTGCCAAGTCTCTCTAAAATTTAGGTTTCAGGAAGATTAGATAGGAATTTGCTAAATCAAAAGGCAAACGTTGCTTGAAAATCAATTGGGAATCATTACACAGTGTCCAGCCTTTTTCACATTTAAGATAAACTGTGTAATGTCCAGAAGTTACAGTAGGTCCTTCATGGAAAATTATTGCAACTGTTACAAAAGTTTTTCCTGAAATTGATAATTGCTGTCCTATAAACTTCTTAATTAAAGTATCCAATTTTGAACCATCAGCTTTACATCGTTGCATCATTAAAATTACATACTGTCCGTATTCCTTTCAAATTAACGTTGAAAACATGTCAGATTTACACTCACCGCATTCCATGCTATGATTAGCATCTTTAACTAATTTAGCAAAAGTGACTGTTTTACTGTCTGGCAATGTTAAATAAATAAACCTTTCAGAATCAACATTAGAGCCACATGTATTGAAACAGTTTTCACAACTATGTTCCCATTTATAAGAGACACCAAACATATTTTCAATTGGCACCCCTTCTTCTTCCAGTACCTGAAGAAAATACATCAAGAATTCCTGTGCGTCTTGCTGTATATTTTGAGAAAACTGTGTTCGTCCTGAACATACATCTAAAAGTTTTCTAATTTTAGTAGCACTTTCTATTTGAGTTTTATCATTACTCAGCTTTTAAAAAAGGAGACTCAACTCAGAACAGAATCTTTTTGTCTGATTTACTATTATCTGCTCTTGCAAACTTTCCAGATAAAATGCAACATTCAGCACTACATTAGCGTAGCAGTTGACACCAGAGCTATTTTCAAAATGACAACCTACAACCTCTTCAACATTTTCCTTTTTCTTTTTGCTTGCAATTTCTTCACTCCTCTTTTTTTTCCTCCTCTCTACATCCTCATTACAGATATTCTCAATTCTCCTTTTTCGAGAAACTACACGTTTCTCCAACACAGGATACTGACCTAAATGAGGAGCATAGGTTCTTCTTAATCTATTATACTCCTTTACACAGTTTGTATCAGCACTAACTTTTGAATCATCAAAGTCTATCATAAATAAACCAGATAATGTTTTCACTCGTGACAAAGCTACATAAGCCATACCTTCTTTGAACACAGTTGAACCAATGTTTACAAATGCACAATCTACAGTCAATCCTTGAGACTTGTGAATAGTTACAGCATATGCTAGAGAAAACGGAAACAGTTTCCTTTGTACATATAAGTCTTTCACAAGCATGAAACGAACTGTACAACGACAAATGTCTATAACTTCTTCTATCTGATCAAATTTTATTTTTAAACATTCAATTCCATCTTTTTTCTGATAATTAATAAAACCCACAACTCTTCCCATAGCTCCATTTACTAAGCCTTTTTCAACATCCAAATTTCTCCTTAAAAATACTCTACAGTTCATGCAAACATATAGATTTTTTTCTAATCCAGCAGTTTTGGAAATGTTCTTCTCTAGTGAATCCAATTTATTTTTCAGTTTGCCTGTTATTGTGATAGTAATTCTTCCATCCTGAATTTTGTCAACTGCTTCCAATTTCCTAATCTCTTCCTTTTCCAATTTCAAAAGCTCCTCATTGAATATTGAGCATTCACGTAGAGTTGGCATTAAGCAGATGACACTTTTCTTTTCTGCAATGTTCTTGTATATCTTCTCTGCAACTATTTCTTCCTTTGGAAATAAATTATGTAGCAACCGACTCTGTAATGCTTTTGTGCCAGCTTCAGTGAGTAGTCCAATTCTGATATCTTTCAGAATACTTCCATATTCTTCATCGTTTGCTTGCCTCATATTAGTAGTAAGTTCCTTGTACTCAAAGAAGGACCAAATATTTGCATTACCAATGCTTCCCAATGACTTCTTTGTGTCTTCATGTGTCACAGTATTAAACACTGGTTGTCCTTTAACTGGAGTAAGCTGTAGAAGATCCCCAAAAACTATGACATGTTTTCCACCAAATAACATGTCATAGTCTGTCCTTAGAATTTGCTGCATTCTTAAATGCACAAAGGCAAGCATTAAGTTTGATACCATGCTCACCTCATCAATAATGAGAACTTGCATCTTCTTCAATACTCTTGAAACTTCCAAGCATGCTTCTCCAGTTAGCTTGTGGTATTGTATTTTGTTCTCATGCTCCACTGGTAACATTAGCAAACGATGTAAGGTGATTCCTTTTATGTTATATGCTGCTAACCCAGTTGGAGCAGTAACCACACAAGACAAAGTTGAATCCGTTTTTTGCTGTAGGTAGCTTCTGATGACTTTCATTAAGAAACTTTTTCCAGTTCCAGCTTGTCCGCTTACATACATCCTGATTGGATGAAATGATGTGCATGAGCACTCTTTTTTTTCATGTAGTAATCCGTGATCAATTTTGTTTCTGATCTCTTCATAAATTTGTTGCTGCTCTTCATTCAGTTGTCTTTCCAAATTTGGTAAGTCTATAAATTCTTCTTGAGCTTGATTCATAGCCGTTTCCACTTCATTCATGGCTATTGCAGCTTCATTTTCAATGATTGGTTGTCCTAGGGGATCTTGACTGAGTGTTCCTGAACTTTGGCTGTCTTGAGAACTGTCTCTAGCTACTTCAGCTGCAATTGTAGTTTCCTGTTCAATTTCTTCATTTAACATTTGCACATAATTTGTGAAAGTACTGCATTCTATGCTGTCTTTGCAAGCATTAAAGGAATCTTCATAGCTTTGAAATTCTCCCAGTAGTTCATCCTCTGTACGCCATGGTTTAAACAGCTGTAAAAGAGCCAAGTAGTAAAATTCCTTTTTGTCAGTAGTGTCGCAACTCAGCTTCCTGTGATTTATCAAACCTCCTTTTGTTTGCTTCACCAAACATCCTTCCTCACCAATGACTTTATATTTTCCATTGTTGATGTCTTCTGTGGCTTTCCGTGAATAAATGTAGTTCTGCAGCACTTCATAAAGACACATGTTCTCTAGATGAAGACTTCTCTTGGGATAATATGTGTCCAACATGTTTGATTTCAAAATATCTGTACTTTCTGGGTCATTCTCGGCCAAATATTCAATTTCTCCAACAGATTTCAGTACCCGATTTCTCATTGCTGCAAGGCCTAAACTTGCCCAAATTATTCTTCTTGGTTTCGAGTAGAGACTTGCAGAAGATAACCCACCTGAACATTCGTAGGATCCAATTTCTCGATGCGATAACATCTTTAAACTGAAACTGTACAGCTTCTTACTGACAGTGTTCTCGTGAGAAATCTCTTCCCACATTTCTTTCAATTCAGTTTTTTCTGATTTAGTAATGTAAGACGTTACATATCGAGCAACAGCAATTGAATTGTCAGCTACATACTGTATATCCATGTTAGCATTCCACATGGATAAAATGACTGGGTTGTAGTCATTTATATTTTTTGATTCTTCTTTTCTTTTAAGGTTGTAGGTATTCTTAGGTGATTTTCTTGTAATAGTATGTCTCACAGATGACATAAAACTGTTTACTCTTCCATTTGAAAGAACAGGTCTAGGAAATCCAAATCGACATTTAGTGTAGTATTTATCTTTGCTCTTGTATTTCCCTCGACAGTATTTTCCACACCGATGACTTTGGAAACGTAAAACTTGCTCCTTTAACTTTTTCTCTTCTGTGCTTTTTGGTATAGCACAAGTTGCATATTCTTCAATGAAAGATAACACTGCTTCATCAGTATCTGTTCCAAACTTTGGGGCATCCTTGATCCACAACAGCATATGAATATGAGGAGCACCTCTTGCCTGGTACTCTTTTCTCCAAAAGAAATCCACTACTTCTCCAAGAGGTGGATTTTTTTTTATTGCAGATGAAGGACATCATAGCCTCAAATCTATGATTGAAATATCTGCAAACATTAACCGGATCCAATGAGCACAGTTCTCCTGCTGTCTTGTATTCGATGTTTTTAATGTTTGAATTTGCCTCTCGTAGAAAATCCAGTAAATCATCCCAAGCGTACTCAGCACAGCTTAGGGTAAGGAACCATGTTGGTGTTCCTAAATTCCGTAACATGCATTTTAATTCACCATGGCGTCGGTACCAATATTCATTTGTCCCACGCTGACAAGCCATCAGATTGATCAGTTGTGTTTCCAAATGATCATCTCGGTGCTGCACTTTCTCCATAAAATCCTTAGCAGACACATTTTGTAAATGTACTCCACTTTTTAAAATGTGATTTACTGCATATGATAATGCAGACAAGTCGCTTTCAAATAAAAGATGGAACAAATAAGGAATACTTTGTCGAAATCTGGGATCTTCTGCATATAGTCTTGTAGTTCGATACTCAGAAGCTGGAATCTGTCATGGACGTTTATCGTATCGTCCTCCTTTTCCTGTAGGAAACAGCTGGGGAAAACATCGAGCTTCCAAGCTCTCCTCCCATACACTCACGGGAGTTCCTTTTGCTTTCTTCATCTGAAACAGATCAATATTGTCTCCCATAACTTCTTTTGAATAAAGAGGATGTATGCTAAAATGTTCATAAATTTCTTCTTCCTTTGACTTGTCCACTTTTTCAATTTGTCCAGTTGGTGTTTCTGTGTCTTCTTGTAAATCTTCTTCTTCTTCTTCTATATAAATTGATTCATACCATTTGTTATTCCTTTTCAAATACAAATTTGCTCTTTGTACTTTCCGTACATCTACCAGCTCCTGCCAAATCTTCTTATTCTTTGTAGGTACACCATTAACCAGAATAACTAATGGTTCAGTTTCCAAAGTATCTGCATCAATAGTTTCCATATTTTTTTTCAAATCCAAGGGCAAATACACCACTCTACCTTTTAAACCTCTCAGTAAATCTGAAGGAGGTAATTTACCAGTTTTGGGCTCCATACGTACTATGGTCTGGAAAGGATGAACACATTGAATAAGTATAGACTCATATGTATTTAATTCAGAAAGTTCGGCAGGAATAGCATCCAATTCTAAATTATTATGTACAGCTCTGGTCGGCATTCTATTTTCCTCTAACTTGTTGTAACAGTATTTACAAATACGCTGATCTTCACCCAATTCAAAACAATTTTCAAGAAATATATATGTGGCAAAATCCTTCCACTTATAATTATCTTCATTTTCACTTTTTCTGTAGAGATCAACATTCCTGGTTTGTTTTCTATAATGAGTTCTGCGGCAACAAATACAAGTAATATTTGGTCTTTCATTAGAGATTATTGCAAATTTTGTTATGTGATCATTAAATGCCTTACTTACAGAGGGTTCTACATTCTCTTCCACTTCTTCCTTATTTACTGTGTCCTTTTCTGCACTTTCTTGTTCTGGACCAAAGTAACAAAACTGAATTTCATTAGTAACCTTCTCTACATCTGATACCGATCCACGGAACAGAGCCCTATTCAATTCATCTAACTTTATTGCTGGACTTTTAGCAAAATACAACCGTCTCACAAACTTTCTCATTTCAGTATGATGAACAGCCAGCATCCTAAAATGATGAAAAACACTTTTACATACTTTTCTAGATAGACAAGCCAGAGAATGTCCCTGCAAACCAGTATTCTCTCTCACTCTGCATGGATCTAGACTTTGAAGCACCTTAATCTTCTGTTTAACACTTTTTTTTACTATATTCTCTTAGAAACTCACGAAATTTATCAATAGATTCCTGACGCACAGTGCAAATACTACTACAATTCCAAGTGTACACTGGGGCTTTAGGACGTCTCCCCATAGCCTCATCCGCCATCACTTGTACCTCATCTCTTGGAACCATTTTCTCCTTCTCCATTATACAACCATTTTTCACTTCATAAGCACGACCTCTGGTGTCAACTGCATGCAGCAAACTATTACTTTGAAAATAACTCTCTTCATTAAAAAAAGGTTCACTACTTGAACTATGCATCCATTCTCCTAAAAACACTTTACAAAAGTTTGTTCTTTTCACTAGTCTTTTCCTTTTGCTTTGTGATTTCAGTACATTGACCATTTTATCTAATGTACGCATCCTGTTCAAAATTAAAATGAATAGTTTCCTTTTTAATTCTAAAGCCTTTGCTGCAATGGCTTCAATTTCTTTTTTTCTTTTATAAAATTTAGCTTTTTTCTTATATTTCCTCACATCCTTTATCAAATTGGACATAACTCTTCTCTGAAACATTTTTCTACGAATCTCTTTAAACGCTGTTTTTCTTTTTAAGTTAATCTTTATTGTTTCTGAAGGTACATTTGCATTAACTAAATGCTCAATTTTTTCCTGTTGTTTTCTATTTAAAACATTCTTTCTAGTACAGACATTTTGTACATTTTTCCTTTTTTTGAAGATATTGCTTAAAAAATCTTTTGTCTGCTTACCAGAAGACTTTCTCTTTTTCCCAACATGAGCATCTCCAACTAACTTAGGTCCTCCAGTTGTCTTCAAATATAGTTTTTTTTGTGGTTTTTCCTTAGTCTGGATTTTGTAGGCATCTTAAATTTTGTTCACTGCTCTTCAGCAATACCTGAAAAAAACTAAAAAAAAATTCCTTTATTTTATTTAAATATATTACTACATTTTTTATGATCTTTTCAAATCTTAAAATACTATGTACCCCTTTCCTACAAGTGAAAATCACAATAACACCATCACAAATTAAATATCTAAAAACAATGCCTGTGTGCACACAGAGTCATGGTTTGAAATTAGGCAGAAAACGAAATTTCTTTGCCAATTGGAAAGCACACTTACTACTCTTTTTTTGGCAAGTGATATGTACTTTTACAGTCTGACACATTTTGAATCCACTTTTCAGATTCTGAAAAAAGCACATGTCCAAACAGCTTTTTGATACCAGAAACATGTGTAACCTGGGTGACTGACTACACTCCAGCAAGGGCAACCAGCCTTAGTGTTGCTGAATGTATTTGCATTACTGACTGCAACCTCAAACCCCACTCGGTTGTGAATACTATGCATGATTCCACAGGATAAGCAGCTGGGTGTGTGCTAAGAGTCTGCTTCTGCAGAAAAAATAGCTCCCCCTTTCCATCTAATGCAAATGTAAAATTACCAGAGTAATACGCAATAAATCTCTGTCTATAATTCCTCTTTGCACACAGAGTCATGGTTTGATATTAGTCAGAAAACAAAATTTATTTGCCAATTTGAAAGCACACTTACTACTCTTTTTTTGGCAAGTGATATGTACTTTTACAGTCTGACACATTTTGAATCCACTTTTCAGATTCTGAAAAAAGCACATGTCCAAACAGCTTTTTGAGACCAGAAACATGTGTAACCTGGGTGACTGACTACACTCCAGCAAGGGCAACCAGCCTTAGTGTTGCTGAATGTATTTGCATTACTGACTGCAACCTCAAACCCCACTCGGTTGTGAATACTATGCATGGTTCCACAGGATAAGCAGCTGGGTGTGTGCTAAGAGTCTGCTTCTGCAGAAAAAATAGCTCCCCCTTTCCTACTAATGCAACTGTAAAATTACCAGAGTAATACGCAATAAATCTCTGTCTATAATTCCTCTTTGCACACAGAGTCATGGTTTGATATTAGTCAGAAAATGAAATTTCTTTGCCAATTGGAAAGCACACTTCCTACTGTTTTTTTTGGCAAGTGATAAGTACTTTTACAGTCTGACACATTTTGAATCCACTTTTCAGATTCTGAAAAAAGCACATGTCCAAACAGCTTTTTGATACCAGAAACATGTGTAACCTGGGTGACTGACTACACTCCAGCAAGGGCAACCAGCCTTAGTGTTGCTGAATGTATTTGCATTACTGACTGCAACCTCAAACCCCACTCGGTTGTGAATACTATGCATGGTTCCACAGGATAAGCAGCTGGGTGTGTGCTAAGAGTCTGCTTCTGCAGAAAAAAATAGCTCCCCCTTTCCATCTAATGCAAATGTAAAATTACCAGAGTAATTCGCAATAAATCTCTGCCTATAATTCCCCTTTGCACACAGAGTCATGGTTTGATATTAGTCAGAAAACGAAATTTCTTTGCCAATTTGAAAGCACACTTACTACTCTTTTTTTGGCAAGTGATATGTACTTTTACAGTCTGACACATTTTGAATCCACTTTTCAGATTCTGAAAAAAGCACATGTCCAAACAGCTTTTTGAGACCAGAAACATGTGTAACCTGGGTGACTGACTACACTCCAGCAAGGGCAACCAGCCTTAGTGATGCTGAATGTATTTGCATTACTGACTGCAACCTCAAACCCTAAAAGTATTCCTCATTTATAACAATACACCTTATTTTATGGTGAAAACATAGTCCATATTATTTTACATGTTCCTTACATTTAAATTTCTCCCAAAACACAAAACGATAAACACAACTTCAACAAAAGGAATTCCAATTCTATTATTCATTTCTTAATTTACCATATACATCCCCTCTCAAACTCATAACTCACCTTTAAAATTAGTTAGTTGTGAAAGAAATGTGGCACTCAAACAGCAGATTATCAGAGCCAGGATCTCTGTTCTGTACACCTCTCTCCTCTCAGCAGAACCAGATAATGGCAATGTTTCCCTCTCTTTTTCCACACATATACATGTTAATTTCAAATCTCAGTGCTTCCCCCTTTTTTTCAAATGTAATCACACATTTCTATTGGTTGAAAACCAACCCTTTTCCAAAAGTGCCCTTCCCCCAACTTGACTTCAGCCTAGTACCCTTCCCCCAACTTGACTTCTGCCTGCTACCATAGCAACAGCTCTTGAAACACTGCTGTGTAGAGTTAGGTCAGAAGTTCACCACACAATGTTTCATTTCCAAAGAGCAAGAGTGTTTGACTTTTCAAACCTAACAGCAAATCCATAGTACTGTTCTTTGGTAACACATTTTTCTGTACCAATACAAAACATGCTTCTATATATTGACACATACAGCCTAGTTTTTAGTGTAGAATGGTATGAAACAGCCAATGAGTTCTTTTTATTTTAAAAAAATATGTATGCCTCCATTTCCAAACTGTCTTTCATTTCTTTTTCCCATTCTACTGAAATACACCTCCTGAGTGCATCCCGATCTCCTTGGAAGATGTTCACAGTGTGGATTGTAGGGCACAGCTATGTCTTATGGAGTGAAAAGTATGCAGAGAAAACAGGTATGGTGAGAGACCTTGCTTTGCCAAATGTAGACATTAAATGGATTGGTCAGAGAGGGTTAAAGTGGCACCAATTGATGCCATTGGTGAAATCCTTCATGCAAATCCAACACCCTGACCTCATAATAGTGCACTGTGGTGGCAGTGACCTAGGCACTTTGACTGGGGTAGGTCTGGAAATGCTTATGAAGGAGACCTTTGCACAACTGTTTTCACTTTTCCCTAAAACTGCCTTTGCGTATTCTAACATATGCCAAAGGCAAAAATGGAACTGGTCCAATCATTTTTGTCCGCAGATTGACAAAGCAAGAAAGCACGTCAACAAATCTGTTTCTGCTTTCCTCCAAGACTATGGTATGGGTTCCATTTACCACAACAACTTGCGTTACGACATGCAAGACATTTATAGAGGAGATGGTGTACACTTCACTGATGAAGGGAACAGAGTCTTCCTCTTGAACCTTAGACTCTGCATCGGTACTTACTTGTAGGTACCACTAAAAAATCAAATCACTTCATAAACACAACGGCTCTTTTTAGAGCCCCCTAATATCTAAACACTTAAATCTGAATTTTATTTCTTTTTTTATTTTTTTTTTCTACCGTACGCGTACGGTAAGCTCACCGTAAGCTTACCGTACGCGTACCCCGCGATTTTTTTTTAAAATTAATAAATGGTTTTTTTGTACTTTTCTGTCCTTCTTTGACCCCCTTTCAAATGTTAGGGGGTCTGTAACTCTCTTCCTTGCCCCCTTTTCAAGTTATCTCCCTTTTTTTTTCTGTGTGAAACACACGAAATGGCAGCCGACACTTCCTGATTTCGTCCGATTCGAATGTTTACAGTCATGTGACAACCAATCAGATTTGAGCTCGCGCACGGCACCGTACGCGTACGGTAAGCTTACGGTAAGCTTACGGTAAGCGCACCGTAAGCTGCCACAGATATATATATTGATTTAAATGCTATTTTCTCAGGAACTACTGAACAGATTTACACCAGACCTACAAAAGGCACTTCCTTGACCTGTAGACTACCTCTCTGCCAAATTTCAAGTAACTCTGTTCAGCCGTTCGGGCTGTAGCTGTGTCTAAAGGTCCTATGGAAAAATGCATGGGAAAAACACGTTTTGGGACCCCCCTTTTTTCTCAGCCCCCGCTTTACGAATCCCCCCGAGACTTTCAGGGTAGGAGCAGAGCGTAGCGCCCCATTAGTTGTGAAAATTTCGCGAGGATTCGTCGACCGGCGCCAAAGTTATTCCAAATAGAATGTTGCGGTTTTCCTATGGAAACAGGGTCCTAACTATAACTACCTACTGGCGACCGCCAGTAGGTAATATATATACATATATATATATTCACTGAAAAAACCATAGGTTTCAGGGGCGTTATAGTTAGGAATTGGCATTTAAAAAACCTTAGAAATTCACTGAAAAAAACATAGGTTTCAGGGCCGTTATAGTTAGCTGGACATTTCCCTCATATAAAACCCTAGAAATTCCCCAGTTATAGTTAGTTCAGCTAACTATAACTCGCGCCCCCGCAATGCACTGCTGATGACGTCACATATTACATCACTCATGACATGGTCATTTACATCACTGATGACATCACTGATGACATCTGAAATGACATCACTGATGACATCACTGATGACGTCATCCAGTGAGTGTGTGTTTCTGTAAATTTGAAATATGTTTAATATATATATAGGGAAAAACCTATGGAAGAATGAGTGGGTGTATAAGTGTGTGAATGGATGATTTAGTAGGTGTGTGACTGACTCTATAAGTGAGTCATTAAACGTATCTTACTCCAGACTAGTGACTAAACTGTGTGAATGTCTGTATCTGTCTGTCTGTTGGTGTATAAGCGGCTGCATGGTTTTGTGAATAGCTATATGAGAGTTTCTATGGGTTATTGATTGGTTGTCTGAGTATCTGTTTGGGTGCCTGAGTGTTTGTGTGGGTGGGGTGTGTGTGACTCTGTGCATACATGTGTGAGTGGGTGATTCTATGGGTGCATGGTTTTAAGAGTGCATCTGTGATGGAGTGTATGGTTGGGTGAGTGTATGTATGGGTGTGTTAGTGATTGAATGTATATCTCAGTGGTACATGTGTGAGTAACTACATATGTAAAAGGCAGTTTATATGTGTGTAAGAGTATATAAGTGGGTATATGTGAGAGTGGGTGATTGTTATAGTGGCTGTATGGATGAGTGTGTGCTTGTATCAGTGATTGTATAAGAGCGTAAGAATGTGGTACTATTTTTATGAGTAAGTGAACTTGTGTTTGTATAACTGCATAGGTGAGTAAATGGGAGTGTGATTAATTATTTGCATGACTGACTAGGTGTGAGAGTACCTCTATGGATGATTGGTGGTGTGTGAGTGTCTATGTAGGTGTATAAATGCATATGATAGTCCTGTACTGATTCACCGTAAGTATGAGTGACTGTACAGGTGAGTGAGTGGATGTGTGTGTAGATCTAAGAGTCAATGAGTGGGTATGTAGTTATTGGTATTGGAGTATCTATGGTTTTGAGAATGGACGTCTGAAATTTTGATTGAGTATATCAAAGGGTGTGAGAAGATGCACTAATTTATCACATGGATGACGTCATCAGTGATGTCATTTCAGATGTCATCAGTGATGTCATCAGTGATGTCACTGACCATGTCATGAGTGATGTAATATGTGCCGTCATCAGCAGTGCATTGCGGGGGCGCGAGTTATAGTTAGCTGAACTAACTATAACGGGGGAATTTCTAGGGTTTTGTACGAGGGAAATGTCCAGCTAACTATAACGCCCCTGAAACCTATGGTTTTTTCAGTGAATATATATATATTCAAAGAAAAAACCATAGGTTTCAGGGGTGTTATAGTTAGCTGCCCATTTCACTCGTACAAAACCATAGAAATTCCTCCGTTATAGTTAGTTCTGCTAACTATAACTCACGCGCCTGCAATGCACTGCTGATGATGTCACATATTGCATCATTCATGACATGGTCAGTGACATCACTGATGACATCACTGATGACATCTCAAATGACATCACTGATGACATCATCCACTGAATGTGGTTTAGTTTGAAATTTAAATATGTATTATATATATACCAATCGGTATTGAAGATTGAGTGGATATATAACTGTCTGGATGGAGGATTAATAGCTCTCTGACTGTCTTTTTAAGTGAATAATTAAAAGTGTCTCACTTAATACATGGATTAGTAACTAAACTATGTGAATGTGTGCAGCACTGTCTCTGTTGTTGTATAACATGCTGCCTCAGTTGGTCACTAACTACATGAGTGTGTATATTAGTTATTGATTAGTTGGGTGAGTATTTGTATGGGACACTGAGTTTGTGTGTGGTTGGATGGGGTGTGTGTAACTCTATGCATAGATATGTGAATGGTTGATTGACTAGGTGTATGGGTTTAAGAGTGCATGTGGAAACAGTTGTTTGGGTGACTGAGTGTATTTATTTGTGTGTTGGTGAGCGAATATATGTTTTAGTTGTACATCTTCAACAAAGTAAAAAAATAAAAGCCATTGTATGTGAGAGTTGGTGAATATAAATAAGTTTGTGTAAGAGTCAGTGATTGTGAGCGTAAATATATGAACGAGGGTATAATTGTAATGGTGCTTTTTTAACATATTAATGATGAGTTACTATGTGTTTGAATAAATGAGGTGTCGTTGGATAATTGTGTAAGTGAGTAAATTTAAGTGCGATACATTTTTTTCATGAGTGAGTAGGATGACTGCATAACCGACTAAGATGACTGCTGATGTGTCAATGTCTATATATGTGTATAAGTGCATTTGATAGTGTTCTATTAATTAATGACTGCATGTATAGATGATTCTGTTGTTGAAAGGGTAGTTGTGTGTGTAGACGTAGGAATCAGTGATTGGGTATGTAGTAACTGGTATTGGTGTGTCAATGGTTTCAAATATGGTACTCTGTATTTTACAGTGAGTGATGAAAGGTTATACTAGTGTATGATGTGGTGTATCGGATTGTCAAGTGGATGATGTCATCAGTGATGTCATTTGAGATGTCATCAGTGATGTCATCAGTGATGTCACTGACCATGTCATGAATTATGCAATATGTGACATCATCAGCAGTGCAGTGCGGGCGCGTGAGTTATAGTTAGCAGAACTAACTATAATGTAGGAATTTCTATGGTTTTGTACGAGTGAAATGGGCAGCTAACTATAACACCCCTTAAACCTATGGTTTTTTCTGTGAATTTCTAAGGTTTTTTAAATTCTAATTTCTAACTATAACGTCTCTGAAACCTATGTTTTTTTTCAGTGAATTTCAAAGGTTTTTTAAATGCTAACTTTTAAGTGTGATAGTAGTTATATCTATTTTTTGTACTGATTTTCTACAGTTTTTTAACTGTTTATTTATAAATATTTTATTCATTGAATAACATTATATATTTTTCTGAAAATTGCAAAAACACATTTTTGAATTAAAACTGAAATATTGATTAATTTTCTTGTTTTCATTTTTTATTTTAATATATTTATATCATTTTCTTTAAAAAAAAAGTGTACACATCACGGTGGGTGCGCGCATTCTAGCCTCCATTTTAGAAAAGTCATGAAGGATCCGTGTTTGTTGTGCGACGGCTGCGTGTTTTTCAGTTACATCATATACATTTAATATCACGTGATATGTGCGATTGGTATGCGACCAGTTGCGACTGTTTGCACGCTTGCGGGTCCAGAGTGACATCATATACGTGCTGGGGCACGCTGGGTGCGCGACTCCTGCAAAAAAAAATTATGTTCCAAAATGATATGTATGTGTCTTTAATATACATATTAAGGCAAGAGATTATGTACGATATTCATCAAAATAATATATTTGTACTCATAAGAAACTTATATTTTTTTAAATATATTTTCGCGAAGTCGGGTGAGTGTGTCGTGAGTGCAGAAAACCAGGTCAGCAGAGCTGCTGTAGAGCCAGAAAACCAGGTCAGCAGAGCTGCTCTAGAGCCTAAGAACTAGGTCAGCAGAGCTGCTCTAGAGTCAGAGAACCAGGTCAGCAGAGCTGCTGTAGAGCCAGAGAAACCAGGTCAGCAGAGCTGCTTTAGAGGGAGAGAACCAGGTCAGCAGAGCTGCTTTAGAGCCAGAGAACCAGGCCAGCAGAGCTGCTTTAGAGCCAGAGAACCAGGCCAGCAGAGCTGCTTTAGAGCCAGAGAACCAGGTCAGCAGAGCTACTCTAGAGCCAGAGAACCAAATCAGCAGAGCTGCTTTAGAGCCATAGAACCAGGTCAGCAGAGCTGCTTTAGAGCCAGAGAACCAAGTCAGTAGAGCTGGTCTAGAGCCTAAGAACCAGGTCAACAGAGCTGCTATAGAGCCAGAGAACCAGGTCAGCAGAGCTGCTGCAGAGCCAGAGAAACCAGGTCAGTAGAGCTGCTTTAGAGGGAGAGAACCAGGTCAGCAGAGCTTCTATAGAGCCAGTGAACCATGTCAGCAGAACTGCTTCAGAGCCATAGAACTGGGTCAACGGAACTGCTTTAGATCCAGAGAACCAGGTCTGCAGAGCTGTTGTAGAGCCAGAGAACTAGATCAGCAGAGCTGCTCTGTAGCATAAGAACTAGGTCAGCAGAGCTGCTCTAGATCCAGAGAACCAGGTCAGCAGACTTGCTATAGAGACAGAGAAACCAGGTCAGCAGAGCTGCTTTAGAGAGAGAGAACCAGGTCAGCAGAGCTGCTTTAGGGCCAGAGAACCAGGTCAGCAGAGCTGCTCTAGCTGACACTGACTGACTGACACTGACTGACTGACACTGACTGATTGACACTGACTGACACTGATTGACGCTGACTGACACTGACTGACTGACACTGATTGACTGACACTGACTGACTGACACTGATTGACTGACACTGACTGACACTGATTGACTGACACTTACAGACTGACTGACACTGACTGACTGACATTGACTGACATTGACTGACACTGACTGACACTGACTGACTACTCTCTACTACTCTACTACTGACTCTCTACTACTCTACTACTCTCTCTATACTACTCACTCTCTACTACTCACTCTCTACTACTCTCTACTACTCACTCTCTACTACTCTATTACTCTCTACTACTCACTCTCTACTACTCACTCTCAACTACTCACTCTCTACTACTCTACTACTCACTCTCTACTACTCACTGGCTACTACTCTCTACTACTCACTCTCTACTACTCACTCTCTACTACTCACGCTCTACTACTCTCTACTACTCACTCTCTACTACTCTCTACTATTCACTCTCTACTACTCACTCTCTACTACTCACTCTACTACTTTCTACTACTCTCTACCACTCACTCTCTACTATTCTACTACTCACTCTCTACTACTCTCTACTACTCACTCGCTACTACTCTCTACTACTCACTCTTTACTACACTCTCTACTACTCTCTCTCTACTACTCACTCTCTACTATTCTCTCTCTACTACTCACTCTCTACTACTCTCTACTACTCACTCAACTACTCTCTGCTGCTCTCTAGCACTCACTCTCTACTACTCTACTACTCTCTCTCTACTACTCACTCTCTACTACTCTCTCTCTATAAATCTCTACTACTCTCTACTACTCACTCTCTACTACTCACTATACTACTCTCTACTACTCACTCTCTACTACTCTCTCTCTACTACTCACTCTCTACTATTCACTCTCTACTACTCACTCTCTACCACTCGCTCTCTACTACTCACTCTCCACTACTCACTCTCTACTACTCGCTCTCTACTACTCTCTACTACTCACTCTCTACTACTCACTCTCTACTACTCTCTACTACTCTCTCAGCTACTCACTCTCTACTACTCACTCTCTACTACTCTACTACTCTCTACTACTCGCTCTACTACTCACTCTCTACTATTCTCTACTACTCACTCTACTACTCTCTCCTACTCTCTACCACTCACTCTCTACTACTCTACTACTCACTCTCTACTACTCTCTCTACTACTCACTCTACTACTCTATACTACTCACTCTGTACTACTCTCTACTACTCACTCTCTACTACTCTCTACTGCTCACTCTCCACTACTGATTCTCTACTACTCGCTCTCAACTACTCTCTACTACTCACTCTACTACTCACTCTCTACTACTCTACTATTCTCTCTACTTCTCACTCTCTACTACTCTCTCCACTACTCACTCTCTACTACTCACTCTCTACTACACACTCTCTACTACTTGCTCTTTGCTACTCGCTCTCTACTACTCTCTAGTACACACTCTAATACTCACTCTCTACTACTCTCTACTACTCACTCACTACTACTCCACTACTCTCTACTACTCACTCTCTACTACTCACTCTCTACTACTCTACTACTCTCTACTACTCTCTCTCTACTACTCACTCTCTACTACTCACTCTCTACTACTCTCTCTACCACTCTCTACTACTCACTCTCTACTACTCTCTACTACTCACTCTCTACTACTCTCTCTACCACTCTCTACTACTCACTCTCTACTACTCTCTACTACTCACTCTCTACTACTCTCTCTCTACTACTCTCTACTACTCACTCTGCTACTCACTCTCTACTACTCTCTACTACTCATTCTCTACTACCCACTCTCTACTACTCTCTACTACTCACTCTCTACTACTCTCTACTACTTTCTACTACTCACTCTACTACTCACTCTCTACTACTCTCAACTACTCACTCTCTAATACTCACTCTCTACTACTCACTCTCTACTACTCACTCTACTACTCTCTACTACTCACTCTCTGATACTTTCTCTACTACTCTCTACTACTCACTCTCTACTCTCTATTACTCGCTCTCTACTCTCTACCTCTCTACCTCTCTCTCTACTACTCTCTACCTCTCTACCTCTACCTCTCTACCTCTACACCTCTACCCATACACTTCTACCTCTCTACCTCTCTGTACATGCACACATATGCACATATATATATGCATATATATGGATATGCATTTATATATTCACTGAAAAAACCATAGATTTCAGGGGCGTTATAGTTAGCTGGACTTTTCACTTGTACAAAACGATTGAAATTCCCCCGTTATAGTTAGTTCAGCTAACTATAACTCGCGCGCCCGCAATGCACTGCTGATGACGTCACATATTACATCACTCATGACATGGTCAGTGACATCACTCATGACATCACTGATGACATCTCAAATGACATCACTGATGACATCATCCAGTGAATGTGTGTTTTTCTCAAAAATTAAATATGTTTTATATATGTATATCTCAAGGTCGATGGAAGAATAAATGGGTATATAAGTGTCTAAATGGATGATTTGTTTTTGAAAAATTGATTGTGTAACTGACTGATTAAGTGTATCATAGTGAATACATGGCTTAGTGAGTAATGTTTAAATATGTAAATATCTGTATCAGTCTCTCACTTTGTGTATAAGTGGCTGCATGGGTTTGTGAGTAGCTACATGGGTGTCTATATAGGTTATTAGTTGGTTTTTTGAGTATCAGTCTGAGTGTCTGCATGGTTTGGTGGGGGGTATTACGTAGTGCATTGGTGCATGAATGAGTGACTCACTGTTTGTAAGTGTTGAAGACAGCATGTGTGCAGGACTGTATGGGTGGATGAGTGTGTGTATGGGTGTGTTAGTGAGTGAATGACTGTCTCAATAGTGTCTTTATGAGTAACTACATATGTTTTAAACTAGTATATGTGACTATTGGTGTATATAAGTGATTATATGTGAGAGTGAGAGATTGAAAGAGTTCCTGTATGAATAAGTATGTGTTTCTATAAGTGATTGTTTAAAAGACTAAGTATGTGTAAGTTTCCGTAGAAGTAAGTGTGGTGGTGTGTGTATAACTGTATATGCAAGTAAATGTATGTTTGATTCATTATTAGCATGAGTGACTATGTGTGTGAGTAACTCTATGGATGAGTGGCATTGTGTAACAGGATGCATAGGTGTATGAGTACATATGATGAGTGAGTACATGTATGAGTGACTGTATAGGACTGTTGGTGAATGAGTGGATGTGTATGTGGATCTTAGAATTACTGAAGAGGTTGCTGTAACTGGTATTGGTATGTCCATTGTTTTGAAAATTTTAGTCTCTATTTTTGAATGTGTGTATCAAAGGTTATATTAGGGTGAGACGAGGTCTGCCACTCTATCACAAGGATGATGTCATCAGTGATGTCATTTGAGATGTCATCAGTGATGTCATGAGTGATGTGACTGACCATATCATGAGTGATGTAATATATGACGTCATCAGCAGTGCATTGCGGGCGCGCGAGTTATAGTTAGCTGAACTAACTATAACGGGGGAATTTCAATGGTTTTGTACAAGTGAAAAGTCCAGCTAACTATAATGCCCCTGAAACCGATGGTTTTTTCAGTGAATTTCTGAGGTTTTTTAAATACTAATTCCTAACTATAAAGTGCCTGAAACCTATGTTTTTTTCTGTGAATTTCAAAGCTTTTTTAAATGCTAATTTCTAACTATGCCTACAGAGATAGGACATGTGAAGAAAGAAGAAAAAATGCACAGAAAGAAAAAAAAGAAGTGCAGAAAGAAGCAACAGAAGTCCTCAAAGACGAAGAAAGTGCAGGAAGAAGGATAACGTGCAGAAAGAACAAAAAGAAGAGCAGAAAGAAGCCTTGTTGCAAAATCATCCTGTACCCTCAACTTTTTCAGACGGATACTGGTGGTAACTGAGTCTGACTAACCAGTCCTAGAGCCAGTGCTATGTTAAAAGACACTTAGAATACAGTGAAAACACCTACATACACTAGGGAACATTATGCGTTGGGGTCCCCTGTGATTAGCATGACCTCCTCTGTAAGCCCCTAGTATATAATAGGGCAGGGGGATTAAAACTACCTCTAAAAACGGGCCACAGGGCGTTTTTGCAGAAGTTAACTCAGGCCCCGTCCCCTCCCTTCACCACTGTGTAAACACGCCCTGTGTCCATTTTTAGTTGGGAGATTAAGTTCATTTGAATCCTGAGGGTCCCTAGGGTCCAACTAGCCCACTAGGTACCTCCAGTAAGTGCCACAGAGCTGCGTTGCAGAGAGGTGTAAAAAGTGGCATGGCCTGGACCACCTCTCTGCAATGCAGCTCAGTGGTGCTTAATGGAAGCACTTGGTGGGCTAGTTAGCCCCCAGGGGCCCTCAGGATTGAAGGGAAATTATATCCCCAATTTAAAACGTGCCATAGTGCGTGTTTGCACACGTCACCTCAGGCCCCGTCCCCTCCCTTCACCACTGTGTAAACGCGCCCTGTGGCTGTTCTGAGTTGAGAGATTAAGTCCCCTTGAATCCTAAGGGTCCATAGGGTCAAACTAGACCACTAGGTACCTCCAGTAAGCACCACAGAGCTGCGTTGCAGAGAGTTGTAAAAAGGGGCTTGGCCTCAGAACACCTGTCTGCAGCACAGCTCCCGGGCGCATACTGGAGAAGCCTGTTGGGCTAGTTGGCCCACAGGGACCCTCAGTATTGAAGAGGAATTAATTCCCCAACTTACAACTCGCCAGGGGGCGCGTTTGCAGAGTGCTGCAAGGAGGGGGCGTGGCCTCCGGCACTATACCAGTCTTTTATTTATTTTATTTTTTTAAAAAGGGGGGCTGTGTGGTTCCCCTTCTTATTCTAATTTATTGGCCCTGATGACCCCATCTCCCAAGGCCTGTCTCCTAATTATATTTTTTTGAGAAAAAAAAATTGGAAGGGCGCCGCGTGGCCCCCCTCCCAAGGCCTTAATCGGCCCCAGGGACCCCAATCCCCAGGGCCGGCCACTGTTTTTTATTATTTTTAAAAAATATATATTTATAGACACACCTAGGACATGCTGGACAAACCGTACGTACCTATCACCATGACGATTTGCGTGATATTCATTAAAAGGTGACTATGCATACAATGTATCCACGTGGAATGTATTTACACCACTAGTGAAGCTCTGACATGTCTGATGCCCTACCGTGCCCAATCCCGGTAGACACCCTTGTCGTTTTTTTATACATACATGGGTAGCTATTGACGGGCACATTTAATACACACGCACACCAAGCCATTCAAAGGGGATTCGACAAAAATTCGACTAAAACTATGCAAGAAACCCCCCTCACGGTTAATAAAACACACATCCACAGCCGGATGTGTAATACTTTTTATTTTACTCTCTGGAAAGGGGACGAACATCACTTGAGAGTCACAGCGCGCTCCTGGCAGAGCCCAATGCTGTGTTACACCCACCATTGCCTGCCGAGTGCCACACACCTCTGTGTTGTATTCCACTAGCTAGTGCATATGCTATGACACTCTCTAGCCCATGTGCACTGTAACACGACCCCGTGAATATGTCATGCCACACTTGTCTTCGCACGGGTTATATTGCCCCATCTAACATGCCTTCCTCGATGCCTATGTTATACCGCACAGCGCTATGCCATACATATTACAATCTGGGATCCATATCTTTGTCACAGTGCATATGCAACGTTACACTCCCCAGCACATATTTTATATTACAACTTTAGAGTCTAGTTAGGTTACACAACACTGCCCTGTGCATATTACACTCCAAGGCGCATATCGCATAGCACGCGCTAGTGCCTGTGCTATCTCGCGCTCTCCAATGAATCTGTCACTGCGAACAATGTATTGCATATTATATCACGCCCGGTTCATCTTATATCACACTTTTTGGTGCATAGTTTATACCATACACTATATCTAGTTTTCATTTTCAATCGTGCTCTCAGGACTATGTTCTATATAACACTGTGTGCACCTACCCTTTTCACTGGCATTACATTTTGCGATAGGGGTGGAGGGTCAGGGGGTGTTTCTGCCAAGTGAGCCCGGAGTCAGAGTCACAAACGTCCTCTTCTTTCTGAATAAAAGTGAGATTATGCTGCATACTTGTTCATATTTTAAGTAGTTCGCACAGACACGCGTTTTAAAAACAATAAAGTTCCTAATACCCGCCTTCTCTGAACAGTTAGCTTGCTGCCCCATCCCCCTCCTCCCTATCCTCTGTTGTGTGAATCCATGGACTAGCCTCCTCCCTCCTGCCATTCATGGTCTGATGTGCTGCCACTGCCCTCAATTTAGTATGATGTACCAGTCCACTCCTCCTGCCCTCCATTGCCCTATTCTATGCCCCATCATTGACCTCCTGCTTAAACTCTGTGCTTAGCTTGCTGCCCCTATTCTCCTTCCCCCTGCCCTCCGATGTCTTTGTGCATGCCCCTGCTCCATCCTTTTTGCCCACCATGTTCCATGGACCTGCCACTCCTATTTACTCTGAGTGTTCTGTTGAGCTGCCACTCCCCCCCACCTGCCTAGCATTGTCAGATGACTGTAACCTGTCCCTGCCACCTCCACCCTGCCTGTCCACTTGCCATGCCCCTATCCTCTTCCTCCTGTCCTACATGGTCCATTGTACTGCCACACCCTTCTGCCCTCCCTGGTCTGTTGTGCTGCAACTGCTCCTCCTGCCTGCCCCATGTGGTCTGTTGTGAGGTCCCTTCCCCTGAACTTTCTTGTCTTTGCGCAGGTCCTGACCCTCCCTTCTATCCTCCATCGTCCTTTGTGCATGCCCCTGCACCCTCCTTCTTGCCCATCATAGCCATTGTTCTGCCACTAACCCTCCCACTTGCCATGCATGGTCTTCTGTGCTGCCATGGTCCCTCCCACCTTCCCTGTGTGGTCAGTTAGCTGCCCCTGACCCCCTCCCACCTTCCTTCCATGGTCTGTGTGTTGCATCCTGTATTATGTAAGTTATTTGTTCTGCTCTGTGATCTGGGCTCACTGGAATATGGAACACGGTGTCTGCGTGGTATGGTTTGTGTTCCATATTCCAGGGGTCGAGAGTTGGTGTTTTCCTGTAGCTTGATGTGCTGTGTCTCGAACTTCCTACATAAAGAAACGTTATTTGTACCTACCTCGTTCCCTGGAGTTTGAATTTTACAATTGGCGACGAGTTGTGGAAGGTGTTGCTGCCACTTCATTTGCGAGGCACAGGTGCGCTGCAGCTTTCATTTGGATCCACGCTGTTTGTGGTGGTAGAGACGTGAGAAGCATTCTCTTTTCATTGCCGTAGTCTTTTCAGGCTGTGGATCCCTATGGGAGCCGGATATTTTGGCTTTCAATTTTGATGGCTCTAAGATTGATTTCATTGGTTACAAAGAAGTACCCATTTGATTTAAAGGTAATTCCACTATCATCAAGTTATATATTACTCCTAAAGGGGTTAATGTGCTGGGATGGCGTGACCAAGCCAGACTTGGCGTTATGTTAAATCCCAGAGACAAGGAACCAGTTTCTGTTCTAGCTCTAACTGTGTCTACAATTGATTTTTCACAGATGTTTCCTCTAGTTTTTTCAGATAAGTTAGGGAAACTTAAAGGTTTCACACACAAGATTAAGGTCAAGTTGAGTGCTATCCCTGTTAAACAAAAACTTAGAGGTGTTCCAATCAACATCAGAGAAGACTTAAGAAACATGTTGGATACCATGGTTAAGGATGGTATTATTGAGGAAGTGGAGTCCTCGGAGTGGGTGTCTCCCATTGTTTTGGCCCTTAAACCGGATAAAAGTATTAGGTTGTGTGTTGATTTAAGAGCCCTTAATTCTAACCTTGTTGTGGATTGTCATCCCCTTCCGAATATCAATGAGATGATATGTATGTTGGATGGAGCATGTGTATTTTCCACTCTTGACCTTCGGTCAGCTTATCATCAAATTGAACTCACGGAGGATTCTAGACATTACACAGCGTTTATAACACCACATGGTCTTTTTCAGTTCAAAAGAATGCCTTTTGGCCTGGCTTCGGCCGCTTCTGTTTTCCAGAGAGCTATGTATCACATTTTCAGAGACTTGTCTGCTTTTGTAAAATGTTTTCAGGACGATATTTTGATTTTTTCGAAAAATGATGATGAGCATTATCTACATGTAAAAGAAGTCTGTTCTAGGTTAAGTGAATATGGGCTTACACTCAAAGCCACTAAATGCAAATTCTTCTGTAAATCTGTGGAATATCTGGGACACACACTGTCTGGGGATGGGGTGGTACCAAAAAAGGTTTTGGTTGATGCTATCATCAATTCTCCAGCTCCTGATAATAAGGATAAATTGTTATCATTTGCTGGGCTATGTGAATACTATAGCAAGTTTATATGTAATTTTGCAACCAAAATGGAACCTCTCAGAGTGTTGATGAGGAAGTCTTCTGAGTTTGTATGGACTGACAAACAGGATGCAGCCTTCAAGTGTATCAAAGAGGAGATTGTTAATGCCCCAACCTTGAGGTCGTTTTGTGTCAACAAAAGATGCATTATCACTGTCGATGCTAGTCTTTATGGACCAGGTGGGGTTCTTAGCCAATGTTCTGGTAAGGATGAATGGTGTGTAGCTTTTGCTTCAAAGACCTTGTCTGAAACGGAAAGAAGATATGCTGTTATTGAGAGGGAATTGTTGGCTTGTGTCTGGGCGATTGAGCATTTTCGCAACTATATTTGGGGAAGCAGATTCACACTGAGAACGGATCATAAACCGTTGGTTGGAATTTTGTCTCCTGGGGGTGGTTGGAACTCCACTGCTCGCATAGCTCGTCTTACATCCCGTTTACAGGAGTATGATTTTGAAGTTGCTTTTGTTCCGGGCAGAAACAATGAAACTGCAGATTTTTTGTCTAGGTTACCATGTGATGATAGTTGTGTTTCTTCGATTGAACAGGATATGGATGTTGTTGCAACGTTGAAAGACTTTGTATCTCAGGATTTTGTAAAATTGTCAGAAAGTGAATGGGCGTTTGAAATGGGTAATGACCCGTTGTACCAGGAAATTTTGGGTTGTGTGAAAAATGGGTGGCCTAAGGAAAAGGAGGTTTCTGCTGATCTTGCTCCTTTTTGTCGGGTATCTGCCGACATTGAGGAAAGTGATGGTTTAATTTTCAAAGGGGGTAAGATTGTTCCTCCGAATGCCATGCAGAAGAAAATTTTATGTATTTCACATCAAACTCATTTAGGTATGTCTTCGATGAAGCGTTTGATTAGGGCTAACTTTTGGTGGCCGGGCCTTGACAAAATGGTGGATAGAACTGTTAGGGAGTGTTCAGAGTGCATTAGTAGCGATAAGATGCTTCACACTTCTTCTGCTCCGCTTAAACCGGTGGAGTGGCCAGTGTTCCCTTGGCAAAAGGTGGCTTTTGACATTTCTGGTCCGTTTAGCAGTCTGCCTCACAGTGCTCGCTTTGCTTTGGTTTTGATCGACTATCATTCTAAGTGGCCTGAGGTTAAGTTTGTGGCTAGCATTTCTACTCAGTCTATTGTGACTTTCTTTAGGGAAGTTTTTGCTCGTGAAGGGTATCCTGAGATAATTGTTACGGATAATGGGGTACAACTTACATCTCATGAGATGCAGGAGTTTTTAGGTATGTCTAACATCAAACATGTTACTACGTCTCTGTATGAACCAAGGGAGAATGGTCAAGTGGAGCGATTTAACAGGGTTCTCAAGGACAGTGTTCAGGTGGCACAAAGGTCAAGTGAACCTTGGTTGGATGTAGTCAGGAAGAAGCTGTGGGTTTATCGGATCACTCCGCATTCAGTGACAGGCATTAGTCCTTTCAGGTTGTTGAAAGGGAGGGAGCCTTCGTCTGAAATTTGTCCTTGGTGGATTAAAAAGTACAGTAAAACTGATGATACTACTGATATTGATGCTGTTGCTAGACAGGTTAAAAGTAAACAGGAGGTGATGAAAAATAGATTTGATGATAAAATGAATGTCAAGGTTCCTGACTTTGTTGTTGGAGATTGGGTTAGGGTCAGGAAGCCTGGGTTTTTGGTTAAGGGTTGTTCTAAATTTTACCATCCCATTAAGGTGGTGAAAGTTTGTAAGAACAGTGTGATCACTCAGGATGGAAGGGTTTGGAATGTTAGAAGGGTGGCAAGGTACAAAATGCCTGTGGTGGTTGAATCTTGTGTATCACATAATTTGTCTGATTTTTCAAAGTCAAAAAATGCTCCTCCTTCCTCATCTTCTGTGGCATGTAAATCAAAAGATGTTCCTCCTTCCTCATCTTCTGTGGCATGTAGAGTTAAGGATAATCTTCGCGAAAGAAGGTTACGTGTACGGTTCTTAGATTAACATTGTCTTTTATTAAGGGGGGAAATGTGTTGCATCCTGTATTATGTAAGTTATTTGTTCTGCTCTGTGATCTGGGCTCACTGGAATATGGAACACGGTGTCTGCGTGGTATGGTTTGTGTTCCATATTCCAGGGGTCGAGAGTTGGTGTTTTCCTGTAGCTTGATGTGCTGTGTCTCGAACTTCCTACATAAAGAAACGTTATTTGTACCTACCTCGTTCCCTGGAGTTTGAATTTTACACTGTGTATATGCCATCACAGTCTCACTCTTGCTCTTCATGGTGTGTCTTGCTTCTAGTGCCCATCCTGCCTGACCTCCATGGTTATCTTGCTGCTCCTGCCCTGCCCCTTTACCCCCAGCCCTCTGTTTACATGTGCAGACCCCTACTCCCTCCCTCCTGGCTTGTCTGTTCCATTGTAATGCCCCTGATCTGTCCCTCCTGCCCTTTATGGTCTGTTATGCTGCAGATTTCTCTCCTGTCTGTACATTATGGTCAGCTAGCTACCATTGCCTCTTACCCCTCTGTTCTCTGTTGTACATGTGCATGGTCCTGTCCCCTCCCTCTTGCTTTCTATGGATTGTTGTGCTGCACTCCCGTCCTGCATGCACTGTGTGGTGTATTGTGCTGCTGCAAACCCTGATGCCTGCCCTGCAGGGTCAGTTTGGTGCACCTCTCCATGTCCCTCCTGTCCTCTGTTATCCAAGTCCATGTCCCTACCCCATTTCCTTCCATGATCCAATGTACCATACTTGCGAACATTTTGAACTTGGTAAGAGGGAGATTTTGAAAAAAAACTGGGGTATTGATTTTCCCCTTTGAGTTACATTGAAAAAGAGGAGATTGTAGACAGGAGAAAGATCAAATAAAGCCCATTTGAGCTTAAAAACATTGGAAGTTTCCTGGTTGAATCGGGTCTGTTGGCATGTATCGTTGTACTACCATTGCCTCTTCCTTCTGCCCACAATGGTCTATTACATTGCCACAGCCTCTCTTGCAAGTCCTGTATTGTTGGTTTGTTGCCCCTGCCCCCCTTTCCACTGCCCTCCATAGTCTGTTGTGCTTCCACGGCCCTTCCTGCCTGCTCAGTGTGGTTAAATTGTTGCCTTTGCACCCTCCTACCTGCCTTCAATTTTCAGAGTCCGTGCCCCTGGCCTCTGCCTCTCAACCGTATCCTAATGAACAACTAGATTGCTAACATTCTATATTTATTACAAAAGTGTGGAACGCCTGACGTCATCTTGATGTAATCAAAACTGTAATACCTAGAGCATTTCCTTTAGAAATTCCATATATGAGAGGGTCTTATTTGCATCAAAATTATGGTTAGTGCTCTAATAGACTAAAATGAGGACATATTTTCTGAGTTTTCAAATAGCGACAAAGCACTTTTAAATTATTTGTTATCTTTATGTTTTTTTATCCAGTTGACCACTTGATTAAATGTTGCACTTGGGAGAGGATGTGGTGTTACTTCCAGAACTGCAAACTTTGCAACTGGGGAACCAGGTTGGAGTTTCTGCTTCAGCTCGACATTCTGTTTTTCTGGTCAAATCACTTAATCTCCCCATGTCTACAACCAAAATGAATTTGTTCTTGTGTGATGTAACCAATGCTCATGTAAAGCACTCCAATACCTGACAAGTCTGCACTATATAAAACTGCAAAAACACAAAATAAGAAGTGTTTTGCACACTTCTGTCATTGGACTATATTTGGGCTACATCTGGGTGATTTTGGGCTACATTTGGGCTCTTTTGTCTCCGGTGGCCATCTTGGGAGATTTATTTGTTATGAAGTTTCCTACTTTCCTCATGTACTGCAGTCTCCTCAGTAGGAAATGCTTTCAGTTTTTTACTTTGATTCCATCATGAAGGTATTCAGATATGTCACACATTTGCCATAAATTCTGAATGTTAGCACTCTAGTTGCTAATTAGATCACTGTAGTAAAACTACTGTTCACCATGGAAGTCTGCTCCTGGTATTAAAAGTGCATGTTTCAGTCTGCATGTCAGAATTTTTTAATGAAATAGAAGAGGATTTGAGAAGTCACTCAAAATGTGCCCTCATTTTTCTTTCTTCAGCATTAATCATAATTTCTATGGAAAAATGAACCCCCTCATTGTGTTACTTTTTAAATTAAATGTTTTGTGTTACCAGTTTATTCCAATCAAGATGGCTTCAGGTGTGCCATACTTTTGTCATAACGAAGACAGTAAGCGCTCTAGTTGTTTTTAAGAACACTCTGGGACATTTTGTCATTGGGCTATACTTGGGCTACATCTGGGTGATATTTGGGCTACATTTGGGCTCTTTTGTCTCTGGTGGCCATCTTGGGAGACTTATTTGTTATGAAGTTTCCTAATTTCCTCATTTATTGCAGTCTCCTCAGTAGGAAATACTTTCAGGTTTTTACTTTGATTCCATCAAGAAGGCATTCAGATGTGTCACACATTTGCCATCAATTCAGAATGTTAACACTCTTTTTGCTCATTATATCACTGTAGTAAAGCTACTGCTCACCAGGGAAGTCTGCTGCTGGTATTGCAAGTGCATGTTTCAGTCTGCATGTCAGAATTTTTTAATGAAATAGAAGAGGATTTGAGAGGTCACTGAAAATGTGCCCTAATTTTTCTTTCTGCAGCACTAATCATACTTTCTATGGAAAAATGAACCCCCTCATTTTGTTCCTTTTTAAAATAAATGTTTTAAGAGTTACCACTTTAATCCAATCAAGATGGCTTCAGGTGTGCCATACGTTTATCATAGGTAGGACTGTTAGCGCTCTAGTTGTTCTTTGGAACACTCTGGGAAGCTGCAGTAGAACACAAAGGAATCAACTGACAGTCTCTGCCCTTGTTGGATGTACATGTTTTACTGAGAATGTCAGACTTCATTCTCACATGACTGAGAAAGATAATGTGAATTTACAGAAAATAAGCTCTCAGTTTAGCTTATAGATCACCTTCCAAACCTCTGTGGGAAAAGCATGAGAAAATATTTTTCTCTCAATCATGATATCCCACATGGTGAAATCACCTTAGAACATACCACAATTCCTAAAATAAGTATGGTACCATAAACAAATGATTTATAATGTAACTAAAGTCTTAAAACCTTCTATTAACTGCAATGCTTTTTAATGAGGTGCTATCATGTATATTGGTCCCAAGATGACTGCCAACACTTCTTGGATGAAGTGCTGACAGCCAATCAGATCTCAGGATGAGATGTGTGGTTAGGCTCCGCCCAGATATGTATGTGATTTTACTTTTGATTTTCTCAGGAACTACTGAACAGATTGACACAATATATGCAAAAGGCACATCCCTGAGCTGAGGACTACCTCTCTGTCAAATTTCAAGTAATTCTGTTCAGCCGTTCGGGCTGTACCTTGGACTAATGGTCCCTATGGAAAATTGCATGGGGAAAACGTGTTTTGGGACCCCCCGTTTTTCTCAGCCCCCGCTTGACGAATCCCCCCGAGACTTTCAGGGTAGTAGCTGAGCGGAGCGCCCCATTAATTTTGAAAATTTCACGAACATAAGTCAACCGGCGCCAAAGTTATTCAAAATAGAATTTTCAGATTTCCTATGGGAACTCGGTCCTAACTATAACTATCGACTGGCGACCGCCAGTAGATAATATATATATATATATTCACTGAAAAATCCAAAGGTTTCAGGCACGCTATAGTTTGAAATTCGCATTTAAAAAACCTTTGAAATTCACTGAAAAAACCATAGGTTTTTCAGAAAGTTATAGTTAGCAGGACATTTCACTCGTACAAAACCAGTGAAATTTCCCCGTTATAGTTAGTTCAGCTAACTATAACCCGTGCCTCCGCAATGCACTGCTGATGACGTCACATATTACATCACTCATGACATGGTCAGTGACATCACTGATGACATCTCAAATGACATCACTGATGACATCACTATTGGCATTATCCTGTGACTGTGTGTTTCTGTAAAGTTTAAATATGTTTAATATATATAGGGAAAGGCGTGTTAAAGAATGAGTGGGTGTATAAGTGTCTGAATGTATGATTTAGTAGGTGCGTGACTGACTCTATAAGTGAGTGATTAAACATATCTTACTGAATGCATGGGTTAGTGACTAAACTGTGTGACTGTCTGTATCCGTCTGTCTGTTGGTGTGTAACCGGCTATATGGGTTTGTGAATAGCTTCATGAGTGTCTATATGTGTTATTGATTGGTTGTCTGAGTATCTGTATGGGTGCCTGAGTGTTTATGTGGGTGGGGTGTGTGTGACTCTGTGCGTAGATGTGTGAGTGGGTCATTCACTGGGTGCATGGTTTCAAGAGTGCATCTGTGATAGACTGTATGGCTGGGTGAGTGTGTGTATGGGTGTGTTAGTGAGTGAATGTATATCTCAGTGGTACATGTGTGAGTAACTACATATGTGAAAGGCAGTATATATGTGTGTTGGAGTATATAAATGTCTATAAGTGAGAGTGTGTGATTCTGAGAGGGGATGTATGGATGACTCTGTGCTTGTATCAGTGATTGTATAAGAGCGTAATAATGTGCTAGTATTTGTATGAGTGATTGAGCTGGTGTGTGTATAACTGTATAGGTGAGTAAATGGAAGTGTGATTAATTATTTGCATGACTGACTAGGTGTGTGAGTACCTCTATGGATTAGTGGTGGTGTGTGAGTGTTTATATAGGTGTATGAGTGCATATGATAGTCCTGTACTGATTGACCATAAGTATGAGTGATTGTACGGGTGAGTGAGTGGATGTGTGTGGAAACCTAAGAATCAGTGAATGTGTATGTAGTTATTGCTGTTGGAGTGTTTATGGTTTTGAGAATGGCAATTCTGTAATTTAGAGTGGGTGTATCAAAAGTTATATTAGGGTATGAGAAGATGCATCAATTTATCACATGGATGATGTCATCAGTGATGTCATCAGTGATGTCATTTGAGATGTCATCAGTGATGTCTCTGACCATGTCATGAGTGATGGAATATGTGACGTCATCAGCAGTGCATTGCGGGGGCATGAGCTATAGTTAGCTGAACTAACTATAACGGGGGAATTTCACTGGTTTTGTACGAGTGAAATGTCCTCCTAACTATAACTTTCTGTAAAATTGTTTTTTTCAGTGAATTTCTAAGGTTTTTTTAATGCTAATCTCTAACTATAATGTACCTGAAACCTTTGGTTTTTTCTGTGAAATTCAAAGGTTTTTTAAATGCTAATTTCTAACTATAACGTGCCTGAAAACTATGGTTTTTTAAGTGAATTTCAAAGGTTTTTAAATGCTAGTTTCTAACTATGCCTAGAGAGGTAGGACATGTGAAGAAAGAAGAAAAAACGCACAGAATGAAGCTAAAGAAATGCACGAGGAAGCAACAGAAGTCCAGAAAGAGGAAGAAAAGTGCAGAAAGAAGCAAGACATGTGCAGAAAGAACCAACAGAGGAGCAGAAAGAGGCCTTGTTCCAAAATTATCCTGTGCCCACCAACCTTTTCAGACGGGTACTGGTGGTAACTGACTCTGACTAACCAGGCCTAGAGCCAGTGCTATGCTAAAACACACTTAGAATACAGTTAAAACACCTACAAACACTAGGGAACACTATGCATTGTGGTATCCCTGTGATTAGCATGACCTCCTCTGTAAGGCCCTAGTACATAATAGGGCATGGGGATTAAAACTGCTTCTTAAAATGCGCTATGGGGCTCGTTTGCACAGTGCTGAAGGGGGGGCCTGAGGTGACATGTGTGCAAACACTCCCTGTGGCCGTTTTAAGTTGGGAGATTAAGTTCCCTTGAATCCTGACGGTCCCTGTGGTCCAACTAGCCAACCAGGTACCGCCAGTAAGCGCCACAGAGCTGTGTTGCAGAGAGGTGTAAAAAGGGGCGTGGCCTGGCCCACCTCTCTGCATCGCAGCTCTGTTGCGCTTACTGGAGGTACCTGGTGGGGTTGTTGGCCCCCAGGGACCCTCAGAATCGAATAGGAATTAATTTCCCAACTTAAAACGCACCACAGGGCATGTTTGCACACATGTCACCTCAGGCCCTGCCCCCTCCCTTCACCACTGTGCCAACACACCCTGTGGCATGTTTTAAGTTGGGAGATTAAGTCCCCTTGAATCCTGAGGGTCCCTGGGGTCCAACTAGCCCACCAAGTACCTCCAGTAAGCACCACAATGCTGCGTTGCAGAGAGGTGTAAAAAGGGGCATGGCCTGGTGCACTTCTCTGCAACGCAGCGCAGTGGCACTTACTGGAAGCACCTGGTGAGCTAGTTGGCCCCAAGAGGCCCTCAGAATTGAAGGGGAATTATTTCCCCAACTTTAAAGGCGCTTGTTTGCACATGTCACCTCAGGCCCCGCCCCCTCCCTTCACCACTGTGTAAACACACCCCATGGCACGTTTTAAGTTGGGGGATTAAGTCCCCTGAAATCCTGAGGGTCCCTGGGGTCCAATTAGCCCACCAGGTACCTCCAGTAAGTGCCACAGAGCTGTGTTGCAAAGAGGTGTAAAAAGAGGCTTTGCCTGGACCACCTCTCTGCAATGCAGGTCTGTGGTGCTTACTGGAGGTACCTGGTGGGCTATGTGGCCCCCAGGGGCCCTCAGGATTGAAGGGGAATTAATTCCCAAACTTAAAACGCACCACAGTTTGTGTTTGCACACATGTCACCTCAGGCCCCACCCCCTCCCTTCACCACTGTGCAAACGCGCCCCGTGGCATGTTTTAAGTTGGGGGATTAAATGCCCTTGAATCCTGAGGGTCCTTGTGGTACAACTAGCCCACCAGGTACCTCCAGTAAGCGCCACAGAGCTGCGTTGCAGAGAGGTGTAAAAAGGGGCATGGCCCGGAACACCTCTCTGCAACGCAGCGCAGTGGCACTTACTGGAAGCACCTGGTGAGCTAGGTGGCCCCCAGAGGCCCTCAGAATTGAAGGGGAATTAATTCCCCAACTTTAAACGCACCACAGGGCGTGTTTGCACATGTCACTTCAGGCCCCAACCCCTCCCTTCACCACTGTGTAAACACACCCCATGGCACGTTTTAAGATGGGTGATTAAGTCCCCTCGAATCCTAAGGGTCCCTGGGGTCCAACTAGCCCACCAGGTACCTCCAGTAAGCACCACAGAGCTGCGTTGAAGAGCGGTGTAAAAAGGGGCTTTGCCTGGACCACCTCTCTGCAATGCAGGTCTGTGGCGCTTACTGGAGGTACCTGGTGGGGTAGTTGTCCCCCAGGGGCACTCAAGATAGAAGGGGAATAAAGTCCCCAACTGAAAACACGCCACGGGGCGTGTTTGCACACGTCACCTCAGGCCCCACCCCCTCACTTCACCACTGTGTAAACACGCCCCATGGCACATTTTAAGTTAGGGGATTAAGTCCCCTCGAATACTGAAGGTCCCTGGGGACCAACTAACCCTCAGGTACGTTATAGTTAGAAATTAGAATTTAAAAAACCTCAGAAATTCACTAGAAAAAACATTGGTTTCAGGAACGTTATAGTTAGTTAGACATTTTACTCGTACAAAACCATAGAAATTCTGGTGTTATAGTTAGTTCAGCTAACTATAACTCGTGCCTCCACAATGCACTGCTGATGACTTCACATATTACATCATTCATGACATTGTCAGTGACATCACTGATGACATCACTGATGACATCTCAAATGACTGTGTGTTTCCGTAAAGTTTAAATTTATTTTGTATATATGCCAAGCTGTATTGAAGAATGAGTGGGTGTATAAGTGTTTGTATGGAGGATTTGGGAGGTACATGACTGACTGTATAAGTGAGTGATTAAATGTGTTTTTCTGAATGCATGGGTTAGTGACTAAACTGTGTGAAAGTCTGTATCAGTCAGTCTGTTGTTGTGTAAGCTGCTGCATGGGTTGGTGAGTAGCTGTAGGAGTGTCTATATGGGTTATTGATTGCTTGCCTGAGTATTTGTATGGCTGCCTGAGTGTGTGTGTGGGTGGATGGGAGGTATGTGACTCTGTGCATAGATGTGTGCGTGGTTGATTCACTGGGTGTATGGGTTCAAGAGTGCATGTGGAAACAGCTGTATGGGTGGGTGAGTGTATGTATGGGTGTGTTGGTGAGTGAATGGATGTCTCAGTGGTACATGTGCAAGTAACTACATATGTAAAAGGTAGTATATGTGAGTGATGGTGTATATAAATAACTATATGTGAGAGTCAGTAATTGTGAGAGTGGCTGCATGGATGAGTGTGTATTTGTATCAGTGATTCTATAAGAGAGTAATTATGTGTTAGTATCTGTATGAATAAGTGAGGTGGTGTCTGTATAAAAAGTATAGGTGGGTAAATGGAAGTATGATTGATTCTTTGCATGACTGACTAGGTGTGTGAGTAACTCTGGATATGTGGCAGTGTGTGAGTGTCTGTCTAGGTATATGAGTGCATATGATAGTGTTGAATTGATGAGTGACTGCGTGTATGAGTGACTGTATGGGTGAATGAGTGTAGACCTAGGAATCAGTCAGTGAGTATTTAGTAACTGGTATTGATGTGTCTATTTTTTCGAAAATGGTAGTCTGTATTTTAGAGTGGGTGTATCAAAGGTTATATTCAGGTGTAAGTAGGTGCATCAGATTTTCATGTGGATGATGTCATCAGTGATGTCATCAGTGATGTCATTTGAGATGTCATCAGTGATGTCACTGACCATGTCATGAATGATGTAATATGTGATGTCATCAGCAGTGCATTGCGGGGGCACGAGTTATAGTTAGCTGAACTAACTATAACACCGGAATTTCTATGGTTTTGTACGAGTGAAATGTCCAACTAACTATAACGTTCCTGAAACCTATGTTTTTTTCAGTGAATTTCTTTTGTTTTTGAATGTTAATTTCTAACTATAACAAGCCTGAAACCTATGTTTTTTTTGGTGAATTTCTATGGTTTTTTAAATGCTAATTTCTAACTATAATGTGCCTGAAACCTATGTTTTTTTCAGTGAATTTCAAAGGTTTTTTAAATGAAAATTTGTAATTCTAATGTACCTCAATCCTATGTTTTTTTTATTTTCTATACATGTATATATTTAAAAAAATTGTGAATACTTTTTAGTTAGGAAAACTATATTCATTCTTTTTTTTAAAAATATTATACAGAAGTCGCGCAACCTTCGCGCATCCTACACGATCGCATTCTGGTAGCCATTTTTAAAAGTCACACTGGGGTCGCGACTTTAGCGTAATTTGTAAGTATGAAATATCTTTAAATTAATTATAAATAAAAGTTTTCCTTTAAGTGTCTGTCTAAATTTATTAATAAAAGTATTTTTAAAGTATTATATTTGTTGGACCCGGCCCTTCTGGCAGGTTCACCCCGAAACTTTTTGCTTTTTGTTGGTGACTTGGTTTAGTGATTTTTGGACTTCTGCGCACTTTACCACTGTGTCCCAGGGTAAAGTGCATGCGTGTTGTGAGGTTGGAATGCATGGGGGAATGTATGTGTCCTGGTAGTTCCTGATGCGTGGGGTGTGCAGGCCCGTGTTTGGTATGTGCGGACTCGTGTGATTGAATGCTGCGCGTTGATGTGTGCGGCGTGCATGTACCTAGTGTGGAAGTGCCACTTCTAGAAGTGGGCACTTCAGTGTGCAGTATGAAATGTGTGGCTTGTCTGGCGATTGGCTGGTGAGGTCATGTGACGGACTAGGGAAATCCCCAGAGTCAGGGGGAGTCACCCAGTGGTGAATGGGGAGTTAGCATGCTGATGGCTGGGGAGGAGTATACCTGGGTCCTGAATAGGACAGGGCTTTCCCCACACAATGCTGGCGCTGGCTCCTGTGGTGCGTCTAATGACCCTAGCCCTGCCAGTGAATAGGGAGAGGGGCTGAGCAAAACAAAGTGCTCAGGAACCTGTTGGAACTGGTTCGCCCCTTCCCTGCACCTTAGACAAAGCCTTGTACTGTATAAAAAGGGGCTGTGTCCCCTTACATGGTGTTCTCTTGCAGGATCATCTGAGGGGGGGCCTGCTGCTGCTGGGCGCCAGGAGAGACCGCCACTGGGGACTGCCTCCCTGCTGGAGGGCCCTGTGTGCTGGCTCTGGGCCCAGCCTTTGCCCCCTGTTCTTTAAGGACTCTTTACTGGACCTTTTTGTTGATCTGCAGCGCCTGGGAGCGCTCCTTGAACTTTGTAGCGCTGTGCGCACTGTTTTCCTGGACTTGCTATCTTTGTAGCGCCTGGGAGCGCTTGTTGGGCTTTATAGCGCTGGGAGCGCTGTGCGTGGCTTTATAGCGCTGTGAGCGCTTTGATTCTGCTTGCGGGTGCCCACCCCGCTTATTGGCGTTTATGACCAGGGAGCCTACCCCTCTTATTGCTGAGGTTTCCGATCACTGCTGCAGCCCGGTCCGGGGAAACCCGGAAGTCAGGCAGCCTTTGTTGAGACGGGGGCGGGACTTCGAAGCAGGAAGCAGGCGGGAGCCTACCCCGCGCTCCTGCGTAGTGCCCGGGTGAAGCGAGGACGTCATGGGAGGAAGCGGGCGGGAGCCTACCCCGCGCTTCCCCCAGGAGAGAAGGACTGCTGAGGCGGCGGGGCCCCGAGGCACATTGTCGGTGCCTGCCCCGCCACGAGAGAGAGCCGTCCTGACGCCGGAGTCCCCAGAGAAGAGCCCGGTAAGTGGTGAAGGGCTGGGGGACTCCGTATGTGTGGGACTCTGACGGACCAGAGACATTGTCGAGGTCTGAGCGCGTGGCGCTCCAACAACGCCGCATTGCTCACGAGCCCTGTGAGGCTCCAAAACAGGGCGTATTGGTTTAGAGCCCCGAGGCTCTAGGGGGCATTTCTTAGTGAGTAGAGCGGCCCCGGAAGGCAGCGGGCCGCTCCTACGTGTCCCAGGGCACATTGGTGGTGCCCATGCTCAGTTCTACAGCTGCCCAGCACTTAGTGGGCAGCTGCACCGTTTAGGCGGGGATAATTTACATTCTGGCTGGCGCCGCTGGCGCGGCTTGACTGAACGCAGGGCGTCCTAGCCCCTTCCAGGCCAGTTGGCCCAGGGACTGCCACAGGTGGTGGTGACTATGAGTTTTGCGCTGTTGTCCCTACCTGCACCTCTGAATGTGTGTTGATGCATCATGTGCCTTGTTTTACACCTCTGAATGTTTTATGCATCATGTGTTTTCCTTCCTTGCACCTCTGAATGTGTTTTTATGCGTCACGTGCCATTGCTTTACACCTCTGAATGTTTTTAGGCATCATGTGTTTTCCTTCCCTACACCTCTGAATGTGATGCATCATGTGTAACGTTCTATTACCCCTACAGGTATTGTGATACTTAGGTGGTTGTTTGCTTTCTCCTAGTACAGGTGGTGCTAGTGAGGTTCTAGTTCCCTGCGTGACAGTCTCCTAAGGTAGTTAGGGTTGCGTAGGTGGTACTTCCCTGATACCAGTAAGTACTGGTTGTGTGCAATACATATTATTTTTGTGCTACAGTGATTTTATATGTTTTATGTGCTAAATATCTAAAAGTGCTAATTCCTGACAGTGGTCCAGGTGGCCCTGTCTTGTACATAATCCCTTGTAAATTCTGCCCGTGCCTGTTGGCACATTGTAAAGTGTGTGTTTTTATCTAATGTGTTTTATTATAATACAAAGGTTATTTTTATAGAATACCTTGTGTGGAGTTTCCTTTGTGGTGGGCCTTGGGTGTTGTTGCTGGGTGCGCGCGCAAACGCTTTACACATCGCCTCAGAGATAAGCCTGACTGCTCGTGCCAAGCTACCAAGGGGGTGAGCAGGGGTTATCTTTGGCGTGTAACTTCCTTGCCCTGACTAGAGTGGTGGTTTATGCCTGGCTTTGGCGCAAGCCCTAGCCAACCAGAAATCCCAGTTCTAACATTGGTGATCAGCGGTGGGATTTGGACTTGCGTTTGCGCTGTACCGCAGCAGCGACTGGCTACACCACAAAACTCTGCATTAGATAAATCACATTTTAGGGATTATTGTTTTTGAGTTCCATTATTTCCTCTCCTAAAGGTGTCCTTTTTGAATCATGTACTCCTGTGTTAGCTCAGACACTCAGGTTCCTTGTGTTAAACTCTTCTCAGGAACGTCCGCCAAAATGGAGCCTGCTTTTAATTTCTGTGGTCTGTTTAGGTACAGTAGGTTGGAGCTGGTAAGGTTCTGTGAGGAGAGGGACATAGAGGTGGGTGAGTTAGATACCCAGTCCAAACTGAGGGACAACCTGATCCTTTGGCAAAAGGATGAGTGGGAGCGAGAGCGCAGTGAGGAAGATAGGGCCCGGGCCGCACGCCGAGAGGGTGGTGGGTCTGAGGGGAGCCCTGAAGATTCAGAAGAGGAGGAAGGTTACCTGACAGGGACGCCAGTAGAGAGTTAAGACCCCATAGATAGGGAGTCCCTTGCTGGGTCCAGTGTCAGGAGCAGCACCCCATCCCTTTCCCTGTCTCCAGAGGAGTGGGTAGATAGGAGGGAAGAGAGGGAGCATCAGCTGGCCATGGAGAAGCTCAGGTTAGAGCATGCCAAGGAGATGGCGCAGCTGGGTGTGGAGGAGAGGATGGCGGAGGCTGAGAGGGCCTTCGCCAGGGAGAGATTAGCTCTGGAGGGTAAGTTGTCCCCAGAGCGCAGTGGTAGCTTTCTGGATTCACCAGTGAGGGTAGAGTCCAGTGGTGGCAGCGATAGAGAGCCCAGTGCAGAGAGTCCCAGTTCACCCAGTCTGGTACCTGTTTCCCAAGAGGAGGAGTATAGGTTGAAGTTCAGGGGCAGTAAGAAGCTGTCTCACCAGGATTGGGGGAATTTTTTTGGATGACTGTTATGATGCACTGTGCGATTGGGTGATGGTTAACGCTGTAGAAGATTTGGATGAAATGTTCAATCTGATTATCAAAGAGCAAGTGCTCAGTGGTTGTTGTCCCGAGTTGCGCCAACACCTGTTGGGGTGTGGGTTTGCTAGTCCATGGGACCTGGCAAAGGAAGCAGAGCGCTGGGAAAGTGCCCCAGGTTCTGAGGAGGTATGGGAGAGTACTTCCAACAGTAGTGGCTCAGGTATCTTCCCATCCTGGATGGGGGTAGAGGTTCAGAGTAGCCCAGCTAGGTCCCAGAATAGTGAGAGGGGTGTAGGGGCTCACGGCCTATCTCAGCGGAGTAGGAGTGAGCGGGTGACTTTGAGTCCCCAGAGGCCCGAAACCCAGTCTCAGAACCTGGATGGTTTCTTCAGGGAACACCAGGTAGGGGGCCTAGGCTGTCCTGTTAGACCACTTGAGGAGGATCGCCCAGAGTATGGAGAACCTGGAGTCTCTGTAAATAGAGCTCCAGTGGTTCTGGTGTCAGGCAGTACCGCTCCAGTAGGGAGGGTGTGGAAGTCCAGCGAGAGGAGTGGCATGGGGCTGTGTTCCCCAGTGGAGGAGCCAGTGGGTCAGGGACCAGCCGGTAGGGCTGAGTCTCCTAGAAGTGACCATGGCGACCACACGTCTGACCTGGGGGATCTTCGCGCACTGTCAGGTGGACAGGGGACGGGAGATCTGCGCCAGGCAGACTGTCATGCAACATATGAGGCATATGTTACTCTTGGGGGGATGGTGTGTAAGTCCCCAGAAGTCCTGGAGTGCCAGGCAAGTATTCCACCGAAGGTTCTAGACCAGAGGTTGGGAGGCCAGGTTCAGGGTCAGCCTGACCTGCAGGGTAGGACGACTGTAATCAGTGTGCTGACCGGTTCTTCTTCCAGAGGTACCGCCCCAGTTGGTAGGGAGCAGGACTCTGGAAGGGGGTGCAGAGGGTGGGAGAGCCCACCTCTGACCCCGGTGCAACCTGAGGGGTTAAACCCTAGGTTGGTAGACCAGTTCTCAGGGAGAGGTCCTGAGCTGGTGGAAAAGTTGATTTCTGAGGGTGCCTCTCAGAGGAGGAGAGGACGGAACCCTAGAAGGAGAAGTAGGGGGAGGAGAGCCTCGCCCGTAACTGTTGGTCAGCTTGAGGGTTCAGACCCTGGGCTGGAAGATCAGTGGATGTTTAGAACTGCCCTGATGAGGGGTAGAGTGGAGAATGGCTGCTATGTGCCAGGGGTTACTACCCCCCACTCTGTGGTTAGGCAAGGACCAATGGCGCCTGGATGGCCTAGGGCCTGGTCCTGGCCGCGGACAGCTGAGGAGTACCAGTGGGGTAGCCCAGTTGGTCCGCCGAGTTCTTTTAGAAGGAATTCCATGGGTTTAGAGTGGCGTAAAACCGGAGAGTGTCCCTGCCGTTGCGGGCCTGCGTCCGTGTTTTGTCGCCCAAAGCAGGGAAGACCTTCACGGTGGTGATTGGTCTACCCTGCGTTTTGGCTGGAAGGGGGTTGTGTTGGACCCGGCCCTTCTGGCAGGTTCACCCCGAAACTTTTTGCTTTTTGTTGGTGACTTGGTTTAGTGATTTTTGGACTTCTGCGCACTTTACCACTGTGTCCCAGGGTAAAGTGCATGCGTGTTGTGAGGTTGGCCTGCCCTCCCATAGGAATGCATGGGGGAATGTATGTGTCCTGGTAGTTCCTGATGCGTGGGGTGTGCAGGCCCGTGTTTGGTATGTGCGGACTCGTGTGATTGAATGCTGCGCGTTGATGTGTGCGGCGTGCATGTACCTAGTGTGGAAGTGCCACTTCTAGAAGTGGGCACTTCAGTGTGCAGTATGAAATGTGTGGCTTGTCTGGCGATTGGCTGGTGAGGTCATGTGACGGACTAGGGAAATCCCCAGAGTCAGGGGGAGTCACCCAGTGGTGAATGGGGAGTTAGCATGCTGATGGCTGGGGAGGAGTATACCTGGGTCCTGAATAGGACAGGGCTTTCCCCACACAATGCAGGCGCCGGCCCCTGTGGTGCGTCTAATGACCCTAGCCCTGCCAGTGAATAGGGAGAGGGGCTGAGCAAAACAAGGTGATCAGGAACCTGTTGGAACTGGTTCGCCCCTTCCCTGCACCTTAGACAAAGCCTTGTACTGTATAAAAAGGGGCTGTGTCCCCTTACATGGTGTTCTCTTGCAGGATCATCTGAGGGGGGGCCTGCTGCTGCTGGGCGCCAGGAGAGACCGCCACTGGGGACTGCCTCCCTGCTGGAGGGCCCTGTGTGCTGGCTCTGGGCCCAGCCTTTGCCCCCTGTTCTTTAAGGACTCTTTACTGGACCTTTTTGTTGATCTGCAGCGCCTGGGAGCGCTCCTTGAACTTTGTAGCGCTGTGCGCACTGTTTTCCTGGACTTGCTATCTTTGTAGCGCCTGGGAGCGCTTGTTGGGCTTTATAGCGCTGGGAGCGCTGTGCGTGGCTTTATAGCGCTGTGAGCGCTTTGATTCTGCTTGCGGGTGCCCACCCCGCTTATTGGCGTTTATGACGAGGGAGCCTACCCCTCTTATTGCTGAGGTTTCCGATCACCGCTGCAGCCCGGTCCGGGGAAACCCGGAAGTCAGGCAGCCTTCGTTGAGACGGGGGCGGGACTTCGAAGCAGGAAGCAGGCGGGAGCCTACCCCGCGCTCCTGCGTAGTGCCCGGGTGAAGCGAGGACGTCGTGGGAGGAAGCGGGCGAAAGCCTACCCCGCGCTTCCCCCAGGAGAGAAGGACTGCTGAGGCGGCGGGGCCCCGAGGCACATTGTCGGTGCCTGCCCCGCCACGAGAGAGAGCCGTCCTGACGCCGGAGTCCCCAGAGAAGAGCCCGGTAAGTGGTGAAGGGCTGGGGGACTCCGTATGTGTGGGACTCTGACGGACCAGAGACATTGTCGAGGTCTGAGCGCGTGGCGCTCCAACAACGCCGCATTGCTCACGAGCCCTGTGAGGCTCCAAAACAGGGTGTATTGGTTTAGAGCCCCGAGGCTCTAGGGGGCATTTCTTAGTGAGTAGAGCGGCCCCGGAAGGCAGCGGGCCGCTCCTACGTGTCCCAGGGCACATTGGTGGTGCCCATGCTCAGTTCTACAGCTGCCCAGCACTTAGTGGGCAGCTGCACCGTTTAGGCGGGGATAATTTACATTCTGGCTGGCGCCGCTGGCGCGGCTTGACTGAACGCAGGGCGTCCTAGCCCCTTCCAGGCCAGTTGGCCCAGGGACTGCCACAGGTGGTGGTGACTATGAGTTTTGCGCTGTTGTCCCTACCTGCACCTCTGAATGTGTGTTGATGCATCATGTGCCTTGTTTTACACCTCTGAATGTTTTATGCATCATGTGTTTTCCTTCCTTGCACCTCTGAATGTGTTTTTATGCGTCACGTGCCATTGCTTTACACCTCTGAATGTTTTTAGGCATCATGTGTTTTCCTTCCCTACACCTCTGAATGTGATGCATCATGTGTAACGTTCTATTACCCCTACAGGTATTGTGATACTTAGGTGGTTGTTTGCTTTCTCCTAGTACAGGTGGTGCTAGTGAGGTTCTAGTTCCCTGCGTGACAGTCTCCTAAGGTTGTTAGGGTTGCGTAGGTGGTACTTCCCTGATACCAGTAAGTACTGGTTGTGTGCGATACATATTATTTTTGTGCTACAGTGATTTTATATGTTTTATGTGCTAAATATCTAAAAGTGCTAATTCCTGACAGTGGTCCAGGTGGCCCTGTCTTGTACATAATCCCTTGTAAATTCTGCCCGTGCCTGTTGGCACATTGTAAAGTGTGTGTTTTTATCTAATGTGTTTTATTATAATACAAAGGTTATTGTTATAGAATACCTTGTGTGGAGTTTCCTTTGTGGTGGGCCTTGGGTGTTGTTGCTGGGTGCGTGCGCAAACGCTTTACACATCGCCTCAGAGATAAGCCTGACTGCTCGTGCCAAGCTACCAAGGGGGTGAGCAGGGGTTATCTTTGGCGTGTAACTTCCTTGCCCTGACTAGAGTGGTGGTTTCTGCCTGGCTTTGGCGCAAGCCCTAGCCAACCAGAAATCCCAGTTCTAACAATATTCAATATAATTTAGACGAAAGTAAAGTTCCGAAATTCGTGGTGTAGCCGCTTAATGTGCGCAACATCTCCCCACGCGCATTTCTGGGGTCGTGCCGTGATTGCGCTGAGATCGAGCCGAAGTCAAAACTTCGGCGTACTTTTAAATTTGAAAAAATGACTATAGAAAGTTTGAATATGATATTAGACTGAACAGTTTTGCTAATATACTTGTTAAAAGTTTATAGAAATTTTTATTTATAGTGCATAATGATATATATGATTTTCGCCGGTGCCCAAATGGTGCATGATGAGTGCATGCACCCTACGCGATTTCATGTCAGCAAAAGAAAAAATGAATCTGATTAGTTGAAATCAATTTTAACTGTGAAAGAGGGAGGATCCATCCTGATGATATTTCCCTTACTTTTTGTCCTTGATAGAGAGAAGACCTGTTTCTTGCTTCTCTTTATATTGATATACCTTTTTTGTGTGTTTTTTTATTTTTCATACAACTATGGCTTCTAGTTTTGCTGAAGTTGATCCACTTGCAGTAGAGGAGGAAGAACAGATGGTGCAACAGAAGAAGAAAAGAAAGGAAAGCATTGTTTGGTCCTTTTTTAGTGAATAAGAGTACCTGCGATGGATGCCTCTTCTGTCTCCCGTAACCTAGAACGGCACAGTACGGTCAAACTGCAGTTGACCTCTCATGGCACTGCTCCACACTTTAGGGAGTACGCTTTCCATTAGCTGTGTTTTCTGATGACGTGTCGTGCCGGCCCCGTCCAACAACAGAACTCCTTTAGATCGAAACCAACTCTTCCACTCTCTCACCAGAATTGAAACCAAGCCACGCGGACACTTTCACAATACAACAGCCGGGAATGCACTTTTCGGTAAAAAAACACATTCCTTCCTCCTAATCAAATAAAAGACTCACTGAAGAACAGGGGCCAGCTTTGATCGGTAAACGGCTGTTACAACAATTTTTTACTTTGCAATACCATTACAACGCGAAGTCATTACTACGCATTTTTTTAGAATGCATGGTCATTTACCACACATGCCTTTACAACGAATTTCATTGTAAAGGTAAGTATGCTAAATGACCATGCGTTCTAAAAAAATGTAGACGATCCACGTCGTTGTAAGGAAACATAGGCTGTTCCGTTTCCTCACAACAACATGCACCACCCCTCATAGACGACGTGAAGCAGGAACCACAAGGAGTGACAGGTAAGGGGGATTGGGCATGGGGAGGGGGTTACTTTTCTAGGGCTTAGGGTAGTGCAGTGGTGTTTGGGTAGTGTAGGGGGTAGTGGTGGGGGTAGTGTTTTAGGGTTTAGGGTAGTGCAGTGCTGTTTGTGCAGTGTAGGGGCGTGCTGGGGTAGTGTTTTAGGGTAGTGCAGTGGTGTTTTGGTAGTGTAGGGGGTCGTGCTGGGGGTAGATTTAGGGTTTAGGGTAGTGCAGTGTTGTTTGGGTAGTGTAGGGGGGTCATGCTGGGGGTAGTGTTTTAGGGTTTAGGGTAGGGCAGTGGTGTTTGTGTAGTGTAGGGGTTCGTGCTGGGGCTAGTGTTTTATGGTTTAGGGTAGCACAGTGGTGTTTGGTAGTGTAGGGGGTCTTGCTGGGGTAGATTTATGGTTTAGGGTAGTGCAGTGGTGTTTGTATAGTGTAGGGGTCATGCTGGGGATAATGTTTTAGTGTTTAGGGTACTGCAGAGGTGTTGTGTAGTGTAGGGGGTTGTGCTGGGGGTAGTGTTTTAAGGTTTAGGGTAGTGCAGTGGTGTTTGGGTAGTGTAGGGGGTCGATCTGGGGGTAGTGTTGTAGGGTTTAGGGTAGTGCAGTGGTGTTTGGGTAGCCTATGGGGTCATGATGGGGGTAGTGTTTTAGGGTTTAGGGTAGCGCAGTGGGGTTTGGGTAGCGCAGGGGGTCATGCTGGGGGTAGTGTTTTAGGGTTTAGGGTAGCGCAGTGGTGTTTGGGTTGCATAGGGGGTCGTGGTGGGGGTAGTGTTTTAGGGTATAGGATAGCGCAGTGGAGTTTGGGTAGTGTAGGGGGTCATGCCTGGGTAGTGATTTAGGGCTTAGGGTAGCGCAGTGGTGTTTGGGTAGTGTAGGGGGTCGTGCTGGGGGTAGTGTTTCAGGGTTTAGGGTAGTGCAGTGGTGTTTGTGTAGTGTAGGGGTAGTGCTGGGGTTGTGTTTTAGGGTTTAGGGTAGCGCAGTGGTGTTTGTGTAGTGTGCAGGGTCATACTGGGGGTGGTGTTTTAAGTTTTAGCGTAGTGCAGTGGTGTTTGGGTAGTGTAGGGGGTTGTGCTGGGGGTCAATTTAGGGTTTCGGGTAGTGTAGTGGTGTTTGTGTAGTGTAGGGGGTCATGCTGGGGGTAGTGTTTTAGGGTTTAGGGTAACGCAGTGGTGTTTGTGTAGTGTAGGGGGTAGTGTTTTAGGGTTTAGGGTAGTGCAGTGGTGTTTTTGTAGTGTAGGAGGTCGTGTTTTAGGGTTTAAGGTAGTGCAGTTGTGTTTGGGTAGTGTAGGTGGTCATGCTGGTGGTAGTGTTTTAGGGTTTAGGGTAGTGCAGCGGTGTTTGTGTAGTGTAGGGGGTAGTGTTTTAGGGTTAAGGGTAGTGTAGTGGTCTTTGTGTAGTGTAGGGGGTCATGCTGGGGGTAGTGTTAAAGGGTTTGGTGTAGTGCAGTGGTGTTTGTGTAGTATAGGGTTTAGTGTAGAGCAGTGCTGTTTTGGTAGCATAAGGGGTCGTGCTGGCAGTAGTCTTTTAGGATTTAGGGTAGCGCAGTGGTGTTTCGGTAGCGTAGGGGTTCATGCTGGGGGTAGTGTTTTAGGGTTTAGGGTAGTGCAGTGGTGTTTGGGTAGTGTAGGTGGTCGTGTGGGGTAGATTTAGGGTTTAGGGTAGCGCAGTGGTGTTTGTGTAGTGTAGGGGGTAGTGTTAGGGGTAGTGTTTTAGGGTTTTGGGTAGTGCAGTGGTGTTTGTGTAGTGTAGGGGGTCATGCTGGGGTAGTGTTTTAGATTTTAGGGTAGTGCAGTGGTGTTTGTGTAGTGCAGTGGGTCATGCTGGGATTAGTGTTTTAGGGTTTAGGGTAGTGCAGTTGTGTTTGGGTAGTGTAGTGGTTCGTGTTTTAGGGTTTAGGGTAGTGCAGTGGTTTTTGGGTAGTGTAAGGGGTCGTGCTGGTGGTAGTGTTGTAGGGTTTAGGGTAGTGCAGTGGTATTTGTGTAGTGTAGGGGGTAGTGTTTTAGGGTTTAGGGTAGTTCAGTGGTGTTTGTGTAGTATAGGGGGCGTGTTTTAAGGTTTAGGGTAGTGCAGTTGTGTTTGGGTAGTGTAGGGGGTCATGCTGTAGTGCATTTGTGTTTGGGTAGTGTAGGGGGTCATGCTGGGGATAGTGTGTTAGGGTTTAGGGTAGTGCAGTGATGTTTGGGTAGTGTAGGCGGCCATGCTGGGGTAGTGTTATAGGGTTTAGGGTAGTACAGTAGTGTTTGGGTAGTGTAGGGGGTCATGCTGGGGTATTGTTTTAGTGTTTACGGTAGTGCAGTGGTGTTTGTGCAGTGTGCAGCGCATGCGCTGTGTCGCTGGGCGAACCCTAAAAAGCATTGCACCAAGATGGCTGCCAACACTTCCTGGATTGAAGTGTTGGCAGACAATTAGAACCAAGCTTGTGCTTGTGTAGTTATGTCCCGCCCAGATATATAAAAATTATTTTCCTTTAATATCTCAAAAACTACTGAACGGATTTACACCATTTAACAAAAAGGATGCTTTCTGAACCAAGCACTACCTTTTTGCCAAATTTGGTGTAATTCCGTTTGTCAGTTCGAGCTGTAGCCGTGTCTAATGATTCCTATGGGAAATGCTTTTTTCGACCTCTTTTTTAAAAAATTTCTCAGGAACTACTGAATGGATTTACACCATTTAACAAAAAGGTCTCTTTCTGAACCAAGGGCTACATTTTGCCAAATTTGGTGTAATTCTGTTCAGCAGTTCGAGCTATAGCCCTGTCTAAAGTTTCCTATGGAAAATAACATGGAAAAAACATATTTTGGGAACCCCCTGTTTTCTCGGCCCCTGCTAAGTTTTGAAAATTTCGCGAAGATTCGTTAACCGGCATTAAAGGTATTGAGAAAAAAAAAACGCTTTTGCTAGGGAAACTAGGTCTTAACTATAACTATGTACTGGCAACCACCAGTAGAGAATATATATATATATATTCTTTGAAAAAACCATAGATTTCAGAGACGTTATAGTTAGAAATTAGCATTTAAAAAACCTTAGAAATTCACACAAAAAAATAGGTTTCAGGGGCGTTATAGTTAGCTGGACATTTCCCTCATACAAAACCCTAGAAATTCCCCCGTTAAAGTTAGTTCAGCTAACTATAACTCGCGCGCTCCCGCAATGCACTGCTGATGACGTCACATATTACATCACTCATGACATGGTCAGTGACATCACTCATGACATCACTGATGATATCTCAAATGACATCACTGATGACATCACTGGAAGAATAAATGGGTATATAAATGTCTAAATGGATGATTGTATAACTGACTGATTAAGTGTATCTTAGTGAATACATGGCTTAGTGAGTAATGTTTAAATATGTAAATATCTGTATCAGTCTCTCACTTTGTGTATAAGTGGCTGCATGGGTTGGTGAGTAGCTACATGAGTGTCTATATAGGTTATTAGTTGTTTTTTTGAGTATCAGTATGAGTGTCTGAGTGTCTGTATGGTTTGGTGGGGGGTATTACGTAGTGCATAGGTGCATGAATGAGTGACTCACTGTTTGTCTGTGTTGAAGACAGCATGTGTGCAGGACTGTATGGGTGGGTGAGTGTGTGCATGGGTGTGTTAGTGAGTGAATGACTGTCGCAATAGTGTCTTCATGAGTAACTACATATGTTTTTAACTAGTATATGTGACTATTGTTGTATATAAGTGAGTATATGTGAGAGTGAGAGATTGAAAGAGTTCCTGTATGAATACGTATGTGTTTCTATAAGTGATTGTTTAAAAGACTAAGTATGTGTAAGTTTCTGTAGAAGTAAGTGTGGTGGTGTGTGTATAACTGTATATGCATGTAAATGGATGTTTGATTTTTTGGTTTTTTTGTTACATATTTATATAGCGCGAACTCGACCCGAAGGTATTGGAGCGCTTTACATAGCACCGTATTTACATTACACATTCAGGCACGGGGAGATTAAGTGATTTGCCCAGAATCACAGGATGTGGACGCGACCTCGAGGCTTGAACCCTGGTTTCCTGCACCAGAGGCGGCAGCGCAGCCGACGGACCACATCCTCTTCTCTTTATTAGCATGAGTGACTATGTGTGTGAATAACTCTATGGATGAGTGGCGCTGTGTAACAGGATGTATAGGTGTATGAGTAAATATGATGAGTGAGTACATGTATGAGTGACTGTATAGGACTGTTGGTGAATGAGTGGATGTGTATGTGGATCTTAGAATTACTGAATAGGTTGTTGTAACTGGTATTGGTATGTCCATTGTTTTGAAAATGTTAGTTTCTATTTTTGAATGTGTGTATAAAAGGTTATATTGGGGGAGAGGAGGTCTGCCACTCTATCACAAGGATGATGTCATCAGTGATGTCATTTGAGATGTCATCAGTGATGTCATGAGTGATGTCACTGACCATGTCATGAATGATGTAATATGTGACGTCATCAGCAGTGCATTGCGGGGGCGCACGAGTTATAGTTAGCTGAACTAACTATAACGGGGGTATTTCTAGGGTTTTGTACGAGGGAAATGTCCAGCTAACTATAACGCCCCTGAAACCTATGGTTATTTCAGTGAATTTCTAAGGTTTTTTAAATGCCAATTCCTAACTATAACGCCCCTGAAACCTTTGGTTTTTTCAGTGAATTTCAAAGGTTTTTTAAATGTCAATTCCTAACTATAACGTGCATAAAACCTATGGTTTTTTCAGTGAATTTCAAAGGTTTTTTAAATGCCTATCTATAACTTATCTCTAAAGATATAATGTTTAATGATGTTCATTGGATTTCTATATTTTTCAATGTCAGTGTGTCAATTTAATTAATTATATTTTTTTGAAATTCTTTTTTAACACTATTTTTTTAACCTATTATTTCAGTTAAATCTTTTCAAAATTAAAAAATATTATTTGTTTTTAATTGGGTTTTTCAAACATATTTATATATATTTTTAAAAATATTTTTTTAACTATATGTTCAAAACTTTATTTTATATTTTTTTTCCATGTTTTTGGGATCTGCGCACCCTATGCGCACCGTTCTCGATCCCTACGCGAAAGCATCCGTGCACGGTAAGCGTTGGGTACGTGTCTGATGTGCGATTCCAATGCGACCGTTACGCGACTCTAAGCCTATACGTGACACATACGATGTACGTAACGCGACGTTTACACGCTTCCGCGATGCATCAGGTGCGTCTATGACGTGGTAGGTGCACGGATCCCGCAAAATATTTAACATTTAAAAAACATATATATGTATTTCATGTGAATATTAATTGAAGACAAACTCTAAACTAGTCTTAAAAGTAATATATTTTTACATCTAATCCTATATTTCTTTTTAATTCAATTTCGCGGATGCGCGCTGGGTGCGTGCTGCCTATGCGCTGGGTGCGCGGATCCCATGTGACCTGCAAAAAAAGAGATTTGATTGGTTCATTACACTTCCTGTTCTAACTATTGAAAGACCCCACCCAATTCAATCATTCTTCTTTGACCTTCTTTGGAGGAGCATCTCTTTGCAGAGAAGAAGATTTTTTAGACTAAGTTTACACTTAGCTCTAACTTTTTTTCTACCAAAAATGGCTTCAGGGCAGCAGGCATCACCTGCATCTCCTCATACATCTGAGGATGAATTTTTGGAGGAGACACCACGCACAACACGTTTTTCTTCAGTGGTGTGGACATTTTTTACTTTTCCCAAGAGGGCAAACAAAGACCAATGCCACCTTGGTGACGTGCAAGATTTGCAAAAGAGTGCTGTCTCGAGGGGATCCTAACAAGAAATACTCGTGCGGGACGGCTAGTATGATGAAGCACCTAAGGACCCTTCATCCTAACAATCTTGCATGAGAAGAATGCCGACGGATGAGAGACACTCCTGGTCCTGCGCCTTCCACCTCATCGCAGCCGAGCACTTCAAGAGTGCATCCGTCAGCCCAAAACTCGGACATCCGTCCTCAATTTCAATTTTTAAAAGTGCTCTGCGCTAAGTGCAATGCGTCTTTGTGTTACAGTGAGCAGTCGATCGATCTGATCTGCCACCGGCAAGAAAGTCACCATTGCTAGTTTATTTATTTATTTATTTATTTTTGTTCCCTGATGTTCATTGTTTGGTTCCTCCTTTTTTGTTTTTTTTGTTTTTTTTCCAGAAAATCCCAAAAAATCACAAAATTGTTGGAAAAAACAAAAAAAAATATAAAAGAAGAAAGAAGCAAAAAAAAAAGTTCTTCTAAGAGATAACTTTCCTGGTTTAAAAAAATAGCTACATTTCTTTGTTAGTGTGTGAAAGTTTAGATGAATGTATGTGTAGTACATAATTGACTGAATGAATGCATTAGTAGCGTATGGTGAATGTATAAGTGCAGAACTTTGAGGAAGTGCTGCAGCATCACACAGTAACCTCTTTAACTGCAGTATGCTGTAGTACTTCCGAAGCACAGGGATGCAACATATGTACATAAATATGTTGCAAATCTATGCTTCTCTCTGCACGGCTGCTTAAACTGCAGCCATGTGGTGACACAGGTACCCTTGCACCATAGTGCAAGGATATCTGTGTCATGTGCTGTTTATTTTTCTGCAGGAAGACACACCTTCCTGCACAAAAACAATGAGAAAATGAATTTTTCTCCATCAATGTATGCTGAACATTTTAGCATGCATTGAAGATATAAAAATGTGGAGAAATGAAAATAATTCTCCTTGTTGTGCTTTCCTACACCAATTTTAGAATGGTGCAGCATTCACACACATATCGAGATTTATGATTTCTGATAAATCTAGAGATGTGTCTTGTTCTATGCACAACAACACTTATAGAACACCCTTTCAATGCAAAGTGGTGTGTATGATGAGGTTGTATTTACATGGAGTAGAAAAAGTACACAGAGTGCTTTTTCCTCTCTTTGTAAATATGAAAGAATGTCTTGCACAATAACTATGTTACAAAAAGTGACATATTTCCAGTTTTAAAATTCCTTGCGAATGATAGAAGGCAAGGACAGAGTTTTGTCTGCAAAGATGTTCAAAGAAGAATGATTGAAATGATTGCGGTCCTTCAATAGGTACAATGGGAAATATTATGAACCACTCAAATCTCTTTTTTTGCAGGTCACATAATATCTGATTATGGTCAGATTTCAAAACTATATAGGTATAAACAGAGTGTTTGTAGAAACGTGTTTCAACTTTGTAGCTTCTTGCAGACCTCCTCAGGCTGCATATTGAGACTTAGTTAAACTTACCTTCACAGTAATAGGAATTAAAAATGGTATACATTTTTTTCAGATTTTCATTGCAATCTAAATTGATATAAATTGCTTATTTTAAAATTTGGATCTGTGAAAGAAAAGAAAAAAAAAATTATAACATGTAATAATAAATTTTTTACAACACAGCATAATTTCCACAAAGTAATTTGTTTGCCTTTTTTGCTGTTCTCAGAATATATTGAATTTCACTAGAAACAGTGATTTCAATCGTACTCATCACTTAACAGCGGGCAAAAAAAAAAACAATCAGAAAGATTAAAAAAAAACCAAAATGCTATTCTCAGTAAAATACCAGAAAATACAAATCACACATATATGAAATGCTTACAACATTTTATAACTTTAACTTATAAAAGCTGTAAATATTGCCGCTTTAAAAAATTCACCGAATCAATGACCACCAAAAAGTCCATAATTCAAAAATATACCTTTCCTTGAGGCCAAATGGTATTTTTGCACTCCTTCTTTATGTAAATTGTCCAATGGTAGTCCTCTTAAATTATTATAATAAATTCCTCAGAGAAGGAATTATCTTCCTAAAACTTTGACTTTAAAAATGTTAGGTAGGAATTTTCTAATTCCCTAGGCAAACGTTGTTTAAAAACCAACTGAGAATCATTACAAAGTGTCCAACCTTTGTCACATTTTAGATAGGCAGTGTAATGTCCAGATGTGGTGGAAGGACCATCATGGAAAATTATAGCAATTGCTACAAAAGTCCTTCCTGATATTGATAGTTGTGCTGCTACAAATTGCTTTATTAAAGTATCCAATTTTCTACCGTCAGCTGTACAAAGTTGCATAATTAAAATTATGTATTTTCCATATTTTGTTAAGAATAATGTGGATAACATTTCTGATTTACATTGGCTACACTCCATGTTTTGATTGGCACCTTTAACTAATTTATTGAAAGACACTGATTTACAGTCTGGTAATGTTAAATACAGAAATCTCTCAGTGTCTACATTGGTGCTACATGTATACATGCAATTTTCACAATCATGTTCCCATTTGTAAGAAAGGCCAAAAATATTTTCTATTTCTACACCTTCATTTTCAAAAATGGTAAGCATATACATTAAAAATTCCTGAGCATCTTGTTGGATATTTTGTGAAAATTGTGTAGAACCAGAACACACATCCAAAACACTACGTACATCTGAAACAGATTGGATTGTACTTGTATCTGTTGTCAATTTTTCATAAACAGAATGCAACAGAGAACAAAATCTTTTTTGCCGAGTCTGCATAATTTTTTCTCGCAAACCTTCCAGATAAAAAACAACATTGACCACTACATTAGCATAGCAGTTGACACCTGAACTATTTTCAAACTGATAACCAACAATCTCTTCAACAGTGTCCAATTTCTTTTTACCTGCAATCACAACATTATCTTGTTATTTTCCCTTCTTGACATCTTTAGTACAGATGTTCTCAAACCTTCTTTTTTGACCAACCACACGCTTTTCAAATACAGGATATTGACCTAAATTGGGAGCAATCACCCTTCTTAACCTATTATACTCTTTTACACAGTTTGCATCTGCAGTAACCTTCGTCTCATCAAAATTAATCAAAAACAAACCAGATAATGTTCTGACTTGTGACAAAGCAACATATGCCATACCCTCTTTAAATACGATTGATCCAATGTTTACCAATGCACTGTCTACACTTAATCCTTGAGATTTATGAATAGTCACTGCGTATGCCAGAGAAAATGGAAATTGTTTCCTACGGACATACAAATCTTTAACAAGCAAAAAACGAACTGAACAACGACCAATTTCTTTAACTTCATCAATCTGATCAAATTTAATTTTTAAAAATTCAATTCCTTCTTTTTTCTGATAATTCACAGAATCCACCTCTTTACCCATTGCACCATTAACTAAACCTTTCTCTACATCCAAATTACGCCTTTAAATTACCCGACAGTTTACACACGCATATAGTGTCTTTTCTAAGCCAGCAGTTTTATATATTTGTTTTCTAAACAATCCAGTTTGGATCTCAACTTTCCCATCAAAATAATAGTGATTCCTTCATGCTGTATTTTATCGATGGCTTCCATTTTTACAATTTCTTCATTTTCCAGTTTCAATAGTTCTTCATTGAATATGGAACACTCGCGCAGTGTTGGCATTAAACAAATCACTGATTTATTTTTAGCAATTTCCACGTACACTTTTGCAGGAACTGCATTTTCATTTGGAAAGACATTGCAAAGTAATCGACTCTCCAAAGCTTGTTTGCCTTGTTTTGAAAGAATTCCAATTCTTATATCTTGAAGAATACTTCCATATTCAGCATCATTTGCCTGTCGCATATTTGTTGTCAGTTCTTTGTATTCAAAATGAGTCCAAATGTTCACATTACCAACACTGCCAAGAGACTTTCTGGTATCTTCATGGGCTAGTGTTTTAAATACCGGTTGTCTTTTTACCGGAGTCAGTTGTAGTAGATCTCCAAAAACTATGACGTGTTTTCCTCCAAATAACACGTCATACTCTGTTTTAAGAATTTGCTGCATTCTTAAATGCACAAAGGCAAGCATCAAGTTTGAGACCATGCTCACCTCATCAATAATGAGAAGTTTCATTTTCTTCAGGACTCTTGAAACTTCACAACAAGCTTCTCCAGATAGCTTGTGGTATTCCAATTTGTTCTCATGCTCTACTGGCAGCATTAGTAAACGATGTAAAGTAATTCCTTTAATGTTATGTGCTGCCAACCCAGTTGGAGCAGTGACAACACAAGACAAATGCGAATCAGTTGTTTTCTGTAGATAACTTGTAATTACTTTAATTAAGAAACTTTTTCCTGTTCCAGCTTGACCACTCACATACATTCAGATAGGTTGAAATGATGTACATGAGCACCCTCTCTTTTCATGAAGTAATCCATGGTCAATCTGCTCTTTCACTTGCTGATATTTGTTTCTGTTCAACATTTAGTTGTTCTTCCAAGTTTCTTCTTGAGCTTGATACATTGCTGTTTCCACCTCATTCATTGCAATCGCTGCTTCATTTTCAACAATTGGTTGTCCTTGTGGATCTTGACTCAGTGCAGCAGAACTTTGACTGTCTTGAGAACTGTCTCTAGCAATCTCAGCTGCAATTGTAGCTTCTTGATCAATTTAATCATTCAACATTTTGACATAATTTGCTAAAGCGCTGCATTGTATGCTATCTTTAGAAGCATTAAATGAATCTTCATAGCTCTGAAAATCTCCAAGTTATTCCAGTTCTGAACGCCATGGTTTGAACATTTGCAAAAGCGCTAAATAGTAAAATTCCCTTTTGTCAGCAGTGTCGCAACTCAGTTTCCTGTGATTAAGTCCATTTCCTTTCCTTTGTTTCACCAGACAGCCTTCGGAACCAATCACTGCATATTTTCCATTGTTGATGTTCTCTGTAGTATTCCGTTTAAAAGTGTAGTTTTGCAGCACTTCATAGAGACACATGTTCTCAAGATAATGACTTCTATTTGGGTAGTATGTGTCCAACATATTCGTTTTCAAAATATCTGTATTTTCTGGTTCATTTTCTGCTAAATATTAAATATCTTGAACAGATTTCAGTACCCGATTTTGCATTCCTGCAAGACCTAGACTCACCCAAATGATTCTTCTACTTTTGGAATATAGACTTGCAGATGATAACCAATCTGAACATTCATATGCTCCAATTTCACGATGCAATAACATCTTCAAACTGAAACTGTATAATTTCTTACTTAGAGTCTTCTCGTGAGAAATCTCTTCCCACATTTCTTTCAATTCAGTCTTTTCTGATTTAGTAATGTAAGTTGTTACATATCGAGCAACAGCAATGGAACTGTCCGCAACATACTGAATATCCATGTTAGCGTTCCACATGGATAAAATAATAATAATTATGTATTTCGATTCTTCGCTTCTTCTTAAGTTGTAGGTGTTTTTCGGAGACTTTCTTGTGATGGTATGTCGCATAGCTGACATAAAACTGTTCACTCTTCTTTTGGATACTACAGGACGTGGAAATCCAAAACGACATTTGGTATAGAACTTATCCTTTGACTTTCGTCGACAGTATTTTCCACACCTGTGGCTTTGAAATCGTAAGACTTGTTGTTTTAAGTTTTTATCTTCTCTGCTATTGGGAAGAGCACATGTAGCATAATCTTCAATGAAAGACAAAACAGTTTCATCTGAATCTGTTCCAAATTTGGGGGCGTCCTTGATCCATAACAACATATGTATGTGAGGAGCACCTCTTGCTTGATACTCCTTTCGCCAAAAGAAATCCACAACTTCTCCAAGAGGAGGATTCTTTTTATTGCAGATGAAAGACATCATAGCTTCAAATCTATGATTGAAATATCTGCATACATTGACAGGATCCAAAGAGCACAATTCTCCAGGTGTCTTGTATTCAATATTTTTTATATCGGAAATTGCCTCTCGAAGAAATTCAAGTAAATCATCCCAAGCATACTCAGCACAGCTTAGTGTAACAAACCATGTAGGAGTTCCCAAGTTCCGTAGCATACATTTCAGTACTCCATGTCGACGGTACCAATATTCATTAGTCCCACGCTGACATGCCATCAGATTAATCAACTGAGATTCTAAATGATCATCTCTCTGATGCACTTTATCCATTAAATCCTTTGCAGTTACATTTTAAAGATGCATTCCAGTTTTTAAAATGTGATTTACTGCATATGAAAGTCCGACAAGTCACTTTCAAACAGAAGATGAAACATATAAGGGATACATTGTCGAAATCTTGGATCTTCTGCATATAATCTTGTTGTCCGATATTCAGATGCAGGAATCTGCACAGGACGTGCATCATATTGTCCACCTTTTCCTTTTGGAAACAACTGCGGGAAATAACAAGCTTCCAAGCACTCTTCCCACACACTCATGGGACTTCCTGTTGCTTTTGTCATTTGAAACAACTCAATTGTATTCCCCATCACCTCTTTGGAATGAAGTGGATGTACACTAAAATGTTCATAGATTTCTTCACATCTGGACATGTCCACTTTTTCTATTTGTCCACTTAATGTTTCAGTATCTTCTGCTAAATCTATTTCTTCTTCTCCTGCAAACACATTTCTATAGTACTCATTATTTTTTAACAGATACAATGATGCCTTTTGCACTTTTCTAACATCCACTAACTCTTGCCAAATTTCCTTATTCTTAGTAGGAACACCATTAACTAGAATGACTAGTGGCTCATTTTCTGTATGGTCTACACCAATAGTTTCAATATTTTTCCTTAAATCTAACGGTAAATACACAACTCTTCCTTTCAATCCTCTTTGCAACTCTGATGGAGGTAATTTACCTGTTTTGGGCTCCATACAAACAATAGCCTGAAACGGGTGAACACATTGTATGAGAATAGACTCATACGTGTTTAAATCTATCAGCTCTGGTGGAATAGCAACCAACTCTAGATTATTATGAACAGCTCTAGCAGGCATTTTATTCTCATCTAATTTGTTATAACAATATTTGCAAATACGCTGCTCAGATCCCAAATCAAAACAATCCTCTACCACTTATCATTATCTTCTATTTCACTTTTTAAATATAGATTGACACCCCTAGTCTGATTTTTATAGTGACTTCTCCGACAACAAATACAAGAAACATTTGGTCTTTCACCTGAAATTACCTTAAACTTTGTGATTTCATCCTCAAATTTTTCTGTAATTACGGGTTGTACATTGTCTTCAACATTTTGTTCTACTAATGTGTCAGTTTCTTCACTCTCTTGCTGAGGACCAAAGTAACAAAACTCAATATCATCACAGACCTGCTTCACATCTGATACTGACCCACGCAAAAGAGCAATGTTCAGCTCACTTAACTTTAGTGCTGGACTTTTTGCATAGTACAACCTTCTCACTAACTTCCGCATTTGAGTATGATGTACTGCCAGCATTCTGAAATGGTGAAAAACACTTTGACAAACTTTCCTAGAAAGACAAGCAAGAGAATGACCTTGCAAACCAGTATGTTTTCTCACTCTGCAAGGGTCTAGTCCTTGAACAGCTTAATCTTTTGTTTAACACTTTTTTTAGTATAGGCTCATAAAAAACGAAATAATTTTTCAATAGATTCCTGTCGTACACTGCAAATACTACTGCAATCCCAAGTGTACACAGGGTTTTTAGCACGTCTCCCTAAAACTTCATCAGCTATCACTTCTTCTGCATTTCTTTCAACCATTTTCTCTTTCTCAATTGGACAACCTTCGCTAACCTCATAACCTCTACCACTGTTGTCAACTGCATACAATACTTTTTCGCTCAGTGAATAACTCTCTTTGTTAAAAAAAGGCTCTGAACTGGAACTGTGTTTCCATTCTCCCAAAAAAAATCACAATTCTTTTTTTATTAATAACTCTTTTCCTCCTACTTTTGGCCTTCATTACATGGATTGGTTTATCTAGTGATTGAATTCTGTTTAATACTAAAATGAATAGTTTCCTTTTTACTACAAAAGCCTTTCCCACAATGTTTTCAATATGCTTTTTCTTTTTATAAATGAAAGCTCTCTTTTTATATTTCTTCACATCTTTCTGCAAATTATGCACTACTCTCTTGTAAAATATTTTGTTGCGTAATTCCTTATACTGATTTTGCCTTCTTTTACCATACTTTATCTCCTTTGACTGACCATTTGCTTTTTTGCTTTTCCTCCTATTTTGAATTTTTTTCTTACTTGAAAAATTCTCAGTAGTTCCAGCATTATGTACATTCTGTTTGGTCCTACAAACATTTTTAATAAATTGCTTTGTAATCTTACCAGAAGATTTTTTTCTTTTAGCCACATTATCTTGTACATTCAATACTTGTGGTTGATGTTTCTTCAAGTAATCCTCCTGTCTCTGTTCTTTTCTTTTTCTGGCATAATTTCTCTATTTTAACGTTGAAAAACAGTATCTGTAAAAAAGAATCACAAATTAATGTATATTAATAACTTTCACATTTATACTATTCTATTACTGTAGAAACACATTTTATATAAAAACTGAGTAAGCAACTATAGCCCTGAAGCACAAGTGTGACAATGGTTAAAACACTACATGCATAGTGCATACTACTTTGAAGCAGTTCATGCCCTAAAGCCTACCTCACTAAAAGACTACATGCTACTGACTGAATGATTACAGTACTATAAGGAGACAAACTGGGTGAGTGACAGGGTGTTTGCTAGAAGTGTATGAATACTGACTGGGGAATTGAAGGTGTGAAACACAAGTGTGTAGGTGGTTAGAGGACTGCATGCATAGTGGATAGGCGTTTGAAGCAGTCCATGTGCTAAGGCCTGGCCTACTGCATGAGTACTTGGGTACTGACTGAATGATTAGAGTACAGCAAGGAGAGTGCCTGGGTGAATTTATAAGTGGTTGGCTTTTGGTGCAGTAAATGGATTAGTACTTGGTACTGAATGGGTCACTAGAGGAGTGCAAAGGGAGTGACAGGATGGTTGCTGGACTGTAAGGATGCAGACTAGGGAATTGAAGGTGTGAAAAGACAAGTGTGTAGGTGGTTAGAAGACTGCATGCATAGTGGATAGGGGTTTGAAGCAGTCCACGTGCTAAGGCCTGAGTCGCTGAATGAGTACTTGGGTACTGACTGAATGATTACAGTACTGCAAGGAGAGTGCATGGGTGAATTTATAAGTGGTTGGCTTTTGGCGCAGTAAATGGATTAGTACTTGGTACTGAATGGGTCACTAGAGGAGTGCAAAGGGAGTGACAGGATGGTTGCTGGACTGTAAGGATGCTGACTAGGGAATTGAAGGTGTGAAAGACAAGTATGTAGATGGTTAGAAGACTGCATGCATACTGGATAGGCGTTTGAAGCAGTCCATGTGCTAAGACCTGGCTCAGTGCATGAATACTTGGGCACTGACTGAATGATTAGAGTACTGCAAGGAGAGTGCCTTGGAGAATTTATAAGTGTTTGGGTTTTGGCATAGTGAATGGATTAGTACATGGTGCTGAATGGGTCACTAGAGAAGTACAAAAGGAGTGACAGGGTGTTTGCTGGAAGTGAATGAATACTGACTGGGGAATTGAAGGTGTGAAAAACAACTGTGTAGGTGGTTAGAGGACTGCATGCATAGTGAATAGGCATTTGAAGCAGTCTATGTGCTAAGGCCTGGGTCGCTGAATGAGTACTTGGGTAGTGACTGAATGATTACAGTACTGCAAGAAGAGTGCATGGGTGAATTTATAAGTGTTTGGGTTTTGGCACAGTGAATGGATTAGTTCATGGTACTGAATGGGTCACTAGAGAAGTGCAAGTGAAGTGACAGAGTGTTTGCTGGAGTGTATATATACTGACTGGGGAATTGAAGGTGTGAAAGACAATTGTGTTGGTAGTTAGAGGCCTCCATGCATAGCGGAAACACGTTTGAATCAATCTATGTGCAAAGGACTGTCTCACTCCATTAGTACTTGGGTACTGACTGAATGATTATACTATTGCAAGAAGAGTGCCTGGGTGAATTTATAAGTGTTTCAGTTTTGGCGCACTGAATGCATTACTACATGGTGCTGAATGGGTCACTGGAATAGTGCAAGGGAAGTGACAGAATGTTTGCTGGAAGTACATGGATACTGACTGGGGAATTGAAGCTGTTAAAGACAAGTGTATAGTATGTTAGAAGACTGCATGCATACTGCACAGACATTTGAAGCAGTCTATGTGGTAATGCATGGTTCACAACATGAGTACTTGGAAACTAACTAAATCATCAGACTACTGCTATGACAGTGCCTGAGTAAAACTTTTAAATTTTCAGTTCTGGGGCAGTGAAGAGAATATTACATGGTACTGAATCAGTCACTGGATGAGTGCCCGATGACTGACAAGATGTTTATTGAAATATATAGATACTGACTAGTTAATTAAAGAAGTGAAAGACAAGTGTGTAGGTGACTAGAAGCCTGTATGCATACTGTATAGGGTTTAAAGCAGTCCATGTTGAAAGGCCTGGCTCACACCATGAGTACTTAGACTCTGACTGAATGATTAAAGTACTGCTAAGAGAGTGCCTGGGAGAATTTATAAGTGTTAGGGTTTTTGCGCAGTGAATGGATTAGTACATGGTGCTGAACGGGTCACTAGAGGACTACATGGAGAGTGACAGGGTGTTTGCTTGAAGTGTATGGATACTGACTGTGGAATTAAAGGTATGAAAGAGAACTATGTAGATGGTTAGAGAACTGCATGCATAGTAGATAAGCATTTGAATCAATGCATGTGCAAAGGCCTGCCTCACTTGATGACTACTTGATTATTAACTGCATGTTTACAGTATTGCAAGGACAGTTCCTCGGTGAATACATAAGGAATGACTACCTTTTAATTCTACCTAAACTTTAGAACAGGGAATTTTTTGAAGCAGTTATGTATATTCAAAGAAAAGAACTACTCAAATGCTTCTCTCACAGTGGTTACACAAATGCACACAGACTCACAGTGTGATTCTAGACAACAACCACTATCTCTAGGAGTTTACCAAAACTCATTCACTACTGTGCAAGGGGTAAGGGGACTACACACAATCAACATATTAAAGCACAGCACATTAGTGTCAAAGCATGACTCATTTTATCAATGCATAAGCAAAGACTGGCTTCTAATGCTACTAAAACTTGACAACAAGACAGGTTTTAAAACAGTTATCTGTCAGCAAATACACGATGTTACCAAATGCTTCTCTCACAGTGGTTCCCAAATGCACACAGACTCACAGTGTGATTCTAGACAACAACCACTATCCCTAGGAGTTTACCAAAACTCATTCACTACTGTGGAAGTGGTAAGGGAACTGCACACAATATACATATTTCAGGACTGCACTTTTGTGTCAAAGCCTGACTCATTTAATCAAAGCATAAGCAAAGACTGGCTTCTAATGCTACTAAAACTTGACTACAAGACAGATTGTAAAACAGTTATCTGTCAGCAAATACACGATGTTACCAAATGCTTTTCTCACAGTGCTTCCCAAAAGCACACACACTCACAGTGTGATTCTAGACAAACACCACTATCCCTAGGAGTTTACCAAAACTCATTCACTACTGTGAAAGGCGCAAGGGGACTGCACACAATCTACATATTAAAGTACAGCACATTAGTGTCAAAGCATGACTCAGTTTATCAATGCATAAGCAAAAACTGCCTTCTAATGTTACTAAAACTTGACAAGACAGGTTTTAAAACAGTTATCTGTCAGCAAATACACGATGTTACAAACTGCTTCTCTCACAGTGGTTCCCAAATGCACACAGACTCACAGTGTGATTCTAAACAAGCAAGACTATCCCTAGCAGCTTACCAAAACTCATTCACTACTGTGGAAGGCGTAAGGGGACTGCACACAATCTACATATTAAAGTACAGCACATTAGTGTCAAAACATGACTCATTTTATCAATGCATAAGCAAAGACTGGTTTCTAATGCTACTACAACTTGACAACATGACAGGTTTTAAAAGAGTTATCTGTCAGAAAATACATGATGTTACCAAATCCTTCTCTCACAGTGGTTCCCAAAACCACACACACTCACAGTGTGATTCTAGACAAGCACCACTATCCCAAGGAGTTTACCAAAACTCATTCACTACAGTGGAAGAGGTAAGGGGACTGCACACAAACTACATATTTCAGAACTGCACTTTAGTATCAAAGCCTGACTCATTTAATCAAAGCATACGCAAAAACTGCCTTCTAATGCTTCTAAAACTTCACAACAAGACAGATTTTAAAACAGTAATCTGTTAGCAAATACACGATGTTACAAAATGGTTCTCTCACAATCCTTACCCAAATGCACACAGACTCACAGTGTGATTCTAGACAAGCAACACTATCCCTAGCAGCTTACCAAAACTCATTCACTACTGTGCAATGGGTAAGGGGACTAAACACAATCAACATATTAAAGTACAGCACATTAGTGTCAGAGCATGACTCATTTTATCAATGCATAAGCAAAGACTGGCTTCTAATGCTACTAAAACTTGACAACAAGACTGGTTTTAAAACAGTTATCTGTCAGCAAATACACAATGTTACCAAATGCTTCTCTCACAGTGGTTCCCAAATGCACACAGACTCACTGTGTGATTCTAGACAAACAACACTATCCCTTGCACTATACCAAAACACATTTCTTTATCTAGAAGGAGTACTACATTTTAGTGTAGAAACATAACTCATTTCACAAATTCATAAACAATGACTAGTTTCAAATTCTACCAAAATATAAAAACAGCACAGTTATCTGTCTGCAAACACATGAAAAACACAAATGCTTATCACAGAATGGTTTCTACATGCACACACACTGTCAATAAGATTGTAGACAAAAAAAGTACTACCTACACTTTAGCAGGAGAAATACTTTAGTCAGATTAAAATCAAAATAGTCTACATACATCCACTCACAATTAAATAACTCACCTTTCAAGTTGTTTTGTAGATTAAGAAGTATATCAGTCACACACCAGATAACAGTCACACACCAGATTTTCTTATACAGAATGTCTGCACTGTGCACCACTCAGCAAAACCAAAGAATGGCAAAGTTTCCCTCTCATTTTCCACACATATACATGTAAACATCAAATCACATTCCTTCCTACATACATTCAAAAGCAAACACGCATTTCTATTGGTTAAACATTTCAACCCTTTCCAAATGACATAAATGTGAACCCTTCCCCCAATCTGCCTTCTGCCTGTTACCATAGAAACAGGTCATGAAACACTGTACTGAGCACACAGGTCACAAGTTCAGCACACAATGTTGCTAATCAAGACAACAAGTGTGCTTGACTTTTCAACACATCAGCCTATCATATATAATGTTCCTTACAATCAGTTTTTGTTAACCAATAAGAATCATGCGTTTAAAAAACAGAAATATACACCCTACCTTTCAGTGTAGAAGGTTGTCAAACAACCAATGATTTATTGTCTTTTTTCAAAACTGCATCTTAGCCACCATTTTAGAAAAATCTTACTTTCCAAACTGCCATTTCATTTACAGAGACCATCTGAGTGCATCCAGACCTCCTTTCAAGATGCTTAGAGTGTGGATTGTGGGACACAGCTATATTTTCTGGAGCCAAAGGTATGCAGAAAACAAAGGCATTCGCAAAGACCTAGTTTTCCAAATGTAGACATTAAATGGATTGGACAGAGAGGGTTAAAGTGACACCAATTGATGCCATTGGTGAAATCCTTCATGCATATCCAACACCCTGACCTCATAATAGTGCACTGTGGTGGCAATGACCTAGGCACTTTGACTGGGGTAGGTCTGGAAATGCTCATGAAGGACACCTTTGCAGAACTGATTTCACTTTTCCCCAAAACTGCCTTTGTGTATTCTAACATATGCCAAAGGCAGAAATGGAACTGGTCCGATCATTTTTGTCCACAAACTGAGAAAGCTAGGAAACATGTGAATAAATCTGTTTCTGCTTTTCTCCGAGACTATAGAATGGGGTCCATTTTCAATAACAATCTGCGCTTTCATATGCAAGAGATGTATAGGAGAGATGGAGTATACTTTACTGATGAAGGAAACAGAGTCTTCCTCAACAACTTTAGAATCTGTATAGGTACTTACTTATAAGTACCAAAAACTCTCAATGAACACAACAGCTCTTTTTAAAGCCACTCAAGAACAAAACACTTAAGCTTGATGTTTATCTCCCAAAAATGTAAAAATGTTTTCCCTTGGATCGACGCACCCAACGCGTTAGGAACCGCTCACCCAACGTGAGAGAATACATGCACCCAACGCGATAGGATGCGCGTACCCTGCGCGCATTTCGTTGTTTTTTTTTTTAAAAAAGGGGGCCACAGGGGGTCCTTCTGGGGCCCCCTAAGCAGATCTAGAGGGTCAGAGTATTTCCACTCTGCCCCCTTTATATGTTCTACACACTTATTCCCCTTGCTTCTTCAGCCTCGCTTCTACCGAGGCAGTAAATGGCCGCCAACAGTTCCTGGTTAAAAATGTAGACAGACACTCGACAGCCAATTAGCATTCAGCGCGTGTTCGTCAGAGTGCGCGCTCGGTTTGGGAAGGGTGCGCTTACGGTGCGGGTAGGGTGCGCAGATCCTCCCCGGCCATAGATATCACTAACTTTTTTACCCTAATTTTCTCAGGAACTACTGAACAGATTCACACCATTTATGCAAAAGGCACGAGTCTGAACTGAGGACTACCTCTTTGCCAAATTTGGTGTAATTCCGTTCAGTAGTTCGGGCAGTAGCTGCGACAACAGATCCTATGGGAAACTGCATGGGGAAAACGCGTTTTGGGACCCCCTTTTTCCTGCAGCACTAATCATAATTTCTATGGCAAAATGAACCCCCTCATTTTGTTCCTTTGCAAATTAAATGTTTTAATTTTACCACTTTATTCCAATAAAGATGGCTTCAGGTGTGCCATACTTTTGTCAAAATAGGTAACAAGGGGGACCCGATAGGGTAGCTAAGGACCACGGGTAATTACGTATTTTTGAAAACAATGGTCCCTAGCGTAATCTTAATTAAGGTGACTATTTCAACATAGACTTCAATGAGACATATGTGTGTTCCTCCTGTGTCCAGCCGGACAAAGGAGCATTTAATCTTGAGTTTCACAAAATTACAAAATAGGATAGTAGAGACTGATGAAACAAGGGCACAGTCCTGTACCGAGTTTTCAACAGAGAGATAGGAGTAAGAACAAAATAGAAAGAAATAAAAAGAAGAAATAACAGGCAAAAGGCTTTGGGAGCAAACATGGGGGCTTACAATGCAATAGTAAATTTAAGTAAGCTCTGGCCAACAGCAACCACAAAACATTTTCACAGTGGATACAATGTGGTACTGTTACAGAAAGTCGACGTGACGTTTCGATCCCTAGCTCCTAGTATAGTGGGATCATCATCAGGACTCAAAATTTACAAAAAAATGCCTGGTATTAATGCAATGCCTGTGGAAATTAATGAGGGAAAGAAGGGGAAAACAACAAGAATAATCAGCATTTGCTTAACAACGTTCAACAGAGCAACAGTTGTGCGGTCAAGAGTCGTGCCTCATGCAACAAGTGAAATTAACCGGCGTTTAGATGTTCTCCAACAAGTGATTGGTTTGTGATCGCAGTGGTGATGGAGGATTTGCCAGATTCTTGCGATGAATAGAGTGCGAAGCAGTGGTCGTGTGGTGATCGAGGGAGTGATGGAGTGCGAGGCAAGGATGGCGGGTGATAGTGACGGGCGGTTGAAAGGTTAGGATCATGAAGGTAGTACCGAGCGGTTTGCGATTGCTGGTTGCCTGAAAAAGTGCCTAAATCTGGGCAAGGCGTCAGAGGATTGCAGAAGTGAGGGTGACAATTACCTAAATTCGGCGAATGCATTTAGTCATAGTAGCGTCAGGGTGGAGATGCGTGGAGCGGTCGATGGCTCCTAGGAGGTACTGTGGGGGGAGAGAATGAAGAACGTTAGAGGAGGAAGCCTCCGTGGAGAGGTGCTTGTGATGACTCTATGACGGTTTACCTGATGGGCCCTTGGAAAGAATTCCAATCTGGGAGTCAGGCGGGTGCGTCCGCGTAGGTTGTGGGAAATAACAGCGGCGATGGCTGAGCTGAAATTAATGTTCGTATGAATTACTGGATTGCGGTGGAGTGAAGGAGCTAGTCTCAGAGGAGTAAAATGTAAGCGAGAACCGTCTTAGGGCATGCTTACCTTGGGAGGTCTTGCTTAATAGAACATTCGTTCTAAGCGCGTCAGATTTAGAGCGCGAGCGGCAGCTGCAATGGTAGCTATAGATCTCCCTCCTCTCCATTATATTGACACCATTCCCATTTTCAATCTGTCGAGCCACTCACTTGCCACAGATGAACTTTCTTTACTCAAAAAAGGTTTATCTTTTGTCCCCACAGTGCCACCCAACTTTATGGAATTACACACAGAACTCCTTAGATTTTTTAGGCGCATTCGCCTCCAAGCCTTTTTCCAGCTACACCCCACACCACACCAGAACAAATTCGAAATACTCCCTTCCGACCTCCATCAACCTTCCTACCCTCTGAGGGAATGATTCCTTCCGAAATAGTCACTTTTGAAAATCACTGTAGTAAAGCTACTGCTCACCACGGAAGTCTGCTGCTGGTATTGAAAGTGCATGTTTCAGTCTGCATGCATGCATGAAATAGAAGAGGATTTGAGAAGTCACTGAAAATGTGCCCTAAATTTTATTTTTTCAGCAATAATCAGATTTAAAAAGAACCCCCTCACGTTCCTTTTAAATTAAACTACTCACTCTCTACTACTCACTTACTACTACTCTCTACTACTCACTATCTACTACTCACTCTCTACTACTCTCTACTACTCTCTACTACTACTCTCTACTACTCACTTTCTACTACTCTCTACTACTCACTCTACTACTCTCTACCACTCCCTCTCTACTACTCACTCCCTACTACTCTCTCTTCACTACTCTCTCTCTAATACTCCCTCTCTACTACTCACTCTACTACTCTCTACTACTCTCTCTCTACTCCTCACTCTCTACTACTCACTCTCCACTATTCACTCTCTACTACTCACTCTCTACTACTCACTCTCTACTACTCGCTTTCTACTGCTCTCTACTACTCACTCTCCACTACTCACTTTCTACTACTCGCTCTCTACTACTCTCAACTACTCGCTCTCCACTACTCACTCTCTACTACTCTACTACTCTCTACTACTCTCTGTACTACTCACTCTCTACTACTCACTCTCTACTACTCTACTACTTTCTACTACTCTCTCTCCTTCTCACTCTCTCTACTACTCTACTACTCACTCTCTACTACTCTTTACTACTTTCTCTCTACTACTCACTCTTTACTTCTCACTCTACTACTCTCTACTACTCACTCTCTACTACTCTCTACTACTCATTTTCTACTACTCACTCTCTACTACTCACTCTCTACTACTCTCTCTCTCTACTTCTCTGTAATACTTACTCTCCACTACTCACTCTACTACTCGCTCTCTACTACTCTCTACTACTCACTCTCTACTACTCTACTACTCACTCACTACTACTCTTTACTATTTTCTCACTACTACTCACTCTTTACTTCTCACTCTACTACTCTCTACTACTCACTCTCTACTACTCTCTACTACTCATTTTCTACTACTCACTCTCTACTACTCACTCTCTACTACTCTCTCTCTACTTCTCTGTACTACTTACTCTCCTCTACTCACTCTACTACTCACTCTCTACTACTCTACTACTCTCTACTACTCTCTCTACTACTCACTCCCTACTACTCTCTACTACTCACTCTCTACTACACAGTCTCTACTACTTGCTCTCTACTACTCGCTCTCTACTACTCTCTACTACTCACTCTCTACTACTCCACTACTCTCTACTACTCACTCTCTACTACTCTTTAGTACTCACTCTCTACTGCTCTCTACTACTCACGCTCAACTACTCTCTCTGTACTGCTCACTCTCTACTACTCACTCTATACTACTCTCTACTACTCACTCTCTACTACTCTCTACTACTCTCTATTACTCACTCTACTACTCATTCTACTACTCACTCTCTACTACTCACTCACTACTACTCTCTACTACTCACTCTCTACTACACTCTCCTTCTCTCTACTACTCACTCTCTACTACTCTCTACTACTCTCTGCTACTTACTCTCTAGTACTCACTCTCTACTACTCTCTACTACTCACTCTCTACTACTCTCTACTACACACTCTTTACTACTCTCTATTACTCACTCTCTACTACTCTCTACTACTCACTCTCTACTACCCACTCTCTACTACTCTCTACTACTCACTCGCTACTACTCGCTCTCTACTTCTCTGTACTACTTACTCTCCACTACTCACTCTACTACTCGCTCTCTACTTCTCTCTACTACTCACTCTACTACTCACTCTCTACTACTCTACTACTCTCTACTACTTACTCTCTGCTACTCTCTACTACTCACTCTACTAATCACTCTCTACTGCTCCCTACTACTCACTCTAATACTCACTCTCTACTACTCTCTACTACTCACTCTCTACTACTCCGCTACTCTCTACTACTCACTCTCTACTACTCACTCTCTACTACTCTACAACTCCCTACTACTCTCTCTCTACTACTCACTCTATACTACTCTCTACTACTCACTCTCCACTGCTCTCTACTACTCACTCTCAACTACTCTCTCTTTACTACTCACTCTCTACTAATCACTCTCTACTACTCTCTACTACTCACTCTCTACTATTCTCTACTACTCTCTATCACTCGCTCTACTACTCACTCTACTACTCACTTCCTACTACTCTCTACTACTCACTCTCTACTACTCTCTCTCTACTACTCTCTACTACTCACTCTACTACTCACTCTCTACTACTCTCTACTACTCTCTCTCTGCTACTCACTCTCTACTACTCACTCTCTACTACTCTCTACTACTCACTCTCTACTACTCACTCTCTACTACTCTCTACTACTCACTCTAGACAAGCACCACTATCCCAAGGAGCTTACCAAAACTCATTCACTACAGTGGAAGAGGTAAGGGAACTGCACACAATCTACATATTTCAGAACTGCACTTTAGTATCAAAGCCTGACTCATTTAATCAAAGCATAAGCAAAAACTGCCTTCTAATTAACCCTGGGCATAGTTCGCATAGCCGCGCTTCGCGAAGCTTCGCGAAGATGTTCTTGCACTACGTGACCTTCGCGTAGCTTCGCGAACTTGCGTAGTTGCTTGGTGCGCCCGTTCGCGATGTCTTTTTCTTGTTCGGGAGTGCGGTGAGCATGTTCGGGGAGCTGTTTGCATGCTCGGGGGATATATCTCGCGATCTTACCCATGCGGTCGCCAACGGGCGCGGCCATCTTGTTTTTCAAATGTCCCACCCACTCGCGATGCCTTATTTCCTGTTCCGGGTCGCGGTTAGCGTGTTCGCGATGTGCATTGACGTGTTCGGGAGCGCATTTTACTTGTTCGCGATGAATAGTACATGTTCGCGAGAAATATCGCGCAAACTTACCCACGCGGTCGTGAATGGGCGCGGCCATCTTGTTTTTCACTCCATGCTATGGCTCTGGGCCTACTTTTGTATCCTCCCTTTATCTTTGCAATCCTTTGTCTTTAAAGCATTTTGTCTGACTTTTTTTTAGTTATTATCTATCTCTCTCTTTGCCTAAGTTTATATTTTGCATTTTATTTCTACTTTTACTGTGTTTTAGTTACTTTTATAAAGTTCTTTCTATCTTCTTCCCCCTAACTTTTTTTCCCTCTTCTAACTTTTCTTTTCCGCTTCCCACCCACCCCAGAACCATGGCCAAGGGCACACCGAGTTCCAAGGGCAAGGGACCTGCAGGAGCAGAGAAGGGCCGCCTGCCTTGTGGCAGAATGCGTCCTGCAGGGGTGCAGGCCCGGCAACTGTTTGGGGAGGAGGAGGTGGCGGCCCTTGTTTTCTTCATCCAGCGCCTCCTCCCCTTGACCTTGTCAGCAGGCGGCAGGCCCGGCTCCGGGTACGCTACCCAGGAGCGGCACCGTCAGTGGGTGAAGGTGCGCCGGGCCTTGTTCCGGTGCTCTGGGATCCGGCGCACCCACAACCAGCTAGCCCACCGGTGGTTCGACATCCTGGACCGGGAGCAGGACCTGTTGGACCTGCTAGGTGTCGAGGTCATCGGGCTTGGTGAGTAACTGATTGTGTATATTAAATTTGAAGAACAACAAGATTACTGCTGCGTGCCAAGCGTTGCTGGTAAATTACGTTCCAAAAAGCAAAATGTTCTTTGATTTAAGGACCCAGGTGCACGGTGGTACTCTTACTTGTTTGCAACTTAGTTTGCGCTAGCTTGTACTGATGCTGATTATGTAAGAGTTTATTTTACAGAACTGAAGTTAGGTAATGCGATTTGCTAGAGAGACTCTAGTCCTTCCATTGTCCTACTGTGAAATAGTGGTGGATGGATATTGGATACTAGGTTTAGTTTGTTAGTAGTAGTTACTAATTGTTTTATGAGGTCTGCGTGACGCCTCCTCTGTCACTGAGTGCTGCTTACCCCAGTCCTCCTTCAAACCTTTTGTACTTTGTTTAGTGAATGATAGGCTTCGCATGGTCAGTCAGTAGCAGAACTAGATCAGAATCATGCAACCAACCCACAATTTGTTGTATGTATGTATGCACTAATGTATGCATGTGTCCTCCATCTCATCTATGCATTTGATGGCTGAAAAAAATGGAAATGCAGACTTAGTGAACAATTGGCCCGTCTGGAATAGGTGGTGTAGGTCAGGTGGTACTTACTAGGCTTTGTTAGTATTTGTAATCAGAATGATTATGGAACACTGGAGTGTTCATAAATAAGTAGACGATCCGTAAATGCAGGAAGCAGCCAGTAGTCTATCCATCTGATTAGATAGGTCAATTTTATTGCAATTGTTGTTTCCTAAAATGTTGTTTGACTTATTTTTCCAAATGATTTATTATTATTTGTTTCACAGCACTCCTTAATGTTTGTCTCTTTCTTTATTATATTTTACATGATCATCAGCACCACCCAGGGGCAAGAAGACGGGGTCGGAGTCGGTGGGGGAACCACAGGACTGCTCCTCTACCAAGGCTCCTGCTGCTGGCCCCAGTAAGTCCTCCAGTGGTTAGATTGACATTTATATTTCCCTAAATTTTACTGCATCTTTTTTTTCCGAACTATAAATTATGGTTCCACTTTCTAAATCTATTTTTTACAAAAGCTTACTTCTTTGACCTTGACTATCTGTTTCCAAATTCTGTTTATCCCTGCCTCTAACTAAGTTGCTTCTAACTGCCTCTGCTATGACTCTTTGTACTACTACTACTACTACTACTACTATTACTATTGTTACTCTGTGTGTAGCGAAGCTTGCACAGTTGCCCACTCTTTATAGAAGGTTTTCTTTGGAATAATAAAACTCTGATTGACCAATAGCTCTAGCCACTGTGTCCTCTCCTTTGGGTTGTCCTCTTCTCAATGTTGAGGCTTTGACAATTACCACAAGCAAAATGGCCAACCAGATATTTGACTAGTATTTTTGATCGGATAGTACATGATATTACTATTGTCTAGTGATTCTGCAGAGCCACATACAGAACTATGCACAACAAAATAGGATGTTGCTGATGGGAGGTTGGACCTTACTGATCACACCTCAGTCCGAAGAACCCAGGATCCCCTGACCTGAGTGTCTCACATTAGCGTCCCACTCCCGACCCCCCCCACCGAAGAAGATACACAATGTTGATGATGACTGAGACAGACAACCCAGAACATAATAACACCATTTTGCTCACTCACTTGTGTAAGTCCACCCCACCACACCAAATACCACAGAGTCTATGTGTAAGTTCAAAAGGTTTATTTGAAACAAGTATCAAACTCTGTACATCGTTAATATGAAATGTAATTTACTACAGCCATAGTCAATAAGCCAGCAAAAAGCCAAACATTATAACAGTAAACATTTACAAGTGCATGACAACAAGAACAAGAGCCAAGATCTTTTGAATTCTGGAAGACCCCTCACTGTAGAACGTAGAAATACTGGTTACATCATCTTGCATCCAATATGCTCTGTAAATCTCTGGTTTGTAGAAGGGAATCTTCCGCCTATTATATATGAGAAAAATGCTGCGAGTTAGCCGTTAGATAGTATACGGGTGAATGCTAGCATTTTGCAGTCATGGCAAAAAGTGTAACAAGTATGTGATGGCTAAGCAATATAAACTAAACAAACTCAATAAGTTGTTTTTTTTCCAACCTCTTCACTTGTACGCAACAGTCAAGTGGCCTCAAAGGCATCTACTGCACATGTCAATAAGCTGGCAGGTATAATTTAAATATGCACCAAAAGAGTAGTAGTCGACATGATGAATCTAAAAGGGTTACACATGGCTCAGGCTAACTTTCAAAAGAGTAGAGTAGGACTAGATGACCCTAGGAAGTGGAACCATATCACTACTAGTGTCTGTCTACTAAGCCGGGTCTGGTGGCTCAGTGGACTAATGCGTCTGCTGCAGGGGCCTGTGTTCGACCTCATGGTCACAGGTTCAAATCCCGGCGGGTCCACTCAGCCTTTCATCCATCTGAGGTCAATAAAATGAGTACCATTGAGTTGGGTAACAATAAACATCTGTTATTCAGCGCCAAGATACCCGTAGTGGTGAACGTGCGCTTTACAAATACACGTGTTATGTTATGTTATGTTACTGATTGCACTTACTGTCTAGTGCTGATGTATGTTGCATTATTTTTTTTTCAATGTTCCAAGTGAACACTTAAAATAGGGGGAGGTTTCCAGGCATCTAAAAAATTTGTGATGTTTTTTTCTAGGCACACTACCATCCACCAGTGCCGTCGGGTCCAGCGATGCGGCCATTCCAGAGGTGGCAGGCAAACTGGCGGCACCTGCAGGAGAGACAGAGGGGGATCCAGCAGCAGAGGCCGGCGGCGGTAAGTTATATTCATTACTTCTTGACATTACAGCTAGATGGAAGTGTGTTCACTATTTCACTGTACTGTGCGACTTATTATTATACAACGGTTGAAGAAGACACCCTTTACTTAGCATTAGCACTGCAGCGTGAGTAGAGTAACCAATGGCCTCTTCTATTTGACTCCAAAATCAGCTGTGAATGTTTTATGGAGAAGACAAACTCAGATCAGATGACCTTGATGGATGTGTTGAACAAAGAGGGAAAGAACTAAGGGTGGAAGGACGGGCGAGATAAATAATATGACTGACTGGCAGAGAAGGATATGTTGTTGGAAGCATGCATAGGTGGCTGATAGTAATCAGATCAGATGCATGGGTTGTTGAAGGATGGGTGGAAGGTGAAAGAATGCCTGCCTGGGTGGGAGAAACAGTATGGGTGGATAGTGCTAGATAGCAAAAATCAGCGTTGTTTGGTTCAAATTCAAAGCCAAGGCAAGCAAGGAAGGAGCGGAAGCATGGGTGGTTGTTAGTGAAACCAACTAAGTATGAGAGATATAAAAAAGAAGGATAAACGTTTACTTTAATGGATGTATGCCTGGATGTACTATCATCAAGAGACAGTATAGGTGGAAAGTGTCACTGGAGATTCTTACTTTGAAGAAAATGTAAAAGAAACTGCGCGACAGTAGCAAAGCCTAGGGGAATATAGGTAGTATTATCAGAATACAGTACACTTGCAGTAGTTTGCAAGCACGTCATATATATTTATATATATCTATATTATCAAGCGGAAACCCCTTCCTCCCACTCTGGGGACCACTCCCTACCTATTATTATTAATGTATTTTCGATTGGGGCAGCCAGCCTGCAAAGGGTGGCCTATCTGTTGTTTATGGTTATTGGTTACACAATCAATGAAAGCAAAGTACCCTCTGCAGTAGCGGTTGGTGGTGGGAGTGTTGGCGGGCGGTGACATGGGGAGGGGACGGGTGGGTGGCACTGGCGAGTAAACTGTGTATTACGGCCAAATACAGGTAATCAACATAAAAATAAATACAATTATTTTCAAGGTGCGCACTGCACCGTCGAATGCGATGCAGTGCGTGCAACAAATATATTTTTTTAATGTATTGTTTAATTACCTGTGATTGTCCTTAATACATAGTTTACTATCCCCACCCTGCACCTTCCCACGTCATCGACTCACCGGCCGGCAGCACTCCCACCACCGACCGCTACCGACCTGATCTCGTATCGTATTAGCATCTATAATATGAATATAAGCAATGATCATTGGATCCGATAAATAATCAGCCTTTTTGTAGTACCCATGGCAGGGTGTAAGTGAAATTGTGCATGCCATTTGCCCTCATGTAACATAGTATGACCAGTGCCAACGGCCGTAAGGTGTCATACAAAAATATGAGCTTCCCCACCTGCAGACAGTAGTAGTAAATAAAACTAACGTGAGTCTGCATCATGTGGCTCATATCTGTTTCTCTTGGGTGCAAGCTTAGCTGACGGAGCTGGCATGCCGGCTACAACAAGGTTATGTAATTGGGCTAAACTACAGATAAGAACAACAGGACTGGTGTACCGGAGTATATAGTACGATTATATTTATAATGTCGGAAACTCTCACAAATGTTAGAGTCCAAGGAAGTAGGATTAGAGATACTTACCACCAAATCACAAATGTTATGAACTGTGCTTGCTAGTGATACTGTGACACTATGTGTTGAATGATTTTAGTGTTTCTGTTTTGCTAAGAGTATTAGCTACAACATGTTCTTTTTCTTTCTTGATATAGATACTCCTTCCACACCCACTAAACCATCAAGGAAGGAGTTGGCCGCTAGGGCCCGGCGCCGGAAACTGGAGGCCATCTGCGAAAATTATCGCCGGCTGGTGGCTCAGGCGGAGGAGGAGGAGGCGGCTGCAGCTGCAGCCTCCTCCAATGCCCCGGGCCCCAGTCAGGCCCTGCCTCCACTTTCATGGTGCCGTGGTCCGGCATCCGCTGCTGCCGTGCCTCTATTTCCAGCACTGCTGCCCCCCACCCTGCATGTAACTGTAGGGCATTTCGCCGCCGGCTGCTCCGCCGGATGGCCCGCTTAGAGGAGAACATGGAGGAGCGGGTAAAGATCCTGGTGGACAAACACCTTTAGGTCCGCCGACAATAGAGGACCTCGTCGTTTGCCCCTTTTTTAATTCCTTTTGTTGGTGGGTGGGTTTTTGGGCGTTGGGGATTCTTTCGGACATTGGGATTCTTCAACTTTTGTTTCTTTTTTGGACATTGGTTGGGGTTAGGGAGGGGGGTGGGTTAGGTCAGAGTGGGATAGTTTATTTTTGTTAGGGGATATTAAATGTTATTCTATTTACTTATACGATGTTAATCTTATGGGGTGGGTTATAGTTTTCAGAATTCAATCTAAGTTACATGGTTTGTTACTTTGTTTCCGTACTGCTGCATGCCCACAGCCAGTGTTTGATTTAAAAGATCTGCCGATTTTGTAACACACAAACCGATAGATGCAGTACCCCTCAATGAGTTATTTTTAATTGTCATAATAGTACTGTCAGTCTCTCCTCATAGTCCATACCTCCCACCAAACTTATCTTACCTGTGATTGATGATGAAGTTCGGCACACTGATGGCTGCATGGTTGGTTTCCCAAATTGACGGAGAAGATGCCATTATTGTGGTGGTAGTAGTAGACACTGGCAATAGCATTTGAAAAAAGAAAGAGAAAGTCACTTGACTGAGAGACTGTGGGAGGAGTAGTAGAACAGAACACAAAGTAAACTACAGCATGGGTGGACAAGCAGAAGAAGATCCTTGCACTGCCTTAGTTGAAATTCAATTAGTGTTGCTTTCACCACATCTGCCCCAGCAAGCGTGTGATCAATTGGTGTACATTTAATGTAGTCATCACATCACACCTCAATATAAATCACACAGCCCGGGGGAAGAGGGTTAGGGATTGATGAATGGATGGGAAGTGGGGTTTTGGGAAAGGTTTGAGAAAGAAAAACAGACAGTATGCATGGACACAACAAAAGTAAAACACAATCTTGTAAGACGACCATGATCCATTATCAAAGAAATCAAAGTATGAAGTGAGAAAAAGCAAATGCATGCATGCTGAGGAAGATAAATTGATGGTTAATGATAATGAGTTGTACTTACTATACCTACTATTACCCAATGAGACAGTAAAGTCAGGGAAGAAATTGAAATTTGCCTTGCCTGTCTGCCGGCCTCAGAGCTCAGACTGAACCCAATTACATGCTGTACCGGGCTTACTTTTATTTTTCAAGCTAGCTAAGGAAATTAAAAAATAGTTGTAGGGATCAATTAACAAACCACAACACACAGTCATAATGATTGAAGAGAAAAAAGCAATCAAATAAATTTAAAGACGAATGATGATACTAAAGTTACTGTATTATCCTGGTCCAAATGTGGAGTTGCATCATTCTCGTCATTCCTCTTGGTCCTCCCTTCCATGGACACTCCGCACATCAATCTTGGGTACCACTGCCTGCGTGATGCGGATTGGTAAGGTAAGTGTGAGTCGTTTCTCCCACTATAGCACAGGTTAAAGGCCGGCCTGTAAGTGTAGATGGAAAAACAAACGGGGTATTGAAAAATTACTGCATTTAAAACAATAAACTCAATTACAGTGGAGTGCAAGACGAGAAGACAACACTCTGGAGAGAACACTTTCAGACTGAGGCAGCTTGGATAGGCTACAGAGTGTCTACTCTACAGCATTAAGGTACAACAACAACGGGACAGGATTCAGGAGCCAGCACAGCCACAGAACAGGAGAACCGCGGCACAGGCCAGGCACCCTACCCCTTACTTACATTTTGACCGAGCCAGAGAAATGTCATATGCACTGCAGCAACCTAGCATTTTCCAAATGAAGTGACTAAATCAATGCGCCACTGTCCCTCATACCACTACACTCTACTCCAGTCCACACCACTACATGGACATCTAGCCTAGGTCTGCTGTGGTTCTTGTTCAAACTGTTTACCTTTTAAGTCAGCCCATGAAACGCAGTTATTCCATCAATTTTCTCCGATCCAACTGACTGTGTGCAAAGATAGTATGCTCAGCAGCATCATGATGATGACCGTGTGGTATGTATTCTCCAACACCAACTCAGTCTGTAGTGACTGATTAAGTTTATAATTATAATATATTCCATATTAAAAAATTACAACGGATATTGGCCGGCACCTGCAGTGGTAGGTGTACAATGTGGTTATTATTAAACAACAAGGAAACATTAACTGTCACCACACCTGAGTCACTTTTACTTTGTCGATAAACTAGTATAGTTCTACTTCATGCACAATTATTCGTAGTCAGGCAGCATCCAATACAATGCATGCCACCATCATTCACAATAATCACTCATTACCTGTCTTGGTGTTCTCTTTGGCTGTCTGATCTGATGCCTGCCTAGCCTTCTGGCAGTCAGTGATGAGTTTCTTTCGGCTTGGAAACAAAATGGAATATAGCTGGAGTCACGTTTTACTTCTTATGGAGGGACTGTTAGAGGTAACATGTATTGTACTATTCTCCATCTCCATCCAATGTCTGACTTGCTTGAAATGTACTTAGGGAGAGTAAGGAAGATGGAGCAGGACCCCGAGGAGTGGAGTGGACAGTTATGCACAGACGTGCAACAACAATAGGGAAATAAAAAGAGGAGACTGTTGATGGATTTGTTGTGATTAGATTTTGAACCAGAAAAACAGATACACAGTCACACACAAATAAAGGAAGGGAGAACAATTTGAAAGCCTAGTTGTCAGGGAAGAGGAGCTCATCCTCAAACTCTAGTGGTTCGGACAGAAGTACGTCTAACAACTCACTACTTATGTCATCGAAGTCGCTCTCCTCTTCCTGCTGTGATTCACGTATTTTGTACTCCAGGGGTATAAAGTGTTGATTCATTTTGATCATGGTTAACCTCTCAACGCTTTTGGGCGAGAGACTAGTCCTTTTGACAGTAACAATGGCACCAGCAGCACTGAAAATACGCTCTGAAGAGACACTTGCAACAGGGCAAGCCACATACTTTATCGCCAGCCTGCTGAGCGCTGGCCATTGGCTTCTTTTCCCATACCAATACTCCAATGGGCTTTGCTCCATGAAGACCTCTGTTGTGTCATCTAGATAGACCTGAACCATCCGCTCAATGTTCAGGGGTGCTCCGATTTCCTGGGCCTCTTTTGCCTTTGCATCAGTCATGGACGTACAATACCCTTTCCGTAGAAACCAATCACCTGCCATTTTTTTAAATGTGCCTGATGATCCTGTTGGTGCTGTTGATGTTATTGCTGGCAGTGTTGTTGACTGCTGGGAGGCAAACGCACTGCTCTTGGCCTCTGAAGTAGAACTTGACTCTGGGTGCCCTGCAGTACTGTTTCTGCCCTGGGGGGGCGGGCCTCTAATTAAGATCCTTTCGTTTTCAAAGTCAGTGTCTTCCTCAGCTATCAAAGTTTTGTACTGGGCAACATCCACTTCTGAAAAAGGAATTACTTCATTACTGCGCAGCAATAATTTGTAACATGGATCCAAAATTGAGGCAGTAATGTAATGTGGATGTGACACAATGTTATTTTGAATCCTTGTATTGTCAGATAAGCGAGCGACTAAGGTGTCTGCCAAATAATATGCGTCTACTTTGTCATCCACACCTGCGTACATTTCTAACACCTCCTTCAGCTCTTGCTCTAGCATGTACAACAATGGGATAGCTTGGCCCATAGTACAGTCCTCCCTGCTCACTTCACGTGTGAAGACCTCAAAAGGAAGTAGCTTCTCTGTCAGGCATTTGACGAGGTCCCATTGGGCCATCTCAACTGTCATGCCTTTTACAGTAGGATCCCCTGACCTTTTCATGACATACGCATTAAGTGGTATGTACTGCTCAAACAGACGCTCAAGCATGTAATACGTTGAGTTCCAACGTGTTGGCACCTCCTGGATGAGTGCTTTGACTGGCATTTTATGCTCACGTTGAATGACCCTCAGCTGCTTCCGGGCTTTAAAAGAATGGTTGAAATGTGTGCATATTCTTCTGCAGGTGGTCAGTAAGCTGCTGACTTTGCTTTCATTTTTCAGAAAGTCCTGAACAACAATGTTAATGCAGTGTGCCAAACATGGCACCCTGAAATAGCCACCATCTTTCATGGCCCTAACTACATTACTGCCATTGTCCGTGGCAACAAAACCAATGGTAAGCCCTCTTGGTCGCAGCCACTCAAACACCTTGCTGTTAAACTCATCCAAAATGTTTGCAGCAGTATGAGATTTCTCCATAGCAAACATGGCTACAGTTGCATGTTTGCGAGTGTCTTTAAAAATCTCAGCTGTGTCAAAAACACCATCAGATATCTTATCTTTAACACCCGAAAAGGAGACTCAGTGTGCAGTGATGCACATGTAATCAGTGGCTTGGCAACTGGTCCACATGTCTGTTGTCAGGTGTATACTCTGAACAGCACTCTGTTTTAAGGCTTTTCCAAGCAATTCCAGCACGTCGTGATGTAGTGCTGGAACAGCAACTCTTGCGAAGTATTAGCGGCTGGGATCTTTCCATTTTGGGCAGATGGTGGTCACAAATTCAAGAAAACCCACCCCTTCAACAAAAGAAAAAGGGAGAAGGTCCAGTGCTAACATTTTAGCCAGCTTTGCATTGTACAAACGTGCTATTGGGTGGTTGCGTTCGTACTGCCCCTCCGGCCTACTAAACATGCTAAGAATGGTAGGCTGCATGGTATTCCTTCCTGTGGTCAATGTCGCACTTTTTGGGCCAGCAGTACTCCTTGGTGTCTCAGGCTGACTCTTACTCTTGTGCCAATGAGATGTGGCTGAGGATGTGGGCGTTACCACTGCAGTGCTGGGGACAGGGCTACTTTGTGCACCACTACCACAGAGAATGTCTCCCTCTTCTTCCTGTTCCACCGTGAGCGGACTTTCTACTCATTTATGCCCAACAGTAATGGTTCCAGTTTTGATGAGACGAAGGTGCTCCTCCCCCTGGATTGCGTGGTGTTTTTTCAGATGGGTCATTTGACCTCCGGTACCATAGTTTGTACCAAGCTTACCACGACTAACAGAGGTATGACAAATGGAGCATATAGCAATGTTCTCCTCCTTTCCGCTAACCGTAAAGAAGTCCCACACTGGGGAGCTTAACTTTTGTCTCCTGCTGGAGCTGCCACTCCCACTTCCAATGCCGGATGAACTGAAGGGTGTGTGTTGCATTTGACTCTGTGCAGTACCACTACCTACTTTTGCTGAGGTGGTGCTTGTGCTGGATGTAGGACGCTGTCGGCCCTTTGCTAATGTAAATATGGAAGCTGGAGGTCGTGGTGGTGTTACCTGTGTTGGAGGTATGCGTGCTACATCCCTCGCAGCCATTTTGGATAGTGTAAAAATGTTGGTCTCCATCTCCTCAGGCCCAGGAGTGATGTTTGTGATGACTGGCTCATCATCATCATCATCATCCTGCTCTTCTACATCAACATCCATAAGTGTAAGGCTTTCTGGAACCTTCCTTTTCCCATGCCTGCTCTTGTGATGTGTTTCCCTCTCAGACTCAGTTTGTGGCTTCCAAGTGGCATCTAGATCATCAGAAGGGGGGCTTGGTGAAGAACTTGATGTACTAACCCTCCTTTTCCTTGCTGGGGATTTGGAAGCCAATGGAACTTCTAAAGGAGTGGCTTCCTCTTCTTCCTCTGCATGAGGCTCAATTTCCTGAACTGCCCCTACTTCGGGAGGAACAACAGCTACTATTGCGGGCGGTGGCTGCGGCTGTTGACCACTTATCTGCTGTGTTCCCTCCTGCGTTGATTGTGTACTACTTTGAGATAGCGATAAGTTTAGTTCAGGCTCAGCATCACTGCTTTCCACCATAAGGCTGGCTACCTCTTCCATACTCATCTGCTTGGGCCTGGGTTGGTGGGTTAGGCTCACTGATGTGGAGGTGCTGCCCCCAGCTTGGCCCCCCGACACCGCTGCTGCAGACGTCATTTTTGGTGTACCAAAAAAGGTTTTGGGAGGCACACCAGACTTAAGTGACACTTCCTTCTTCTTCTGTTCCTTCTTCTCCATGGCAACTTTCTTGGTACCAGAGGACCTGCTACTGCTTTCTTTGGGAGCATCTTCAACAGATGTCAAAACAGCACTCAGTTGCACAAGTTTCAGAGATGCCTGGTCAGTTGACTCACACGTCACGTTGTGTACAGCAGCAGGACGTCGGTCTGGCACCACAACGGTGGATGATGATGACACACCTCCTCTGTCTTTTGTGCACCTAAAAGCAAAAAAGCCAGAAGAACATCAGTCAAAAGATCCATAATATATATAACTTATTAGTGTCTGGTTGGTGGTCACAATTAATACATTTTATGAAGTCAGTGAACAACAACAGTATAGCCAGCCATTGAGAGACTGACAAGGCCAGGGATCCTGTTGTATTTGTACTGTGTACACTCAGGAAGAAGAATAGCAAAGAACAAAAACATAAATGTAGTCTAGCCTGTTTGCCCTGAATAAAAATTTGTGCATATTATGGGATGGATGCAGCATCAGGGAGCAACAACAATGAACATATACACAAAAACTAAAGGCATTTATTTACAATACCCAAAAAGTGAAATCTACCCCCGTAAAAAAGTAAAGGCCACATTTTACAATTCAATCCAAAGCCCATACATGATGTTGAAATTTAACGCACAACACAAAAACAGTTGTTTAAATTCCATGCTCCTGTGATGATTGATGAGTACTACCCCTGGGCCTACTGTACAACTAGGCCACAAGCTTGGAGGCCTATAAAAAAAGCACAATGCCTGCCTCCACAAAATGGCCGCCACACATGCTCAGGCCACCCACCACAAATAACCAAAAAGTGATTACAAAGGACAGGAACAGGAAGTTGTAGTCTCTGTGGGACTTACTTACTCTCACAAAAAATATTTTTTTTAAAATAAAAGCTTCTCCGTGCTCCAAAACTACAGCTGAATGACAACCTGAGGAGTTTTTTTAGCAAAATGCACAAAATCAGCGTTTTCGAGATGGATTTATGTTGCTCGCGAGATATTGTTTGCCAGATTGCAAATGCTGCGTGTTCAGGATTGCAAACTGTACAAAAATGCTTTATCGCGTGCGCGAACACGCATATTGAGAGCGCGAACATGCCGAAAACTGTAAGTCCGCATTGTCGCGCTGTGCAGAGTTACCGAAAGTACGCAAGCTGAATCCCTAGGGTTACCTACTGGCTGAAAAGCCCTATTTATTTAACACATACCCAAAAACTGCTATCCCACCCCAATAAAAACCTTTTGCAATAAAACCCAAAGCCATACACGGTGTGAAAAAATAATTCAACACAAAATGTAAATTTAAATAACGCACCAAAGATTTGAGGATGACTATCTCTGGGCGTACTGGCAGACTAGGCCACAAGCTAGGAACAGAATGGCAAAAGCAAGCACACTGCTTGGATGGCTCCACAAAATGGCTGCCACACACCCACAACAACAACAAGAAATGGAAGACAGTCAATGTACGCCTATGGCAAAAGCACAATGCCTGCCTTCCTAAAATAGCCGCCACACACATGCTCAGGCCAACCACCACAATAATAACCAAAAAGTGATTACAAAGGACAGGAACAGGAAGTTGTAGTGTCTGTGGAACTTACTTACTCTCATAAAAAATATTTTTTTAAAAATAAAAACTTCTCCGTGCTCCAAAACTACAGCTGAATGACAACCTGAGAAGTTTTTTTTAGCAAAATGCACAAAATCAGCGTTTTTGAGATGGATTCTTGTTACTCGAGAGATATTGTTTGCCAGATTGCAAATGCTGCGTGTTCGGGATCGCGAACTGTACAAAAATGCTTTATCGCGTGCGCGAACACGATTATTGAGAGCGCGAACATGCCGAAAAGTGTAAGTCCGCGTTGTCGCGCTGTGCAGAGTAACTGAAAGTGCGCGAGCTGAATCCCTAGGGTTACCTACTGGCTGAAAAGCCCTATTTATTTAACACACACCCAAAAACTGCTATCCCACCCCAAGAAAAACATTTTGCAATAAAACCCAAAGCCATACACGGTGTGAAAAAATAATTCAACATACAACACAAACTGTAAATTTAAATAACGCACCAAAGATTTGAGGCTGACTACCTCTGGGCCTACTGGCAGACTAGGCCACAAGCTAGGAACAGAATGGCAAAAGCAAGCACACTGCTTGGATGGCTCCACAAAATGGCAGCCACACACCCACAACAACAACAAGAAATGAAAGACAGTCAATGTACGCCTATGGCAAAAGCACAATGCCTGCCTTCCTAAAATGGCCACCACACACATGCTCAGGCCAACCACCACAATAATAACCAAAAAGTGATTACAAAGGACAGGAACAGGAAGTTGTAGTGTCTGTGGAACTTACCTACTCTCATAAAAAATATTTAAAAAAAAATAAAAGCTTCTCCATGCTCCAAAACTACAGCTGAATGACAACCTGAGGAGTTTTTTTAGCAAAATGCACAAAATCAGCGTTTTCAAGATGGATTTATGTTGCTCGCGAGACATTGTTTGCCAGATTGCAAATGCTGCGTGTTCGGGATCGCGAACTGTACAAAAATGCTTTATCACGTGCGCGAACACGCATATTGAGAGCGCGAACATGCCGAAAACTGTAAGTCTGCGTTGTTGCGCTGTGCAGAGTTACCGAAAGTACGCAAGCTGAATCCCTAGGGTTACCTACTGGCTGAAAAGCCCTATTTATTTAACACACACCCAAAAACTACTATCCCACCCCCAAAAAAACCTTTTGCAATAAAACCCAAAGCCATACACGGTGTGAAAAAATAATTCAACACAAAATGTAAATTTAAATAACGCACCAAAGATTTGAGGATGACTACCTCTGGGCGTACTGGCAGACTAGGCCACAAGCTAGGAACAGAATGGCAAAAGCAAGCACACTGCTTGGATGGCTCCACAAAATGGCCGCCACACACCCACAACAACGACAAGAAATTGAAGACAGTTAATATACGCCTATGGCAAAAGCACAATGCCTGCCTTCCTAAAATGGCCGCCACACACATGCTCAGGCCAACCACCACAATAATAACCAAAAAGTGTTTACAAAGGACAGGAACAGGAAGTTGTAGTGTCTGTGGAACTTACTTACTCTCATAAAAAATATTTTTAAAAAAATAAAAGCTTCTCCGTGCTCCAAAACTACAGCTGAATGACAACCTGAGGAGTTTTTTTAGCAAAATGCACAAAATCAGCATTTTCGAGATGGATTTATGTTGCTTGCGAGATATTGTTTGCCAGATTGCAAATGCTGCGTGTTCGGGATCGCGAACTGTACAAAAATGCTTTATCGCGTGCGCGAACACGCATATTGAGAGCGCGAACATGCCGAAAACTGTAAGTCTGCATGTCGCGCTGTGCAGAGTTACCAAAAGTACGCGAGCTGAATCCCTAGGGTTACCTACTGGCTGAAAAGCCCTATTTATTTAACACACACCCAAAAACTGCTATTCCACCCCAAAAAAAACCTTTTGCAATAAAATCCAAAGCCATCCATGGTGTAAAAAAAAAAATCAACAGACAACACAAACTGTAAATTTAAATAACGTACCAACGATTTGAGGAAGACTACCTCTGGGCCTACTGCCAGACTAGGCCACAAGCTTGGAACAGTCAATGTAAGCCTATGGCAAAAGCACAATGCCTGCCTTCACAAAATGGCCGCCACACACATGGCCAGGAGGACACAACAACAACAAGCATAAGCCAAGGGGAACAAAGAAAAGAAATGCAGGCCTTTATGGAAAAAGAAGCACACACTACTAAACTACCACCACAAAATTGCCACAAGCCACATGGGCACTCACAGTCGCAACAGGCCATGGAAAACAATGAACTGAAGCAGGCCTATCATATATGACCGGACAAAGGAGACCTGCTAATGCTAAACAACACAGCTTTAATACAAAAATGAAAATCAACAGGGCTACGAAAGGATTGGAAAGAAGTTACACATCAAGCACACACATCCAACAAAAGGTATTTCACACACACACACACACCAACAGTGAAATACACCACAGCCGCATTTAGCATTTCAAATAATCCTATGCCATCCATGCCCTACATGATGTTGAAAATTCTACAGACATCACAAAACATGGACCCATGGGTACCCTACTGGCTGAAATTGCAGAGAAAAACAACTAGGTCACTATTGAAAGCACAGGCCACCCACCACAACAATAATTTTAAAAAACAATGAAAAAAACTGAAAAATGTAGGTAATACAAGCCCCAATGAAACAAACACACCAATTCTCCAACTTACTTGTAGTAAATTAAATCTCAAATCAAAAAGTCCTCAAATAAATCCAATCCAATGGTATGATGCAGCAGACAGACACAAAAAGTGATCCTTCCAGCTCCAAATCCAAATGAAAGTGAACAGCACATGCACAAAGCACTGGGAGGAGCCTGCTGGACAGGAACAGGAAGTTGTAGACTCAGGGGCACTTCCTTCCTCTTGAAAAAAAGAGTTAAAAAAATTAAAGGACTCCTCCTTACACAAAAGACTACAGCAATATCACAATCTGAGGAGTTTTTCTGAGCAAAATGATCATTTTAGAGAAGGTTTTATGAAGATCGCAAGATATTCTTCGCCAGATTGTAGTTTTTGCATGTCCGGGATCGCGATCTTACCAAGACAGCCGCCGGAAGTCAGATCGCGTGCCTAATGACGTGTTCGCGTTCGCACACTCTTGCGGGCTTGGTCAGCCATATTACAAATCTCGTGGCGCTCGCGAACGGACAGAAAAGCAAGCTGGCAATCGCAGAATCACGGTAAGATGTTACCGCGCGTGTGAGAATGAATATTGAGCGCGCGAGGAAGCAAAACTACTACGCTACGCGCTAGATCGCGTAGCAATCTGCAATTTCGCGCTCTGCGCGAATCGCGAAGTTGCCTAAACTTCGCAAGCTCCGCGAACGGAGCGTAGTTCAACGCCCAGGCTTACTTCTAATGCTACTGAAACTTCACAACAAGACAGATTTTAAAACAGTAATCTGTCAGCAAATACACGATGTTACCAAATGGTTCTCTCACAATCCTTACCCAAATGCACAAAGACTCACAGTGTGATTCTAGACAAGCAACACTATCCCTAGCAGCTTACCAAAACTCATTCACTACTGTGCAAGGGGTAAGGGGACTACAAACAATCAACATATTAAAGTACAGCACATTAGTGTCAAAGCATGACTCATTTTATCAATGCATAAGCAAAGACTGGCTTCTAATGCTACTAAAACTTGACAACAAGACATGTTTTAAAACAGTTATCTGTGACTATTGGTGTATATATGTGAGAGGGAGAGATTGGTTGAGTTCCTGTATGATTAAGTATGTGTTTCTATAAGTGATTGTTTAAAAGACTAAGTATGTTTAAGTTTCTGTAGAAGTAAGTGTGGTGGTGTGTGTATAACTGTATATGCAAGTAAATGGATTTTTGATTCCTTATTAGCATGAGTGACTATGTGTGTGAGTAACTCTATGAATGAGTGGCGTTGTGTAACAGGATGTATAGGTGTATGAGTACATATGATGAGTGAGTACATGTATGAGTGACTGTATAGGACTGTTGGTGAATGAGTGGAAGTGTATGTGGATCTTAGAATTACTGAATAGGTTGTTGTAACTGGTATTGGTATGTCCATTGTTTTGAAAATTGTAGTTTCTATTTTTGAATGTGTGTATCAAAGGTTATATTAGGGGGAGAGGAGGTATGCCACTATATCACAAGGATGATGTCATCAGTGATGTCATTTGAGATGTCATCAGTGATGCAATGAGTGATGTCACTGACCATGTCATGAGTGATGTAATATGTGATGTCATCAGCAGTGCATTGCGGTCGCACGAGTTATAGTTAGCTGAACTAACTATAATGGGGGAATTGCAATGGTTCTGTATGAGTGAAAAGTCCAGCTAACTATAACGTCCCTGAAACCTATGGTTTTTTCAGTGATTTTTTAAGGTTTTTTAAATGCTAATTCCTAACTATAACGTACCTGAAACCTATGGTTTTTTCAGTGAATTTCAAAGGTTTTTTAAATGCTAATTCCTAACTATGCCTACAGAGATAGGACATGTGAAGAAAGAAGAAAAAACGCACAGAATGAAAAATAAGAAATGCAGAAAGAAGCAACAGAAGTCCTCAAAGACGAAGAAAAGTGCAGGAAGAAGGATAACGTGCAGAAAGAACAAACAGAAGAGCAGAAAGAAGCCTTGTTGCAAAATCATCCTGTACACTCAACTTTTTCAGACGGATACTGGTGGTAACTGAGTCTGACTAACCAGTCCCAGAGCCAGTGCTATGTTAAAAGACACTCAGAATACAGTGAAAACACCTCCGTACACTAGGGAACACTATGCACTGGGGTCCCCCTGTGATTAGCATGACCTCCTCTGTAAGCCCCTAGTATATACTAGGGCAGGGGATTAAAGCTACCTCTTAAAACGCGCCACAGGGCGTGTTTGCACAAGTCACCTCAGGCCCCGTCCCCTCCCTTCCCCATTGTGTAAACACGCCCTGTGACCATTTTAAGTTGGGAGATTAAGTCCCCTTGAATCCTGAGGGTCCCTAGGGTCCCACTAGACCATTAGGTTCCTCCAGTAAGTGCCACAGAGCTGCATTGCAGAGAGATGTAAAAGGGGCACGGCCTGCACCACCTCTCTGCAACGCAGAGCAGTGGGGCTTACTGGAAGCACCTGGTGGGCTGGTTGGCCCCCAGGGTCCCTCAGAATTGAAAGGGAATTATTTCCCCAACTTAAAACGCACCACAGGGCGTGTTTGCACACGTCACCTCAGGCCCCGTCCCCTCCCTTCACCACTGTGTAAACACGCCCTGTGGCCATTCTAAGTTGAGAGGTTAAGTCCCCTTGAATCCTAAGGGTCCCTAGGGTCAAACTAGCCCACTAGGTACCTCCAGTATGCACCACAGAGCTGCATTGCATAGAGGTGTAAAAAGGGGCGTGGCCTCAGAACACCTGTCTGCAACGCAGCTCCCTGGCACATACTGGAGGTACCTGTTGGGCTAATTGGCCCTCAGGGAACCTCAGTATTGAAGGGGAATTAATTCCCAACTTACAACTGGCCAGGGGGCACATTTGCAGAGTGCTGCAAGAAGGGGGCATGGCCTCCGGCGCGATGCCGGTCTTTTATTTCTTTTATTTTTTTAAGAAGGAGGGCTGTGTGCCCCCCCTTCTTTTTCTAATTTATTGGCCCTGGGGTGCCCATCCCCCAGGGCCTGCACTCTACTTTTTTTTGTTGAAAAAAATTAATTTGGAAGGGGGTTGCGTGGCCCCCCTCCCAAGGCCTTAATCGGCCCCGGGGACCCCAATCCCCGGGTCATGGCCTTTTAAAAAAAAAATATTTTGGAGGGGGGCTGCGTTGCCCCCCTCCTCAGGCCACTTATGGCCCCAGGGACCACATCCCCCGGGGCCGGCCTTTGTTTTTTAATATTTTTAAAAAATATATATTTATAGAAGAACCTAGGACATGCTGGACAAACCGTATGTACCTATCACCATGACGATTTGCAAAATATTCATCAAAAGGCGACTATGCATACAATGAATCCAAGTGGCATGTATTTACACCGCTAGTGAAGCTCTGACGTGTCTGACGCCCTACCGTGCCTAATCCCGGCACCCCCGATGGTGGGTACTCTCCAAGTGGACAGCCTTGTCGTTTATTTATACAAACATGGGTAGCTATTGACGGGCACATTTAATACACACGCACACCAAGCCATTCAAAGGGGATTCGACAAAAATTCGACCAAACTATGCAAGAAACCCCCCTCACAGTTAATAAAACACACATTCACAGCCGGATGTGTAATACTTTTTATTTTACTCTCTGGAAAGGAGACAAACCTCACTTGAGATTCACAGCGTGCTCCTGACTGAGCCCAATGCTGTGTTACACCCACCAGTGCCCGTCGAGTGTCCCACACCTCTGTGTTGTATTCCACCTGCTAGTGCGCATGCTATGACACTCTCTAGCCCATGTGCACTGTAACACCACCCTGTGAATATGTCATGCCACACTTGCCTTTGCACGGGTTATATTGCCCCATCTAAAGTGCCTTCCTCGATGCCTATGTCACTATGCCATACATTTTACAATCTGGGATCCAAATCTTTGTCACAGTGCATATGCAACATTACACTCCCCAGCACATATTTTATATTACAACTTTAGAGACTAGTTAGGTTACACAACACTGCCCTGTGCATATTACACTCCAAGGCGCATATCGCATAGCACGCGCTAGTGCCTGTGCTATCTCGCACTCTCCAATGAATCTGTCATTGCGCACAATGTATTGCATATTATATTTCACGCCCGGTTCATCTTATATCACACTTTTTGGTGCATAGTTTATACCATATACTATGACTATGTTCTATATAACACTGCGTCCACCTACCCTATTCAGGGGCATTACATTTTGCGATGGGGGTGGAGGGTCAGGGGGTGTTTCTGCCAAGTGAGCCTGGAGTCACAGTCACAAACGTCCTCTTCTTCCTGAATAAAAGTGAGAGTATGCTGCATACTTGTTCATATTTTAAGTGGTTCGCACAGACACACATTTTAAAAACAATAAATTTCCTAATACCCACCTTCTCTGAACAGTTAGCTTGCTGCCCCATCCACCTCCTCCCTATCCCCTGTTGTCTGAATCCATGGACTAGCCTCCTCCCTCCTTCCATGCATGGTCTGATGTGCTGCCACTGCCCTCCTTTTAGCATGATGTACCAGTCCACTCCTCCTGCCCTCCATTGCCCAATTCTCTGGCCCATCATTGACCTCTGCTTAGCCTCTGTGCTTAGCTTGCTGCCCCTATTCTCCTTCCCCCTGCCCTCCGATGTCTTTGTGAATGCCCCTGCTCCATTCTTTTTGCCCACCATGTTCCATGGACCTGCCACTCCTATCTACTCTGAGTGTTCTGTTGTGCTGCCACTCCCCTCCCACCTGCCTAGTATTGTCAGATGGCTGTAACCTGTCCCTGCCACCTCCACCCTGCCAGTCCACATGCCATGCCCCTATCCCCTTCCTCCTGTCCTCCATGGTCCATTTTACTGCCACACCCTTCTGCCCTCCCTGGTCTGTTGTGCTGCAACTGCTCCTCCTGCCTGCCCCGCGCGGTCTGTTGTGAGGCCCCTTCCATTGAATTCTCTTGTCTGTGCCCAGGTCCTGACCCTCCCTTCTATCCTCCATGGTCCTTTGTGCATGCCCCTGCACCCTCCTTCTTGCCCATCATAGCCATTGTGCTGCCACTATCCCTCCCGCTTGCCATGCATGGTCTTCTGTGCTGCCATGGCCCCTCCCACCTTCCCTGTGTGGTCAGCTAGCTGTCCCTGACCCCCTCCCACCTTCCCTCCATGGTCTGTGTGTATGCCACCATAGTCTCATTGTTGCTCTCCATGGTGTGTCTTGTTTCTAGTGCCCATCCTGCCTGACCTCCATGGTCATCTTGCTGCTCCTTCCCTGTCCCCTTGCCCCCGGCACTCTGTTTCCATGTGCAGACCCCTATTCCCTCCCTCCTGGCTTGTCTTTTCCATTGTAATGCCCCTGATCCGTCCCTCCTGCCCTTTATGGTCTGTTATGCTGCAGCTTTCTCTCCTGTCTGTCCATTATGGTCAGCTAGCTACCATTGCCTCTTTCCCATCTGTTCTCTGTTGTCCATGTGCATGGTCCTGTCCCCTCCCTATTGCTTTCTATGGATTGTTGTGCTGCACTCCCGTCCCGCATGTGCTGTGTGGTGTATTGTGCTGCTGCAAACCCTGATGCCTGCCCTGTAGGGTCAGTTTGGTGCACCTTTCCATGTCTCTCCTGTCCTCTGTTATCCGAGTCCATGTCCCTACCCCAATTCCTCCTGCCTACCATGATCCAATGTACCATACTTCCAAACATTTTGAACTTGGTAAGAGGGAGATTTTGAAAAAAAACTGGGGTATTAATTTTCCCCTTTGAGTTACATTGAAAAAGAGGAGATTGTAGACAGGAGACAGATCAAATAAAGCCCATTTGAGTTTAAAAACATTGGACGTTTCCTGGCTGAAACGGGTCTGTTGGCATGTATGGTTGTACTACCACTGCCTCTTCCTTCTGCCCAAAATGGTCTATTATATTGCCACAGCCTTTCTTGCCAGTCCTGTATTGTTGGTTTGTTGCCCCTGCCCCCCTTTCCACTGCCCTCCATAGTCTGTTGTGCTGCCACTGCCCTTCCTGCCTGCCCAATGTGGTCAAATTGTTGCCTCTGCACTCTCCTACCTGCCTTCGATTTTCAGAGTCCGTGCCCCTGGCCTCTGCCTCTCAACAGTATCCCAATGAACAACTAGATTGCTAACATTCTATATTTATTACAAAAGTATTTCATTTAGAAATTACATATATGAGAGGGTCTTATTTGCATCAAAATTATGGTTAGTGCTCTAAAAAACTAAAATGAGGACATATTTTCTGAGTTTTCAAATAGCGCCAAAGAGCTTTTAAATTATTTGTAATCTTTATGTTTTTTTTATCCAGTTGACCACTTGTTTAAATGTTGCACCTAGCGGAGAGGATGTGGTGTTACTTCCAGAGCTGCAGACTTTGCAACTGGGGAACCAGGTTGGAGTTTCTGCTTCAGCTCAACATTCTGTGATTCTGGTCAAATCACTTAATCTCCCCATGTCTACAACCAAAATTAATTTGATCTTGTGTGATGTAACCAATGCTCATGTAAAGCACTCCAATACCTGACAAGTCTGCACTATATAAAACTGCAAATACACAAAAAATAAGTGTTTTGCACACTTCTGTCATTGGGCTACATGTGGGCTACATCTGGGTGATATTTGTGCTGCATTTGGGCTATTTTGTCTCTGGTGGCCATCTTGGGAGATTTATTTGTTATGAAGTTTCTTAATTTCATCATTTACTGCAGTCTCCTCAGTATGAAATGCTTTCAGTTTGTTACTTTGATTCCATCAAGAAGGTATTCAGATATGTCACACATTTGCCATAAATTCTGAATGTTAGTTGCTCATTAGATCACTGTAGTAAAGCTACTGCTCACTACAGAAGTATGCTGCTAGTATTAAAAGTGCATGTTTCAGTCTGCATATCAGAATTTTTTTATGAAATAGAAGAGGATTTGAGAAGTCACTCAAAATGTGCCCTAATTTTTCTTTCTTCAGCACTAATCATAATTTCTATGGCAAAATGAACCCCCTCATTGTGTTCCTTTTTGAATTAAATGTTTTAAGTGTTACCAGTTTATTCCACTCAAGAAGGCTTCAGGTGTGCCATACTTTTGTCATAAGTAAGACAGTAAGCACTCTAGTTGTTCTTAAGAACACTCTGGGACATTCTGTCATTGGGCTATACTTGGGCTACATCTGGGTGATATTTGGGCTACATTTGGGCTCTTTTGTCTCTGGTGGCCATTTCGGGAGATTTTTGTTATGAAGTTTCCTAATTTCCTCATTTACTGCAGTCTCCTCAGTGGGAATACTTTCAGTTTTTTATTTTGGTTCCATCAAGAAGGCATTCAGATGTGTCACACATTTGCCATAAATTCTGAATGTTAGCACTCTAGTTGCTCATTAGATCACTGTAGTAAAACTACTGCTCACCAGGGAAGTCTGCTGCTGGTATTCAAAGTGCATGTTTCAGTCTGCATGTCAGAATTTGTTTATGAAATAGAAGAGGAATTGAGAAGTCAAAATGTGCCCTAATTTTTCTTTCTGCAGAACTAATCATAATTTCGATGGCAAAATGAACCCCCTCATTTTGTTCCTTTGTAAATTAAATGTTTTAAGTGTTACCACTTTATTCCAATCAAGATGGCTTCAGGTGTGCCATATTTTTGTCATAACTAAGACAGTTAGCGCTCTAGTTGTTCTTTAAAACACTCTGGGACATTCTGTCATTGGGCTATACTTGGGCTACATCTCAGTGATATTTGTGCTGCATTTGGGCTCTTTTGTCTCTGGTGGCCATCTTGGGAGACTTATTTGTTTTGAAGTTCCTAATTTCCTCATTTACTACAGTCTCCTCAGTAGGAGATACTTTCAGGTTTTTTACTTTCATTCCATCAAGAAGGCATTCAGATCTGTCACACATTTGCCATTAATTCGGATTGTTAGCACTCTAGTTGCTAATTAGATCACTGTAGTAAAGCTACTGCTCACCAGGGAAGTCTGCTGCTGGTATTGAAAGTGCATGTTTCAGTCTGCATGTCAGAATTTTTAATGAAATAGAAGAGGATTTGAGAAGTCACTCAAAATGTGCCCTAATTTTTCTTTTTTCTGCACTAATCATAATTTCTATGGCAAAATGAACCCCCTCATTGTGTTCCATTTAAATTAAACTACTCACTCTCTACTACTCACTCTCTGCTACTCTCTACTACTACTCTCTACTACTCACTCTCTACTACTACTCTCTATTACTCTCTACTACTCACTCTACTACTCTCTACTACTAACTCTCTACTACTCTACTACTCACTCTCTACTACTCCCTCTCTACTACTCTACTGCTCTCTACTAGACACTCTCTACTGCTCACTCTCTACTACTCACTCTCTACTACTCTCTACTACTCACTCTCCACTACTCACTCTCCACTACTCACTCTCTACTACTCACTCTCTACTACTCTTTACTACTCACTCTCTACTACTCACTCTCTACTACTCTACTACTCTCTACTACTCTCTCTACTACTCACATCTCTACTACTCACTCTCTACTACTCACTCTCTACTACTCTACTACTCTCTACTACTCACTCTCTGCTACTTTCTACTACTCACTCTACTACTCTCTACTACTCTTTACCACTCACTCTCTACTACTCTACCACTCACTCTCTACTACCCTCTACTACTCTCTCTCTACTACTCACTCTCTACTACTCTCTACTACTCACTCTCTACTACTCACTCTACTACTCACTCACTACTACTCTACTACTCTCTACTACTCTCTCTACTACTCACTCTCTGCTACTCTCTCTACTACTCACTCTCTAATACTCTCTACAACTCACTTTCTACTACACACTCTCCACTACTTGCTCTCTACTACTCACTCTACTACTCACTCTACTACTCACTCTCTACTACTCCCGTCTACGTACTCTACTACTCACTCTCTACTACTCTCTACTACTCTCTACTACTCCACTACTCTCTACTACTCACTCTCTACTACTCACTCTCTACTACTCTACTACTCCCTACTACTCTCTATCTACTACTCACTCTCTACTACTCACTGTCTACTACTCTCTCTCTACTACTCACTCTACTATTCACTCTCTACTACTCTCTCTCTACTACTCTCCACTACTCTCTCTCTACTACTCTCTCTCTACTACTCTCTACTACTCACTCCACTACTCATTCTCTACTACTCTCTCTCTGCTACTCACTCTCCACTACTCACTCTCTACTACTCTCTACCACTCACTCTCTACTACTCACTCTCTACTACTCACTCTCTACTACTCACTCTCTATTACCCACTCTCTACTACTTTCTACTACTCACTCTCTACTACTCTCTACTACTCACTCTCTACTACTCACTCTACTACTCTCTCCTACTCACTCTCTGCTACTCTCTCTACTACTCACTCTCCCCTCTCTACTCTCTATTACTCATCCTCTACTCTCTACCTCTCTACCTCTATCTACCTCTCTCTACTACTCTCTACGTCTCTACCTCTACCTCTCTACCTCTACCTCTCTACCTCTCTACCTCGCTACCTCTCTCTACCGCTCTCTACACGCACACATATGCACACATATATATGCAAATATATGCATATGCATTTATATATATGTATGTGTATATTACCTACTGGCGGTCGCCAGTAGGTAGTTATAGTTAGGACCCTGTTTCCATAGGAAATCCGCAACATTCTATTTTGAATAACTTTGGCGCCGGTAGACGAATCCTCGCGAATTTCTCAAAATAGGTGGGGCGCTACGCTCCGCTCCTACCCTGAAAGTCTCGGGGGGATTCGTCAAGCGGGGGCTGAGATAAAAGGGGGGTCCCAAAACGCGTTTTTCCCATGCATTTTTCCATAGGACCTTTAGACAGGGCTACAGCCCGAACGGCTGAACAGAATTACTAGAAATTTGGCAGAGAGGTAGTCCTCAGGTCAAGGAAGTGCCTTTTGTAGGTTTGGTGTAAATCTGTTCAGTAGATTCTGAGAAAATAGCCTTTAAATCAATATATATATCTGAGCCAGCTTACGGTACGCTTACCGTAAGCTTACCGTACGCGTACGGTGGCGTGCGCGAGCGCGATTCTGATTGGCTGTTAGATCTTAGTAAACATTCGAATCGGCCGAAACCAGGAAGCGGCGGCCGCCATTTTGTGTATTTCACTGCGGTAAGAAAGAGTGATATCTTGAAAAGGGGGCAAGGGAGAGAGTTACAGACCCCCTAACATTTGTAAGGGGGTCAAAGAAGGACAGAAAAGTACAAAGAAAACATTTATTGATTTTAAAAAAAAATCGCGGGGTACGCGTACGGTAAGCTCACCGTACGCGTACGGTAAAAAAAAGAAAAAAAAAGAAATGAAATGCAGATTTAAGTGTTTAGATATTAGGGGGCTCTAAAAAGAGCCGTTGTGTTTATGAAGTGATTTTTTATTGGTACCTACAAGTAAGTACCGATGCAGAGTCTAAGGTTCAAGAGGAAGACTCTGTTCCCTTCATCATTGAAGTGCACACCATCTCCTCTATAAATGTCTTGCATGTCGTAACGCAAGTTGTTGTGGTAAATGGAACCCATACCATAGTCACGGAGGAAAGCAGAAACAGATTTGTTGACGTGCTTTCTTGCTTTGTCAATCTGCGGACAGAAATGATTGGACCAGTTCCATTTTTGCCTTTGGCATATGTTAGAAAACACAAAGGCAGTTTTAGGGAAAAGTGAAAACAGTTGTGCAAAGGTGTCCTTCATAAGCATTTCCAGACCTACCCCAGTCAAAGTGCCTAGGTCATTGCCACCACAGTGCACTATTATGAGGTCAGGGTGTTGGATTTGCATGAAGGATTTCACCAATGGCATCAATTGGTGCCACTTTAACCCTCTCTGACCAATCCATTTAATGTCTACATTTGGCAAAGCAAGGTCTCTCACCATACCTGTTTTCTCTGCAAACTTTTCACTCCAGAAGACATAGCTGTGCCCTACAATCCACACTGTGAACATCTTCAAAGGAGAACTGGATGCACTCAGGAGGTGTCTTTTAGTAGAATGGCAATATGAAAAGAAAGACAGTTTGGAAATGGAGGCATACATATTTTTTTTTTTTTAAAAAGAACTGATTGGCTGTTTCATACCATTCTAGAATAAAAACTAGGCTGTATGTGTAAATTAATAGAAGCATGTTTTGTATTGGTACAGAAAAATGTGTTACCAAAGAACAGTACTATGGATTTGCTGTTAGGTTTGAAAAGTCAAGCACTCTTGCTCTGTGGAATTGAAACATTGTTTGGCGAACTTCTGACCTGACTCCACACAGCAGTGTTCCATGAGCTGTTGCTATGGTAGCAGGCAGAAGTCAAGTTGGGGGAAGGGTACTAGGCAGAAGTCAAGTTGGGGGAAGGGTACTTTTGGAAAAGGGTTGGTTTTCAACCATTAGAAATGTGTGATTACATTTGAAAAAAAGGGGGAAGCACTGAGATTTGAAACTTACATGTATATGTGTGGAAAAATAGAGGGAAACTTTGCCATTATCTGGTTCTGCTGAGAGGAGAGAGGTGTAGAGAACAGAGATCCTGGCTCTGATAATCTGCTGTTTGAGTGCCACATTTCTTTCACAACTAACTAATTTTAAAGGTGAGTTTAGAGTTTGAGAGGAGATGTATATGGTAAATTAAGAAATGAATAATAGAAATGTAATTCTTTTTGTTGAAGTTGTGTTTATTATTTTCTGTTTTGGGAGAAATTTAAATGTGAGGAACATGTCAAATAATATGGACTATTTTTTCACGATAAATTAAGGTGTATTGGTATAAAAAAGAATAGTTTAAGGGTTTGAGGTTGGACTCAGTAATGCAAATACATTCAGCATCACTAAGGCTGGTTGCCCTTGGTGGAATGTAGGCAGTCACCCAGGTTACACATGTTGGGAAATATAGGCAGAGATTTATTGTGTACAACTCTGGTAATTTTATATTTGCATTAGTAGGGAAAAGGGGGAGCGATTTTTTGGTGCAGAAGCAGACTCTTAGCACACACCCAGCTCCTTTCCATGTATAATCATGCACAGTATTTACAAGCGAGTGGGGTTTGAGGTTTCAGTCTGTAATGCAAATACATTCAGCATCACTAAGGCTGGTTGCCCTTGCTGGAGTGTAGGCAGTCACCCAGGATACACATGGTGGTGGTCTGAAAAAGCAGTCTGGACATGGGCTTTTTAAAAAATCTGAAAAGTGGATTCATAATGTGTCAGTCTGTAAAAGTGATTATCACTTGCCAAAAAAAAAGAACAGTAAGTGTGCTTTCAAATTGGCAAAGAAATTTCGTTTTGTGACTAATGTGAAAACATGACTCTGTGTGCAAATAGGAATTACAGGCAGAGATTTATTGCGTTTTGCTCTGGTGATTTCACAGTTGCATTAGTAGGAAAAAGGGGGAGCGATTTTTTGGTGCAGAAGCAGACTCTTAGCACACACCCAGCTCCTTTCCATGTATAATCATGCACAGTATTTACAAGCGAGTGGGGTTTGAGGTTTCAGTCTGTAATGCAAATACATTCAGCATCACTAAGGCTGGTTGCCCTTGCTGGAGTGTAGGCAGTCACCCAGGATACACATGGTGGTGGTCTGAAAAAGCAGTCTGGACATGGGCTTTTTAAAAAATCTGAAAAGTGGATTCATAATGTGTCAGTCTGTAAAAGTGATTATCACTTGCCAAAAAAAAAGAGCAGTAAGTGTGCTTTCAAATTGGCAAAGAAATTTCGTTTTGTGACTAATGTGAAAACATGACTCTGTGTGCAAATAGGAATTACAGGCAGAGATTTATTGCGTTTTGCTCTGGTGATTTCACAGTTGCATTAGTAGGAAAAAGGGGGAGCGATTTTTTGGTGCAGAAGCAGACTCTTAGCACACACCCAGCTCCTTTCCATGTATAATCATGCACAGTATTTACAAGCGAGTGGGGTTTGAGGTTTCAGTCTGTAATGCAAATACATTCAGCATCACTAAGGCTGGTTGCCCTTGCTGGAGTGTAGGCAGTCACCCAGGATACACATGGTGGTGGTCTGAAAAAGCAGTCTGGACATGGGCTTTTTAAAAAATCTGAAAAGTGGATTCATAATGTGTCAGTCTGTAAAAGTGATTATCACTTGCCAAAAAAAAAGAACAGTAAGTGTGCTTTCAAATTGGCAAAGAAATTTCGTTTTGTGACTAATGTGAAAACATGACTCTGTGTGCAAATAGGAATTACAGGCAGAGATTTATTGCGTTTTGCTCTGGTGATTTCACAGTTGCATTAGTAGGAAAAAGGGGGAGCGATTTTTTGGTGCAGAAGCAGACTCTTAGCACACACCCAGCTCCTTTCCATGTATAATCATGCACAGTATTTACAAGCGAGTGGGGTTTGAGGTTTCAGTCTGTAATGCAAATACATTCAGCATCACTAAGGCTGGTTGCCCTTGCTGGAGTGTAGGCAGTCACCCAGGATACACATGGTGGTGGTCTGAAAAAGCAGTCTGGACATGGGCTTTTTAAAAAATCTGAAAAGTGGATTCATAATGTGTCAGTCTGTAAAAGTGATTATCACTTGCCAAAAAAAAAGAGCAGTAAGTGTGCTTTCAAATTGGCAAAGAAATTTCGTTTTGTGACTAATGTGAAAACATGACTCTGTGTGCAAATAGGAATTACAGGCAGAGATTTATTGCGTTTTGCTCTGGTGATTTCACAGTTGCATTAGTAGGAAAAAGGGGGAGCGATTTTTTGGTGCAGAAGCAGACTCTTAGCACACACCCAGCTGCTTTCCATGTAGAATCATGCACAGTATTTACAAGCGAGTGGGGTTTGAGGTTTCAGTCTGTAATGCAAATACATTCAGCATCACTAAGGCTGGTTGCCCTTGCTGGAGTGTAGGCAGTCACCCAGGATACACATGGTGGTGGTCTGAAAAAGCAGTCTGGACATGGGCTTTTTAAAAAATCTGAAAAGTGGATTCATAATGTGTCAGTCTGTAAAAGTGATTATCACTTGCCAAAAAAAAAGAGCAGTAAGTGTGCTTTCAAATTGGCAAAGAAATTTCGTTTTGTGACTAATGTGAAAACATGACTCTGTGTGCAAATAGGAATTACAGCCAGAGATTTATTGCGTTTTGCTCTGGTGATTTCACAGTTGCATTAGTAGGAAAAAGGGGGAGCGATTTTTTGGTGCAGAAGCAGACTCTTAGCAAACACCCAGCTGCTTTCCATGTAGAATCATGCACAGTATTTACAAGCGAGTGGGGTTTGAGGTTTCAGTCTGTAATGCAAATACATTCAGCATCACTAAGGCTGGTTGCCCTTGCTGGAGTGTAGGCAGTCACCCAGGATACACATGGTGGTGGTCTGAAAAAGCAGTCTGGACATGGGATTTTTAAAAAATCTGAAAAGTGGATTCATAATGTGTCAGTCTGTAAAAGTGATTATCACTTGCCAAAAAAAAGAGCAGTAAGTGTGCTTTCAAATTGGCAAAGAAATTTCGTTTTGTGACTAATGTGAAAACATGACTCTGTGTGCAAATAGGAATTACAGGCAGAGATTTATTGCGTTTTGCTCTAGTGATTTCACAGTTGCATTAGTAGGAAAAAGGGGGAGCGATTTTTTGGTGCAGAAGCAGACTCTTAGCACACACCCAGCTGCTTTCCATGTAGAATCATGCACAGTATTTACAAGCGAGTGGGGTTTGAGGTTTCAGTCTGTAATGCAAATACATTCAGCATCACTAAGGCTGGTTGCCCTTGCTGGAGTGTAGGCAGTCACGCAGGATACACATGGTGGTGGTCTGAAAAAGCAGTCTGGACATGGGCTTTTTAAAAAATCTGAAAAGTGGATTCATAATGTGTCAGTCTGTAAAAGTGATTATCACTTGCCAAAAAAAAAGAGCAGTAAGTGTGCTTTCAAATTGGCAAAGAAATTTCGTTTTGTGACTAATGTGAAAACATGACTCTGTGTGCAAATAGGAATTACAGGCAGAGATTTATTGCGTTTTGCTCTGGTGATTTCACAGTTGCATTAGTAGGAAAAAGGGGGAGCGATTTTTTGGTGCAGAAGCTGACTCTTAGCACACACCCAGCTCCTTTCCATGTATAATCATGCACAGTATTTACAAGCGAGTGGGGTTTGAGGTTTCAGTCTGTAATGCAAATACATTCAGCATCACTAAGGCTGGTTGCCCTTGCTGGAGTGTAGGCAGTCACCCAGGATACACATGGTGGTGGTCTGAAAAAGCAGTCTGGACATGGGCTTTTTAAAAAATCTGAAAAGTGGATTCATAATGTGTCAGTCTGTAAAAGTGATTATCACTTGCCAAAAAAAAAGAGCAGTAAGTGTGCTTTCAAATTGGCAAAGAAATTTCGTTTTGTGACTAATGTGAAAACATGACTCTGTGTGCAAATAGGAATTACAGCCAGAGATTTATTGCGTTTTGCTCTGGTGATTTCACAGTTGCATTAGTAGGAAAAAGGGGGAGCGATTTTTTGGTGCAGAAGCAGACTCTTAGCACACACCCAGCTGCTTTCCATGTAGAATCATGCACAGTATTTACAAGCGAGTGGGGTTTGAGGTTTCAGTCTGTAATGCAAATACATTCAGCATCACTAAGGCTGATTGCCCTTGCTGGAGTGTAGGCAGTCACCCAGGATACACATGGTGGTGGTCTGAAAAAGCAGTCTGGACATGGGCTTTTTAAAAATCTGAAAAGTGGATTCATAATGTGTCAGTCTGTAAAAGTGATTATCACTTGCCAAAAAAAAAGAGCAGTAAGTGTGCTTTCAAATTGGCAAAGAAATTTCGTTTTGTGACTAATGTGAAAACATGACTCTGTGTGCAAATAGGAATTACAGGCAGAGATTTATTGTGTTTTGCTCTGGTGGTTTCACAGTTGCATTAGTAGGAAAAAGGGGGAGCGATTTTTTGGTGCAGAAGCAGACTCTTAGCACACACCCAGCTCCTTTCCATGTATAATCATGCACAGTATTTACAAGCGAGTGGGGTTTGAGGTTTCAGTCAGTAATGCAAATACATTCAGCATCACTAAGGCTGGTTGCCCTTGCTGGAGTGTAGGCAGTCACCCAGGATACACATGGTGGTGGTCTGAAAAAGCAGTCTGGACATGGGCTTTTTAAAAAATCTGAAAAGTGGATTCATAATGTGTCAGTCTGTAAAAGTGATTATCACTTGCCAAAAAAAAAGAGCAGTAAGTGTGCTTTCAAATTGGCAAAGAAATTTCGTTTTGTGACTAATGTGAAAACATGACTCTGTGTGCAAATAGGAATTACAGGCAGAGATTTATTGTGTTTTGCTCTGGTGATTTCACAGTTGCATTAGTAGGAAAAAGGGGGAGCGATTTTTTGGTGCAGAAGCAGACTCTTAGCACACACCCAGCTCCTTTCCATGTATAATCATGCACAGTATTTACAAGCGAGTGGGGTTTGAGGTTTCAGTCTGTAATGCAAATACATTCAGCATCACTAAGGCTGGTTGCCCTTGCTGGAGTGTAGGCAGTCACCCAGGATCCACATGGTGGTGGTCTGAAAAAGCAGTCTGGACATGGGCTTTTTTAAAAATCTGAAAAGTGGATTCATAATGTGTCAGTCTGTAAAAGTGATTATCACTTGCCAAAAAAAAAGAGCAGTAAGTGTGCTTTCAAATTGGCAAAGAAATTTCGCTTTGTGACTAATGTGAAAACATGACTCTGTGTGCAAATAGGAATTACAGGCAGAGATTTATTGCGTTTTGCTCTGGTGATTTCACAGTTGCATTAGTAGGAAAAAGGGGGAGCGATTTTTTGGTGCAGAAGCAGACTCTTAGAACACACCCAGCTCCTTTCCATGTATAATCATGCACAGTATTTACAAGCGAGTGGGGTTTGAGGTTTCAGTCTGTAATGCAAATACATTCAGCATCACTAAGGCTGGTTGCCCTTGCTGGAGTGTAGGCAGTCACCCAGGATACACATGGTGGTGGTCTGAAAAAGCAGTCTGGACATGGGCTTTTTAAAAAATCTGAAAAGTGGATACATAATGTGTCAGTCTGTAAAAGTGATTATCACTTGCCAAAAAAAAGAGCAGTAAGTGTGCTTTCAAATTGGCAAAGAAATTTCGTTTTGTGACTAATGTGAAAACATGACTCTGTGTGCAAATAGGAATTACAGCCAGAGATTTATTGCGTTTTGCTCTGGTGATTTCACAGTTGCATTAGTAGGAAAAAGGGGGAGCGATTTTTTGGTGCAGAAGCAGACTCTTAGCACACACCCAGCTCCTTTCCATGTATAATCATGCACAGTATTTACAAGCGAGTGGGGTTTGAGGTTTCAGTCTGTAATGCAAATACATTCAGCATCACTAAGGCTGGTTGCCCTTGCTGGAGTGTAGGCAGTCACCCAGGATACACATGGTGGTGGTCTGAAAAAGCAGTCTGGACATGGGCTTTTTAAAAAATCTGAAAAGTGGATTCATAATGTGTCAGTCTGTAAAAGTGATTATCACTTGCCAAAAAAAAAGAGCAGTAAGTGTGCTTTCAAATTGGCAAAGAAATTTCGTTTTGTGACTAATGTGAAAACATGACTCTGTGTGCAAATAGGAATTACAGGCAGAGATTTATTGCGTTTTGCTCTGGTGATTTCACAGTTGCATTAGTAGGAAAAAGGGGGAGCGATTTTTTGGTGCAGAAGCAGACTCTTAGCACACACCCAGCTCCTTTCCATGTATAATCATGCACAGTATTTACAAGCGAGTGGGGTTTGAGGTTTCAGTCAGTAATGCAAATACATTCAGCATCACTAAGGCTGGTTGCCCTTGCTGGAGTGTAGGCAGTCACCCAGGATACATATGGTGGTGGTCTGAAAAAGCAGTCTGGACATGGGCTTTTTAAAAAATCTGAAAAGTGGATTCATAATGTGTCAGTCTGTAAAAGTGATTATCACTTGCCAAAAAAAAAGAGCAGTAAGTGTGCTTTCAAATTGGCAAAGAAATTTCGTTTTGTGACTAATGTGAAAACATGACTCTGTGTGCAAATAGGAATTACAGGCAGAGATTTATTGCGTTTTGCTCTGGTGATTTCACAGTTGCATTAGTAGGAAAAAGGGGGAGCGATTTTTTGGTGCAGAAGCAGACTCTTAGCACACACCCAGCTCCTTTCCATGTATAATCATGCACAGTATTTACAAGCGAGTGGGGTTTGAGGTTTCAGTCTGTAATGCAAATACATTCAGCATCACTAAGGCTGGTTGCCCTTGCTGGAGTGTAGGCAGTCACCCAGGATACACATGGTGGTGGTCTGAAAAAGCAGTCTGGACATGGGCTTTTTAAAAAATCTGAAAAGTGGATTCATAATGTGTCAGTCTGTAAAAGTGATTATCACTTGCCAAAAAAAAAGAGCAGTAAGTGTGCTTTCAAATTGGCAAAGAAATTTCGTTTTGTGACTAATGTGAAAACATGACTCTGTGTGCAAATAGGAATTACAGGCAGAGATTTATTGCGTTTTGCTCTGGTGATTTCACAGTTGCATTAGTAGGAAAAAGGGGGAGCGATTTTTTGGTGCAGAAGCAGACTCTTAGCACACACCCAGCTCCTTTCCATGTATAATCATGCACAGTATTTACAAGCGAGTGGGGTTTGAGGTTTCAGTCTGTAATGCAAATACATTCAGCATCACTAAGGCTGGTTGCCCTTGCTGGAGTGTAGGCAGTCACCCAGGATACACATGGTGGTGGTCTGAAAAAGCAGTCTGGACATGGGCTTTTTAAAAAATCTGAAAAGTGGATACATAATGTGTCAGTCTGTAAAAGTGATTATCACTTGCCAAAAAAAAAGAGCAGTAAGTGTGCTTTCAAATTGGCAAAGAAATTTCGTTTTGTGACTAATGTGAAAACATGACTCTGTGTGCAAATAGGAATTACAGGCAGAGATTTATTGCGTTTTGCTCTGGTGATTTCACAGTTGCATTAGTAGGAAAAAGGGGGAGCGATTTTTTGGTGCAGAAGCAGACTCTTAGCACACACCCAGCTCCTTTCCATGTATAATCATGCACAGTATTTACAAGCGAGTGGGGTTTGAGGTTTCAGTCTGTAATGCAAATACATTCAGCATCACTAAGGCTGGTTGCCCTTGCTGGAGTGTAGGCAGTCACCCAGGATACACATGGTGGTGGTCTGAAAAAGCAGTCTGGACATGGGCTTTTTAAAAAATCTGAAAAGTGGATACATAATGTGTCAGTCTGTAAAAGTGATTATCACTTGCCAAAAAAAAGAGCAGTAAGTGTGCTTTCAAATTGGCAAAGAAATTTCGTTTTGTGACTAATGTGAAAACATGACTCTGTGTGCAAATAGGAATTACAGCCAGAGATTTATTGCGTTTTGCTCTGGTGATTTCACAGTTGCATTAGTAGGAAAAAGGGGGAGCGATTTTTTGGTGCAGAAGCAGACTCTTAGCACACACCCAGCTCCTTTCCATGTATAATCATGCACAGTATTTACAAGCGAGTGGGGTTTGAGGTTTCAGTCTGTAATGCAAATACATTCAGCATCACTAAGGCTGGTTGCCCTTGCTGGAGTGTAGGCAGTCACCCAGGATACACATGGTGGTGGTCTGAAAAAGCAGTCTGGACATGGGCTTTTTAAAAAATCTGAAAAGTGGATTCATAATGTGTCAGTCTGTAAAAGTGATTATCACTTGCCAAAAAAAAAGAGCAGTAAGTGTGCTTTCAAATTGGCAAAGAAATTTCGTTTTGTGACTAATGTGAAAACATGACTCTGTGTGCAAATAGGAATTACAGCCAGAGATTTATTGCGTTTTGCTCTGGTGATTTCACAGTTGCATTAGTAGGAAAAAGGGGGAGCGATTTTTTGGTGCAGAAGCAGACTCTTAGCACACACCCAGCTCCTTTCCATGTATAATCATGCACAGTATTTACAAGCGAGTGGGGTTTGAGGTTTCAGTCTGTAATGCAAATACATTCAGCATCACTAAGGCTGGTTGCCCTTGCTGGAGTGTAGGCAGTCACCCAGGATACACATGGTGGTGGTCTGAAAAAGCAGTTTGGACATGTGCTTTTAAAAAAATCAGAAAAGTGGATTTATAATGTGTCAGTCTGTAAAAGTGATTATCACTTGCCAAAAAAAAGAGTAATAAGTGTGTTTTCAAATTGTCAAAGAAATTACGTTTTGTGACTATTGTGAAAAGAAATGTAGTAATATATTTAAATAAAAAAAAGGATTTTTTTTTTAGTTTTTTTCAGGTATTGCTGAAGAGCAGTGAACAAAATTTAAGATGCCTACAAAATCCAGAGTTAAAAAAACCCACAAAAAAAACCTATATTTGAAGACAACTGGAGGACCAAAGTTAGTAGAAGATGCTCATGTTGAGAAAAAGAAAAAATCTTCTGGTAAGCAGACAAAACAATTTCTAAAAAATATATTCAAAAGAAGGAAAAATGTACAAAATGTCTGTACTGGAAAGAATGTTTTGAAAAGAAAAGGACAGGAAAAAATTGAGAATTTAGTTAATGCAAATATACCTTCTGCAACTGAAAAGATTTACATAAATAGAAAAACAGCGTTTAAAGAGATACGTAGAAAAATGTTTCAGAGAAGAGTTATGTCCAATTTGATAAAGGATGTGAAGAAATATAAGCAAAAGACTAAGTTTTATAAAAGAAAAAAAGAAATTGAAGCCATTGCAGCAAAGGCATTAGAATTAAAAAGGAAACTATTCATTTTAATTTTGAATAGGATGCGTACATTAGACAAAATGGTTAATGTACTGAAATCACATAGCAAAAGGAAAAGAGTAGTGAACAGAACAAACTTTTGTAAAGTGTTTTTAGGAAAGTGGATGCATAGTTCAAGTAGTGAACCTTTTTTTAATGAAGAGAGCTATTTTCAAAGTAATAGTTTGCTGCATGCAGTTGACACCAGAGGTCGTGCTTACGAAGTGAAAAATGGTTGCATAATGGAGAAGGAGATAATGGTTCCAAGAGATGAGGTACAAGTGATGGCGGATGAGGCTATGGGGAGACGTCCTAAAGCCCCAGTGTACACTTGGAATTGTAGTAGTATTTGCACTGTGCGTCAGGAATCTATTGACAAATTTCGTGAGTTTATAAGAGAATATAGTAAAAAAAGTATAAAACAGAAGATTAAGGTGCTTCAAAGTCTGGATCCATGCAGAGTGAGAGAGAATACTGGTTTGCAGGGTCATTCTCTGGCTTGTCTATCTAGAAAAGTGTGTAATAGCGTTTTCCATCATTTTAGGATGCTGGCTGTTCATCATACTGAAATGAGAAAGTTTGTGAGACGGTTGTATTTTGCCAAAAGTCCAGCAATAAAGTTAAATGAATTGAATAGGGCTCTGTTCCGAAGAACGGTATCAGATGTAGAGAAGGTTGTTGATGAAATTCAGTTTTGTTACTTTGGTCCTGAACAAAACAGTGCAGAGAAGGACGCAGTAAATGAGGAAGAAGTGGAAGAGAATGTAGAACCCTCTGTAAGTAACACATTTAATGATCACATAACAAAATTTGCAATAATCTCTAATGAAAGACCAAATTTTACTTGTATTTGTTGCCGCAGAACTCATTATAGAAAACAAACCAGGAATGTTGATCTCTACAGAAAGAGTGAAAATGAAGATAATTATAAGTGGAAGGATTTTGCCACCTATATATTTCTTGAAAATTGTTTTGATTTGGGAGAAGATCAGCGTATTTGTAAATACTGTTACAACAAGTTAGAGGTAAATAGAATGCCGACCAGAGCTGTACATAATAATTTAGAATTGGATGCTATTCCTGCTGAACTTTCTGAATTAAATACATATGAGTCTATACTCATTCAATGTGTTCATCCGTTCCAGACCATAGTACGTATGGAGCCCAAAACTGGTAAATTACCTCCTTCAGATTTACTGAGAGGTTTAAAAGGTAGAGTGGTGTATTTGCCCTTGGATTTGAAAAAAAATATGGAAACTATTGATGCGGATACTTTGGAAACTGAACCATTAATTATTCTGGTTAATGGTGTACCTACAAAGAATAAGAAGATTTGGCAGGAGCTGGTAGATGTACGGAAAGTACAAAGAGCAAATTTGTATTTGAAAAGGAATAACAAATGGTATGAATCAATTTATATAGAAGAAGAAGAAGAAGAAGATTTACAAGAAGACACAGAAACACCAACTGGACAAATTGAAAAAGTGGACAAGTCAAAGGAAGAAGAAATTTATGAACATTTTAGCATACATCCTCTTCATTCAAAAGAAGTTATGGGAGACAATATTGATCTCTTTCAGATGAAGAAAGCAAAAGGAACTCCCGTGAGTGTATGGGAGGAGAGCTTGGAAGCTCGATGTTTTCCCCAGCTGTTTCCTAAAGGAAAAGGAGGACGATACGATGAACGTCGGGAACAGATTCCAGCTTCTGAGTATCGGACTACAAGACTATATGCTGAAGATCCCAGATTTCGACAAAGTATTCCTTATTTGTTCCATCTTTTATTTGAAAGTGATTTGTCTGCACTGTCTTATGCAGTAAATCACATTTTAAAAAGTGGAGTACATTTACAAAATGTATCTGCTAAGGATTTTATAGAGAAAGTGCAGCACCGAGATGATCATTTGGAAACACAACTGATCAATCTGATGGCTTGTCAGCGTGGGACAAATGAATATTGGTACCGACGCCATGGTGAATTAAAATGCATGTTACGGAATTTAGGAACACCAACATGGTTCCTTACCCTAAGCTGTGCTGAGTACGCTTGGGATGATTTACTGGATTTTCTACGAGAGGCAAATTCAAACATTAAAAACATCGAATACAAAACAGCAGGAGAACTGTGCTCATTGGATCCGGTTAATGTTTGCAGATATTTCAATCATAGATTTGAGGCTATGATGTCCTTCATCTGCAATAAAAAAAAATCCACCTCTTGGAGAAGTAGTGGATTTCTTTTGGAGAAAAGAGTACCAGGCAAGAGGTGCTCCTCATATTCATATGCTGTTGTGGATCAAGGATGCCCCAAAGTTTGGAACAGATACTGATGAAGCAGTGTTATCTTTCATTGAAGAATATGCAACTTGTGCTATACCAAAAAGCACAGAAGAGAAAAAGTTAAAGGAGCAAGTTTTACGTTTCCAAATTCATCGGTGTGGAAAATACTGTCGACGGAAATACAAGAGCAAAGATAAATACTACACTAAATGTCGATTTGGATTTCCTAGACCTGTTCTTTCAAATGGAAGAGTAAACAGTTTTATGTCAGCTGTGAGACATACTATCACAAGAAAATCACCTAAGAATACCTACAACCTAAAAAGAAAAGAAGAATCAAAAAATATAAATGACTACAACCCAGTCATTTTATCCATGTGGAACGCTAACATGGATATACAGTATGTAGCTGACAATTCCATTGCTGTTGCTCGATATGTAACGTCTTACATTACGAAATCAGAAAAAACAGAATTGAAGGAAATGTGGGAAGAGATTTCTCACGAGAAGACTGTCAGTAAGAAGCTGTACAGTTTCAGTTTGAAGATGTTATCGCATCGAGAAATTGGATCCTACGAATGTTCAGATAGGTTATCTTCTGCAAGTCTCTACTCGAAATCAAGAAGAATAATTTGGGCAAGTTTAGGCCTTGCAGCAATGAGAAATCGGGTACTAAAATCTGTTGGAGAAATTGAATATTTGGCCGAGAATGACACAGAAAGTACAGATATTTTGAAATCAAACATGTTGGACACATATTATCCCAAGAGAAGTCAACATCTGGAGAACATGTGTCTCTATGAAGTGCTGCAGAACTACATTTATTCACGGAAAGCCGCAGAAGACATCAACAATGGAAAATATAAAGTCATTGGTGAGGAAGGATGTTTGGTAAAGCAAACAAAAGGAAGTTTGATAAATCACAGGAAGCTGAGTTGCGACACTACTGACAAGAAGGAATTTTACTACTTGGCTCTTTTACAGTTGTTTAAACCATGGCGTACAGAGGATGAACTACTGGGAGAATTTCAAAGCTATGAAGATTCTTTTAATGCTTGCAAAGACAGCATACAATGCAGTACATTCTCAAGTTATCTGCAAATGTTAAATGAAGAAATTGAACAGGAAACTACAATTGCAGCAGAAATAGCTAGAGACAGTTCTCAGGACAGCCAAAGTTCAGAAACACTCAGTCAAGATCCCCTAGGACAACCAATCGTTGAAAATGAAGCATCAATAGCCATGAATGAAGTGGAAACGGCTATGAATCAAGCTCAAGAAGAATTTATAGACTTACAAAATTTGGAAAGACAACTGAATGAAGAGCAGCAACAAATTTATGAAGAGATCAGAAAAAAAATTGATCACGGATTTCTACATGAAAAAAAAGAGTGCTCATGCACATCATTTTATCCAATCAGGATGTATGTAAGCGGACAAGCTGGAACTGGAAAAAGTTTCCTAATTAAAGTCATCAGAAGCTACCTACAGCAAAAAACGGATTCTACTTTGTCTTGTGTGGTTACTGCTCCAACTGGGTTAGCAGCATATAACATAAAAGGAATCACTTTACATCGTTTGCTAATGTTACCAGTGGAGCATGAGAACAAAATACAATACAACAAGCTAACTGGAGAAGCATCCTTGGAAGTTTCAAGAGTATTGAAGAAGATGCAAGTTCTCATTATTGATGAGGTGAGCATGGTTTCAAACTTAATGCTTGCCTTTGTGCATTTAAGAATGCTGCAAATTTTGAAGACAGACTATGACATGGTATTTAGTGGAAAACACGTCATAGTTTTTGGAGATCTTTTGCAACTTACTCCAGTTAAAGGACAACCAGTGTTTAATACTGTCACACATGAAGACACGAAGAAGTCATTGGGAAGCATCGGAAATACAAATATTTGGTCCTTCTTTGAGTACAAGGAACTTACTACTAATATGAGGCAAGCAAGCGATGAAGAATATGGAAGTATTCTGAAAGATATCAGAATTGGACTACTCACAGAAGTTGGCAAAAAAGCATTACAGAGTCGGCTGCTACATAATTTATTTCCAAAGGAAGAAATAGTTGCAGAGAAGATATACAAGAACATTGCAGAAAACAAAAGTGTCATCTGCTTAATGCCAACTCTACGTGAATGCTCAATATTCAATGAGGAGCTTTTGAAATTGGAAAAGGAAGAGATCAGGAAATTGGAAGCAGTGGACAAAATTGAGGATGGAAGAATTACTGTCACAGTAACAGGCACACTGAAAAATAAATTGGATTCACTAGAGAAGAACATTTCCAAAACAGCTGGATTAGAAAAAAATCTATATGTTTGCATGAACTGTAGAGTATTTTTAAGGAGAAATTTGGATGTTGAAAAAGGTTTAGTTAATGGAGCTATGGGAAGAGTTGTGGGTTTTATTAATTATCAGAAAAAAGATGGAATTGAATGTTTAAAAATAAAATTTGATCAGATAGAAGAAGTTAAAGACATTTGTCGTTGTACAGTTCGTTTCATGCTTGTGAAAGACTTATATGTACGTAGGAAGCAGTTTCCGTTTTCGCTAGCATATGCTGTAACTATTCACAAGTCTCAAGGATTGACTGTAGATTGTGCATTTGTGAACATTGGTTCAACTGTGTTCAAAGAAGGTATGGCATATGTTGCTTTGTCACGAGTGAAAACATTATCAGGTTTATTCATGATAGACTTTGATGACTCAAAAGTTAGTGCTGATACAAATTGTGTAAAGGAGTATAATAGATTAAGAAGAAGCTATGCTCCTCATTTAGGTCAGTATCCTGTGTTGGAGAAACGTGTAGTTTCTCGTAAAAGGAGAAATGAGAATATCTGTAATGAAGATGTAGAGAGGAGGAAAAAAAAGAGGAGTGATGTAATTGCAAGCAAAAAGAGTAAGGAAAAAGAAGAACAGGTTGTAGGATGTCATTTTGAAAATAGCTCTGGTGTCAACTGCTACGCTAATGAAGTGCTGAATGTTGCATTTTATCTGGAAAGTTTGCAAGAGCAGATAATAGTAAATCAGGGAAAAAGATTCTGTTCTGAGCTGAGTCTCCTTTTTCAAAAGCTGAGTAATAATAAAACTCAAATAGAAAGTGCTACTGAAATTAGAAAACTTTTAGATGTATGTTCAGGACGAACACAGTTTTCTCAAAATGAACAGCAAGATGCACACAAATTTTTGATGTTTTTTCTTCAGGTACTGGAAGAAGAAGAAGTTGCAATTGATAATTTATTTGGTCTCTCTTATAAATGGGAACATAGTTGTGAAAACTGTTATAATATATGTGGCTCTAATGTTGATAATGAAAGGTTTATTTTTTTGACATTGCCAGAGAGTAAAACAGTCACTTTTGCTAAATTAGTTAAAGATGCTAATCATAGCATACAATGTGGTGAGTGTCAATCTGACATGTTTTCAACATTAATTTTAAAGGAATACGGACAGTATGTAATTTTAATGATGCAACGATGTAGAGCTGATGGTTCAAAATTGGATACTTTAATAAAGAAGTTTACAGGACAGCAATTATCAATTTCAGGAAAAACTTTTGTAACTGTTGCAATAATTTTCCATGAAGGACCTACTGTTACTTCTGGACATTACACAGTTTATCTTAAATGTGAAAAAGGCTGGACACTGTGTAATGATTCCCAATTGGTTTTTAAGCAACGTTTGCCTTTTGATTTAGCAAATTCCTATCTAATCTTCCTGAAACCTAAATTTTAGAGAGACTTGGCAAGATCTGGACAAAACAATTTTACCATTTTATTGGATTACCAATTATCATTTGGCCTAATGGAAAGATAACCAATTGTAATGTGGACTTTTTTAATTTTTAATGAAACTTTCGAAAACCAAAAATTTAGAGAAAATCGGTAACATCTGCACAATTTAAATTTTGGAATGTTATTGGAGTGCCATTGGAAATTTTTTCAAAAAAGATTTTTTAAATTACTATTTGGCCATGTGGAAAGGTAACCAATTCTATTGTGGACTTAATAAATTATTAATAAATCTTTCGGGAACCAATATGTTACAGATCATCGGTGAGATCTGTACAAATAAAACTTTAGAATTTTATTGGATTACCATTGGAAATTTAATCAAAAAAGAATTTTAAAATTACTATTTGGCCTAAAGAAAATGCAACCAGATGTATTGTGGAGTTATTTGAGATATAATATTGTGATTATACTTCTGAAACAAAAATATCAGACGGTATTTTAAAGAAATAAGTATTGATATTAGAAGACATTTTTTTAGAATATTATGCATTTCTATAATGTTAAGTTTAAGTAAAAAGAGATTCTGGTCGTTTTTAATCCAATCTTTGAGATTGTTATTTTTTTTTTGCCCGCTGTTAAATGATGAATGCAATTGCTTTCACAATTTATAGTGAAATGCAATATATTCTGAAAACAGCAAAAAATAAGGCAAAAATATTTTTTGATAAATATGTAAATATGTTTACTGTATTATAAAATGTTTTAAAAATATTAATACTTTTTTCTTTTTTTTCAGATTGATATAGAAAATTTTCGAAAACTAGAACCATTTTTAAAGCAATTTTTTTTAAAAAACAAATGAATAAATATTTTTTTGAGTGGGTATGGTAAGTCAATAATAATAATTGTAGTCTCTCAAGGACCTTGTAATGTGATAATTGATTTTTAGTGTTTTAAAAAAAAAAAAAATTACGCGCACCGTACGCGTACGGTAAAAAAAAAAAAAAGTTTTTAAAAACATATATAAAAAAAAGATGAAAGATAAGGTTGGCTCTTAAAAGAGCCGTTGTGTTCATGCAGGGACAGAGGAAAGAAAGATTGGGAATATTAGACGGTACGACAAGTGTGCTGATCTATTTTACTGTTCACCAGGGAAACACTGGTCTCCCTATAAGTAATTAGATCATGACAATGGGCGCACCGTACTTCAACCCTCGCAAACCGAGGGTTAATTTCCAGAGGGCCAGAAAAAGGAGATGCTCCCCCCACAGATGAAGGGCTCACCTGACCTGCAGAAGAAGGACTCGGCTCTGCAGATGATGGTCCAGGCTGAGCTGCTGTGGATGTGCTTGGTTGACTTACTGAAGGGTTACCTCCAGTAAGTCGAGCATGTGTGCTTCTGTGTACATCCTTGAGGTGTCTCATCATGGTATGATTCCCAAAGGAATACTTCCTGTCAGGATTACCTCTTGAAAGTACACGCTTACACAGCTTACAAGTTACTAAGGGTGCATTTACCTTTTGCTGGCCTTCAGGAAAAGTAAAATAATCCCATACATAAGAGGTCTTTTGTTTCCTCGCTCTCTGCCTCAAGGTAGTGCTGCTAGTGCTAGCCTCACTCTCAGAAGAGCTCTGCTGTTCTGCCATCGTATCACAAAGACAACCCAGCTCCTTCTCCTAAGGGATCACAAGCAGAAATGAGGGGAATGGGTGTGGTGTAGAAGAGTTTTAGAACTGAAAGTAGTTTCAACCAATCAAAAGTTGTGTTTCATGATCACATGACCTACCGTACGCTTACGGTACGCTTACGGTGCGCTTACGGCAAAAGTACGCATGCGCGTAAAAAAGACACGCGCTTGCGCGCATGCGCTTAACAGTCACTCCCCGACACTTCCGCGTAACGTACGCGTGTAGCGTACACGCGTACACGTCCCACGCAGAGTACGCGCGGCTACGCAAATTGCGTAAATATACGCAAACAGCGTAGATAAATTACGGACGTTGCGTAAACCGTACACTTACCGTAAGCTTACGGTACGCGTACTAAAAAAATAAATTAAAAAAAGGAAAAAATGTACTGCAAATAAATTTTACATGTTTATTTTATAAAATATATTAAAAAAAACATATTAAAGAATTTTAAAAATTTAACCATAGTCTTTATAAAAGGATAGAAAATTAAAATAAAAATATGTTTAAAAAAATAGAAGAAAAAAAAAATAGCATTTAAAAAACCTTGCAAATTCACTGAAAAAACCATGGGTTTCACACACGTTATAGTTAGGAATTAGCATTTAAAAAACCTTGCAAATTCACTGAAAAAACCATGGGTTTCACACACATTATAGTTAGGAATTAGCATTTAAAAAACCTTAGAAATTCAATGAAAAAACCAAAGGTTTCACACATGTTATAGTTAGCTGGGCATTTCACTCGTAAAAAACCAATGAAATTCCCCCGTTATAGTTAGTTCAGCTAACTATAACTCGCGCGCCCGCAATGCACTGCTGATGACGTCACATATTACATCACTCATGACATGGTCAGTGACATCACTGATGACATCTCAAATGACATCACTGATGACATCACTTATGACATCATCCTTGTGATAGAGTGGCAGACCTCCTCTTCCCCTAATATAACCTTTGATACACACATTCAAAAATAGAAATTAAAATTTTAAAAACAATGGACATACCAATACCAGTTACAACAACCTATACAGTAATTCTAAGATCCAAATACACATCCACTCATTCACCAACAGTCCTATACAGTCACTCATACATGTACTCACTCATCATATGTACTCATACACGTATACATCCTGTTACACAATGCCACTCATCCATAGAGGTACTCACACACATAGTCACTCATGCTAATAAAGAATCAAACATACATTTACTTGCATATACAGTTATACACACACCGCCACACTTACTTCTACAGAAACTTACACATACTTAGTCTTTTAAACAATCACTTATAGAAACACATACTTATTCATACAGGAACTCTTCCAATCTCTCACTCTCACATATACTCGCTTATATACACCAATAGTGACATATACTAGTTTAAAACATATGTAGTTACTCATAGAGACACTATTGAGACAGTCATTCACTCACTAACACACCCATGCACACACTCATCCACCCATAGAGTCCTGCACACATGCTGTCTTCAACACATACAAAGAGTGAGTCATTCATTCATGCACCTATGCACTACGTAATACCCCCCACCGAACCATACAGACATCAGACACTGATACTCAAAAAACCAACTAATAACCTATATAGACACTCATGTAGCTACTCACCAACCCATGCAGCCACTTATACACAAAGTGAGAGACTGATACAGATATTTACATATTTAAACATTACTCACTAAGCCATGTATTCACTAAGATACACTTAATCAGTCAGTTATACAATCAATTTTTCAAAAACAATTCATCCATTTAGACACTTATATACCCATTTATTCTTCCATCGACCTTGAGATATACATATATAAAACATATGTAATTTTCAGAAAAACACACATTCTCTGGATGATGTCATCAGTGATGTCATCAGTGATGTCATTTGAGATGTCATCAGTGATGTCATGAGTGATGTCACTGACCATGTCATGAGTGATGTAATATGTGACGTCATCAGCAGTGCATTGCGGGCGCGCGAGTTATAGTTAGCTGAACTAACTATAACAGGGGAATTTCATTGGTTTTTTACGAGTGAAATGTCCAGCTAACTATAACATGTGTGAAACCTTTGGTTTTTTCATTGAATATATACATACATATATATAATCTGCATATCTATATAAATACAAATATAAATGCATGCATACATATACATACACATATATGCATGTTATGTACAAGAAAGTTTCAAAAAACACTAATAAAAGCAAAGCTAAAAAGACACCTAATTATAAACATAATTGCTTTAACTTAAACAAGGGTGAGACATATTGCATTTTCAATGCTTGTTTACTTTGGTTCCATCAAGAAGGCATTCAGATGGGTCACACATTTGACATAACCTCTGAATGGTAGCACTCTAGTTCCTCATTAGATCACTGTAGTAAAGCTACTGCTCACCAGGGAAGTCTGCTGCTGGTATTCAAAGTGCATGTTTCAGTCCGCATGTCAGAATTTTTTTATGAAATAGAAGAGGATTTGAGAAGTCAAAATGTGCCCAAAATTTTCTTTCTGCAGCACTAATCATAATTTCTATGGCAAAATTAACCCCCTCATTTTGTTCATTTGCAAATTAAATGTTTTAAGTGTTACCACTTTATTCCAATCAAGATGGCTTCAGGTGTGCCATACTTTTGTCATAAGTAAGACTGTTAGCGCTCTAGTTGTTCTTTAAAACACTCTGGGACATTCTGTCATTGGGTATACTTGGGCTACATTTGGGTGATATTTGTGCTACATTTGAGCTCTTTTGTCTCTGGTGGCCATATTGAGAGACTTATTTGTTATGAAGTTTCCTAATTTCCTCATTTACTACAGTCTCCTCAGTCGGCATACTTTCAGTTTTTTACTTTGATTCCATCAAGAAGGCATTCAGATGTGTCACACATTTGCCATAAATTCAGAATGTTAGCACTCTGGTTGCTCATTAGATCACTGTAGTAAAGCTACTGCTCACCAGGAAAGTCTGCTGCTGGTATTGAAAGTGCATGTTTCAGTCTGCATGTCAGAATTATTTTATGAAATAGAAGAGGATTTGAGAAGTCACTCAAAATGTGCCCTAATTTTTCTTTCTGCAGCACTAATCATACTTTCTATGGCAAAATGAACCCCCTCATTTTGTTCCTTTTTTAATTAAATGTTTTAAGAGTTACCACTTTATTCCAATCAAGAAGGGTTCAGGTGTGCCATACGTTTATCATAAGTAGGACTGTTAGCGCTCTAGTTGTTCTTTGGAACACTGTGGAGGAGTGTGGCTCAATGGTTAGAGCGGCAGACCCTGAAGCAGAGTTCTGGCCAGGGACCAGGGTTTGATTCCCGCCTCGTCGGGGCTCGGGCTCAATTTCCTCGGACCTGTTTATTCTCGCCTCGGTGCCTATTCTAATCACGAGCCCCAAGCTGCAACTCTGGGCAATAGCTTGCTTAGCCTCCACACCGGCCCCAACAGCGCTAAGGATGCCTGGCTTCACCCTGGGGGTGCCAGGAGTGGACACTTCACAGGGAAAGCCAGAAGGGGTTCCACAGCGGTATGAGTATCAGTGCCAGGAAACCGCAAAGGCGACACCGCAAGGTGGCCGTCTGGTGACAGTGCGCTCTATAAGTACCTTGACATTTACATTTACATAACACTCTGGGAAGCTGCAGTAGAACACAAAGTAGTCAACTGACTGTCTCTGCCCTTGTTGGATGTCCATGTTTTACTGAGAATGTCAATACTTCATTCTCACATGACTGAGAAAGATAATGTGAATTTACAAAAAATATGCTCTCAGTTTAGCTTATAGATCACCTTCCAAACCTCTGTGGGAAAAGCATGAGAAAATAGTTTTCTCTCAAACATGATTCATGATATCCAAGCAGAAGGCTTTTTTCACATGGTAATATCACCTTAGAACATACCACAATTCCTAAAATGAGTATGGTACCATCAACAAAAGATTTATAATGAAACTAAAGTCTTAAAACCTTCTATTAATTGCAATGCTTTTTAATGAGGTGCTATCATGTATATTGGTCCCAAGATGGCTGCCAACACTTCTTGGATGAAGTGCTGACAGCCAATCAGATCTCACGATGAGATGTGTGGTTAGGCTCCGCCCAGATATATATGTGATTTTACTTTTGATTTTCTCAGGATCTTCTGAACGGACTTATACTATTTAATCAAAAGGCATGACACTGAACCAAGGTCTACCTTTCTGCCAAATTTGGTGTCATTCCATTCAGCAGTTCGGGCTGTAGCTGCGGCTAAGGGTCCTATGGGAAATTGCATGGGGAAATCATGTTTTGGGACCCCCCTTTTTTTCTCAGCCCCCGCTACATGAATCATCCTGAGACTTTCAGGATAGGAGCGGATCGGAGCTGGCCAAAAGTTTTGAACATTTCGGAAAGATTCTTCAACGGGCGTCAAAGTTATTCCAAATAGAATGTTGCAGAATTCCTATGGAAAATAGGTCCTAAGTATAACTACATACTGGCGACCACCAGTAGGTAATATACAGTGAAACGCGTTGATGAGGCGAAACTTTGCCTTGAATAAACTTTGAAATAGCACGCCTGGGAGTCCTGGATTTCTTTCCGTGGATGTTTGGAAAGTTGTGGATGTGATATATATATACCAGTAGGTAGATATAGTTAGGACCTATTTTCCATAGGAAATCCGAAACAATCTATTTTGAATAACGTTGGCGCCGATTGACAAATCTTCGCGAAATTTTCCCAACTTTTGTCCAGCTCCACTCCGCTCTTATCCTGAAAATTTCATGGTGATTCGTAAAGCGGGGGCCGAGAAAAAAGTGGGGGCCCAAAACGTGTTGTTTTCACCAGAAAGGTTTCGAAGTGTCCAATTTTGAAACGTACAAATATTCCTCTAAAATCAGCCAAACTACGAATACTGATTTACTCACCTGTTATCGGGAGAGAACCCAGGGCTGCATCTTTTAGCCCAGCACTGACCCTGAAAAGTAATTCTAAGCGTACTTACCAGTAACTTGTATTTTCTTCCATAGGAATCTATTGTGTGGTTATCATCAGAAAAGTTTCTAAGTGTCCATTTTTGAAACGTACAAATATTCCTCTAAAATCAGCCGAACAATGAATTTCGAATTACTCACCTGTTATCAAGAGAGAACCCAGTGCTGCATCTTTTAGACCAGCACTGACTCTGAAATGTAATTCTAAGCATACTTAACAGTAACTTGTATTTCCTTCCATAGGAATCCATTGTGTGGTTTTCACCAGAAAAGTTTCTAAGTGTCCAATTTTGAAACGTACAAATATTCCTCTAAAATCAGTTGCACTACGAATTCCGATTTACTCACCTGTTATCAGGAGAGAACCCAGGGCTGCATCTTTTAGCCCAGCACTGACCCTGAAAAGTAATTCTAAGAGAACTTACCAGTAACTTGTATTTCCTTCCATAGGAATAGATAGTGTGGTTTTCACCAGAAAAGTTTGTAAGTGTTCAATTTTGAAACGTACAATATTCCTCTAAAATCAACCGAACTCCGAATTCCGATTTACTCATCTGTTATCAGGAGAGAAACCAGGGCTGCATCTTTTAGCCCAGCACTGACCCTGAAAAGTAATTCAAAGCGTACTTACCAGTAACTTGTATTTCCTTCCATAGGAATCCATTGTGTGGTTTTCACCAGAAAAGTTTCTAGGTGTCCAATTTTGAAACGTACAAATATTCCTCTAAAATCAGTTGAACTACGAATTCCGATTTACTCACCTGTTATCTGGAGAGAACCCAGGGCTGCATCTTTTAGTCCAGCACTGACCCTGAAAAGTAATTCTAAGAGTACTTACCAGTAACTTGTATTTCCTTCCATAGGAATAGATAGTGTGGTTTTCACCAGAAAAGTTTGTAAATGTCCAATTTGAAACGTACAAATATTCCTCTAAAATCAACCAAACTACGAATTCCGATTTACTCATCTGTTATCAGGAGAGAAACCAGGGCATCTTTTAGCCCAGCACTGACCCTGAAAAGTAATTCAAAGCGTACTTACCAGTAACTTGTATTTCCTTCCATAGGAATCCATTGTGTGGTTTTCACCAGAAAAGTTTCTAAGTGTCCATTTTTGAAACGTACAAATATTCCTCTAAAATCAGCCGAACAACGAATTCCGATTTACTCACCTGTTATCAGGAGAGAAACCAGGGCTGCATCTTTTAGCCCAGCACTGACCCTGAAAAGTAATTCAAAGCGTACTTACCAGTAACTTGTATTTCCTTCCATAGGAATCCATTGTGTGGTTTTCACCAGAAAAGTTTCTAAGTGTCCAATTTTGAAACGTACAAATATTCCTCTAAAATCAGTTGAACTACGAATTCCGATTTACTCACCTGTTATCAGGAGAGAACCCAGGGCTGCATCTTTTAGCCCAGCACTGACCCTGAAAAGTAATTCTAAGAGTACTTACCAGTAACTTGTATTTCCTTCCATAGGAATAGATAGTGTGGTTTTCACCAGAAAAGTTTGTAAATGTCCAATTTTGAAACGTACAAATATTCCTCTAAAATCAACTGAACTACGAATTCCGATTTACTCATCTTTTATCAGGAGAGAAACCAGGCATCTTTTAGCCCAGCACTGACCCTGAAAAGTAATTCAAAGCGTACTTACCAGTAACTTGTATTTCATACCATAGGAATCCATTGTGTGGTTTTCACCAGAAAAGTTTCTAAGTGTCCATTTTTTAAACCTACAAATATTCCTCTAAAATCAGCTGAACAACGAATTCCAATTTACTCACCTGTTATCAGGAGAGAACCCAGGGCTGCATCTTTTAGCCCAGCACTGACCCTGAAAAGTAATTCTAAGAGTACTTACCAGTAACTTGTATTTCCTTCCATAGGAATAGATAGTGTGGTTTTCACCCAAAAAGTTTCTAAGTGTCCAATTTTGAAACATACAAATATTCCTCTAAAATCAGTTGAACTACGAATTCCGATTTACTCATCTGTTATCAGGAGAGAACCCAGGGCTGCATCTTTTAGCCCAGCACTGACCCTGAAAAGTCATTCTAACCGTACTTATCAGTTACTTGTATTTTCTTCCAAAGGAATCAAATGTGTGGTTTTCACCAGAAAAGTTTCTAAGTTTCCAATTTTGAAATGTACAAATATTCCTCTAAAATAAGCCGAACTACGAATTCCGATTTACTCACCTGTTATCAGGTGAGAACCCAGGGCTGCATCTTTTAGTCCAGCACTGACCCTGAAAAGTAATTCTAAGAGTACTTACCAGTAACTTGTATTTCCTTCCATAGGAATAGATAGTGTGGTTTTCACCAGAAAAGTTTGTAAATGTCCAATTTGAAACGTACAAATATTCCTCTAAAATCAACCAAACTACGAATTCCGATTTACTCATCTGTTATCAGGAGAGAAACCAGGGCATCTTTTAGCCCAGCACTGACCCTGAAAAGTAATTCAAAGCGTACTTACCAGTAACTTGTATTTCCTTCCATAGGAATCCATTGTGTGGTTTTCACCAGAAAAGTTTCTAAGTGTCCATTTTTGAAACGTACAAATATTCCTCTAAAATCAGCCGAACAACGAATTCCGATTTACTCACCTGTTATCAGGAGAGAAACCAGGGCTGCATCTTTTAGCCCAGCACTGACCCTGAAAAGTAATTCAAAGCGTACTTACCAGTAACTTGTATTTCCTTCCATAGGAATCCATTGTGTGGTTTTCACCAGAAAAGTTTCTAAGTGTCCAATTTTGAAACGTACAAATATTCCTCTAAAATCAGTTGAACTACGAATTCCGATTTACTCACCTGTTATCAGGAGAGAACCCAGGGCTGCATCTTTTAGCCCAGCACTGACCCTGAAAAGTAATTCTAAGAGTACTTACCAGTAACTTGTATTTCCTTCCATAGGAATAGATAGTGTGGTTTTCACCAGAAAAGTTTGTAAATGTCCAATTTTGAAACGTACAAATATTCCTCTAAAATCAACTGAACTACGAATTCCGATTTACTCATCTTTTATCAGGAGAGAAACCAGGCATCTTTTAGCCCAGCACTGACCCTGAAAAGTAATTCAAAGCGTACTTACCAGTAACTTGTATTTCATACCATAGGAATCCATTGTGTGGTTTTCACCAGAAAAGTTTCTAAGTGTCCATTTTTTAAACCTACAAATATTCCTCTAAAATCAGCTGAACAACGAATTCCAATTTACTCACCTGTTATCAGGAGAGAACCCAGGGCTGCATCTTTTAGCCCAGCACTGACCCTGAAAAGTAATTCTAAGAGTACTTACCAGTAACTTGTATTTCCTTCCATAGGAATAGATAGTGTGGTTTTCACCCAAAAAGTTTCTAAGTGTCCAATTTTGAAACATACAAATATTCCTCTAAAATCAGTTGAACTACGAATTCCGATTTACTCATCTGTTATCAGGAGAGAACCCAGGGCTGCATCTTTTAGCCCAGCACTGACCCTGAAAAGTCATTCTAACCGTACTTATCAGTTACTTGTATTTACTTCCAAAGGAATCAAATGTGTGGTTTTCACCAGAAAAGTTTCTAAGTTTCCAATTTTGAAATGTACAAATATTCCTCTAAAATAAGCCGAACTACGAATTCCGATTTACTCACCTGTTATCAGGTGAGAACCCAGGGCTGCATCTTTTAGTCCAGCACTGACCCTGAAAAGTAATTCTAAGAGTACTTACCAGTAACTTGTATTTCCTTCCATAGGAATAGATAGTGTGGTTTTCACCAGAAAAGTTTGTAAATGTCCAATTTGAAACGTACAAATATTCCTCTAAAATCAACCAAACTACGAATTCCGATTTACTCATCTGTTATCAGGAGAGAAACCAGGGCATCTTTTAGCCCAGCACTGACCCTGAAAAGTAATTCAAAGCGTACTTACCAGTAACTTGTATTTCCTTCCATAGGAATCCATTGTGTGGTTTTCACCAGAAAAGTTTCTAAGTGTCCATTTTTGAAACGTACAAATATTCCTCTAAAATCAGCCGAACAACGAATTCCGATTTACTCACATGTTATCAGGAGAGAAACCAGGGCTGCATCTTTTAGCCCAGCACTGACCCTGAAAAGTAATTCAAAGCGTACTTACCAGTAACTTGTATTTCCTTCCATAGGAATCCATTGTGTGGTTTTCACCAGAAAAGTTTCTAAGTGTCCAATTTTGAAACGTACAAATATTCCTCTAAAATCAGTTGAACTACGAATTCCGATTTACTCATCTGTTATCAGGAGAGAACCCAGGGCTGCATCTTTTAGCCCAGCACTGACCCTGAAAAGTCATTCTAACCGTACGTACCAGTTACTTGTATTTACTTCCAAAGGAATCAAATGTGTGGTTTTCACCAGAAAAGTTTCTAAGTTTCCAATTTTGAAATGTACAAATATTCCTCTAAAATAAGCCGAACTACGAATTCCGATTTACTCACCTGTTATCAGGAGAGAACGCAGGACTGCATCTTTTAGCCCAGCACTGGCCCAAAAAAGTAATTCTAAGCGTACTTACCAGTAACTCGTATTTCCTTCCATAGGAATCCATTGTGTGGTTTTCAGCAGAAAAGTTTCTAAGTGTCCAATTTTGAAACTTACAAATATTCCTCTAAAATCAGCCGAACTACAAATTCCGATTTACTCACCTGTTATCAGGAGAGAACCTAGGGCTGCATCTTTTAGCCCACCACTGACCGTGAAAAGTAATTCTAAGCGTACTTACCAGTAACTTGTATTTCCTTCCATAGGAATCATTGTGTGGTTTTCACCAGAAAAGTTTCTAAGTGTCCATTTTTGAAACGTACAAATATTCCTCTAAAATCAGCCGAACAAAGAATTTCGAATTACTCACCTGTTATCAAGAGAGAAGCCAGTGCTGCATCTTTTAGACCAGCACTGACTCTGAAATGTAATTCTAAGCATACTTAACAGTAACTTGTATTTTCTTCCATAGGAATCCATGGTGTGGTTTTCACCAGAAAAGTTTCTAATTGTCCAATTTTGAAACTTACAAATATTCCTCTAAAATCAGTTGAACTACGAATTCTGATTTACTCACCTGTTATCAGGAGAGAACCCAGGGCTGCATCTTTTAGCCCAGCACTGACCCTGAAAAGTAATTCTAAGAGTACTTACCAGTAACTTGTATTTCCTTCCACAGAAATAGATAGTGTGGTTTTCACCAGAAAAGTTTCTAATTGTCCATTTTTGAAACGTACAAATATTCCTCTAAAATCAGCCGAACAAAGAATTCTGATTTACTCACCTGTTATCAGGAGAGAACCCAGGGCTGCATCTTTTAGCCCAGCACTGACCCTGAAAAGTAATTCTAAGAGTACTTACCAGTAATTTGTATTTCCTTCCATAGGAATAGATAGTGTGGTTTTCACCAGAAAAGTTTGTAAGTGTCCAATTTTGAAGCCTACATATATTCCTCTAAAATCAACCGACTACGAATTCCGATTTACTCATCTGTTATCAGGAGAAAACCCAGGGCTGCATCTTTTAGCCCAGCACTGACCCTGAAAAGTAATTCTAAGAGTACTTACCAGTAACTTGTATTTCCTTCCATAGGAATAGATAGCGTGGTTTTCACCCAAAAAGTTTCTAAGTGTCCAATTTTGAAACGTACAAATATTTGTCTAAAATCAACCAAACTACGAATTCCGATTTACTCACCTGTTATCAAGAGAGAACCCAGGGCTGCATCTTTTAGCCCAGCACTGACCCTGAAAAGTAATTCTAAGCATACTTACCAGTAACTTGTATTTCCTTCCATAGGAATCCATTGTGTGGTTTGCACCAGAAAAGTTTCTAAGTGTCCAATTTTGAAACGTACAAATATTCCTCTAAAATCAGTTGAACTACGAATTCCGATTTACTCATCTGTTATCAGGAGAGAACCCAGGGCTCCATCTTTTAGCCCAGCACTGACCCTGAAAAGTCATTCTAACCGTACTTATCAGTTACTTGTATTTACTTCCAAATGAATCAAATGTGTGGTTTTCACCAGAAAAGTTTCTAAGTTTCCAATTTTGAAATGTACAAATATTCCTCTAAAATAAGCCAAACTACGAATTCCGATTTACTCACCTGTTATCAGGAGAGAACCCAGGGCTGCATCTTTTAGCCCAGCACTGACCCTGAAAAGTAATTCTAAGCGTACTTACCAGTAACTTGTATTTTCTTCCATAGGAATCTATTGTGTGGTTATCACAAGAAAAGTTTCTAAGTGTCCATTTTTGAAACGTACAAATATTCCTCTAAAATCAGCCAAACAACGAATTCCAATTTACTCACCTGTTATCAGGAGAGAACCCAGGGCTGCATCTTTTAGCCCAGCACTGACCCTGAAAAGTAATTCTAAGAGTACTTACCAGTAACTTGTATTTCCTTCCATAGGAATAGATAGTGTGGTTTTCACCAAAAAAGTTTCTAAGTGTCCAATTTTGAAACGTACAAATATTCCTCTAAAATCAGTTGAACTACGAATTCCGATTTACTCATCTGTTATCAGGAGAGAACCCAGGGCTGCATCTTTTAGCCCAGCACTGACCCTGAAAAGTCATTCTAACCGTACTTACCAGTTACTTGTATTTACTTCCAAAGGAATCAAATGTGTGGTTTTCACCAGAAAAGTTTCTAAGTTTCCAATTTTGAAATGTACAAATATTCCTCTAAAATAAGCCGAACTACGAATTCCGATTTACTCACCTGTTATCAGGAGAGAACGCAGGACTGCATCTTTTAGCCCAGCACTGGCCCAAAAAAGTAATTCTAAGCGTACTTACCAGTAACTTGTATTTCCTTCCATAGGAATCCATTGTGTGGTTTTCACCAGAAAAGTTTCTAAGTGTCTAATTTTGAAACTTACAAATATTCCTCTAAAATCAGTTGAACTACGAATTCTGATTTACTCACCTGTTATCAGGAGAGAACCCAGGGCTGCATCTTTTAGCCCAGCACTGACCCTGAAAAGTAATTCTAAGAGTACTTACCAGTAACTTGTATTTCCTTCCACAGGAATAGATAGTGTGGTTTTCACCAGAAAAGTTTGTAAGTGTCCAATTTTGAAACGTACAAATATTCCTCTAAAATCAACTGAACTACGAATTCCGATTTACTCATCTGTTATCAGGAGAGAAACCAGGGCTGCATCTTTTAGCCCAGCACTGACCCTGAAAAGTAATTCAAAGAGTACTTACCAGTAACTTGTATTTCCTTTTCTAGGAATCCATTGTGTGGTTTTCACCAGAAAAGTTTCTAATTGTCCATTTTTGAAACGTACAAATATTCCTCTAAAATCAGCCGAACAACGAATTCCGATTTACTCACCTGTTATCAGGAGAGAACCCAGGGCAGCATCTTTTAGCCCAGCACTGACCCTGAAAAGTAATTCTAAGAGTACTTACCAGTAACTTGTATTTCCTTCCATAGGAATAGATAGTGTGGTTTTCACCAAAAAAGTTTCTAAGTGTCCAATTTTGAAACGTACAAATATTCCTCTAAAATCAGTTGAACTACGAATTCCGATTTACTCATCTGTTATCAGGAGAGAACCCAGGGCTGCATCTTTTAGCCCAGCACTGACCCTGAAAAGTCATTCTAACCTTACTTACCAGTTACTTGTATTTACTTCCAAAGGAATCAAATTTGTGGTTTTCACCAGAAAAGTTTCTAAGTTTCCAATTTTGAAATGTACAAATATTCCTCTAAAATAAGCTGAACTACGAATTCCGATTTACTCACCTGTTATCAGGAGAGAACGCAGGACTGCATCTTTTAGCCCAGCACTGGCCCAAAAAAGTAATTCTAAGCGTACTTACCAGTAACTTGTATTTCCTTCCATAGGAATCCATTGTGTGGTTTTCAGCAGAAAAGTTTCTAAGTGTCCAATTTTGAAACGTACAAATATTCCTCTAAAATCAGCCGAACTACAAATTCCGATTTACTCACCTGTTATCAGGAGAGAACCTAGGGCTGCATCTTTTAGCCCAGCACTGACCATGAAAAGTAATTCTAAGCGTACTTACCAGTAACTTGTATTTCCTTCCATAGGAATCATTGTGTGGTTTTCACCAGAAAAGTTTCTAAGTGTCCATTTTTGAAACATACAAATATTCCTCTAAAATCAGCCGAACAATGAATTTCGAATTACTCACCGGTTATCAAGAGAGAACCCAGTGCTGCATCTTTTAGACCAGCACTGACTCTGAAATGTAATTCTAAGCATACTTAACAGTAACTTGTATTTCCTTCCATAGGAATCCATTGTGTGGTTTTCACCAGAAAAGTTTGTAAGTGTCCAATTTTGAAACTTACAAATATTCCTCTAAAATCAGTTGAACTAAGAATTCTGATTTACTCACCTGTTATCAGGAGAGAACCCAGGGCTGAATCTTTTAGCCCAGCACTGACCCTGAAAAGTAATTCTAAGAGTATTTACCAGTAACTTGTATTTCCTTCCACAGGAATAGATAGTGTGGTTTTCACCAGAAAAGTTTGTAAGTGTCCAATTTTGAAACGTACAAATATTCCTCTAAAATCAACCGAACTACGAATTCCGATTTACTCATCTGTTATCAGGAGAGAAACCAGGGCTGCATCTTTTAGCCCAGCACTGACCCTGAAAAGTAATTCTAAGAGTACTTACCAGTAACTTGTATTTCCTTCCATAGGAATAGATAGTGTGGTTTTCACCCAAAAAGTTTCTAAGTGTCCAATTTTGAAACGTACAAATATTCGTCTAAAATCAACCGAACTACGAATTCCGATTTACTCACCTGTTATCAAGAGAGAACCCAGGGCTGCATCTTTTAGCCCAGCACTGACCCTGAAAAGTAATTCTATGCGTACTTACCAGTAACTTGTATTTCCTTCCATAGGAATCGATTGTGTGGTTTGCACCAGAAAAGTTTCTAAGTGTCCAATTTTGAAACGTACAAATATTCCTCTAAAATCAGTTGAACTACGAATTCCGATTTACTCATCTGTTATCAGGAAAGAACCCAGGGCTGCATCTTTTAGCCCAGCACTGACCCTGAAAAGTCATTCTAACCATACTTATCAGTTACTTGTATTTACTTCCAAAGGAATCAAATGTGTGGTTTTCACCAGAAAAGTTTCTAAGTTTCCAATTTTGAAATGTACAAATATTCCTCTAAAATAAGCCAAACTACGAATTCCGATTTACTCACCTGTTATCAGGAGAGAACCCAGGGCTGCATCTTTTAGCCCAGCACTGACCCTGAAAAGTAATTCTAAGCGTACTTACCAGTAACTTGTATTTTCTTCCATAGGAATCTATTGTGTGGTTATCACCAGAAAAGTTTCTAAGTGTCCATTTTTGAAACGTACAAATATTCCTCTAAAATCAGCCAAACAACGAATTCCGATTTACTCACCTGTTATCAGGAGAGAGCCCAGGGCTGCATCTTTTAGCCCAGCACTGACCCTGAAAAGTAATTCTAAGAGTACTTACCAGTAACTTGTATTTCCTTCCACAGGAATAGATAGTGTGGTTTTCACCAAAAAAGTTTCTAAGTGTCCAATTTTGAAACGTACAAATATTCCTCTAAAATCAGTTGAACTACGAATTCCGATTTACTCATCTGTTATCAGGAGAGAACCCAGGGCTGCATCTTTTAGCCCAGCACTGACCCTGAAAAGTCATTCTAACCGTACTTACCACTTACTTGTATTTACTTCCAAAGGAATCAAATGTGTGGTTTTCACCAGAAAAGTTTCTAAGTTTCCAATTTTGAAATGTACAAATATTCCTCTAAAATAAGCCGAACTATGAATTCCGATTTACTCACCTGTTATCAGGAGAGAACGCAGGACTGCATCTTTTAGCCCAGCACTGGCCCAAAAAAGTAATTCTAAGCGTACTTACCAGTAATTTGTATTTCCTTCCATAGGAATCCATTGTGTGGTTTTCAGCAGAAAAGTTTCTAAGTGTCCAATTTTGAAACGTACAAATATTCCTCTAAAATCAGCCGAACTACAAATTCCGATTTACTCACCTGTTATCAGGAGAGAACCTAGGGCTGCATCTTTTAGCCCAGCACTGACCGTGAAAAGTAATTCTAAGCGTACTTACCAGTAACTTGTATTTCCTTCCATAGGAATCATTGTGTGGTTTTCACCAGAAAAGTTTCTAAGTGTCCATTTTTGAAACGTACAAATATTCCTCTTAAATCAGTCGAACAATGAATTTCAAATTACTCACCTGTTATCAAGAGAGAACCCAGTGCTGCATCTTTTAGACCAGCACTGACTCTGAAATGTAATTCTAAGCATACTTAACAGTAACTTATATTTCCTTCCATAGGAATCCATTGTGTGGTTTTCACCAGAAAAGTTTCTAAGTGTCCAATTTTGAAACTTACAAATATTCCTCTAAAATCAGTTGAACTACGAATTCTGATTTACTCACCTGTTATCAGGAGAGAACCCAGGGCTGCATCTTTTAGCCCAGCACTGACCCTGAAAAGTAATTCTAAGAGTACTTACCAGTAACTTGTATTTCCTTCCACAGGAATAGATAGTGTGGTTTTCACCAGAAAAGTTTGTAAGTGTCCAATTTTGAAACTTACAAATATTCCTCTAAAATCAACCGAACTACGAATTCCGATTTACTCATCTGTTATCAGGAGAGAAACCAGGGCTGCATCTTTTAGCCCAGCACTGACCCTGAAAAGTAATTCAAAGAGTACTTACCAGTAACTTGTATTTCCTTCTCTAGGAATCCATTGTGTGGTTTTCATCAGAAAAGTTTCTAATTGTCCATTTTTGAAACGTACAAATATTCCTCTAAAATCAGTTGAACTACGAATTCCGATTTACTCACCTGTTATCAGGAGAGAACCCAGGGCTGCATCTTTTAGCCCAGCACTGACCCTGAAAAGTAATTCTAAGAGTACTTACCAGTAACTTGTATTTCCTTCCATAGGAATAGATAGTGTGGTTTTCACCAAAAAAGTTTCTAAGTGTCCAATTTTGAAACGTACAAATATTCCTCTAAAATCAGTTGAACTACGAATTCCGATTTACTCATCTGTTATCAGGAGAGAACCCAGGGCTGCATCTTTTAGCCCAGCACTGACCCTGAAAAGTCATTCTAACCTTACTTACCAGTTACTTGTATTTACTTCCAAAGGAATCAAATGTGTGGTTTTCACCAGAAAAGTTTCTAAGTTTCCAATTTTGAAATGTACAAATATTCCTCTAAAATAAGCCGAACTACGAATTCCGATTTACTCACCTGTTATCAGGAGAGAACGCAGGACTGCATCTTTTAGCCCAGCACTGGCCCAAAAAAGTAATTCTAAGCGTACTTACCAGTAATTTGTATTTTCTTCCATAGGAATCCATTGTGTGGTTTTCAGCAGAAAAGTTTCTAAGTGTCCAATTTTGAAACGTACAAATATTCCTCTAAAATCAGCCGAACTACAAATTCCGATTTACTCACCTGTTATCAGGAGAGAACCTAGGGCTGCATCTTTTAGCCCAGCACTGACCGTGAAAAGTAATTCTAAGCGTACTTACCAGTAACTTGTATTTCCTTCCATAGGAATCATTGTGTGGTTTTCACCAGAAAAGTTTCTAAGTGTCCATTTTTGAAACGTACAAATATTCCTCTTAAATCAGTCGAACAATGAATTTCAAATTACTCACCTGTTATCAAGAGAGAACCCAGTGCTGCATCTTTTAGACCAGCACTGACTCTGAAATGTAATTCTAAGCATACTTAACAGTAACTTATATTTCCTTCCATAGGAATCCATTGTGTGGTTTTCACCAGAAAAGTTTCTAAGTGTCCAATTTTGAAACTTACAAATATTCCTCTAAAATCAGTTGAACTACGAATTCTGATTTACTCACCTGTTATCAGGAGAGAACCTAGGGCTGCATCTTTTAGCCCAGCACTGACCCTGAAAAGTAATTCTAAGAGTACTTACCAGTAACTTGTATTTCCTTCCACAGGAATAGATAGTGTGGTTTTCACCAGAAAAGTTTGTAAGTGTCCAATTTTGAAACGTACAAATATTCCTCTAAAATCAACCGAACTACGAATTCCGATTTACTCATCTGTTATCAGGAGAGAAACCAGGGCTGCATCTTTTAGCCCAGCACTGACCCTGAAAAGTAATTCAAAGAGTACTTACCAGTAACTTGTATTTCCTTCTCTAGGAATCCATTGTGTGGTTTTCATCAGAAAAGTTTCTAATTGTCCATTTTTGAAACGTACAAATATTCCTCTAAAATCAGTTGAACTACGAATTCCGATTTACTCACCTGTTATCAGGAGAGAACCCAGGGCTGCATCTTTTAGCCCAGCACTGACCCTGAAAAGTCATTCTAACCTTACTTACCAGTTACTTGTATTTACTTCCAAAGGAATCAAATGTGTGGTTTTCACCAGAAAAGTTTCTAAGTTTCCAATTTTGAAATGTACAAATATTCCTCTAAAATAAGCCGAACTACGAATTCCGATTTACTCACCTGTTATCAGGAGAGAACGCAGGACTGCATCTTTTAGCCCAGCACTGGCCCAAAAAAGTAATTCTAAGCGTACTTACCAGTAACTTGTATTTCCTTCCATAGGAATCCATTGTGTGGTTTTCAGCAGAAAAGTTTCTAAGTGTCCAATTTTGAAACGTACAAATATTCGTCTAAAATCAACCGAACTACGAATACCGATTTACTCACCTGTTATCAAGAGAGAACCCAGGGCTGCATCTTTTAGCCCAGCACTGACCCTGAAAAGTAATTCTAAGCGTACTTACCAGTAACTTGTATTTCATTCCATAGGAATCCATTGTGTGGTTTGCACCAGAAAAGTTTCTAAGTGTCCAATTTTGAAACGTACAAATATTCCTCTAAAATCAGTTGAACTACGAATTCCGATTTACTCATCTGTTATCAGGAGAGAACCCAGGGCTGCATCTTTTAGCCCAGCACTGACCCTGAAAAGTCATTCTAACCGTACTTACCAGTTACTTATATTTACTTCCAAAGGAATCAAATGTGTGGTTTTCACCAGAAAAGTTTCTAAGTGTCCAATTTTGAAACTTACAAATATTCCTCTAAAATCAGCCGAACTACAAATTCCGATTTACTCACCTGTTATCAGTAGAGAACCTAGGGCTGCATCTTTTAGCCCACCACTGACCGTGAAAAGTAATTCTAAGCGAACTTACCAGTAACTTGTATTTCCTTCCATAGGAATCATTGTGTGGTTTTCACCAGAAAAGTTTCTAAGTGTCCATTTTTGAAAAGTACAAATATTCCTCTAAAATCAGCCGAACAATGAATTTCGAATTACTCACCTGTTATCAAGAGAGAACCCAGTGCTGCATCTTTTAGACCAGCACTGACTCTGAAATGTAATTCTAAGCATACTTAACAGTAACTTGTATTTCCTTCCATAGGAATAGATAGTGTGGTTTTCACCCAAAAAGTTTCTAAGTGTCCAATTTTGAAACGTACAAATATTCCTCTAAAATCAGTTGAACTACGAATTCCGATTTACTCATCTGTTATCAGGAGAGAATCCAGGGCTGCATCTTTTAGCCCAGCACTGACCCTGAAAAGTCATTCTAACCGTACTTATCAGTTACTTGTATTTACTTCCAAAGGAATCAAATGTGTGGTTTTCACCAGAAAAGTTTCTAAGTTTCCAATTTTGAAATGTACAAATATTCCTCTAAAATAAGCCGAACTACGAATTCCGATTTACTCACCTGTTATCAGGAGAGAACCCAGGGCTGCATCTTTTAGCCCAGCACTGACCCTGAAAAGTAATTCTAAGAGTACTTACCAGTAACTTGTATTTCCTTCCACAGGAATAGATAGTGTGGTTTTCACCAAAAAAGTTTCTAAGTGTCCAATTTTGAAACGTACAAATATTCCTCTAAAATCAGTTGAACTACGAATTCCGATTTACTCATCTGTTATCAGGAGAGAACGCAGGGCTGCATCTTTTAGCCCAGCACTGACAATGAAAATTCATTCTAACCGTACTTACCAGTTACTTGTATTTACTTCCAAAGGAATCAAATGTGTGGTTTTCACCAGAAAAGTTTCTAAGTGTCCAATTTTGAAACTCACAAATATTCCTCTAAAATCAGCCGAACTACAAATTCCGATTTACTCACCTGTTATCAGGAGAGAACCTAGGGCTGCATCTTTTAGCCCACCACTGACCATGAAAAGTAATTCTAAGCGCACTTACCAGTAACTTGTATTTCCTTCCATAGGAATCATTGTGTGGTTTTCACCAGAAAAGTTTCTAAGTGTCCATTTTTGAAACGTACAAATATTCCTCTAAAATCAACCGAACTACAAATTCCGATTTACTCACCTGTTTTCAGGAGAGAACCTAGGGCTGCATCTTTTAGCCCAGCACTGACCCTGAAAAGTAATTCTAAGCGTACTTACCAGTAACTTGTATTTCCTTCCATAGGAATCATTGTGTGGTTTTCACCAGAAAAGTTTCTAAGTGTCCATTTTTGAAATGTACAAATATTCCTCTAAAATCAGCCGAACAATGAATTTCGAATTACTCACCGGTTATTAAGAGAGAACCCAGTGCTGCATCTTTTAGACCAGCACTGACTCTGAAATGTAATTCTAAGCATACTTAACAGTAACTTGTATTTCCTTCCATAGGAATCCATTGTGTGGTTTTCACCAGAAAAGTTTCTAAGTGTCCAATTTTGAAACGTACAAATATTCCTCTAAAATCAGTTGAACTACGAATTCCGATTTACTCACCTGTTATCAGGAGAGAACCCAGGGCTGCATCTTTTAGCCCAGCACTGACCCTGAAAAGTAATTCTAAGAGTACTTACCAGTAACTTGTATTTCCTTCCATAGGAATATATAGTGTGGTTTTCACCCAAAAAGTTTTTAAGTGTCCAATTTTGAAACGTACAAATATTCCTCTAAAATCAGTTGAACTACGAATTCCGATTTACTCACCTGTTATCAGGAGAGAACGCAGGACTGCATCTTTTAGCCCAGCACTGGCCCAAAAAAGTAATTCTAAGCGTACTTACCAGTAACTTTTATTTCCTTCCATAGGAATCCATTGTGTGGTTTTCAGCAGAAAAGTTTCTAAGTGTCCATTTCTTGAAACGTACAAATATTCTTCTAAAATCAGCCGAACAATGAATTTCGAATTACTCACCTGTTATCAAGAGAGAACTCGGTGCTGATTCTTTTAGCCCAGCACTGACCCTGAAAAGTAATTCAAAGCGTACTTACCAGTAACTTGTATTTCCTTCCATAGGAATCCATTGTGTGGTTTTCACCAGAAAAGTTTCTAAGTGTCCAATTTTGAAAAGTACAAATATTCCTCTAAAATCAGTTGAACTACGAATTCCGATTTACTCACCTGTTATCAGGAGAGAACCCAGGGCTGCATCTTTCAGTCCAGCACTGACCCTAAAAAGTAATTCTAAGAGTACTTACCAGTAACTTGTATTTTCTTCCATAGGAATAGATAGTGTGGTTTTCACCAGAAAAGTTTGTAAATGTCCAATTTTGAAACGTACAAATATTCCTCTAAAATCAGCCGAACAACGAATTCCGATTTACTCACCTGTTATCAGGAGAGAACCCAGGGCTGCATCTTTTAGCCCAGCACTGACCCTGAAAAATAATTCTAAGCGTACTTACCAGTAACTTGTATTTTCTTCCATAGGAATCTATTGTGTGGTTATCACGAGAAAAGTTTCTAAGTGTCCATTTTTGAAACGTACAAATATACCTCTAAAATCAGCCGAACAACGAATTCCGATTTACTCACCTGTTATCAGGAGAGAACCCAGGGCTGCATCTTTTAGCCCAGCACTGACCCTGAAAAGTAATTCTAAGAGTACTTACCAGTAACTTGTATTTCCTTCCATAGGAATAGATAGTGTGGTTTTCACCAAAAAAGTTTCTAAGTGTCCAATTTTGAAACGTACAAATATTCCTCTAAAATCAGTTGAACTACGAATTCCGATTTACTCATCTGTTATCAGGAGAGAACCCAGGGCTGCATCTTTTAGCCCAGCACTGACCCTGAAAAGTCATTCTAACCTTACTTACCAGTTACTTGTATTTACTTCCAAAGGAATCAAATGTGTGGTTTTCACCAGAAAAGTTTCTAAGTTTCCAATTTTGAAATGTACAAATATTCCTCTAAAATAAGCCGAACTACGAATTCCGATTTACTCACCTGTTATCAGGAGAGAACGCAGGACTGCATCTTTTAGCCCAGCACTGGCCCAAAAAAGTAATTCTAAGCGTACTTACCAGTAACTTGTATTTCCTTCCATAGGAATCCATTGTGTGGTTTTCAGCAGAAAAGTTTCTAAGTGTCCAATTTTGAAACGTACAAATATTCCTCTAAAATCAGCCGAACTACAAATTCCGATTTACTCACCTGTTATCAGGAGAGAACCTAGGGCTGCATCTTTTAGCCCAGCACTGACCCTGAAAAGTAATTCTAAGCGTACTTACCAGTAACTTGTATTTCCTTCCGTAGGAATCATTGTGTGGTTTTCACCAGAAAAGTTTCTAAGTGTCCATTTTTGAAATGTACAAATATTCCTCTAAAATCAGCCGAACAATGAATTTCGAATTACTCACCGGTTATCAAGAGAGAACCCAGTGCTGCATCTTTTAGACCAGCACTGACTCTGAAATGTAATTCTAAGCATACTTAACAGTAACTTGTATTTCCTTCCATAGGAATCCATTGTGTGGTTTTCACCAGAAAAGTTTCTAAGTGTCCAATTTTGAAAAGTACAAATATTCCTCTAAAATCAGTTGAACTACGAATTCCGATTTACTCACCTGTTATCAGGAGAGAACCCAGGGCTGCATCTTTCAGTCCAGCACTGACCCTGAAAAGTAATTCTAAGAGTACTTACCAGTAACTTGTATTTCCTTCCATAGGAATAGATAGTGTGGTTTTCACCAGAAAAGTTTGTAAATGTCCAATTTTGAAACGTACAAATATTCCTCTAAAATCAACCGAACTACGAATTCCGATTTACTCATCTGTTATCAGGAGAGAAACCAGGGCATCTTTTAGCCCAGCACTGACCCTGAAAAGTAATTCAAAGCGTACTTACCAGTAACTTGTATTTCCTTTCATAGGAATCCATTGTGTGGTTTTGACCAGAAAAGTTTCTAAGTGTCTATTTTTGAATCGTACAAATATTCCTCTAAAATCAGCCGAACAACGAATTCCGATTTACTCACCTGTTATCAGGAGAGAAACCAGGGCTGCATCTTTTAGCCCAGCACTGACCCTGAAAAGTAATTCAAAGCGTACTTACCAGTAACTTGTATTTCCTTCCATAGGAATCCATTGTGTGGTTTTCACCAGAAAAGTTTCTAAGTGTCCAATTTTGAAACGTACAAATATTCCTTTAAAATCAGTTGAACTACGAATTCCGATTTACTCACCTGTTATCAGGAGAGAACCCAGGGCTGCATCTTTTAGCCCAGCACTGACCCTGAAAAGTAATTCTAAGAGTACTTACCAGTAACTTGTATTTCCTTCCATAGGAATAGATAGTGTGGTTTTCACCCAAAAAGTTTCTAAGTGTCCAATTTTGAAACGTACAAATATTCCTCTAAAATCAGTTGAACTACGAATTCCGATTTACTCATCTGTTATCAGGAGAGAATCCAGGGCTGCATCTTTTAGCCCAGCACTGACCCTGAAAAGTCATTCTAACCGTACTTATCAGTTACTTGTATTTACTTCCAAAGGAATCAAATGTGTGGTTTTCACCAGAAAAGTTTCTAAGTTTCCAATTTTGAAATGTACAAATATTCCTCTAAAATAAGCCGAACTACGAATTCTGATTTACTCACCTGTTCTCAGGAGAGAACCCAGGGCTGCATCTTTTAGCCCAGCACTGACCCTGAAAAATAATTCTAAGCGTACTTACCAGTAACTTGTATTTTCTTCCATAGGAATCTATTGTGTGGTTATCACCAGAAAAGTTTCTAAGTGTCCATTTTTGAAACGTACAAATATTCCTCTAAAATCAGCCGAACAACGAATTCCGATTTACTCACCTGTTATCAGGAGAGAACCCAGGGCTGCATCTTTTAGCCCAGCACTGACCCTGAAAAGTAATTCTAAGAGTACTTACCAGTAACTTGTATTTCCTTCCATAGGAATAGATAGTGTGGTTTTCACCAAAAAAGTTTCTAAGTGTCCAATTTTGAAATGTACAAATATTCCTCTAAAATCAGTTGAACTACGAATTCCGATTTACTCATCTTTTATCAGGAGAGAACCCAGGGCTGCATCTTTTAGCCCAGCACTGACCCTGAAAAGTCATTCTAACCTTACTTACCAGTTACTTGTATTTACTTCCAAAGGAATCAAATGTGTGGTTTTCACCAGAAAAGTTTCTAAGTTTCCAATTTTGAAATGTACAAATATTCCTCTAAAATAAGCCGAACTACGAATTCCGATTTACTCACCTGTTATCAGGAGAGAACGCAGGACTGCATCTTTTAGCCCAGCACGGGCCCAAAAAAGTAATTCTAAGCGTACTTACCAGTAACTTGTATTTCCTTCCATAGGAATCCATTGTGTGGTTTTCAGCAGAAAAGTTTCTAAGTGTCCAATTTTGAAACGTACAAATATTCCTCTAAAATCAGCCGAACTACAAATTCCGATTTACTCACCTGTTATCAGGAGAGAACCTAGGGCTGCATCTTTTAGCCCAGCACTGACCCTGAAAAGTAATTCTAAGCGTACTTACCAGTAACTTGTATTTCCTTCGGTAGGAATCATTGTGTGGTTTTCACCAGAAAAGTTTCTAAGTGTCCATTTTTGAAATGTACAAATATTCCTCTAAAATCAGCCGAACAATGAATTTCGAATTACTCACCGGTTATCAAGAGAGAACCCAGTGCTGCATCTTTTAGACCAGCACTGACTCTGAAATGTAATTCTAAGCATACTTAACAGTAACTTGTATTTCCTTCCATAGGAATCCATTGTGTGGTTTTCACCAGAAAAGTTTGTAAGTGTCCAATTTTGAAACGTACAAATATTCCTCTAAAATCAACCGAACTACGAATTCCGATTTACTCATCTGTTATCAGGAGAGAAACCAGGGCTGCATCTTTTAGCCCAGCACTGACCCTGAAAAGTAATTCTAAGAGTACTTACCAGTAACTTGTATTTCCTTCCATAGGAATAGATAGTGTGGTTTTCACCCCAAAAGTTTCTAAGTGTCCAATTTTGAAACGTACAAATATTAGTCTAAAATCAACCGAACTACGAATTCCGATTTACTCACCTGTTATCAAGAGAGAACACAGGGCTGCATCTTTTAGCCCAGCACTGACCCTGAAAAGTAATTCTAAGCGTACTTACCAGTAACTTGTATTTCCTTCCATAGGAATCCATTGTGTGGTTTGCACCAGAAAAGTTTCTAAGTGTCCAATTTTGAAGCGTACAAATATTCCTCTAAAATCAGTTGAACTACGAATTCCGATTTACTCATCTGTTATCAGGAGAGAACCCAGGGCTGCATCTTTTAGCCCAGCACTGACCCTGAAAAGTCATTCTAACCGTACTTATCAGTTACTTGTATTTACTTCCAAAGGAATCAAATGTGTGGTTTTCACCAGAAAAGTTTCTAAGTTTCCAATTTTGAAATGTACAAATATTCCTCTAAAATAAGCCGAACTACGAATTCCGATTTACTCACCTGTTATCAGGAGAGAACCCAGGGCTGCATCTTTTAGCCCAGCACTGACCCTGAAAAGTAATTCTAAGCGTACTTACCAGTAACTTGTATTTTCTTCCATAGGAATCTATTGTGTGGTTATCACCAGAAAAGATTCTAAGTGTCCAATTTTGAAACGTACAAATATTCCTCTAAAATCAGTTGAACTACGAATTCCGATTTACTCATCTGTTATCAGGAGAGAACCCAGGACTGCATCTTTTAGCCCAGCACTGACCTTGAAAAGTCATTCTAACCGTACTTACCAGTTACTTGTATTTACTAACAAAGGAATCAAATGTGTGGTTTTCACCAGAAAAGTTTCTAAGTTTCCAATTTTGAATTGTACAAATATTCCTCTAAAATAAGCCGAACTACGAATTCCGATTTACTCACCTGTTATCAGGAGAGAACGCAGGACTGCATCTTTTAGCCCAGCACTGGCCCAAAAAAGTAATTCTAAGCGTACTTACCAGTAACTTTTATTTCCTTCCATAGGAATCCATTGTGTGATTTTCAGCAGAAAAGTTTCTAAGTGTCCATTTTTGAAACGTACAAATATTCCTCTAAAATCAGCCGAACAATGAATTTCGAATTACTCACCTGTTATCAAGAGAGAACCCGGTGCTGATTCTTTTAGCCCAGCACTGACCCTGAAAAGTAATTCAAAGCGTACTTACCAGTAACTTGTATTTCCTTCCATAGGAATCCATTGTGTGGTTTTCACCAGAAAAGTTTCTAAGTGTCCAATTTTGAAAAGTACAAATATTCCTCTAAAATCAGTTGAACTACGAATTCCGATTTACTCACCTGTTATCAGGAGAGAACCCAGGGCTGCATCTTTCAGTCCAGCACTGACCCTGAAAAGTAATTCTAAGAGTACTTACCAGTAACTTGTATTTCCTTCCATAGGAATAGATAGTGTGGTTTTCACCAGAAAAGTTTGTAAATGTCCAATTTTGAAACGTACAAATATTCCTCTAAAATCAACCGAACTACGAATTCCGATTTACTCATCTGTTATCAGGAGAGAAACCAGGGCATCTTTTAGCCCAGCACTGACCCTGAAAAGTAATTCAAAGCGTACTTACCAGTAACTTGTATTTCCTTTCATAGGAATCCATTGTGTGGTTTTGACCAGAAAAGTTTCTAAGTGTCCATTTTTGAAACGTACAAATATTCCTCTAAAATCAGCCGAACAACGAATTCCGATTTACTCACCTGTTATCAGGAGAGAAACCAGGGCTGCATCTTTTAGCCCAGCACTGACCCTGAAAAGTAATTCAAAGCGTACTTACCAGTAACTTGTATTTCCTTCCATAGGAATCCATTGTGTGGTTTTCACCAGAAAAGTTTCTAAGTGTCCAATTTTGAAACGTACAAATATTCCTTTAAAATCAGTTGAACTACGAATTCCGATTTACTCACCTGTTATCAGGAGAGAACCCAGGGCTGCATCTTTTAGCCCAGCACTGACCCTGAAAAGTAATTCTAAGAGTACTTACCAGTAACTTGTATTTCCTTCCATAGGAATAGATAGTGTGGTTTTCACCCAAAAAGTTTCTAAGTGTCCAATTTTGAAACGTACAAATATTCCTCTAAAATCAGTTGAACTACGAATTCCGATTTACTCATCTGTTATCAGGAGAGAATCCAGGGCTGCATCTTTTAGCCCAGCACTGACCCTGAAAAGTCATTCTAACCGTACTTATCAGTTACTTGTATTTACTTCCAAAGGAATCAAATGTGTGGTTTTCACCAGAAAAGTTTCTAAGTTTCCAATTTTGAAATGTACAAATATTCCTCTAAAATAAGCCGAACTACGAATTCTGATTTACTCACCTGTTCTCAGGAGAGAACCCAGGGCTGCATCTTTTAGCCCAGCACTGACCCTGAAAAATAATTCTAAGCGTACTTACCAGTAACTTGTATTTTCTTCCATAGGAATCTATTGTGTGGTTATCACCAGAAAAGTTTCTAAGTGTCCATTTTTGAAACGTACAAATATTCCTCTAAAATCAGCCGAACAACGAATTCCGATTTACTCACCTGTTATCAGGAGAGAACCCAGGGCTGCATCTTTTAGCCCAGCACTGACCCTGAAAAGTAATTCTAAGAGTACTTACCAGTAACTTGTATTTCCTTCCATAGGAATAGATAGTGTGGTTTTCACCAAAAAAGTTTCTAAGTGTCCAATTTTGAAACGTACAAATATTCCTCTAAAATCAGTTGAACTACGAATTCCGATTTACTCATCTTTTATCAGGAGAGAACCCAGGGCTGCATCTTTTAGCCCAGCACTGACCCTGAAAAGTCATTCTAACCTTACTTACCAGTTACTTGTATTTACTTCCAAAGGAATCAAATGTGTGGTTTTCACCAGAAAAGTTTCTAAGTTTCCAATTTTGAAATGTACAAATATTCCTCTAAAATAAGCCGAACTACGAATTCCGATTTACTCACCTGTTATCAGGAGAGAACGCAGGACTGCATCTTTTAGCCCAGCACGGGCCCAAAAAAGTAATTCTAAGCGTACTTACCAGTAACTTGTATTTCCTTCCATAGGAATCCATTGTGTGGTTTTCAGCAGAAAAGTTTCTAAGTGTCCAATTTTGAAACGTACAAATATTCCTCTAAAATCAGCCGAACTACAAATTCCGATTTACTCACCTGTTATCAGGAGAGAACCTAGGGCTGCATCTTTTAGCCCAGCACTGACCCTGAAAAATAATTCTAAGCGTACTTACCAGTAACTTGTATTTCCTTCGGTAGGAATCATTGTGTGGTTTTCACCAGAAAAGTTTCTAAGTGTCCATTTTTGAAATGTACAAATATTCCTCTAAAATCAGCCGAACAATGAATTTCGAATTACTCACCGGTTATCAAGAGAGAACCCAGTGCTGCATCTTTTAGACCAGCACTGACTCTGAAATGTAATTCTAAGCATACTTAACAGTAACTTGTATTTCCTTCCATAGGAATCCATTGTGTGGTTTTCACCAGAAAAGTTTGTAAGTGTCCAATTTTGAAACTTACAAATATTCCTCTAAAATCAGTTGAACTACGAATTCTGATTTACTCACCTGTTATCAGGAGAGAACCCAGGGCTGAATCTTTTAGCCCAGCACTGACCCTGAAAAGTAATTCTAAGAGTACTTACCAGTAACTTGTATTTCCTTCTACAGGAATAGATAGTGTGGTTTTCACCAGAAAAGTTTGTAAGTGTCCATTTTTGAAACGTACAAATATTCCTCTAAAATCAGCCGAACAACGAATTCCGATTTACTCACCTGTTATCAGGAGAGAAACCAGGGCTGCATCTTTTAGCCCAGCACTGACCCTGAAAAGTAATTCAAAGCGTACTTACCAGTAACTTGTATTTCCTTCCATAGGAATCCATTGTGTGGTTTTCACCAGAAAAGTTTCTAAGTGTCCAATTTTGAAACGTACAAATATTCCTTTAAAATCAGTTGAACTACGAATTCCGATTTACTCACCTGTTATCAGGAGAGAACCCAGGGCTGCATCTTTTAGCCCAGCACTGACCCTGAAAAGTAATTCTAAGAGTACTTACCAGTAACTTGTATTTCCTTCCATAGGAATAGATAGTGTGGTTTTCACCCAAAAAGTTTCTAAGTGTCCAATTTTGAAACGTACAAATATTCCTCTAAAATCAGTTGAACTACGAATTCCGATTTACTCATCTGTTATCAGGAGAGAATCCAGGGCTGCATCTTTTAGCCCAGCACTGACCCTGAAAAGTCATTCTAACCGTACTTATCAGTTACTTGTATTTACTTCCAAAGGAATCAAATGTGTGGTTTTCACCAGAAAAGTTTCTAAGTTTCCAATTTTGAAATGTACAAATATTCCTCTAAAATAAGCCGAACTACGAATTCTGATTTACTCACCTGTTCTCAGGAGAGAACCCAGGGCTGCATCTTTTAGCCCAGCACTGACCCTGAAAAATAATTCTAAGCGTACTTACCAGTAACTTGTATTTTCTTCCATAGGAATCTATTGTGTGGTTATCACCAGAAAAGTTTCTAAGTGTCCATTTTTGAAACGTACAAATATTCCTCTAAAATCAGCCGAACAACGAATTCCGATTTACTCACCTGTTATCAGGAGAGAACCCAGGGCTGCATCTTTTAGCCCAGCACTGACCCTGAAAAGTAATTCTAAGAGTACTTACCAGTAACTTGTATTTCCTTCCATAGGAATAGATAGTGTGGTTTTCACCAAAAAAGTTTCTAAGTGTCCAATTTTGAAACGTACAAATATTCCTCTAAAATCAGTTGAACTACGAATTCCGATTTACTCATCTTTTATCAGGAGAGAACCCAGGGCTGCATCTTTTAGCCCAGCACTGACCCTGAAAAGTCATTCTAACCTTACTTACCAGTTACTTGTATTTACTTCCAAAGGAATCAAATGTGTGGTTTTCACCAGAAAAGTTTCTAAGTTTCCAATTTTGAAATGTACAAATATTCCTCTAAAATAAGCCGAACTACGAATTCCGATTTACTCACCTGTTATCAGGAGAGAACGCAGGACTGCATCTTTTAGCCCAGCACGGGCCCAAAAAAGTAATTCTAAGCGTACTTACCAGTAACTTGTATTTCCTTCCATAGGAATCCATTGTGTGGTTTTCAGCAGAAAAGTTTCTAAGTGTCCAATTTTGAAACGTACAAATATTCCTCTAAAATCAGCCGAACTACAAATTCCGATTTACTCACCTGTTATCAGGAGAGAACCTAGGGCTGCATCTTTTAGACCAGCACTGACCCTGAAAAGTAATTCTAAGCGTACTTACCAGTAACTTGTATTTCCTTCCATAGGAATCATTGTGTGGTTTTCAGCAGAAAAGTTTCTAAGTGTCCAATTTTGAAACGTACAAATATTCCTCTAAAATCAGCCGAACTACAAATTCCGATTTACTCACCTGTTATCAGGAGAGAACCTAGGGCTGCATCTTTTAGCCCAGCACTGACCCTGAAAAGTAATTCTAAGCGTACTTACCAGTAACTTGTATTTCCTTCCATAGGAATCATTGTGTGGTTTTCACCAGAAAAGTTTCTAAGTGTCCATTTTTGAAACGTACAAATATTCCTCTAAAATCAGCCGAACAATGAATTTCGAATTACTCACCGGTTATCAAGAGAGAACCCAGTGCTGCATCTTTTAGACCAGCACTGACTCTGAAATGTAATTCTAAGCATACTTAACCGTAACTTGTATTTCCTTCCATAGCAATCCATTGTGTGGTTTTCACCAGAAAAGTTTCTAAGTTTCCAATTTTGAAATGTACAAATATTCCTCTAAAATAAGCCGAACTACGAATTCCGATTTACTCACCTGTTATCAGGAGAGAACCCAGGGCTGAATCTTTTAGCCCAGCACTGACCCTGAAAAGTAATTCTAAGAGTACTTACCAGTAACTTGTATTTCCTTCCACAGGAATAGATAGTGTGGTTTTCACCAGAAAAGTTTGTAAGTGTCCAATTTTGAAACGTACAAATATTCCTCTAAAATCAACCGAACTACGAATTCCGATTTACTCATCTGTTATCAGGAGAGAAACCAGGGCTGCATCTTTTAGCCCAGCACTGACCCTGAAAAGTAATTCTAAGAGCACTTACCAGTAACTTGTATTTCCTTCCATAGGAATAGATAGTGTGGTTTTCACCCAAAAAATTTCTAAGTCTCCAATTTTGAAACGTACAAATATTCGTCTAAAATCATCCGAACTACGAATTCTGATTTACTCACCTGTTATCAAGAGAGAACCCAGGGCTGCAACTTTTAGCCAAGCACTGACCCTGAAAAGTAATTCTAAGCGTACTTACCAGTAACTTGTATTTCCTTCCATAGGAATCCATTGTGTGGTTTGCACCAGAAAAGTTTCTAAGTGTCCAATTTTGAAACGTACAAATATTCCTCTAAAATCAGTTGAACTACGAATTCCGATTTACTCATCTGTTTTCAGGAGAGAACCCAGGGCTGCATCTTTCATCCCAGCACTGACCCTGAAAAGTCATTCTAACCGTACTTATCAGTTACTTGTATTTACTTCCAAAGGAATCAAATGTGTGGTTTTCACCAGAAAAGTTTCTAAGTTTCCAATTTTGAAATGTACAAATATTCCTCTAAAATAAGCCGAACTACGAATTCCGATTTACTCACCTGTTATCAGGAGAGAACCCAGGGCTGCATCTTTTAGCCCAGCACTGACCCTGAAAAGTAATTCTAAGAGTACTTACCAGTAACTTGTATTTCCTTCCATAGGAATAGATAGTGTGGTTTTCACCAAAAAAGTTTCTAAGTGTCCAATTTTGAAATGTACAAATATTCCTCTAAAATCAGTTGAACTACGAATTCCGATTTACTCATCTTTTATCAGGAGAGAACCCAGGGCTGCATCTTTTAGCCCAGCACTGACCCTGAAAAGTCATTCTAACCTTACTTACCAGTTACTTGTATTTACTTCCAAAGGAATCAAATGTGTGGTTTTCACCAGAAAAGTTTCTAAGTTTCCAATTTTGAAATGTACAAATATTCCTCTAAAATAAGCCGAACTACGAATTCCGATTTACTCACCTGTTATCAGGAGAGAACGCAGGACTGCATCTTTTAGCCCAGCACGGGCCCAAAAAAGTAATTCTAAGCGTACTTACCAGTAACTTGTATTTCCTTTCATAGGAATCCATTGTGTGGTTTTCAGCAGAAAAGTTTCTAAGTGTCCAATTTTGAAACGTACAAATATTCCTCTAAAATCAGCCGAACTACAAATTCAGATTTACTCACCTGTTATCAGGAGAGAACCTAGGGCTGCATCTTTTAGCCCAGCACTGACCCTGAAAAGTGATTCTAAGCGTACTTACCAGTAACTTGTATTTCCTTCCGTAGGAATCATTGTGTGGTTTTCACCAGAAAAGTTTCTAAGTGTCCATTTTTGAAACGTACAAATATTCCTCTAAAATCAGCCGAACAATGAATTTCGAATTACTCACCGGTTATCAAGAGAGAACCCAGTGCTGCATCTTTTAGACCAGCACTGACTCTGAAATGTAATTCTAAGCATACTTAACAGTAACTTGTATTTCCTTCCATAGCAATCCATTGTGTGGTTTTCACCAGAAAAGTTTCTAAGTTTCCAATTTTGAAATGTACAAATATTCCTCTAAAATAAGCCGAACTACGAATTCCGATTTACTCACCTGTTATCAGGAGAGAACCCAGGGCTGAATCTTTTAGCCCAGCACTGACCCTGAAAATTAATTCTAAGAGCACTTACCAGTAACTTGTATTTCCTTCCATAGGAATAGATAGTGTGGTTTTCACCCAAAAAGTTTGTAAGTGTCCAATTTTGAAACCTACAAATATTCCTCTAAAATCAACCGAACTACGAATTCCGATTTACTCATCTGTTATCAGGAGAGAAACCAGGGCTGCATCTTTTAGCCCAGCACTGACCCTGAAAAGTAATTCTAAGAGCACTTACCAGTAACTTGTATTTCCTTCCATAGGAATAGATAGTGTGGTTTTCACCCAAAAAGTTTCTAAGTGTCCAATTTTGAAACGTACAAATATTCGTCTAAAATCAACCGAACTACGAATTCTGATTTACTCACCTGTTATCAAGAGAGAACCCAGGGCTGCATCTTTTAGCCCAGCACTGACCCTGAAAAGTAATTCTAACCTTACTTACCAGTTACTTGTATTTACTTCCAAAGGAATCAAATGTGTGGTTTTCACCAGAAAAGTTTCTAAGTTTCCCATTTTGAAATGTACAAATATTCCTCTAAAATAAGCCGAATTCCGATTTACTCACCTGTTATCAGGAGAGAACGCAGGACTGCATCTTTTAGCCCTGCACGGGCCCAAAAAAGTAATTCTAAGCGTACTTACCAGTAACTTGTATTTCCTTCCATAGGAATCCATTGTGTGGTTTTCAGCAGAAAAGTTTCTAACTGTCCAATTTTGAAATGTACAAATATTCCTCTAAAATCAGCCGAACTACAAATTCCGATTTACTCACCTGTTATCAGGAGAGAACCTAGGGCTGCATCTTTTAGCCCAGCACTGACCCTGAAAAGTAATTCTAAGCGTACTTACCAGTAACTTGTATTTCCTTCCATAGGAATCATTGTGTGGTTTTCAGCAGAAAAGTTTCTAAGTGTCCAATTTTGAAACGTACAAATATTCCTCTAAAATCAGCCGAACTACAAATTCCGATTTACTCACCTGTTATCAGGAGAGAACCTAGTGCTGCATCTTTTAGCCCAGCACTGACCCTGAAAAGTAATTCTAAGCGTACTTACCAGTAACTTGTATTTCTTTCCATAGGAATCATTGTGTGGTTTTCACCAGAAAAGTTTCTAAGTGTCTATTTTTGAAACGTACAAATATTCCTCTAAAATCAGCCGAACAATGAATTTCGAATTACTCACCGGTTATCAAGAGAGAACCCAGTGCTGCATCTTTTAGACCAGCACTGACTCTGAAATGTAATTCTAAGCATACTTAACAGTAACTTGTATTTCCTTCCATAGCAATCCATTGTGTGGTTTTCACCAGAAAAGTTTCTAAGTTTCCAATTTTGAAATGTACAAATATTCCTCAAAAATAAGCCGAACTACGAATTCCGATTTACTCACCTGTTATCAGGAGAGAACCCAGGGATGAATCTTTTAGCCCAGCACTGACCCTGAAAAGTAATTCTAAGACTACTTACCAGTAACTTGTATTTCCTTCCACAGGAATAGATAGTGTGGTTTTCACCAGAAAAGTTTGTAAGTGTCCAATTTTGAAACGTACAAATATTCCTCTAAAATCAACCGAACTACGAATTCCGATTTACTCATCTGTTATCAGGAGAGAAACCAGGGCTGCATCTTTTAGCCCAGCACTGACCCTGAAAAGTAATTCTAAGAGCACTTACCAGTAACTTGTATTTCCTTCCATAGGAATAGATAGTGTGGTTTTCACCCAAAAAGTTTCTAAGTGTCCAATTTTGAAACGTACAAATATTCGTCTAAAATCAACCGAACTACGAATTCTGATTTACTAACCTGTTATCAAGAGAGAACCCAGGGCTGCATCTTTTAGCCCAGCACTGACCCTGAAAAGTAATTCTAAGCGTACTTACCAGTAACTTGTATTTCCTTCCATAGGAATCCATTGTGTGGTTTGCACCAGAAAAGTTTCTAAGTGTCCAATTTTGAAACGTACAAATATTCCTCTAAAATCAGTTGAACTACGAATTCCTATTTACTCATCTGTTATCAGGAGAGAACCCAGGGCTGCATCTTTTATCCCAGCACTGACCCTGAAAAGTCATTCTAACCGTACTTATCAGTTACTTGTATTTACTTCCAAAGGAATCAAATGTGTGGTTTTCACCAGAAAAGTTTCTAAGTTTCCAATTTTGAAATGTACAAATATTCCTCTAAAATAAGCCGAACTACGAATTCCGATTTACTCACCTGTTATCAGGAGAGAACGCAGGACTGCATCTTTTAGCCCAGCACTGGCCCAAAAAAGTAATTCTAAGTGTACTTACCAGTAATTTGTATTTCCTTCCATAGGAATCCATTGTGTGGTTTTCAGCAGAAAAGTTTCTAAGTGTCCAGTTTTGAAACGTACAAATATTCCTCTAAAATCAGCCGGACTACAAATTCCGATTTACTCACCTGTTATCAGGAGAGAACCTAGGGCTGCATCTTTTAGCCCAGCGCTGACCCTGAAAAGTAATTCTAAGCGTACTTACCAGTAACTTGTATTTCCTTCCATAGGAATCATTGTGTGGTTTTCACCAGAAAAGTTTCTAAGTGTCCATTTTTGAAATGTACAAATATTCCTCTAAAATCAGCCGAACAATGAATTTCGAATTACTCACCGGTTATCAAGAGAGAACCCAGTGCTGCATCTTTTAGACCAGCACTGACTATGAAATGTAATTCTAAGCATACTTAACAGTAACTTGTATTTCCTTCCATAGGAATCCATTGTGTGATTTTCACCAGAAAAGTTTGTAAGTGTCCAATTTTGAAACGTACAAATATTCCTCTAAAATCAGTTGAACTACGAATTCTGATTTACTCACCTGTTATCAGGAGAGAACCCAGGGCTGAATCTTTTAGCCCAGCACTGACCCTGAAAAGTAATTCTAAGAGTACTTACCAGTAACTTGTATTTCCTTCCACAGGAATAGATAGTGTGGTTTTCACCAGAAAAGTTTGTAAGTGTCCAATTTTGAAACGTACAAATATTCCTCTAAAATCAACCGAACTACGAATTCCGATTTACTCATCTGTTATCAGGAGAGAAACCAGGGCTGCATCTTTTAGCCCAGCACTGACCCTGAAAAGTAATTCTAAGAGTACTTACCAGTAACTTGTATTTCCTTCCATAGGAATAGATAGTGTGGTTTTCACCAAAAAAGTTTTTAAGTGTCCAATTTTGAAAAGTACAAATATTCCTCTAAAATCAGTTGAACTATGAATTCCGATTTACTCATCTGTTATCAGGAGAGAACCCAGGACTGCATCTTTTAGCCCAGCACTGACCCTGAAAAGTCATTCTAACCGTACTTACCAGTTACTTGTATTTACTTCCAAAGGAATCAAATGTGTGGTTTTCACCAGAAAAGTTTCTAAGTTTCCAATTTTGAAATGTACACATATTCCTCTAAAATAAGACGAACTACGAATTCCGATTTACTCACCTGGTATCAGGAGAGAACGCAGGACTGCATCTTTTAGCCCAGCACTGGCCCAAAAAAGTAATTCTAAGCGTACTTACCAGTAACTTTTATTTCCTTCCATAGGAATCCATTGTGTGGTTTTCAGCAGAAAAGTTTCTAAGTGTCCATTTTTGAAACGTACAAATATTTCTCTAAAATCAGCCGAACAATGAATTTCGAATTACTCACCTGTTATCAAGAGAGAACCCGGTGCTGATTCTTTTAGCCCAGCACTGACCCTGAAAAGTAATTCAAAGCGTACTTACCAGTAACTTGTATTTCCTTCCATAGGAATCCATTGTGTGGTTTTCACCAGAAAAGTTTCTAAGTGTCCAATTTTGAAAAGTACAAATATTCCTCTAAAATCAGTTGAACTACGAATTCCGATTTACTCACCTGTTATCAGGAGAGAACCCAGGGCTGCATCTTTCAGTCCAGCACTGACCCTGAAAAGTAATTCTAAGAGTACTTACCAGTAACTTGTATTTCCTTCCATAGGAATAGATAGTGTGGTTTTCACCGGAAAAGTTTGTAAATGTCCAATTTTGAAACGTACAAATATTCCTCTAAAATCAACCGAACTACGAATTCCGATTTACTCATCTGTTATCAGGAGAGAAACCAGGGCATCTTTTAGCCCAGCACTGACCCTGAAAAGTAATTCAAAGCGTACTTACCAGTAACTTGTATTTCCTTTCATAGGAATCCATTGTGTGGTTTTCACCAGAAAAGTTTCTAAGTGTCCATTTTTGAAGCGTACAAATATTCCTCTAAAATCAGCCGAACAACGAATTCCGATTTACTCACCTGTTATCAGGAGAGAAACCAGGGCTGCATCTTTTAGCCCAGCACTGACCCTGAAAAGTAATTCAAAGCGTACTTACCAGTAACTTGTATTTCCTTCCATAGGAATCCATTGTGTGGTTTTCACCAGAAAAGTTTCTAAGTGTCCAATTTTGAAACGTACAAATATTCCTCTAAAATCAGTTGAACTACGAATTCTGATTTACTCACCTGTTATCAGGAGAGAACCCAGGGCTGCATCTTTTAGCCCAGCACTGACCCTGAAAAGTAATTCTAAGAGTACTTACCAGTAACTTGTATTTCCTTCCATAGGAATAGATAGTGTGGTTTTCACCCCAAAAGTTTCTAAGTGTCCAATTTTGAAATGTACAAATATTCGTCTAAAATCAACCGAACTACAAATTCCGATTTACTCACCTGTTATCAAGAGAGAACCCAGGGCTGCATCTTTTAGCCCAGCACTGACCCTGAAAAGTAATTCTAAGCGTACTTACCAGTAACTTGTATTTCCTTCCATAGGAATCCATTGTGTGGTTTGCACCAGAAAAGTTTGTAAGTGTCCAATTTTGAAACGTACAAATATTCCTCTAAAATCAGTTGAACTACGAATTCTGATTTACTCACCTGTTATCAGGAGAGAACCCAGGGCTGAATCTTTTAGCCCAGCACTGACCCTGAAAAGTAATTCTAAGAGTACTTACCAGTAACTTGTATTTCCTTCCACAGGAATAGATAGTGTGGTTTTCACCAGAAAAGTTTGTAAGTGTCCAATTTTGAAACGTACAAATATTCCTCTAAAATCAACCGAACTACGAATTCCGATTTACTCATCTGTTATCAGGAGAGAAACCAGGGCTGCATCTTTTAGCCCAGCACTGACCCTGAAAAGTAATTCTAAGAGTACTTACCAGTAACTTGTATTTCCTTCCATAGGAATAGATAGTGTGGTTTTCACCCCAAAAGTTTCTAAGTGTCCAATTTTGAAACGTACAAATATTCGTCTAAAATCAACCGAACTACGAATTCCGATTTACTCACCTGTTATCAAGAGAGAACCCAGGGCTGCATCTTTTAGCCCAGCACTGACCCTGAAAAGTAATTCTAAGCGTACTTACCAGTAACTTCTATTTCCTTCCATAGGAATCCATTGTGTGGTTTGCACCAGAAAAGTTTCTAAGTGTCCAATTTTGAAACGTACAAATATTCCTCTAAAATCAGTTGAACTACGAATTCTGATTTACTCACCTGTTATCAGGAGAGAACCCAGGGCTGAATCTTTTAGCCCAGCACTGACCCTGAAAAGTAATTCTAAGAGTACTTACCAGTAACTTGTATTTCCTTCCACAGGAATAGATAGTGTGGTTTTCACCAGAAAAGTTTGTAAGTGTCCAATTTTGAAACGTACAAATATTCCTCTAAAATCAACCGAACTACGAATTCCGATTTACTCATCTGTTATCAGGAGAGAAACCAGGGCTGCATCTTTTAGCCCAGCACTGACCCTGAAAAGTAATTCTAAGAGTACTTACCAGTAACTTGTATTTCCTTCCATAGGAATAGATAGTGTGGTTTTCACCCCAAAAGTTTCTAAGTGTCCAATTTTGAAACGTACAAATATTCGTCTAAAATCAACCGAACTACGAATTCCGATTTACTCACCTGTTATCAAGAGAGAACCCAGGGCTGCATCTTTTAGCCCAGCACTGACCCTGAAAAGTAATTCTAAGCGTACTTACCAGTAACTTCTATTTCCTTCCATAGGAATCCATTGTGTGGTTTGCACCAGAAAAGTTTCTAAGTGTCCAATTTTGAAACGTACAAATATTCCTCTAAAATCAGTTGAACTACGAATTCCGATTTACTCATCTGTTATCAGGAGAGAACCCAGGGCTGCATCTTTTAGCCCAGCACTGACCCTGAAAAGTCATTCTAACCGTACTTATCAGTTACTTGTATTTACTTCCAAAGGAATCAAATGTGTGGTTTTCACCAGAAAAGTTTCTAAGTTTCTAATTTTGAAATGTACAAATATTCCTCTAAAATAAGCCGAACTACGAATTCCGATTTACTCACCTGTTATCAGGAGAGAACCCAGGGCTGCATCTTTTAGCCCAGCACTGACCCTGAAAAGTAATTCTAAGCGTACTTACCAGTAACTTGTATTTTCTTCCATAGGAATCTATTGTGTGGTTATCACCAGAAAAGTTTCTAAGTGTCCATTTTTGAAACGTACAAATATTCCTCTAAAATCAGCCGAACAACGAATTCCGATTTACTCACCTGTTACCAGGAGAGAACCCAGGGCTGCATCTCTTAGCCCAGCACTGACCCTGAAAAGTAATTCTAAGAGTACTTACCAGTAACTTGTATTTCCTTCCATAGGAAAAGATAGTGTGGTTTTCACCAAAAAAGTTTTTAAGTGTCCAATTTTGAAAAGTACAAATATTCCTCTAAAATCAGTTGAACTATGAATTCCGATTTACTCATCTGTTATCAGGAGAGAACCCAGGACTGCATCTTTTAGCCCAGCACTGACCCTGAAAAGTCATTCTAACCGTACTTACCAGTTACTTGTATTTACTTCCAAAGGAATCAAATGTGTGGTTTTCACCAGAAAAGTTTCTAAGTTTCCAATTTTGAAATGTACACATATTCCTCTAAAATAAGACGAACTACGAATTCCAATTTACTCACCTGTTATCAGGAGAGAACGCAGGACTGCATCTTTTAGCCCAGCACTGGCCCAAAAAAGTAATTCTAAGCGTACTTACCAGTAACTTTTATTTCCTTCCATAGGAATCCATTGTGTGGTTTTCAGCAGAAAAGTTTCTAAGTGTCCATTTTTGAAACGTACAAATATTTCTCTAAAATCAGCCGAACAATGAATTTCGAATTACTCACCTGTTATCAAGAGAGAACCCGGTGCTGATTCTTTTAGCCCAGCACTGACCCTGAAAAGTAATTCAAAGCGTACTTACCAGTAACTTGTATTTCCTTCCATAGGAATCCATTGTGTGGTTTTCACCAGAAAAGTTTCTAAGTGTCCAATTTTGAAAAGTACAAATATTCCTCTAAAATCAGTTGAACTACGAATTCCGATTTACTCACCTGTTATCAGGAGAGAACCCAGGGCTGCATCTTTCAGTCCAGCACTGACCCTGAAAAGTAATTCTAAGAGTACTTACCAGTAACTTGTATTTCCTTTCATAGGAATCCATTGTGTGGTTTTCACCAGAAAAGTTTCTAAGTGTCCATTTTTGAAGCGTACAAATATTCCTCTAAAATCAGCCGAACAACGAATTCCGATTTACTCACCTGTTATCAGGAGAGAAACCAGGGCTGCATCTTTTAGCCCAGCACTGACCCTGAAAAGTAATTCAAAGCGTACTTACCAGTAACTTGTATTTCCTTCCATAGGAATCCATTGTGTGGTTTTCACCAGAAAAGTTTGTAAGTGTCCAATTTTGAAACGTACAAATATTCCTCTAAAATCAACCGAACTACGAATTCCGATTTACTCATCTGTTATCAGGAGAGAAACCAGGGCTGCATCTTTTAGCCCAGCACTGACCCTGAAAAGTAATTCAAAGAGTACTTACCAGTAACTTGTATTTCCTTCTCTAGGAATCCATTGTGTGGTTTTCATCAGAAAAGTTTCTAATTGTCCATTTTTGAAACGTACAAATATTCCTCTAAAATCAGTTGAACTACGAATTCTGATTTACTCACCTGTTATCAGGAGAGAACCCAGGGCTGCATCTTTTAGCCCAGCACTGACCCTGAAAAGTAATTCTAAGAGTACTTACCAGTAACTTGTATTTCCTTCCATAGGAATAGATAGTGTGGTTTTCACCCAAAAAGTTTCTAAGTGTCCAATTTTGAAACCTACAAATATTCCTCTAAAATCAGTTGAACTACGAATTCCGATTTACTCATCTGTTATCAGGAAAGAATCCAGGGCTGCATCTTTTAGCCCAGCACTGACCCTGAAAAGTCATTCTAACCGTACTTATCAGTTACTTGTATTTACTTCCAAAGGAATCAAATGTGTGGTTTTCACCAGAAAAGTTTCTAAGTTTCCAATTTTGAAATGTACAAATATTCCTCTAAAATAAGCCGAACTACGAATTCCGATTTACTCACCTGTTATCAGGAGAGAACCCAGGGCGGCATCTTTTAGCCCAGCACTGACCCTGAAAAGTCATTCTAACCTTACTTACCACTTACTTGTATTTACTCCCAAAGGAATCAAATGTGTGGTTTTCACCAGAAAAGTTTCTAAGTTTCCAATTTAGAAATGTACAAATATTCCTCTAAAATAAGCCGAACTACGAATTCCGATTTACTCACCTGTTATCAGGAGAGAACGCAGGACTGCATCTTTTAGCCCAGCACTGGCCCAAAAAAGTAATTCTAAGCGTACTTACCAGTAACTTGTATTTCCTTCCATAGGAATCCATTGTGTGGTTTTCAGCAGAAAAGTTTCTAAGTGTCCAATTTTGAAACGTACAAATATTCCTCTAAAATCAGCCGAACTAAAAATTCCGATTTACTCACCTGGTATCAGGAGAGAACCTAGGGCTGCATCTTTTAGCCCAGCACTGACCCTGAAAAGTAATTATAAGCGTACTTACCAGTAACTTGTATTTCCTTCCATAGGAATCATTGTGTGGTTTTCACCAGAAAAGTTTCTAAGTGTCCATTTTTGAAACGTACAAATATTCCTCTAAAATCAGCCGAACAATGAATTTCGAATTACTCACCGGTTATCAAGAGAGAACCCAGTGCTGCATCTTTTAGACCAGCACTGACCCTGAAAAGTAATTCTAAGCATACTTAACAGTAACTTGTATTTCCTTCCATAGCAATCCATTGTGTGGTTTTCACCAGAAAAGTTTCTAAGTTTCCAATTTTGAAATGTACACATATTCCTCTAAAATAAGCCGAAATACGAATTCCGATTTACTCACCTGTGATCAGGAGAGAACCCAGGGCTGAATCTTTTAGCCCAGCACTGACCCTGAAAAGTAATTCTAAGAGTACTTACCAGTAACTTGTATTTCCTTCCACAGGAATAGATAGTGTGGTTTTCACCAGAAAAGTTTGTAAGTGTCCAATTTTGAAACGTGCAAATATTCCTCTAAAATCAACCGAACTACGAATTCCGATTTACTCAACTGTTATCAGGAGAGAAACCAGGGCTGCATCTTTTAGCCCAGCACTGACCCTGAAAAGTAATTCTAAGAGTACTTACCAGTAACTTGTATTTCCTTCCATAGGAATAGATAGTGTGGTTTTCACCCAAAAAGTTTCTAAGTGTCCAATTTTGAAACGTACAAATATTCGTCTAAAATCAACCGACCTACGAATTCCGATTTACTCACATGTTATCAAGAGAGAACCCAGGGCTGCATCTTTTAGCCCAGCACTGACCCTGAAAAGTAATTCTAAGCGTACTTACCAGTAACTTGTATTTCCTTCCATAGGAATCCATTGTGTGGTTTGCACCAGAAAAGTTTCTAAGTGTCCAATTTTGAAACGTACAAATATTCCTCTAAAATCAGTTGAACTACGAATTCCGATTTACTCATCTGTTATCAGGAGAGAACCCAGGGCTGCATCTTTTAGCCCAGCACTGACCCTGAAAAGTCATTCTAACCGTACTTATCAGTTACTTGTATTTACTTCCAAAGGAATCAAATGTGTGGTTTTCACTAGAAAAGTTTCTAAGTTTCCAATTTTGAAATGTACAAATATTCCTCTAAAATAAGCCGAACTACGAATTCCGATTTACTCACCTGTTATCAGGAGAGAACGCAGGACTGCATCTTTTAGCCCAGCACTGGCCCAAAAAAGTAATTCTAAGCGTACTTACCAGTAACTTGTATTTCCTTCCATAGGAATCCATTGTGTGGTTTTCAGCAGAAAAGTTTCTAAATGTCCAATTTTGAAACGTACAAATATTCCTCTAAAATGAGCCGAACTACAAATTCCGATTTACTCACCTGTTATCAGGAGAGAACCTAGGGCTGCATCATTTAGCCCAGCACTGACCCTGAAAAGTAATTCTAAGCGTACTTACCAGTAACTTGTATTTCCTTCCATAGGAATCATTGTGTGGTTTTCACCAGAAAAGTTTCTAAGTGTCCATTTTTGAAATGTACAAATATTCCTCTAAAATTAGCCGAACAATGAATTTCGAATTACTCACCGGTTATCAAGAGAGAACCCAGTGCTGCATCTATTAGACCAGCACTGACTCTGAAATGTAATTCTAAGCATACTTAACAGTAACTTGTATTTCCTTCCATAGGAATCCATTGTGTGGTTTTCACCAGAAAAGTTTGTAAGTGTCCAATTTTGAAACTTACAAATATTCCTCTAAAATCAGTTGAACTACGAATTCTGATTTACTCACCTGTTATCAGGAGAGAACCCAGGGCTGAATCTTTTAGCCCAGCACTGACCCTGAAAAGTAATTCTAAGAGTACTTACCAGTAACTTGTATTTCCTTCCACAGGAATAGATAGTGTGGTTTTCACCAGAAAAGTTTGTAAGTGTCCAATTTTGAAACGTACAAATATTCCTCTAAAATCAACCAAACTACGAATTCCGATTTACTCATCTGTTATCAGGAGAGAAACCAGGGCTGCATCTTTTAGCCCAGCACTGACCCTGAAAAGTAATTCTAAGAGTACTTACCAGTAACTTTTATTTCCTTCCATAGGAATAGATAGTGTGGTTTTCACCCTAAAAGTTTCTAAATGTCCAATTTTGAAACGTACAAATATTCGTCTAAAATCAACCGAACTACGAATTCCGATTTACTCACCTGTTATCAAGAGAGAACCCAGGGCTGCATCTTTTAGCCCAGCACTGACCCTGAAAAGTAATTCTAAGCGTACTTACCAGTAACTTGTATTTCCTTCCATAGGAATCCATTGTGTGGTTTGCACCAGAAAAGTTTCTAAGTGTCCAATTTTGAAACGTACAAATATTCCTCTAAAATCAGTTGAACTACGAATTCCGATTTACTCATCTGTTATCAGGAGAGAACCCAGGGCTGCATCTTTTAGCCCAGCACTGACCCTGAAAAGTCATTCTAACCGTACTTATCAGTTACTTGTATTTACTTCCAAAGGAATCAAATGTGTGGTTTTCACCAGAAAAGTTTCTAAGTTTCCAATTTTGAAATGTACAAATATTCCTCTAAAATAAGCCGAACTACGAATTCCGATTTACTCACCTGTTATCAGGAGAGAACCCAGGGCTGCATCTTTTAGCCCAGCACTGACCCTGAAAAGTAATTCTAAGCATACTTACCAGTAACTTGTATTTTCTTCCATAGGAATCTATTGTGTGGTTATCACCAGAAAAGTTTCTAAGTGTCCATTTTTGAAACGTACAAATATTCCTCTAAAATCAGCCGAACAACGAATTCCGATTTACTCACCTGTTATCAGGAGAGAACCCAGGGCTGCATCTTTTAGCCCAGCACTGACCCTGAAAAGTAATTCTAAGAGTACTTACCAGTAACTTGTATTTCCTTCCATAGGAATAGATAGTGTGGTTTTCACCCAAAAGGTTTTTAAGTGTCCAATTTTGAAACGTACAAATATTCCTCTAAAATCAGTTGAACTACGAATTCCGATTTACTCATCTGTTATCAGGAGAGAACCCAGGACTGCATCTTTTAGCCCAGCACTGACCTTGAAAAGTCATTCTAACCGTACTTACCAGTTACTTGTATTTACTTCCAAAGGAATCAAATGTGTGGTTTTCACCAGAAAAGTTTCTAAGTTTCCAATTTTGAAATGTACAAATATTCCTCTAAAATAAGCCGAACTACGAATTCCGATTTACTCACCTGTTATCAGGAGAGAACGCAGGACTGCATCTTTTAGCCCAGCACTGGCCCAAAAAAGTAATTCTAAGCGTACTTACCAGTAACTTTTATTTCCTTCCATAGGAATCCATTGTGTGGTTTTCAGCAGAAAAGTTTCTAAGTGTCCATTTTTGAAAGGTACAAATATTCCTCTAAAATCAGCCGAACAATGAATTTCGAATTACTCACCGGTTATCAAGAGAGAACCCAGTGCTGCATCTTTTAGACCAGCACTGACCCTGAAAAGTAATTCTAAGCATACTTAACAGTAACTTGTATTTCCTTCCATAGCAATCCATTGTGTGGTTTTCACCAGAAAAGTTTCTAAGTTTCCAATTTTGAAATGTACACATATTCCTCTAAAATAAGCCGAAATACGAATTCCGATTTACTCACCTGTGATCAGGAGAGAACCCAGGGCTGAATCTTTTAGCCCAGCACTGACCCTGAAAAGTAATTCTAAGAGTACTTACCAGTAACTTGTATTTCCTTCCACAGGAATAGATAGTGTGGTTTTCACCAGAAAAGTTTGTAAGTGTCCAATTTTGAAACGTGCAAATATTCCTCTAAAATCAACCGAACTACAAATTCCGATTTACTCATCTGTTATCAGGAGAGAAACCAGGGCTGCATCTTTTAGCCCAGCACTGACCCTGAAAAGTAATTCTAAGAGTACTTACCAGTAACTTGTATTTCCTTCCATAGGAATAGATAGTGTGGTTTTCACCCAAAAAGTTTCTAAGTGTCCAATTTTGAAACGTACAAATATTCGTCTAAAATCAACCGACCTACGAATTCCGATTTACTCACATGTTATCAAGAGAGAACCCAGGGCTGCATCTTTTAGCCCAGCACTGACCCTGAAAAGTAATTCTAAGCGTACTTACCAGTAACTTGTATTTCCTTCCATAGGAATCCATTGTGTGGTTTGCACCAGAAAAGTTTCTAAGTGTCCAATTTTGAAACATACAAATATTCCTCTAAAATCAGTTGAACTACGAATTCCGATTTACTCATCTGTTATCAGGAGAGAACCCAGGGCTGCATCTTTTAGCCCAGCACTGACCCTGAAAAGTCATTCTAACCGTACTTATCAGTTACTTGTATTTACTTCCAAAGGAATCAAATGTGTGGTTTTCACTAGAAAAGTTTCTAAGTTTCCAATTTTGAAATGTACAAATATTCCTCTAAAATAAGCCGAACTACGATTTCCGATTTACTCACCTGTTATCAGGAGAGAACGCAGGACTGCATCTTTTAGCCCAGCACTGGCCCAAAAAAGTAATTCTAAGCGTACTTACCAGTAACTTGTATTTCCTTCCATAGGAATCCATTGTGTGGTTTTCAGCAGAAAAGTTTCTAAATGTCCAATTTTGAAACGTACAAATATTCCTCTAAAATGAGCCGAACTACAAATTCCGATTTACTCACCTGTTATCAGGAGAGAACCTAGGGCTGCATCTTTTAGCCCAGCACTGACCCTGAAAAGTAATTCTAAGCGTACTTACCAGTAACTTGTATTTCCTTCCATAGGAATCATTGTGTGGTTTTCACCAGAAAAGTTTCTAAGTGTCCATTTTTGAAATGTACAAATATTCCTCTAAAATTAGCCGAACAATGAATTTCGAATTACTCACCGGTTATCAAGAGAGAACCCAGTGCTGCATCTATTAGACCAGCACTGACTCTGAAATGTTATTCTAAGCATACTTAACAGTAACTTGTATTTCCTTCCATAGGAATCCATTGTGTGGTTTTCACCAGAAAAGTTTGTAAGTGTCCAATTTTGAAACTTACAAATATTCCTCTAAAATCAGTTGAACTACGAATTCTGATTTACTCACCTGTTATCAGGAGAGAACCCAGGGCTGAATCTTTTAGCCCAGCACTGACCCTGAAAAGTAATTCTAAGAGTACTTACCAGTAACTTGTATTTCCTTCCACAGGAATAGATAGTGTGGTTTTCACCAGAAAAGTTTGTAAGTGTCCAATTTTGAAACGTACAAATATTCCTCTAAAATCAACCAAACTACGAATTCCGATTTACTCATCTGTTATCAGGAGAGAAACCAGGGCTGCATCTTTTAGCCCAGCACTGACCCTGAAAAGTAATTCTAAGAGTACTTACCAGTAACTTTTATTTCCTTCCATAGGAATAGATAGTGTGGTTTTCACCCTAAAAGTTTCTAAGTGTCCAATTTTGAAACGTACAAATATTCGTCTAAAATCAACCGAACTACGAATTCCGATTTACTCACCTGTTATCAAGAGAGAACCCAGGGCTGCATCTTTTAGCCCAGCACTGACCCTGAAAAGTAATTCTAAGCGTACTTACCAGTAACTTGTATTTCCTTCCATAGGAATCCATTGTGTGGTTTGCACCAGAAAAGTTTCTAAGTGTCCAATTTTGAAACGTACAAATATTCCTCTAAAATCAGTTGAACTACGAATTCCGATTTACTCATCTGTTATCAGGAGAGAACCCAGGGCTGCATCTTTTAGCCCAGCACTGACCCTGAAAAGTCATTCTAACCGTACTTATCAGTTACTTGTATTTACTTCCAAAGGAATCAAATGTGTGGTTTTCACCAGAAAAGTTTCTAAGTTTCCAATTTTGAAATGTACAAATATTCCTCTAAAATAAGCCGAACTACGAATTCCGATTTACTCACCTGTTATCAGGAGAGAACCCAGGGCTGCATCTTTTAGCCCAGCACTGACCCTGAAAAGTAATTCTAAGCATACTTACCAGTAACTTGTATTTTCTTCCATAGGAATCTATTGTGTGGTTATCACCAGAAAAGTTTCTAAGTGTCCATTTTTGAAACGTACAAATATTCCTCTAAAATCAGCCGAACAACGAATTCCGATTTACTCACCTGTTATCAGGAGAGAACCCAGGGCTGCATCTTTTAGCCCAGCACTGACCCTGAAAAGTAATTCTAAGAGTACTTACCAGTAACTTGTATTTCCTTCCATAGGAATAGATAGTGTGGTTTTCACCCAAAAGGTTTTTAAGTGTCCAATTTTGAAACGTACAAATATTCCTCTAAAATCAGTTGAACTACGAATTCCGATTTACTCATCTGTTATCAGGAGAGAACCCAGGACTGCATCTTTTAGCCCAGCACTGACCTTGAAAAGTCATTCTAACCGTACTTACCAGTTACTTGTATTTACTTCCAAAGGAATCAAATGTGTGGTTTTCACCAGAAAAGTTTCTAAGTTTCCAATTTTGAAATGTACAAATATTCCTCTAAAATAAGCCGAACTACGAATTCCGATTTACTCACCTGTTATCAGGAGAGAACGCAGGACTGCATCTTTTAGCCCAGCACTGGCCCAAAAAAGTAATTCTAAGCGTACTTACCAGTAACTTTTATTTCCTTCCATAGGAATCCATTGTGTGGTTTTCAGCAGAAAAGTTTCTAAGTGTCCATTTTTGAAAGGTACAAATATTCCTCTAAAATCAGCCGAACAATGAATTTCGAATTACTCACCGGTTATCAAGAGAGAACCCAGTGCTGCATCTTTTAGACCAGCACTGACTCTGAAATATAATTCTAAGCATACTTAACAGTAACTTGTATTTCCTTCCATAGCAATCCATTGTGTGGTTTTCACCAGAAAAGTTTCTAAGTTTCCAATTTTGAAATGTACAAATATTCCTCTAAAATAAGCCGAACTCCGAATTCCGATTTACTCACCTGTTATCAGGAGAGAACCCAGGGCTGAATCTTTTAGCCCAGCACTGACCCTGAAAAGTAATTCTAAGAGTACTTACCAGTAACTTGTATTTCCTTCCACAGGAATAGATAGTGTGGTTTTCACCAGAAAAGTTTGTAAGTGTCCAATTTTGAAACGTACAAATATTCCTCTAAAATCAACCGAACTACGAATTCCGATTTACTCATCTGTTATCAGGAGAGAAACCAGGGCTGCATCTTTTAGCCCAGCACTGACCCTGAAAACTAATTCTAAGAGTACTTACCAGTAACTTGTATTTCCTTCCATAGGAATAGATAGTGTGGTTTTCACCCAAAAAGTTTCTAAGTGTCCAATTTTGAAACGTACAAATATTCGTCTAAAATCAACCGACCTACGAATTCCGATTTACTCACATGTTATCAAGAGAGAACCCAGGGCTGCATCTTTTAGCCCAGCACTGACCCTGAAAAGTAATTCTAAGCGTACTTACCAGTAACTTGTATTTCCTTCCATAGGAATCCATTGTGTGGTTTTCAGCAGAAAAGTTTCTAAGTGTCCAATTTTGAAACGTACAAATATTCCTCTAAAATCAGCCAAACTACAAATTCCGATTTACTCACCTGTTATCAGGAGAGAACCTAGGGCTGCATCTTTTAGCCCAGCACTGACCCTGAAAAGTAATTCTAAGCGTACTTACCAGTAACTTGTATTTCCTTCCATAGGAATCATTGTGTGGTTTTCACCAGAAAAGTTTCTAAGTGTCCATTTTTGAAACGTACAAATATTCCTCTAAAATCAGCCGAACAATGAATTTCGAATTACTCACCGGTTATCAAGAGAGAACCCAGTGCTGCATCTTTTAGACCAGCACTGACCCTGAAAAGTAATTCTAAGCATACTTAACAGTAACTTGTATTTCCTTCCATAGCAATCCATTGTGTGGTTTTCACCAGAAAAGTTTCTAAGTTTCCAATTTTGAAATGTACACATATTCCTCTAAAATAAGCCGAAATACGAATTCCGATTTACTCACCTGTGATCAGGAGAGAACCCAGGGCTGAATCTTTTAGCCCAGCACTGACCCTGAAAAGTAATTCTAAGAGTACTTACCAGTAACTTGTATTTCCTTCCACAGGAATAGATAGTGTGGTTTTCACCAGAAAAGTTTGTAAGTGTCCAATTTTGAAACGTGCAAATATTCCTCTAAAATCAACCGAACTACGAATTCCGATTTACTCATCTGTTATCCGGAGAGAAACCAGGGCTGCATCTTTTAGCCCAGCACTGACCCTGAAAAGTAATTCTAAGAGTACTTACCAGTAACTTGTATTTCCTTCCATAGGAATAGATAGTGTGGTTTTCACCCAAAAAGTTTCTAAGTGTCCAATTTTGAAACGTACAAATATTCGTCTAAAATCAACCGACCTACGAATTCCGATTTACTCACATGTTATCAAGAGAGAACCCAGGGCTGCATCTTTTAGCCCAGCACTGACCCTGAAAAGTAATTCTAAGAGTACTTACCAGTAACTTGTATTTCCTTCCATAGGAATAGATAGTGTGGTTTTCACCCAAAAAGTTTCTAAGTGTCCAATTTTGAAACCTACAAATATTCCTCTAAAATCAGTTGAACTACGAATTCCGATTTACTCCTCTGTTATCAGGAAAGAATCCAGGGCTGCATCTTTTAGCCCAGCACTGACCCTGAAAAGTCATTCTAACCGTACTTATCAGTTACTTGTATTTACTTCCAAAGGAATCAAATGTGTGGTTTTCACCAGAAAAGTTTCTAAGTTTCCAATTTTGAAATGTACAAATATTCCTCTAAAATAAGCCGAACTACGAATTCCGATTTACTCACCTGTTATCAGGAGAGAACCCAGGGCGGCATCTTTTAGCCCAGCACTGACCCTGAAAAGTCATTCTAACCTTACTTACCAGTTACTTGTATTTACTCCCAAAGGAATCAAATGTGTGGTTTTCACCAGAAAAGTTTCTAAGTTTCCAATTTAGAAATGTACAAATATTCCTCTAAAATAGGCCGAACTACGAATTCCGATTTACTCACCTGTTATCAGGAGAGAACGCAGGACTGCATCTTTTAGCCTAGCACTGGCCCAAAAAAGTAATTCTAAGCGTACTTACCAGTAACTTGTATTTCCTTCCATAGGAATCCATTGTGTGGTTTTCAGCAGAAAAGTTTCTAAGTGTCCAATTTTGAAACGTACAAATATTCCTCTAAAATCAGCCGAACTAAAAATTCCGATTTACTCACCTGGTATCAGGAGAGAACCTAGGGCTGCATCTTTTAGCCCAGCACTGACCCTGAAATTAATTATAAGCGTACTTACCAGTAACTTGTATTTCCTTCCATAGGAATCCATTGTGTGGTTTTCAGCAGAAAAGTTTCTAAGTGTCCAATTTTGAAACGTACAAATATTCCTCTAAAATCAGCCAAACTACAAATTCCGATTTACTCACCTGTTATCAGGAGAGAACCTAGGGCTGCATCTTTTAGCCCAGCACTGACCCTGAAAAGTAATTCTAAGCGTACTTACCAGTAACTTGTATTTCCTTCCATAGGAATCATTGTGTGGTTTTCACCAGAAAAGTTTCTAAGTGTCCATTTTTGAAACGTACAAATATTCCTCTAAAATCAGCCGAACAATGAATTTCGAATTACTCACCGGTTATCAAGAGAGAACCCAGTGCTGCATCTTTTAGACCAGCACTGACCCTGAAAAGTAATTCTAAGCATACTTAACAGTAACTTGTATTTCCTTCCATAGCAATCCATTGTGTGGTTTTCACCAGAAAAGTTTCTAAGTTTCCAATTTTGAAATGTACACATATTCCTCTAAAATAAGCCGAAATACGAATTCCGATTTACTCACCTGTGATCAGGAGAGAACCCAGGGCTGAATCTTTTAGCCCAGCACTGACCCTGAAAAGTAATTCTAAGAGTACTTACCAGTAACTTGTATTTCCTTCCACAGGAATAGATAGTGTGGTTTTCACCAGAAAAGTTTGTAAGTGTCCAATTTTGAAACGTGCAAATATTCCTCTAAAATCAACTGAACTACGAATTCCGATTTACTCATCTGTTATCAGGAGAGAAACCAGGGCTGCATCTTTTAGCCCAGCACTGACCCTGAAAAGTAATTCTAAGAGTACTTACCAGTAACTTGTATTTCCTTCCATAGGAATAGATAGTGTGGTTTTCACCCAAAAAGTTTCTAAGTGTCCAATTTTGAAACGTACAAATATTCGTCTAAAATCAACCGACCTACGAATTCCGATTTACTCACATGTTATCAAGAGAGAACCCAGGGCTGCATCTTTTAGCCCAGCACTGACCCTGAAAAGTAATTCTAAGCGTACTTACCAGTAACTTGTATTTCCTTCCATAGGAATCCATTGTGTGGTTTGCACCAGAAAAGTTTCTAAGTGTCCAATTTTGAAACGTACAAATATTCCTCTAAAATCAGTTAAACTACGAATTCCGATTTACTCATCTGTTATCAGGAGAGAACCCAGGGCTGCATCTTTTAGCCCAGCACTGACCCTGAAAAGTCATTCTAACCGTACTTATCAGTTACTTGTATTTACTTCCAAAGGAATCAAATGTGTGGTTTTCACCAGAAAAGTTTCTAAGTTTCCAATTTTGAAATGTACAAATATTCCTCTAAAATAAGCCGAACTACGAATTCCGATTTACTCACCTGTTATCAGGAGAGAACGCAGGACTGCATCTTTTAGCCCAGCACTGGCCCAAAAAAGTAATTCTAAGCGTACTTACCAGTAACTTGTATTTCCTTCCATAGGAATCCATTGTGTGGTTTTCAGCAGAAAAGTTTCTAAGTGTCCAATTTTGAAACGTACAAATATTCCTCTAAAATGAGCCGAACTACAAATTCCGATTTACTCACCTGTTATCAGGAGAGAACCTAGGGCTGCATCTTTTAGCCCAGCACTGACCCTGAAAAGTAATTCTAAGCGTACTTACCAGTAACTTGTATTTCCTTCCATAGGAATCATTGTGTGGTTTTCACCAGAAAAGTTTCTAAGTTTCCAATTTTGAAATGTACAAATATTCCTCTAAAATAAGCCGAACTCCGAATTCCGATTTACTCACCTGTTATCAGGAGAGAACCCAGGGCTGAATTTTTTAGCCCAGCACTGACCCTGAAAAGTAATTCTAAGAGTACTTACCAGTAACTTGTATTTCCTTCCACAGGAATAGATAGTGTGGTTTTCACCAGAAAAGTTTGTAAGTGTCCAATTTTGAAACGTACAAATATTCCTCTAAAATCAACCGAACTACGAATTCCGATTTACTCATCTGTTATCAGGAGAGAAACCAGGGCTGCATCTTTTAGCCCAGCACTGACCCTGAAAACTAATTCTAAGAGTACTTACCAGTAACTTGTATTTCCTTCCATAGGAATAGATAGTGTGGTTTTCACCCAAAAAGTTTCTAAGTGTCCAATTTTGAAACGTACAAATATTCGTCTAAAATCAATCGACCTACGAATTCCGATTTACTCACATGTTATCAAGAGAGAACCCAGGGCTGCATCTTTTAGCCCAGCACTGACCCTGAAAAGTAATTCTAAGCGTACTTACCAGTAACTTGTATTTCCTTCCATAGGAATCCATTGTGTGGTTTTCAGCAGAAAAGTTTCTAAGTGTCCAATTTTGAAACGTACAAATATTCCTCTAAAATCAGCCAAACTACAAATTCCGATTTACTCACCTGTTATCAGGAGAGAACCTAGGGCTGCATCTTTTAGCCCAGCACTGACCCTGAAAAGTAATTCTAAGCGTACTTACCAGTAACTTGTATTTCCTTCCATAGGAATCATTGTGTGGTTTTCACCAGAAAAGTTTCTAAGTGTCCATTTTTGAAACGTACAAATATTCCTCTAAAATCAGCCGAACAATGAATTTCGAATTACTCACCGGTTATCAAGAGAGAACCCAGTGCTGCATCTTTTAGACCAGCACTGACCCTGAAAAGTAATTCTAAGCATACTTAACAGTAACTTGTATTTCCTTCCATAGCAATCCATTGTGTGGTTTTCACCAGAAAAGTTTCTAAGTTTCCAATTTTGAAATGTACACATATTCCTCTAAAATAAGCCAAAATACGAATTCCGATTTACTCACCTGTGATCAGGAGAGAACCCAGGGCTGAATCTTTTAGCCCAGCACTGACCCTGAAAAGTAATTCTAAGAGTACTTACCAGTAACTTGTATTTCCTTCCACAGGAATAGATAGTGTGGTTTTCACCAGAAAAGTTTGTAAGTGTCCAATTTTGAAACGTACAAATATTCCTCTAAAATCAACCGAACTACGAATTCCGATTTACTCATCTGTTATCAGGAGAGAAACCAGGGCTGCATCTTTTAGCCCAGCACTGACCCTGAAAACTAATTCTAAGAGTACTTACCAGTAACTTGTATTTCCTTCCATAGGAATAGATAGTGTGGTTTTCACCCAAAAAGTTTCTAAGTGTCCAATTTTGAAACGTACAAATATTCGTCTAAAATCAACCGACCTACGAATTCCGATTTACTCACATGTTATCAAGAGAGAACCCAGGGCTGCATCTTTTAGCCCAGCACTGACCCTGAAAAGTAATTCTAAGCGTACTTACCAGTAACTTGTATTTACTTCCATAGGAATCCATTGTGTGGTTTGCACCAGAAAAGTTTCTAAGTGTCCAATTTTGAAACGTACAAATATTCCTCTAAAATCAGTTGAACTACGAATTCCGATTTACTCATCTGTTATCAGGAGAGAACCCAGGGCTGCATCTTTTAGCCCAGCACTGACCCTGAAAAGTCATTCTAACCGTACTTATCAGTTACTTGTATTTACTTCCAAAGGAATCAAATGTGTGGTTTTCACCAGAAAAGTTTCTAAGTTTCCAATTTTGAAATGTACAAATATTCCTCTAAAATAAGCCGAACTACGAATTCCGATTTACTCACCTGTTATCAGGAGAGAACGCAGGACTGCATCTTTTAGCCCAGCACTGGCCCAAAAAAGTAATTCTAAGCGTACTTACCAGTAACTTGTATTTCCTTCCATAGGAATCCATTGTGTGGTTTTCAGCAGAAAAGTTTCTAAGTGTCCAATTTTGAAACGTACAAATATTCCTCTAAAATGAGCCGAACTACAAATTCCGATTTACTCACCTGTTATCAGGAGAGAACCTAGGGCTGCATCTTTTAGCCCAGCACTGACCCTGAAAAGTAATTCTAAGCGTACTTACCAGTAACTTGTATTTCCTTCCATAGGAATCATTGTGTGGTTTTCACCAGAAAAGTTTCTAAGTTTCCAATTTTGAAATGTACAAATATTCCTCTAAAATAAGCCGAACTCCGAATTCCGATTTACTCACCTGTTATCAGGAGAGAACCCAGGGCTGAATTTTTTAGCCCAGCACTGACCCTGAAAAGTAATTCTAAGAGTACTTACCAGTAACTTGTATTTCCTTCCACAGGAATAGATAGTGTGGTTTTCACCAGAAAAGTTTGTAAGTGTCCAATTTTGAAACGTACAAATATTCCTCTAAAATCAACCGAACTACGAATTCCGATTTACTCATCTGTTATCAGGAGAGAAACCAGGGCTGCATCTTTTAGCCCAGCACTGACCCTGAAAACTAATTCTAAGAGTACTTACCAGTAACTTGTATTTCCTTCCATAGGAATAGATAGTGTGGTTTTCACCCAAAAAGTTTCTAAGTGTCCAATTTTGAAACGTACAAATATTCGTCTAAAATCAATCGACCTACGAATTCCGATTTACTCACATGTTATCAAGAGAGAACCCAGGGCTGCATCTTTTAGCCCAGCACTGACCCTGAAAAGTAATTCTAAGCGTACTTACCAGTAACTTGTATTTCCTTCCATAGGAATCCATTGTGTGGTTTTCAGCAGAAAAGTTTCTAAGTGTCCAATTTTGAAACGTACAAATATTCCTCTAAAATCAGCCAAACTACAAATTCCGATTTACTCACCTGTTATCAGGAGAGAACCTAGGGCTGCATCTTTTAGCCCAGCACTGACCCTGAAAAGTAATTCTAAGCGTACTTACCAGTAACTTGTATTTCCTTCCATAGGAATCATTGTGTGGTTTTCACCAGAAAAGTTTCTAAGTGTCCATTTTTGAAACGTACAAATATTCCTCTAAAATCAGCCGAACAATGAATTTCGAATTACTCACCGGTTATCAAGAGAGAACCCAGTGCTGCATCTTTTAGACCAGCACTGACCCTGAAAAGTAATTCTAAGCATACTTAACAGTAACTTGTATTTCCTTCCATAGCAATCCATTGTGTGGTTTTCACCAGAAAAGTTTCTAAGTTTCCAATTTTGAAATGTACACATATTCCTCTAAAATAAGCCAAAATACGAATTCCGATTTACTCACCTGTGATCAGGAGAGAACCCAGGGCTGAATCTTTTAGCCCAGCACTGACCCTGAAAAGTAATTCTAAGAGTACTTACCAGTAACTTGTATTTCCTTCCACAGGAATAGATAGTGTGGTTTTCACCAGAAAAGTTTGTAAGTGTCCAATTTTGAAACGTACAAATATTCCTCTAAAATCAACCGAACTACGAATTCCGATTTACTCATCTGTTATCAGGAGAGAAACCAGGGCTGCATCTTTTAGCCCAGCACTGACCCTGAAAACTAATTCTAAGAGTACTTACCAGTAACTTGTATTTCCTTCCATAGGAATAGATAGTGTGGTTTTCACCCAAAAAGTTTCTAAGTGTCCAATTTTGAAACGTACAAATATTCGTCTAAAATCAACCGACCTACGAATTCCGATTTACTCACATGTTATCAAGAGAGAACCCAGGGCTGCATCTTTTAGCCCAGCACTGACCCTGAAAAGTAATTCTAAGCGTACTTACCAGTAACTTGTATTTACTTCCATAGGAATCCATTGTGTGGTTTGCACCAGAAAAGTTTCTAAGTGTCCAATTTTGAAACGTACAAATATTCCTCTAAAATCAGTTGAACTACGAATTCCGATTTACTCATCTGTTATCAGGAGAGAACCCAGGGCTGCATCTTTTAGCCCAGCACTGACCCTGAAAAGTCATTCTAACCGTACTTATCAGTTACTTGTATTTACTTCCAAAGGAATCAAATGTGTGGTTTTCACCAGAAAAGTTTCTAAGTTTCCAATTTTGAAATGTACAAATATTCCTCTAAAATAAGCCGAACTACGAATTCCGATTTACTCACCTGTTATCAGGAGAGAACGCAGGACTGCATCTTTTAGCCCAGCACTGGCCCAAAAAAGTAATTCTAAGCGTACTTACCAGTAACTTGTATTTCCTTCCATAGGAATCCATTGTGTGGTTTTCAGCAGAAAAGTTTCTAAGTGTCCAATTTTGAAACGTACAAATATTCCTCTAAAATGAGCCGAACTACAAATTCCGATTTACTCACCTGTTATCAGGAGAGAACCTAGGGCTGCATCTTTTAGCCCAGCACTGACCCTGAAAAGTAATTCTAAGCGTACTTACCAGTAACTTGTATTTCCTTCCATAGGAATCATTGTGTGGTTTTCACCAGAAAAGTTTCTAAGTGTCCATTTTTGAAATGTACAAATATTCCTCTAAAATTAGCCGAACAATGAATTTCGAATTACTCACCGGTTATCAAGAGAGAACCCAGTGCTGCATCTTTTAGACCAGCACTGACTCTGAAATGTAATTCTAAGCATACTTAACAGTAACTTGTATTTCCTTCCATAGGAATCCATTGTGTGGTTTTCACCAGAAAAGTTTGTAAGTGTCCAATTTTGAAACTTACAAATATTCCTCTAAAATCAGTTTAACTACGAATTCCGATTTACTCATCTGTTATCAGGAGAGAACCCAGGGCTGCATCTTTTAGCCCAGCACTGACCCTGAAAAGTCATTCTAACCGTACTTATCAGTTACTTGTATTTACTTCCAAAGGAATCAAATGTGTGGTTTTCACTAGAAAAGTTTCTAAGTTTCCAATTTTGAAATGTACAAATATTCCTCTAAAATAAGCCGAACTACGAATTCCGATTTACTCACCTGTTATCAGGAGAGAACGCAGGACTGCATCTTTTAGCCCAGCACTGGCCCAAAAAAGTAATTCTAAGCGTACTTACCAGTAACTTGTATTTCCTTCCATAGGAATCCATTGTGTGGTTTTCAGCAGAAAAGTTTCTAAGTGTCCAATTTTGAAACGTACAAATATTCCTCTAAAATGAGCCGAACTACAAATTCCGATTTACTCACCTGTTATCAGGAGAGAACCTAGGGCTGCATCTTTTAGCCCAGCACTGACCCTGAAAAGTACTTCTAAGCGTACTTACCAGTAACTTGTATTTCCTTCCATAGGAATCATTGTGTGGTTTTCACCAGAAAAGTTTCTAAGTGTCCATTTTTGAAATGTACAAATATTCCTCTAAAATTAGCCGAACAATGAATTTCGAATTACTCACCGGTTATCAAGAGAGAACCCAGTGCTGCATCTTTTAGACCAGCACTGACTCTGAAATGTAATTCTAAGCATACTTAACAGTAACTTGTATTTCCTTCCATAGGAATCCATTGTGTGGTTTTCACCAGAAAAGTTTGTAAGTGTCCAATTTTGAAACTTACAAATATTCCTCTAAAATCAGTTTAACTACGAATTCCGATTTACTCATCTGTTATCAGGAGAGAACCCAGGGCTGCATCTTTTAGCCCAGCACTGACCCTGAAAAGTCATTCTAACCGTACTTATCAGTTACTTGTATTTACTTCCAAAGGAATCAAATGTGTGGTTTTCACTAGAAAAGTTTCTAAGTTTCCAATTTTGAAATGTACAAATATTCCTCTAAAATAAGCCGAACTACGAATTCCGATTTACTCACCTGTTATCAGGAGAGAACGCAGGACTGCATCTTTTAGCCCAGCACTGGCCCAAAAAAGTAATTCTAAGCGTACTTACCAGTAACTTGTATTTCCTTCCATAGGAATCCATTGTGTGGTTTTCAGCAGAAAAGTTTCTAAGTGTCCAATTTTGAAACGTACAAATATTCCTCTAAAATGAGCCGAACTACAAATTCCGATTTACTCACCTGTTATCAGGAGAGAACCTAGGGCTGCATCTTTTAGCCCAGCACTGACCCTGAAAAGTAATTCTAAGCGTACTTACCAGTAACTTGTATTTCCTTCCATAGGAATCATTGTGTGGTTTTCACCAGAAAAGTTTCTAAGTGTCCATTTTTGAAATGTACAAATATTCCTCTAAAATTAGCCGAACAATGAATTTCGAATTACTCACCGGTTATCAAGAGAGAACCCAGTGCTGCATCTATTAGACCAGCACTGACTCTGAAATGTAATTCTAAGCATACTTAACAGTAACTTGTATTTCCTTCCATAGGAATCCATTGTGTGGTTTTCACCAGAAAAGTTTGTAAGTGTCCAATTTTGAAACTTACAAATATTCCTCTAAAATCAGTTGAACTACGAATTCTGATTTACTCACCTGTTATCAGGAGAGAACCCAGGGCTGAATCTTTTAGCCCAGCACTGACCCTGAAAAGTAATTCTAAGAGTACTTACCAGTAACTTGTATTTCCTTCCACAGGAATAGATAGTGTGGTTTTCACCAGAAAAGTTTGTAAGTGTCCAATTTTGAAACGTACAAATATTCCTCTAAAATCAACCAAACTACGAATTCCGATTTACTCATCTGTTATCAGGAGAGAAACCAGGGCTGCATCTTTTAGCCCAGCACTGACCCTGAAAAGTAATTCTAAGAGTACTTACCAGTAACTTTTATTTCCTTCCATAGGAATAGATAGTGTGGTTTTCACCCTAAAAGTTTCTAAGTGTCCAATTTTGAAACGTACAAATATTCGTCTAAAATCAACCGAACTACGAATTCCGATTTACTCACCTGTTATCAAGAGAGAACCCAGGGCTGCATCTTTTAGCCCAGCACTGACCCTGAAAAGTAATTCTAAGCGTACTTACCAGTAACTTGTATTTCCTTCCATAGGAATCCATTGTGTGGTTTGCACCAGAAAAGTTTCTAAGTGTCCAATTTTGAAACGTACAAATATTCCTCTAAAATCAGTTGAACTACGAATTCCGATTTACTCATCTGTTATCAGGAGAGAACCCAGGGCTGCATCTTTTAGCCCAGCACTGACCCTGAAAAGTCATTCTAACCGTACTTATCAGTTACTTGTATTTACTTCCAAAGGAATCAAATGTGTGGTTTTCACCAGAAAAGTTTCTAAGTTTCCAATTTTGAAATGTACAAATATTCCTCTAAAATAAGCCGAACTACGAATTCCGATTTACTCACCTGTTATCAGGAGAGAACCCAGGGCTGCATCTTTTAGCCCAGCACTGACCCTGAAAAGTAATTCTAAGCATACTTACCAGTAACTTGTATTTTCTTCCATAGGAATCTATTGTGTGGTTATCACCAGAAAAGTTTCTAAGTGTCCATTTTTGAAACGTACAAATATTCCTCTAAAATCAGCCGAACAACGAATTCCGATTTACTCACCTGTTATCAGGAGAGAACCCAGGGCTGCATCTTTTAGCCCAGCACTGACCCTGAAAAGTAATTCTAAGAGTACTTACCAGTAACTTGTATTTCCTTCCATAGGAATAGATAGTGTGGTTTTCACCCAAAAGGTTTTTAAGTGTCCAATTTTGAAACGTACAAATATTCCTCTAAAATCAGTTGAACTACGAATTCCGATTTACTCATCTGTTATCAGGAGAGAACCCAGGACTGCATCTTTTAGCCCAGCACTGACCTTGAAAAGTCATTCTAACCGTACTTACCAGTTACTTGTATTTACTTCCAAAGGAATCAAATGTGTGGTTTTCACCAGAAAAGTTTCTAAGTTTCCAATTTTGAAATGTACAAATATTCCTCTAAAATAAGCCGAACTACGAACTCCGATTTACTCACCTGTTATCAGGAGAGAACGCAGGACTGCATCTTTTAGCCCAGCACTGGCCCAAAAAAGTAATTCTAAGCGTACTTACCAGTAACTTTTATTTCCTTCCATAGGAATCCATTGTGTGGTTTTCAGCAGAAAAGTTTCTAAGTGTCCATTTTTGAAACGTACAAATATTCCTCTAAAATCAGCCGAACAATGAATTTCGAATTACTCACCGGTTATCAAGAGAGAACCCAGTGCTGCATCTTTTAGACCAGCACTGACTCTGAAATATAATTCTAAGCATACTTAACAGTAACTTGTATTTCCTTCCATAGCAATCCATTGTGTGGTTTTCACCAGAAAAGTTTCTAAGTTTCCAATTTTGAAATGTACAAATATTCCTCTAAAATAAGCCGAACACCGAATTCCGATTTACTCACCTGTTATCAGGAGAGAACCCAGGGCTGAATCTTTTAGCCCAGCACTGACCCTGAAAAGTAATTCTAAGAGTACTTACCAGTAACTTGTATTTCCTTCCACAGGAATAGATAGTGTGGTTTTCACCAGAAAAGTTTGTAAGTGTCCAATTTTGAAACGTACAAATATTCCTCTAAAATCAACCGAACTACGAATTCCGATTTACTCATCTGTTATCAGGAGAGAAACCAGGGCTGCATCTTTTAGCCCAGCACTGACCCTGAAAACTAATTCTAAGAGTACTTACCAGTAACTTGTATTTCCTTCCATAGGAATAGATAGTGTGGTTTTCACCCAAAAAGTTTCTAAGTGTCCAATTTTGAAACGTACAAATATTCGTCTAAAATCAACCGACCTACGAATTCCGATTTACTCACATGTTATCAAGAGAGAACCCAGGGCTGCATCTTTTAGCCCAGCACTGACCCTGAAAAGTAATTCTAAGCGTACTTACCAGTAACTTGTATTTCCTTCCATAGGAATCCATTGTGTGGTTTTCAGCAGAAAAGTTTCTAAGTGTCCAATTTTGAAACGTACAAATATTCCTCTAAAATCAGCCAAACTACAAATTCCGATTTACTCACCTGTTATCAGGAGAGAACCTAGGGCTGCATCTTTTAGCCCAGCACTGACCCTGAAAAGTAATTCTAAGCGTACTTACCAGTAACTTGTATTTCCTTCCATAGGAATCATTGTGTGGTTTTCACCAGAAAAGTTTCTAAGTGTCCATTTTTGAAACGTACAAATATTCCTCTAAAATCAGCCGAACAATGAATTTCGAATTACTCACCGGTTATCAAGAGAGAACCCAGTGCTGCATCTTTTAGACCAGCACTGACCCTGAAAAGTAATTCTAAGCATACTTAACAGTAACTTGTATTTCCTTCCATAGCAATCCATTGTGTGGTTTTCACCAGAAAAGTTTCTAAGTTTCCAATTTTGAAATGTACACATATTCCTCTAAAATAAGCCGAAATACGAATTCCGATTTACTCACCTGTGATCAGGAGAGAACCCAGGGCTGAATCTTTTAGCCCAGCACTGACCCTGAAAAGTAATTCTAAGAGTACTTACCAGTAACTTGTATTTCCTTCCACAGGAATAGATAGTGTGGTTTTCACCAGAAAAGTTTGTAAGTGTCCAATTTTGAAACGTGCAAATATTCCTCTAAAATCAACTGAACTACGAATTCCGATTTACTCATCTGTTATCAGGAGAGAAACCAGGGCTGCATCTTTTAGCCCAGCACTGACCCTGAAAAGTAATTCTAAGAGTACTTACCAGTAACTTGTATTTCCTTCCATAGGAATAGATAGTGTGGTTTTCACCCAAAAAGTTTCTAAGTGTCCAATTTTGAAACGTACAAATATTCGTCTAAAATCAACCGACCTACGAATTCCGATTTACTCACATGTTATCAAGAGAGAACCCAGGGCTGCATCTTTTAGCCCAGCACTGACCCTGAAAAGTAATTCTAAGCGTACTTACCAGTAACTTGTATTTCCTTCCATAGGAATCCATTGTGTGGTTTGCACCAGAAAAGTTTCTAAGTGTCCAATTTTGAAACGTACAAATATTCCTCTAAAATCAGTTGAACTACGAATTCCGATTTACTCATCTGTTATCAGGAGAGAACCCAGGGCTGCATCTTTTAGCCCAGCACTGACCCTGAAAAGTCATTCTAACCGTACTTATCAGTTACTTGTATTTACTTCCAAAGGAATCAAATGTGTGGTTTTCACCAGAAAAGTTTCTAAGTTTCCAATTTTGAAATGTACAAATATTCCTCTAAAATAAGCCGAACTACGAATTCCGATTTACTCACCTGTTATCAGGAGAGAACGCAGGACTGCATCTTTTAGCCCAGCACTGGCCCAAAAAAGTAATTCTAAGCGTACTTACCAGTAACTTGTATTTCCTTCCATAGGAATCCATTGTGTGGTTTTCAGCAGAAAAGTTTCTAAGTGTCCAATTTTGAAACGTACAAATATTCCTCTAAAATGAGCCGAACTACAAATTCCGATTTACTCACCTGTTATCAGGAGAGAACCTAGGGCTGCATCTTTTAGCCCAGCACTGACCCTGAAAAGTAATTCTAAGCGTACTTACCAGTAACTTGTATTTCCTTCCATAGGAATCATTGTGTGGTTTTCACCAGAAAAGTTTCTAAGTTTCCAATTTTGAAATGTACAAATATTCCTCTAAAATAAGCCGAACTCCGAATTCCGATTTACTCACCTGTTATCAGGAGAGAACCCAGGGCTGAATCTTTTAGCCCAGCACTGACCCTGAAAAGTAATTCTAAGAGTACTTACCAGTAACTTGTATTTCCTTCCACAGGAATAGATAGTGTGGTTTTCACCAGAAAAGTTTGTAAGTGTCCAATTTTGAAACGTACAAATATTCCTCTAAAATCAACCGAACTACGAATTCCGATTTACTCATCTGTTATCAGGAGAGAAACCAGGGCTGCATCTTTTAGCCCAGCACTGACCCTGAAAACTAATTCTAAGAGTACTTACCAGTAACTTGTATTTCCTTCCATAGGAATAGATAGTGTGGTTTTCACCCAAAAAGTTTCTAAGTGTCCAATTTTGAAACGTACAAATATTCGTCTAAAATCAATCGACCTACGAATTCCGATTTACTCACATGTTATCAAGAGAGAACCCAGGGCTGCATCTTTTAGCCCAGCACTGACCCTGAAAAGTAATTCTAAGCGTACTTACCAGTAACTTGTATTTCCTTCCATAGGAATCCATTGTGTGGTTTTCAGCAGAAAAGTTTCTAAGTGTCCAATTTTGAAACGTACAAATATTCCTCTAAAATCAGCCAAACTACAAATTCCGATTTACTCACCTGTTATCAGGAGAGAACCTAGGGCTGCATCTTTTAGCCCAGCACTGACCCTGAAAAGTAATTCTAAGCGTACTTACCAGTAACTTGTATTTCCTTCCATAGGAATCATTGTGTGGTTTTCACCAGAAAAGTTTCTAAGTGTCCATTTTTGAAACGTACAAATATTCCTCTAAAATCAGCCGAACAATGAATTTCGAATTACTCACCGGTTATCAAGAGAGAACCCAGTGCTGCATCTTTTAGACCAGCACTGACCCTGAAAAGTAATTCTAAGCATACTTAACAGTAACTTGTATTTCCTTCCATAGCAATCCATTGTGTGGTTTTCACCAGAAAAGTTTCTAAGTTTCCAATTTTGAAATGTACACATATTCCTCTAAAATAAGCCGAAATACGAATTCCGATTTACTCACCTGTGATCAGGAGAGAACCCAGGGCTGAATCTTTTAGCCCAGCACTGACCCTGAAAAGTAATTCTAAGAGTACTTACCAGTAACTTGTATTTCCTTCCACAGGAATAGATAGTGTGGTTTTCACCAGAAAAGTTTGTAAGTGTCCAATTTTGAAACGTGCAAATATTCCTCTAAAATCAACCGAACTACGAATTCCGATTTACTCATCTGTTATCAGGAGAGAAACCAGGGCTGCATCTTTTAGCCCAGCACTGACCCTGAAAAGTAATTCTAAGAGTACTTACCAGTAACTTGTATTTCCTTCCATAGGAATAGATAGTGTGGTTTTCACCCAAAAAGTTTCTAAGTGTCCAATTTTGAAACGTACAAATATTCCTCTAAAATCAGTTGAACTACGAATTCCGATTTACTCATCTGTTATCAGGAGAGAACCCAGGGCTGCATCTTTTAGCCCAGCACTGACCCTGAAAAGTCATTCTAACCGTACTTATCAGTTACTTGTATTTACTTCCAAAGGAATCAAATGTGTGGTTTTCACCAGAAAAGTTTCTAAGTTTCCAATTTTGAAATGTACAAATATTCCTCTAAAATAAGCCGAACTACGAATTCCGATTTACTCACCTGTTATCAGGAGAGAACGCAGGACTGCATCTTTTAGCCCAGCACTGGCCCAAAAAAGTAATTCTAAGCGTACTTACCAGTAACTTGTATTTCCTTCCATAGGAATCCATTGTGTGGTTTTCAGCAGAAAAGTTTCTAAGTGTCCAATTTTGAAACGTACAAATATTCCTCTAAAATGAGCCGAACTACAAATTCCGATTTACTCACCTGTTATCAGGAGAGAACCTAGGGCTGCATCTTTTAGCCCAGCACTGACCCTGAAAAGTAATTCTAAGCGTACTTACCAGTAACTTGTATTTCCTTCCATAGGAATCATTGTGTGGTTTTCACCAGAAAAGTTTCTAAGTGTCCATTTTTGAAATGTACAAATATTCCTCTAAAATTAGCCGAACAATGAATTTCGAATTACTCACCGGTTATCAAGAGAGAACCCAGTGCTGCATCTTTTAGACCAGCACTGACTCTGAAATGTAATTCTAAGCATACTTAACAGTAACTTGTATTTCCTTCCATAGGAATCCATTGTGTGGTTTTCACCAGAAAAGTTTGTAAGTGTCCAATTTTGAAACTTACAAATATTCCTCTAAAATCAGTTGAACTACGAATTCTGATTTACTCACCTGTTATCAGGAGAGAACCCAGGGCTGAATCTTTTAGCCCAGCACTGACCCTGAAAAGTAATTCTAAGAGTACTTACCAGTAACTTGTATTTCCTTCCACAGGAATAGATAGTGTGGTTTTCACCAGAAAAGTTTGTAAGTGTCCAATTTTGAAACGTACAAATATTCCTCTAAAATCAACCAAACTACGAATTCCGATTTACTCATCTGTTATCAGGAGAGAAACCAGGGCTGCATCTTTTAGCCCAGCACTGACCCTGAAAAGTAATTCTAAGAGTACTTACCAGTAACTTTTATTTCCTTCCATAGGAATAGATAGTGTGGTTTTCACCCCAAAAGTTTCTAAGTGTCCAATTTTGAAATGTACAAATATTCGTCTAAAATCAACCGAACTACGAATTCCGATTTACTCACCTGTTATCAAGAGAGAACCCAGGGCTGCATCTTTTAGCCCAGCACTGACCCTGAAAAGTAATTCTAAGCGTACTTACCAGTAACTTGTATTTCCATCCATAGGAATTTATTGTGTGGTTTGCACCAGAAAAGTTTCTAAGTGTCCAATTTTGAAACGTACAAATATTCCTCTAAAATCAGTTGAACTACGAATTCCGATTTACTCATCTGTTATCAGGAGAGAACCCAGGGCTGCATCTTTTAGCCCAGCACTGACCCTGAAAAGTCATTCTAACCGTACTTATCAGTTACTTGTATTTACTTCCAAAGGAATCAAATGTGTGGTTTTCACCAGAAAAGTTTCTAAGTTTCCAATTTTGAAATGTACAAATATTCCTCTAAAATAAGCCGAAATACGAATTCCGATTTACTCACCTGTTATCAGGAGAGAACCCAGGGCTGCATCTTTTAGCCCAGCACTGACCCTGAAAAGTAATTCTAAGCGTACTTACCAGTAACTTGTATTTTCTTCCATAGGAATCTATTGTGTGGTTATCACCAGAAAAGTTTCTAAGTGTCCATTTTTGAAACGTACAAATATTCCTCTAAAATCAGCCGAACAACGAATTCCGATTTACTCACCTGTTATCAGGAGAGAACCCAGGGCTGCATCTTTTAGCCCAGCACTGACCCTGAAAAGTAATTCTAAGAGTACTTACCAGTAACTTGTATTTCCTTCCATAGGAATAGATAGTGTGGTTTTCACCCAAAAAGTTTTTAAGTGTCCAATTTTGAAACGTACAAATATTCCTCTAAAATCAGTTGAACTACGAATTCCGATTTACTCATCTGTTATCAGGAGAGAACCCAGGACTGCATCTTTTAGCCCAGCACTGACCTTGAAAAGTCATTCTAACCGTACTTACCAGTTACTTGTATTTACTTCCAAAGGAATCAAATGTGTGGTTTTCACCAGAAAAGTTTCTAAGTTTCCAATTTTGAAATATACAAATATTCCTCTAAAATAAGCCGAACTACGAATTCCGATTTACTCACCTGTTATCAGGAGAGAACGCAGGACTGCATCTTTTAGCCCAGCACTGGCCCAAAAAAGTAATTCTAAGCGTACTTACCAGTAACTTTTATTTCCTTCCATAGGAATCCATTGTGTGGTTTTCAGCAGAAAAGTTTCTAAGTGTCCATTTTTGAAACGTACAAATATTCCTCTAAAATCAGCCGAACAATGAATTTCGAATTACTCACCGGTTATCAAGAGAGAACCCAGTGCTGCATCTTTAAGACCAGCACTGACTCTGAAATATAATTCTAAGCATACTTAACAGTAACTTGTATATCCTTCCATAGCAATCCAGTGTGTGGTTTTCACAAGAAAAGTTTCTAAGTTTCCAATTTTGAAATGTACAAATATTCCTCTAAAATAAGCCGAACTCCGAATTCCGATTTACTCACCTGTTATCAGGAGAGAACCCAGGGCTGAATCTTTTAGCCCAGCACTGACCCTGAAAAGTAATTCTAAGAGTACTTACCAGTAACTTGTATTTCCTTCCACAGGAATAGATAGTGTGGTTTTCACCAGAAAAGTTTGTAAGTGTCCAATTTTGAAACGTACAAATATTCCTCTAAAATCAACCGAACTACGAATTCCGATTTACTCATCTGTTATCAGGAGAGAAACCAGGGCTGCATCTTTTAGCCCAGCACTGACCCTGAAAAGTAATTCTAAGAGTACTTACCAGTAACTTGTATTTCCTTCCATAGGAATAGATAGTGTGGTTTTCACCCAAAAAGTTTCTAAGTGTCCAATTTTGAAACGTACAAATATTCGTCTAAAATCAACCGACCTACGAATTCCGATTTACTCACATGTTATCAAGAGAGAACCCAGGGCTGCATCTTTTAGCCCAGCACTGACCCTGAAAAGTAATTCTAAGCGTACTTACCAGTAACTTGTATTTCCTTCCATAGGAATCATTGTGTGGTTTTCACCAGAAAAGTTTCTAAGTGTCCATTTTTGAAACGTACAAATATTCCTCTAAAATCAGCCGAACAATATATTTCGAATTACTCACCGGTTATCAAGAGAGAACCCAGTGCTGCATCTTTTAGACCAGCACTGACCCTGAAAAGTAATTCTAAGAGTACTTACCAGTAACTTGTATTTCCTTCCATAGGAATAGATAGTGTGGTTTTCACCCAAAAAGTTTCTAAGTGTCCAATTTGAAACGTACAAATATTCGTCTAAAATCAACCGACCTACGAATTCCGATTTACTCACATGTTATCAAGAGAGAACCCAGGGCTGCTTCTTTTAGCCCAGCACTGACCCTGAAAAGTAATTCTAAGCTTACTTACCAGTAACTTGTATTTCCTTCCATAGGAATCCATTGTGTGGTTTGCACCAGAAAAGTTTCTAAGTGTCCAATTTTGAAACGTACAAATATTCCTCTAAAATCAGTTGAACTACGAATTCCGATTTACTCATCTGTTATCAGGAGAGAACCCAGGGCTGCATCTTTTAGCCCAGCACTGACCCTGAAAAGTCATTCTAACCGTACTTATCAGTTACTTGTATTTACTTCCAAAGGAATCAAATGTGTGGTTTTCACCAGAAAAGTTTCTAAGTTTCCAATTTTGAAATGTACAAATATTCCACTAAAATAAGCCGAACTACGAATTCCGATTTACTCACCTGTTATCAGGAGAGAACGCAGGACTGCATCTTTTAGCCCAGCACTGGCCCAAAAAAGTAATTCTAAGCGTACTTACCAGTAACTTGTATTTCCTTCAATAGGAATCCATTGTGTGGTTTTCAGCAGAAAAGTTTCTAAGTGTCCAATTTTGAAACGTACAAATATTCCTCTAAAATGAGCCGAACTACAAATTCCGATTTACTCACCTGTTATCAGGAGAGAACCTAGGGCTGCATCTTTTAGCCCAGCACTGACCCTGAAAAGTAATTCTAAGCGTACTTACCAGTAACTTGTATTTCCTTCCATAGGAATCATTGTGTGGTTTTCACCAGAAAAGTTTCTAAGTGTCCATTTTTGAAATGTACAAATATTCCTCTAAAATCAGCCGAACAATGAATTTCGAATTACTCACCGGTTATCAAGAGAGAACCCAGTGCTGCATCTTTTAGACCAGCACTGACTCTGAAATGTAATTCTAAGCACACTTAAAAGTAACTTGTATTTCCTTCCATAGGAATCCATTGTGTGGTTTTCACCAGAAAAGTTTGTAAGTGTCCAATTTTGAAACTTACAAATATTCCTCTAAAATCAGTTGAACTACGAATTCTGATTTACTCACCTGTTATCAGGAGAGAACCCAGGGCTGAATCTTTTAGCCCAGCACTGACCCTGAAAAGTAATTCTAAGAGTACTTACCAGTAACTTGTATTTCCTTCCATAGGAATAGATAGTGTGGTTTTCACCCCAAAAGTTTCTAAGTGTCCAAGTTTGAAACGTACAAATATTCGTCTAAAATCAACCGAACTACGAATTCCGATTTACTCACCTGTTATCAAGAGAGAACCCAGGGCTGCATCTTTTAGCCCAGCACTGACCCTGAAAAGTAATTCTAAGCGTACTTACCAGTAACTTGTATTTCCTTCCATAGGAATCCATTGTGTGGTTTGCACCAGAAAAGTTTCTAAGTGTCCAATTTTGAAACGTACAAATATTCCTCTAAAATCAGTTGAACTACGAATTCCGATTTACTCATCTGTTATCAGGAGAGAACCCAGGGCTGCATCTTTTAGCCCAGCACTGACCCTGAAAAGTCATTCTAACCGTACTTATCAGTTACTTGTATTTACTTCCAAAGGAATCAAATGTGTGGTTTTCACCAGAAAAGTTTCTAAGTTTCCAATTTTGAAATGTACAAATATTCCTCTAAAATAAGCCGAACTACGAATTCCGATTTACTCACCTGTTATCAGGAGAGAACCCAGGGCTGCATCTTTTAGCCCAGCACTGACCCTGAAAAGTAATTCTAAGCGTACTTACCAGTAACTTGTATTTTCTTCCATAGGAATCTATTGTGTGGTTATCACCAGAAAAGTTTCTAAGTGTCCAATTTTGAAACGTACAAATTTTCCTCTAAAATCAGTTGAACTACGAATTCCGATTTACTCATCTGTTATCAGGAGAGAACCCAGGACTGCATCTTTTAGCCCAGCACTGACCTTGAAAAGTCATTCTAACCGTACTTACCAGTTACTTGTATTTACTTCCAAAGGAATCAAATGTGTGGTTTTCACCAGAAAAGTTTCTAAGTTTCCAATTTTGAAATGTACAAATATTCCTCTAAAATAAGCCGAACTACGAATTCCGATTTACTCACCTGTTATCAGGAGAGAACGCATGACTGCATCTTTTAGCCCAGCACTGGACCAAAAAAGTAATTCTAAGCGTACTTACCAGTAACTTTTATTTCCTTCCATAGGAATCCATTGTGTGGTTTTCAGCAGAAAAGTTTCTAAGTGTCCATTTTTGAAACGTACAAATATTCCTCTAAAATCAGCCGAACAATGAATTTCGAATTACTCACCTGTTATCAAGAGAGAACCCGGTGCTGATTCTTTTAGCCCAGCACTGACCCTGAAAAGTAATTCAAAGCGTACTTACCAGTAACTTGTATTTCCTTCCATAGGAATCCATTGTGTGGTTTTCACCAGAAAAGTTTCTAAGTGTCCAATTTTGAAAAGTACAAATATTCCTCTAAAATCAGTTGAACTACGAATTCCGATTTACTCACCTGTTATCAGGAGAGAACCCAGGGCTACATCTTTCAGTCCAGCACTGACCCTGAAAAGTAATTCTAAGAGTACTTACCAGTAACTTGTATTTCCTTCCATAGGAATAGATAGTGTGGTTTTCACCAGAAAAGTTTGTAAATGTCCAATTTTGAAACGTACAAATATTCCTCTAAAATCAACCGAACTACGAATTCCGATTTACTCATCTGTTATCAGGAGAGAAACCAGGGCATCTTTTAGCCCAGCACTGACCCTGAAAAGTAATTCAAAGCATACTTACCAGTAACTTGTATTTCCTTTCATAGGAATCCATTGTGTGGTTTTCACCAGAAAAGTTTCTAAGTGTCCATTTTTGAAACGTACAAATATTCCTCTAAAATCAGCCGAACAACGAATTCCGATTAACTCACCTGTTATCAGGAGAGAAACCAGGGCTGCATCTTTTAGCCCAGCACTGACCCTGAAAAGTAATTCAAAGCGTACTTACCAGTAACTTGTATTTCCTTCCATAGGAATCCATTGTGTGGTTTTCACCAGAAAAGTTTCTAAGTGTCCAATTTTGAAAAGTACAAATATTCCTCTAAAATCAGTTGAACTACGAATTCCGATTTACTCACCTGTTATCAGGAGAGAACCCAGGGCTGCATCTTTCAGTCCAGCACTGACCCTGAAAAGTAATTCTAAGAGTACTTACCAGTAACTTGTATTTCCTTCCATAGGAATAGATAGTGTGGTTTTCACCGGAAAAGTTTGTAAATGTCCAATTTTGAAACGTACAAATATTCCTCTAAAATCAACCGAACTACGAATTCCGATTTACTCATCTGTTATCAGGAGAGAAACCAGGGCATCTTTTAGCCCAGCACTGACCCTGAAAAGTAATTCAAAGCGTACTTACCAGTAACTTGTATTTCCTTTCATAGGAATCCATTGTGTGGTTTTCACCAGAAAAGTTTCTAAGTGTCCATTTTTGAAGCGCACAAATATTCCTCTAAAATCAGCCGAACAACGAATTCCGATTTACTCACCTGTTATCAGGAGAGAAACCAGGGCTGCATCTTTTAGCCCAGCACTGACCCTGAAAAGTAATTCAAAGCGTACTTACCAGTAACTTGTATTTCCTTCCATAGGAATCCATTGTGTGGTTTTCACCAGAAAAGTTTCTAAGTGTCCAATTTTGAAACGTACAAATATTCCTCTAAAATCAGTTGAACTACGAATTCTGATTTACTCACCTGTTATCAGGAGAGAACCCAGGGCTGCATCTTTTAGCCCAGCACTGACCCTGAAAAGTAATTCTAAGAGTACTTACCAGTAACTTGTATTTCCTTCCATAGGAATAGATAGTGTGGTTTTCACCCAAAAAGTTTCTAAGTGTCCAATTTTGAAACCTACAAATATTCCTCTAAAATCAGTTGAACTACGAATTCCGATTTACTCATCTGTTATCAGGAGAGAATCCAGGGCTGCATCTTTTAGCCCAGCACTGACCCTGAAAAGTCATTCTAACCGTACTTATCAGTTACTTGTATTTACTTCCAAAGGAATCAAATGTGTGGTTTTCACCAGAAAAGTTTCTAAGTTTCCAATTTTGAAATGTACAAATATTCCTCTAAAATAAGCCGAACTTCGAATTCCGATTTACTCACCTGTTATCAGGAGAGAACCCAGGGCTGCATCTTTTAGCCCAGCACTGACCCTGAAAAGTCATTCTAACCTTACTTACCAGTTACTTGTATTTACTTCCAAAGGAATCAAATGTGTGGTTTTCACCAGAAAAGTTTCTAAGTTTCCAATTTAGAAATGTACAAATATTCCTCTAAAATAAGCCGAACTACGAATTCCGATTTACTCACCTGTTATCAGGAGAGAACGCAGGACTGCATCTTTTAGCCCAGCACTGGCCCAAAAAAGTAATTCTAAGCGTACTTACCAGTAACTTGTATTTCCTTCCATAGGAATCCATTGTGTGGTTTTCAGCAGAAAAGTTTCTAAGTGTCCAATTTTGAAACGTACAAATATTCCTCTAAAATCAGCCGAACTAAAAATTCCGATTTACTCACCTGGTATCAGGAGAGAACCTAGGGCTGCATCTTTTAGCCCAGCACTGACCCTGAAAAGTAATTCTAAGCATACTTACCAGTAACTTGTATTTCCTTCCATAGGAATCATTGTGTGGTTTTCACCAGAAAAGTTTCTAAGTGTCCATTTTTGAAACGTACAAATATTCCTCTAAAATCAGCCGAACAATGAATTTCGAATTACTCACCGGTTATCAAGAGAGAACCCAGTGCTGCATCTTTTAGACCAGCACTGACTCTGAAATATAATTCTAAGCATACTTAACAGTAACTTGTATTTCCTTCCATAGCAATCCATTGTGTGGTTTTCACCAGAAAAGCTTCTAAGTGTCCAATTTTGAAAAGTACAAATATTCCTCTAAAATCAGTTGAACTACGAATTCTGATTTACTCACCTGTTATCAGGAGAGAACCCAGGGCTGCATCTTTCAGTCCAGCACTGACCCTGAAAAGTAATTCTAAGAGTACTTACCAGTAACTTGTATTTCCTTCCATAGGAATAGATAGTGTGGTTTTCACCAGAAAAGTTTGTAAATGTCCAATTTTGAAACGTACAAATATTCCTCTAAAATCAACCGAACTACGAATTCCGATTTACTCATCTGTTATCAGGAGAGAAACCAGGGCATCTTTTAGCCCAGCACTGACCCTGAAAAGTAATTCAAAGCGTACTTACCAGTAACTTGTATTTCCTTTCATAGGAATCCATTGTGTGGTTTTCACCAGAAAAGTTTCTAAGTGTCCATTTTTGAAGCGCACAAATATTCCTCTAAAATCAGCCGAACAACGAATTCCGATTTACTCACCTGTTATCGGGAGAGAAACCAGGGCTGCATCTTTTAGCCCAGCACTGACCCTGAAAAGTAATTCAAAGCGTACTTACCAGTAACTTGTATTTCCTTCCATAGGAATCCATTGTGTGGTTTTCACCAGAAAAGTTTCTAAGTGTCCAATTTTGAAAAGTACAAATATTCCTCTAAAATCAGTTGAACTACGAATTCCGATTTACTCACCTGTTAAAAGGAGAGAACCCAGGGCTGCATCTTTCAGTCCAGCACTGACCCTGAAAAGTAATTCTAAGAGTACTTACCAGTAACTTGTATTTCCTTCCATAGGAATAGATAGTGTGGTTTTCACCGGAAAAGTTTGTAAATGTCCAATTTTGAAACGTACAAATATTCCTCTAAAATCAACCGAACTACGAATTCCGATTTACTCATCTGTTATCAGGAGAGAAACCAGGGCATCTTTTAGCCCAGCACTGACCCTGAAAAGTAATTCAAAGCGTACTTACCAGTAACTTGTATTTCCTTTCATAGGAATCCATTGTGTGGTTTTCACCAGAAAAGTTTCTAAGTGTCCATTTTTGAAGCGTACAAATATTCCTCTAAAATCAGCCGAACAACGAATTCCGATTTACTCACCTGTTATCAGGAGAGAAACCAGGGCTGCATCTTTTAGCCCAGCACTGACCCTGAAAAGTAATTCAAAGCGTACTTACCAGTAACTTGTATTTCTTTCCATAGGAATCCATTGTGTGGTTTTCACCAGAAAAGTTTCTAAGTGTCCAATTTTGAAACGTACAAATATTCCTCTAAAATCAGTTGAACTACGAATTCTGATTTACTCACCTGTTATCAGGAGAGAACCCAGGGCTGCATCTTTTAGCCCAGCACTGACCCTGAAAAGTAATTCTAAGAGTACTTACCAGTAACTTGTATTTCCTTCCACAGGAATAGATAGTGTGGTTTTCACCAGAAAAGTTTCTAAGTGTCCAATTTTGAAACGTACAAATATTCGTCTAAAATCAACCGACCTACGAATTCCGATTTACTCACATGTTATCAAGAGAGAACCCAGGGCTGAATCTTTTAGCCCAGCACTGACCCTGAAAAGTAATTCTAAGCGTACTTACCAGTAACTTGTATTTCCTTCCATAGGAATCCATTGTGTGGTTTTCAGCAGAAAAGTTTCTAAGTGTCCAATTTTGAAACGTACAAATATTCCTCTAAAATCAGCCAAACTACAAATTCCGATTTACTCACCTGTTATCAGGAGAGAACCTAGGGCTGCATCTTTTAGCCCAGCACTGACCCTGAAAAGTAATTCTAAGCATACTTACCAGTAACTTGTATTTCCTTCCATAGGAATCATTGTGTGGTTTTCACCAGAAAAGTTTCTAAGTGTCCATTTTTGAAACGTACAAATATTCCTCTAAAATCAGCCGAACAATGAATTTCGAATTACTCACCGGTTATCAAGAGAGAACCCAGTGCTGAATCTTTTAGATCAGCACTGACCCTGAAAAGTAATTCTAAGCATACTTAACAGTAACTTGTATTTCCTTCCATAGCAATCCATTGTGTGGTTTTCACCAGAAAAGTTTCTAAGTTTCCAATTTTGAAATGTACACATATTCCTCTAAAATAAGCCGAACTACGAATTCCGATTTACTCACCTGTTATCAGGAGAGAACCCAGGGCTGCATCTTTTAGCCCAGCACTGACCCTGAAAAGTAATTCAAAGAGTACTTACCAGTAACTTGTATTTCCTTCTCTAGGAATCCATTGTGTGGTTTTCACCAGAAAAGTTTCTAATTGTCCATTTTTGAAACGTACAAATATTCCTCTAAAATCAGCCGAACAACGAATTCCGATTTACTCACCTGTTATCAGGAGAGAACCCAGGGCAGCATCTTTTAGCCCAGCACTGACCCTGAAAAGTAATTCTAAGAGTACTTACCAGTAACTTGTATTTCCTTCCATAGGAATAGATAGTGTGGTTTTCACCAAAAAAGTTTCTAAGTGTCCAATTTTGAAACGTACAAATATTCCTCTAAAATCAGTTGAACTACGAATTCCGATTTACTCATCTGTTATCAGGAGAGAAACCAGGGCTGCATCTTTTAGCCCAGCACTGACCCTGAAAAGTAATTCTAAGAGTACTTACCAGTAACTTGTATTTCCTTCCATAGGAATAGATAGTGTGGTTTTCACCCAAAAAGTTTCTAAGTGTCCAATTTTGAAACGTACAAATATTCGTCTAAAATCAACCGACCTACGAATTCCGATTTACTCACATGTTATCAAGAGAGAACCCAGGGCTGCATCTTTTAGCCCAGCACTGACCCTGAAAAGTAATTCTAAGCGTACTTACCAGTAACTTGTATTTCCTTCCATAGGAATCCATTGTGTGGTTTGCACCAGAAAAGTTTCTAAGTGTCCAATTTTGAAACGTACAAATATTCCTCTAAAATCAGTTGAACTACGAATTCCGATTTACTCATCTGTTATCAGGAGAGAACCCAGGGCTGCATCTTTTAGCCCAGCACTGACCCTGAAAAGTCATTCTAACCGTACTTATCAGTTACTTGTATTTACTTCCAAAGGAATCAAATGTGTGGTTTTCACCAGAAAAGTTTCTAAGTTTCCAATTTTGAAATGTACAAATATTCCTCTAAAATAAGCCGAACTACGAATTCCGATTTACTCACCTGTTATCAGGAGAGAACGCAGGACTGCATCTTTTAGCCCAGCACTGGCCCAAAAAAGTAATTCTAAGCGTACTTACCAGTAACTTGTATTTCCTTCCATAGGAATCCATTGTGTGGTTTTCAGCAGAAAAGTTTCTAAGTGTCCAATTTTGAAACGTACAAATATTCCTCTAAAATGAGCCGAACTACAAATTCCGATTTACTCACCTGTTATCAGGAGAGAACCTAGGGCTGCATCTTTTAGCCCAGCACTGACCCTGAAAAGTAATTATAAGCGTACTTACCAGTAACTTGTATTTCCTTCCATAGGAATCATTGTGTGGTTTTCACCAGAAAAGTTTCTAAGTGTCCATTTTTGAAATGTACAAATATTCCTCTAAAATTAGCCGAACAATGAATTTCGAATTACTCACCGGTCATCAAGAGAGAACCCAGTGCTGCATCTTTTAGACCAGCACTGACTCTGAAATGTAATTCTAAGCATACTTAACAGTAACTTGTATTTCCTTCCATAGGAATCCATTGTGTGGTTTTCACCAGAAAAGTTTGTAAGTGTCCAATTTTGAAACTTACAAATATTCCTCTAAAATCAGTTGAACTACGAATTCTGATTTACTCACCTGTTATCAGGAGAGAACCCAGGGCTGAATCTTTTAGCCCAGCACTGACCCTGAAAAGTAATTCTAAGAGTACTTACCAGCAACTTGTATTTCCTTCCACAGGAATAGATAGTGTGGTTTTCACCAGAAAAGTTTGTAAGTGTCCAATTTTGAAACGTACAAATATTCCTCTAAAATCAACCAAACTACGAATTCCGATTTACTCATCTGTTATCAGGAGAGAAACCAGGGCTGCATCTTTTAGCCCAGCACTGACCCTGAAAAGTAATTCTAAGAGTACTTACCAGTAACTTTTATTTCCTTCCATAGGAATAGATAGTGTGGTTTTCACCCCAAAAGTTTCTAAGTGTCCAATTTTGAAACGTACAAATATTCGTCTAAAATCAACCGAACTACGAATTCCGATTTACTCACCTGTTATCAAGAGAGAACCCAGGGCTGCATCTTTTAGCCCAGCACTGACCCTGAAAAGTAATTCTAAGCGTACTTACCAGTAACTTGTATTTCCTTCCATAGGAATCCATTGTGTGGTTTGCACCAGAAAAGTTTCTAAGTGTCCAATTTTGAAACGTACAAATATTTCTCTAAAATCAGTTGAACTACGAATTCCGATTTACTCATCTGTTATCAGGAGAGAACCCAGGGCTGCATCTTTTAGCCCAGCACTGACCCTGAAAAGTCATTCTAACCGTACTTATCAGTTACTTGTATTTACTTCCAAAGGAATCAAATGTGTGGTTTTCACCAGAAAAGTTTCTAAGTTTCCAATTTTGAAATGTACAAATATTCCTCTAAAATAAGCCGAACTACGAATTCCGATTTACTCACCTGTTATCAGGAGAGAACCCAGGGCTGCATCTTTTAGCCCAGCACTGACCCTGAAAAGTAATTCTAAGCGTACTTACCAGTAACTTGTATTTTCTTCCATAGGAATCTATTGTGTGGTTATCACCAGAAAAGTTTCTAAGTGTCCATTTTTGAAACGTACAAATATTCCTCTAAAATCAGCCGAACAACGAATTCCGATTTACTCACCTGTTATCAGGAGAGAACCCAGGGCTGCATCTTTTAGCCCAGCACTGACCCTGAAAAGTAATTCTAAGAGTACTTACCAGTAACTTGTATTTCCTTCCATAGGAATAGATAGTGTGGTTTTCACCCAAAAAGTTTTTAAGTGTCCAATTTTGAAACATACAAATATTCCTCTAAAATCAGTTAAACTACGAATTCCGATTTACTCATCTGTTATCAGGAGAGAACCCAGGACTGCATCTTTTAGCCCAGCACTGACCTTGAAAAGTCATTCTAACCGTACTTACCAGTTACTTGTATTTACTTCCAAAGGAATCAAATGTGTGGTTTTCACCAGAAAAGTTTCTAAGTTTCCAATTTTGAAATGTACAAATATTCCTCTAAAATAAGCCGAACTACGAATTCCGATTTACTCACCTGTTATCAGGAGAGAACGCAGGACTGCATCTTTTAGCCCAGCACTGGCCCAAAAAAGTAATTCTAAGCGTACTTACCAGTAACTTTTATTTCCTTCCATAGGAATCCATTGTGTGGTTTTCAGCAGAAAAGTTTCTAAGTGTCCATTTTTGAAACGTACAAATATTCCTCTAAAATCAGCCGAACAATGAATTTCGAATTACTCACCGGTTATCAAGAGAGAACCCAGTGCTGCATCTTTTAGACCAGCACTGACTCTGAAATATAATTCTAAGCATACTTAACAGTAACTTGTATTTCCTTCCATAGCAATCCATTGTGTGGTTTTCACAAGAAAAGTTTCTAAGTTTCCAATTTTGAAATGTACAAATATTCCTCTAAAATAAGCCGAACTCCGAATTCCGATTTACTCACCTGTTATCAGGAGAGAACCCAGGGCTGAATCTTTTAGCCCAGCACTGACCCTGAAAAGTAATTCTAAGAGTACTTACCAGTAACTTGTATTTCCTTCCACAGGAATAGATAGTGTGGTTTTCACCAGAAAAGTTTGTAAGTGTCCAATTTTGAAACGTACAAATATTCCTCTAAAATCAACCGAACTACGAATTCCGATTTACTCATCTGTTATCAGGAGAGAAACCAGGGCTGCATCTTTTAGCCCAGCACTGACCCTGAAAAGTAATTCTAAGAGTACTTACCAGTAACTTGTATTTCCTTCCATAGGAATAGATAGTGTGGTTTTCACCAGAAAAGTTTGTAAATGTCCAATTTTGAAACGTACAAATATTCCTCTAAAATCAACCGAACTACGAATTCCGATTTACTCATCTGTTATCAGGAGAGAAACCAGGGCATCTTTTAGCCCAGCACTGACCCTGAAAAGTAATTCAAAGCGTACTTACCAGTAACTTGTATTTCCTTTCATAGGAATCCATTGTGTGGTTTTCACCAGAAAAGTTTCTAAGTGTCCATTTTTGAAACGTACAAATATTCCTCTAAAATCAGCCGAACAACGAATTCCGATTAACTCACCTGTTATCAGGAGAGAAACCAGGGCTGCATCTTTTAGCCCAGCACTGACCCTGAAAAGTAATTCAAAGCGTACTTACCAGTAACTTGTATTTCCTTCCATAGGAATCCATTGTGTGGTTTTCACCAGAAAAGTTTCTAAGTGTCCAATTTTGAAAAGTACAAATATTCCTCTAAAATCAGTTGAACTACGAATTCCGATTTACTCACCTGTTATCAGGAGAGAACCCAGGGCTGCATCTTTCAGTCCAGCACTGACCCTGAAAAGTAATTCTAAGAGTACTTACCAGTAACTTGTATTTCCTTCCATAGGAATAGATAGTGTGGTTTTCACCGGAAAAGTTTGTAAATGTCCAATTTTGAAACGTACAAATATTCCTCTAAAATCAACCGAACTACGAATTCCGATTTACTCATCTGTTATCAGGAGAGAATCCAGGGCTGCATCTTTTAGCCCAGCACTGACCCTGAAAAGTCATTCTAACCATACTTATCAGTTACTTGTATTTACTTCCAATGGAATCAAATGTGTGGTTTTCACCAGAAAAGTTTCTAAGTTTCCAATTTTGAAATGTACAAATATTCCTCTAAAATAAGCCGAACTACGAATTCCGATTTACTCACCTGTTATCAGGAGAGAACCCAGGGCTGCATCTTTTAGCCCAGCACTGACCCTGAAAAGTCATTCTAACCTTACTTACCAGTTACTTGTATTTACTTCCAAAGGAATCAAATGTGTGGTTTTCACCAGAAAAGTTTCTAAGTTTCCAATTTAGAAATGTACAAATATTCCTCTAAAATAAGCCGAACTACGAATTCCGATTTACTCACCTGTTATCAGGAGAGAACGCAGGACTGCATCTTTTAGCCCAGCACTGGCCCAAAAAAGTAATTCTAAGCGTACTTACCAGTAACTTGTATTTCCTTCCATAGGAATCCATTGTGTGGTTTTCAGCAGAAAAGTTTCTAAGTGTCCAATTTTGAAACGTACAAATATTCCTCTAAAATCAGCCGAACTAAAAATTCCGATTTACTCACCTGGTATCAGGAGAGAACCTAGGGCTGCATCTTTTAGCCCAGCACTGACCCTGAAAAGTAATTCTAAGCATACTTACCAGTAACTTGTATTTCCTTCCATAGGAATCATTGTGTGGTTTTCACCAGAAAAGTTTCTAAGTGTCCATTTTTGAAACGTTCAAATATTCCTCTAAAATCAGCCGAACAATGAATTTCGAATTACTCACCGGTTATCAAGAGAGAACCCAGTGCTGCATCTTTTAGACCAGCACTGACTCTGAAATATAATTCTAAGCATACTTAACAGTAACTTGTATTTCCTTCCATAGCAATCCATTGTGTGGTTTTCACCAGAAAAGTTTCTAAGTGTCCAATTTTGAAAAGTACAAATATTCCTCTAAAATCAGTTGAACTACGAATTCCGATTTACTCACCTGTTATCAGGAGAGAACCCAGGGCTGCATCTTTCAGTCAAGCACTGACCCTGAAAAGTAATTCTAAGAGTACTTACCAGTTACTTGTATTTCCTTCCATAGGAATAGATAGTGTGGTTTTCACCAGAAAAGTTTGTAAATGTCCAATTTTGAAACGTACAAATATTCCTCTAAAATCAACCGAACTACGAATTCCGATTTACTCATCTGTTATCAGGAGAGAAACCAGGGCATCTTTTAGCCCAGCACTGACCCTGAAAAGTAATTCAAAGCGTACTTACCAGTAACTTGTATTTCCTTTCATAGGAATCCATTGTGTGGTTTTCACCAGAAAAGTTTCTAAGTGTCCATTTTTGAAACGTACAAATATTCCTCTAAAATCAGCCGAACAACGAATTCCGATTAACTCACCTGTTATCAGGAGAGAAACCAGGGCTGCATCTTTCAGTCCAGCACTGACCCTGAAAAGTAATTCTAAGAGTACTTACCAGTAACTTGTATTTCCTTCCATAGGAATAGATAGTGTGGTTTTCACCGGAAAAGTTTGTAAATGTCCAATTTTGAAACGTACAAATATTCCTCTAAAATCAACCGAACTACGAATTCCGATTTACTCATCTGTTATCAGGAGAGAAACCAGGGCATCTTTTAGCCCAGCACTGACCCTGAAAAGTAATTCAAAGCGTACTTACCAGTAACTTGTATTTCCTTTCATAGGAATCCATTGTGTGGTTTTCACCAGAAAAGTTTCTAAGTGTCCATTTTTGAAGCGTACAAATATTCCTCTAAAATCAGCCGAACAACGAATTCCGATTTACTCACCTGTTATCAGGAGAGAAACCAGGGCTGCATCTTTTAGCCCAGCACTGACCCTGAAAAGTAATTCAAAGCGTACTTACCAGTAACTTGTATTTCCTTCCATAGGAATCCATTGTGTGGTTTTCACCAGAAAAGTTTCTAAGTGTCCAATTTTGAAACGTACAAATATTCCTCTAAAATCAGTTGAACTACGAATTCTGATTTACTCACCTGTTATCAGGAGAGAACCCAGGGCTGCATCTTTTAGCCCAGCACTGACCCTGAAAAGTAATTCTAAGAGTACTTACCAGTAACTTGTATTTCCTTCCATAGGAATAGATAGTGTGGTTTTCACCCAAAAAGTTTCTAAGTGTCCAATTTTGAAACCTACAAATATTCCTCTAAAATCAGTTGAACTACGAATTCCGATTTACTCATCTGTTATCAGGAGAGAATCCAGGGCTGCATCTTTTAGCCCAGCACTGACCCTGAAAAGTCATTCTAACCGTACTTATCAGTTACTTGTATTTACTTCCAAAGGAATCAAATGTGTGGTTTTCACCAGAAAAGTTTCTAAGTTTCCAATTTTGAAATGTACAAATATTCCTCTAAAATAAGCCGAACTCCGAATTCCGATTTACTCACCTGTTATCAGGAGACAACCCAGGGCTGAATCTTTTAGCCCAGCACTGACCCTGAAAAGTAATTCTAAGAGTACTTACCAGTAACTTGTATTTCCTTCCACAGGAATAGATAGTGTGGTTTTCACCAGAAAAGTTTCTAAGTGTCCAATTTTGAAACGTACAAATATTCGTCTAAAATCAACCGACCTACGAATTCCGATTTACTCACATGTTATCAAGAGAGAACCCAGGGCTGCATCTTTTAGCCCAGCACTGACCCTGAAAAGTAATTCTAAGCGTACTTACCAGTAACTTGTATTTCCTTCCATAGGAATCCATTGTGTGGTTTTCAGCAGAAAAGTTTCTAAGTGTCCAATTTTGAAACGTACAAATATTCCTCTAAAATCAGCCAAACTACAAATTCCGATTTACTCACCTGTTATCAGGAGAGAACCTAGGGCTGCATCTTTTAGCCCAGCACTGACCCTGAAAAGTAATTCTAAGCGTACTTACCAGTAACTTGTATTTCCTTCCATAGGAATCATTGTGTGGTTTTCACCAGAAAAGTTTCTAAGTGTCCATTTTTGAAACGTACAAATATTCCTCTAAAATCAGCCGAACAATGAATTTCGAATTACTCACCGGTTATCAAGAGAGAACCCAGTGCGGCATCTTTTAGACCAGCACTGACCCTGAAAAGTAATTCTAAGCATACTTAACAGTAACTTGTATTTCCTTCCATAGCAATCCATTGTGTGGTTTTCACCAGAAAAGTTTCTAAGTTTCCAATTTTGAAATGTACACATATTCCTCTAAAATAAGCCGAAATACGAATTCCGATTTACTCACCTGTGATCAGGAGAGAACCCAGGGCTGCATCTTTTAGCCCAGCACTGACCCTGAAAAGTAATTCTAAGAGTACTTACCAGTAACTTGTATTTCCTTCCATAGGAATAGATAGTGTGGTTTTCACCCAAAAAGTTTCTAAGTGTCCAATTTTGAAACGTACAAATATTCGTCTAAAATCAACCGACCTACGAATTCCGATTTACTCACATGTTATCAAGAGAGAACCCAGGGCTGCATCTTTTAGCCCAGCACTGACCCTGAAAAGTAATTCTAAGCGTACTTACCAGTAACTTGTATTTCCTTCCATAGGAATCCATTGTGTGGTTTGCACCAGAAAAGTTTCTAAGTGTCCAATTTTGAAACGTACAAATATTCCTCTAAAATCAGTTGAACTACGAATTCCGATTTACTCATCTGTTATCAGGAGAGAACCCAGGGCTGCATCTTTTAGCCCAGCACTGACCCTGAAAAGTCATTCTAACCGTACTTATCAGTTACTTGTATTTACTTCCAAAGGAATCAAATGTGTGGTTTTCACCAGAAAAGTTTCTAAGTTTCCAATTTTGAAATGTACAAATATTCCTCTAAAATAAGCCGAACTACGAATTCCGATTTACTCACCTGTTATCAGGAGAGAACGCAGGACTGCATCTTTTAGCCCAGCACTGGCCCAAAAAAGTAATTCTAAGCGTACTTACCAGTAACTTGTATTTCCTTCCATAGGAATCCATTGTGTGGTTTTCAGCAGAAAAGTTTCTAAGTGTCCAATTTTGAAACGTACAAATATTCCTCTAAAATGAGCCGAACTACAAATTCCGATTTACTCACCTGTTATCAGGAGAGAACCTAGGGCTGCATCTTTTAGCCCAGCACTGACCCTGAAAAGTAATTATAAGCGTACTTACCAGTAACTTGTATTTCCTTCCATAGGAATCATTGTGTGGTTTTCACCAGAAAAGTTTCTAAGTGTCCATTTTTGAAATGTACAAATATTCCTCTAAAATTAGCCGAACAATGAATTTCGAATTACTCACCGGTCATCAAGAGAGAACCCAGTGCTGCATCTTTTAGACCAGCACTGACTCTGAAATGTAATTCTAAGCATACTTAACAGTAACTTGTATTTCCTTCCATAGGAATCCATTGTGTGGTTTTCACCAGAAAAGTTTGTAAGTGTCCAATTTTGAAACTTACAAATATTCCTCTAAAATCAGTTGAACTACGAATTCTGATTTACTCACCTGTTATCAGGAGAGAACCCAGGGCTGAATCTTTTAGCCCAGCACTGACCCTGAAAAGTAATTCTAAGAGTACTTACCAGCAACTTGTATTTCCTTCCACAGGAATAGATAGTGTGGTTTTCACCAGAAAAGTTTGTAAGTGTCCAATTTTGAAACGTACAAATATTCCTCTAAAATCAACCAAACTACGAATTCCGATTTACTCATCTGTTATCAGGAGAGAAACCAGGGCTGCATCTTTTAGCCCAGCACTGACCCTGAAAAGTAATTCTAAGAGTACTTACCAGTAACTTTTATTTCCTTCCATAGGAATAGATAGTGTGGTTTTCACCCCAAAAGTTTCTAAGTGTCCAATTTTGAAACGTACAAATATTCGTCTAAAATCAACCGAACTACGAATTCCGATTTACTCACCTGTTATCAAGAGAGAACCCAGGGCTGCATCTTTTAGCCCAGCACTGACCCTGAAAAGTAATTCTAAGCGTACTTACCAGTAACTTGTATTTCCTTCCATAGGAATCCATTGTGTGGTTTGCACCAGAAAAGTTTCTAAGTGTCCAATTTTGAAACGTACAAATATTTCTCTAAAATCAGTTGATCTACGAATTCCGATTTACTCATCTGTTATCAGGAGAGAACCCAGGGCTGCATCTTTTAGCCCAGCACTGACCCTGAAAAGTCATTCTAACCGTACTTATCAGTTACTTGTATTTACTTCCAAAGGAATCAAATGTGTGGTTTTCACCAGAAAAGTTTCTAAGTTTCCAATTTTGAAATGTAAAAATATTCCTCTAAAATAAGCCGAACTACGAATTCCGATTTACTCACCTGTTATCAGGAGAGAACCCAGGGCTGCATCTTTTAGCCCAGCACTGACCCTGAAAAGTAATTCTAAGCGTACTTACCAGTAACTTGTATTTTCTTCCATAGGAATCTATTGTGTGGTTATCACCAGAAAAGTTTCTAAGTGTCCATTTTTGAAACGTACAAATATTCCTCTAAAATCAGCCGAACAACGAATTCCGATTTACTCACCTGTTATCAGGAGAGAACCCAGGGCTGCATCTTTTAGCCCAGCACTGACCCTGAAAAGTAATTCTAAGAGTACTTACCAGTAACTTGTATTTCCTTCCATAGGAATAGATAGTGTGGTTTTCACCCAAAAAGTTTTTAAGTGTCCAATTTTGAAACATACAAATATTCCTCTAAAATCAGTTAAACTACGAATTCCGATTTACTCATCTGTTATCAGGAGAGAACCCAGGACTGCATCTTTTAGCCCAGCACTGACCTTGAAAAGTCATTCTAACCGTACTTACCAGTTACTTGTATTTACTTCCAAAGGAATCAAATGTGTGGTTTTCACCAGAAAAGTTTCTAAGTTTCCAATTTTGAAATGTACAAATATTCCTCTAAAATAAGCCGAACTACGAATTCCGATTTACTCACCTGTTATCAGGAGAGAACGCAGGACTGCATCTTTTAGCCCAGCACTGGCCCAAAAAAGTAATTCTAAGCGTACTTACCAGTAACTTTTATTTCCTTCCATAGGAATCCATTGTGTGGTTTTCAGCAGAAAAGTTTCTAAGTGTCCATTTTTGAAACGTACAAATATTCCTCTAAAATCAGCCGAACAATGAATTTCGAATTACTCACCGGTTATCAAGAGAGAACCCAGTGCTGCATCTTTTAGACCAGCACTGACTCTGAAATATAATTCTAAGCATACTTAACAGTAACTTGTATTTCCTTCCATAGCAATCCATTGTGTGGTTTTCACAAGAAAAGTTTCTAAGTTTCCAATTTTGAAATGTACAAATATTCCTCTAAAATAAGCCGAACTCCGAATTCCGATTTACTCACCTGTTATCAGGAGAGAACCCAGGGCTGAATCTTTTAGCCCAGCACTGACCCTGAAAAGTAATTCTAAGAGTACTTACCAGTAACTTGTATTTCCTTCCACAGGAATAGATAGTGTGGTTTTCACCAGAAAAGTTTGTAAGTGTCCAATTTTGAAACGTACAAATATTCCTCTAAAATCAACCGAACTACGAATTCCGATTTACTCATCTGTTATCAGGAGAGAAACCAGGGCTGCATCTTTTAGCCCAGCACTGACCCTGAAAAGTAATTCTAAGAGTACTTACCAGTAACTTGTATTTCCTTCCATAGGAATAGATAGTGTGGTTTTCACCAGAAAAGTTTGTAAATGTCCAATTTTGAAACGTACAAATATTCCTCTAAAATCAACCGAACTACGAATTCCGATTTACTCATCTGTTATCAGGAGAGAAACCAGGGCATCTTTTAGCCCAGCACTGACCCTGAAAAGTAATTCAAAGCGTACTTACCAGTAACTTGTATTTCCTTTCATAGGAATCCATTGTGTGGTTTTCACCAGAAAAGTTTCTAAGTGTCCATTTTTGAAACGTACAAATATTCCTCTAAAATCAGCCGAACAACGAATTCCGATTAACTCACCTGTTATCAGGAGAGAAACCAGGGCTGCATCTTTTAGCCCAGCACTGACCCTGAAAAGTAATTCAAAGCGTACTTACCAGTAACTTGTATTTCCTTCCATAGGAATCCATTGTGTGGTTTTCACCAGAAAAGTTTCTAAGTGTCCAATTTTGAAAAGTACAAATATTCCTCTAAAATCAGTTGAACTACGAATTCCGATTTACTCACCTGTTATCAGGAGAGAACCCAGGGCTGCATCTTTCAGTCCAGCACTGACCCTGAAAAGTAATTCTAAGAGTACTTACCAGTAACTTGTATTTCCTTCCATAGGAATAGATAGTGTGGTTTTCACCGGAAAAGTTTGTAAATGTCCAATTTTGAAACGTACAAATATTCCTCTAAAATCAACCGAACTACGAATTCCGATTTACTCATCTGTTATCAGGAGAGAATCCAGGGCTGCATCTTTTAGCCCAGCACTGACCCTGAAAAGTCATTCTAACCATACTTATCAGTTACTTGTATTTACTTCCAATGGAATCAAATGTGTGGTTTTCACCAGAAAAGTTTCTAAGTTTCCAATTTTGAAATGTACAAATATTCCTCTAAAATAAGCCGAACTACGAATTCCGATTTACTCACCTGTTATCAGGAGAGAACCCAGGGCTGCATCTTTTAGCCCAGCACTGACCCTGAAAAGTCATTCTAACCTTACTTACCAGTTACTTGTATTTACTTCCAAAGGAATCAAATGTGTGGTTTTCACCAGAAAAGTTTCTAAGTTTCCAATTTAGAAATGTACAAATATTCCTCTAAAATAAGCCGAACTACGAATTCCGATTTACTCACCTGTTATCAGGAGAGAACGCAGGACTGCATCTTTTAGCCCAGCACTGGCCCAAAAAAGTAATTCTAAGCGTACTTACCAGTAACTTGTATTTCCTTCCATAGGAATCCATTGTGTGGTTTTCAGCAGAAAAGTTTCTAAGTGTCCAATTTTGAAACGTACAAATATTCCTCTAAAATCAGCCGAACTAAAAATTCCGATTTACTCACCTGGTATCAGGAGAGAACCTAGGGCTGCATCTTTTAGCCCAGCACTGACCCTGAAAAGTAATTCTAAGCATACTTACCAGTAACTTGTATTTCCTTCCATAGGAATCATTGTGTGGTTTTCACCAGAAAAGTTTCTAAGTGTCCATTTTTGAAACGTTCAAATATTCCTCTAAAATCAGCCAACAATGAATTTCGAATTACTCACCGGTTATCAAGAGAGAACCCAGTGCTGCATCTTTTAGACCAGCACTGACTCTGAAATATAATTCTAAGCATACTTAACAGTAACTTGTATTTCCTTCCATAGCAATCCATTGTGTGGTTTTCACCAGAAAAGTTTCTAAGTGTCCAATTTTGAAAAGTACAAATATTCCTCTAAAATCAGTTGAACTACGAATTCCGATTTACTCACCTGTTATCAGGAGAGAACCCAGGGCTGCATCTTTCAGTCAAGCACTGACCCTGAAAAGTAATTCTAAGAGTACTTACCAGTTACTTGTATTTCCTTCCATAGGAATAGATAGTGTGGTTTTCACCAGAAAAGTTTGTAAATGTCCAATTTTGAAACGTACAAATATTCCTCTAAAATCAACCGAACTACGAATTCCGATTTACTCATCTGTTATCAGGAGAGAAACCAGGGCATCTTTTAGCCCAGCACTGACCCTGAAAAGTAATTCAAAGCGTACTTACCAGTAACTTGTATTTCCTTTCATAGGAATCCATTGTGTGGTTTTCACCAGAAAAGTTTCTAAGTGTCCATTTTTGAAACGTACAAATATTCCTCTAAAATCAGCCGAACAACGAATTCCGATTAACTCACCTGTTATCAGGAGAGAAACCAGGGCTGCATCTTTCAGTCCAGCACTGACCCTGAAAAGTAATTCTAAGAGTACTTACCAGTAACTTGTATTTCCTTCCATAGGAATAGATAGTGTGGTTTTCACCGGAAAAGTTTGTAAATGTCCAATTTTGAAACGTACAAATATTCCTCTAAAATCAACCGAACTACGAATTCCGATTTACTCATCTGTTATCAGGAGAGAAACCAGGGCATCTTTTAGCCCAGCACTGACCCTGAAAAGTAATTCAAAGCGTACTTACCAGTAACTTGTATTTCCTTTCATAGGAATCCATTGTGTGGTTTTCACCAGAAAAGTTTCTAAGTGTCCATTTTTGAAGCGTACAAATATTCCTCTAAAATCAGCCGAACAACGAATTCCGATTTACTCACCTGTTATCAGGAGAGAAACCAGGGCTGCATCTTTTAGCCCAGCACTGACCCTGAAAAGTAATTCAAAGCGTACTTACCAGTAACTTGTATTTCCTTCCATAGGAATCCATTGTGTGGTTTTCACCAGAAAAGTTTCTAAGTGTCCAATTTTGAAACGTACAAATATTCCTCTAAAATCAGTTGAACTACGAATTCTGATTTACTCACCTGTTATCAGGAGAGAACCCAGGGCTGCATCTTTTAGCCCAGCACTGACCCTGAAAAGTAATTCTAAGAGTACTTACCAGTAACTTGTATTTCCTTCCATAGGAATAGATAGTGTGGTTTTCACCCAAAAAGTTTCTAAGTGTCCAATTTTGAAACCTACAAATATTCCTCTAAAATCAGTTGAACTACGAATTCCGATTTACTCATCTGTTATCAGGAGAGAATCCAGGGCTGCATCTTTTAGCCCAGCACTGACCCTGAAAAGTCATTCTATCCGTACTTATCAGTTACTTGTATTTACTTCCAAAGGAATCAAATGTGTGGTTTTCACCAGAAAAGTTTCTAAGTTTCCAATTTTGAAATGTACAAATATTCCTCTAAAATAAGCCGAACTCCGAATTCCGATTTACTCACCTGTTATCAGGAGACAACCCAGGGCTGAATCTTTTAGCCCAGCACTGACCCTGAAAAGTAATTCTAAGAGTACTTACCAGTAACTTGTATTTCCTTCCACAGGAATAGATAGTGTGGTTTTCACCAGAAAAGTTTCTAAGTGTCCAATTTTGAAACGTACAAATATTCGTCTAAAATCAACCGACCTACGAATTCCGATTTACTCACATGTTATCAAGAGAGAACCCAGGGCTGCATCTTTTAGCCCAGCACTGACCCTGAAAAGTAATTCTAAGCGTACTTACCAGTAACTTGTATTTCCTTCCATAGGAATCCATTGTGTGGTTTTCAGCAGAAAAGTTTCTAAGTGTCCAATTTTGAAACGTACAAATATTCCTCTAAAATCAGCCAAACTACAAATTCCGATTTACTCACCTGTTATCAGGAGAGAACCTAGGGCTGCATCTTTTAGCCCAGCACTGACCCTGAAAAGTAATTCTAAGCGTACTTACCAGTAACTTGTATTTCCTTCCATAGGAATCATTGTGTGGTTTTCACCAGAAAAGTTTCTAAGTGTCCATTTTTGAAACGTACAAATATTCCTCTAAAATCAGCCGAACAATGAATTTCGAATTACTCACCGGTTATCAAGAGAGAACCCAGTGCTGCATCTTTTAGACCAGCACTGACCCTGAAAAGTAATTCTAAGCATACTTAACAGTAACTTGTATTTCCTTCCATAGCAATCCATTGTGTGGTTTTCACCAGAAAAGTTTCTAAGTTTCCAATTTTGAAATGTACACATATTCCTCTAAAATAAGCCGAAATACGAATTCCGATTTACTCACCTGTGATCAGGAGAGAACCCAGGGCTGCATCTTTTAGCCCAGCACTGACCCTGAAAAGTAATTCTAAGAGTACTTACCAGTAACTTGTATTTCCTTCCACAGGAATAGATAGTGTGGTTTTCACCAGAAAAGTTTGTAAGTGTCCAATTTTGAAACGTGCAAATATTCCTCTAAAATCAACCGAACTACGAATTCCGATTTACTCATCTGTTATCAGGAGAGAAACCAGGGCTGCATCTTTTAGCCCAGCACTGACCCTGAAAAGTAATTCTAAGAGTACTTACCAGTAACTTGTATTTCCTTCCATAGGAATAGATAGTGTGGTTTTCACCCAAAAAGTTTCTAAGTGTCCAATTTTGAAACGTACAAATAATCGTCTAAAATCAACCGACCTACGAATTCCGATTTACTCACATGTTATCAAGAGAGAACCCAGGGCTGCATCTTTTAGCCCAGCACTGACCCTGAAAAGTAATTCTAAGCGTACTTACCAGTAACTTGTATTTCCTTCCATAGGAATCCATTGTGTGGTTTGCACCAGAAAAGTTTCTAAGTGTCCAATTTTGAAACGTACAAATATTCCTCTAAAATCAGTTGAACTACGAATTCCGATTTACTCATCTGTTATCAGGAGAGAACCCAGGGCTGCATCTTTTAGCCCAGCACTGACCCTGAAAAGTCATTCTAACCGTACTTATCAGTTACTTGTATTTACTTCCAAAGGAATCAAATGTGTGGTTTTCACCAGAAAAGTTTCTAAGTTTCCAATTTTGAAATGTACAAATATTCCTCTAAAATAAGCCGAACTACGAATTCCGATTTACTCACCTGTTATCAGGAGAGAACGCAGGACTGCATCTTTTAGCCCAGCACTGGCCCAAAAAAGTAATTCTAAGCGTACTTACCAGTAACTTGTATTTCCTTCCATAGGAATCCATTGTGTGGTTTTCAGCAGAAAAGTTTCTAAGTGTCCAATTTTGAAACGTACAAATATTCCTCTAAAATGAGCCGAACTACAAATTCCGATTTACTCACCTGTTATCAGGAGAGAACCTAGGGCTGCATCTTTTAGCCCAGCACTGACCCTGAAAAGTAATTCTAAGCGTACTTACCAGTAACTTGTATTTCCTTCCATAGGAATCATTGTGTGGTTTTCACCAGAAAAGTTTCTAAGTGTCCATTTTTGAAATGTACAAATATTCCTCTAAAATTAGCCGAACAATGAATTTCGAATTACTCACCGGTTATCAAGAGAGAACCCAGTGCTGCATCTTTTAGACCAGCACTGACTCTGAAATGTAATTCTAAGCATACTTAACAGTAACTTGTATTTCCTTCCATAGGAATCCATTGTGTGGTTTTCACCAGAAAAGTTTGTAAGTGTCCAATTTTGAAACTTACAAATATTCCTCTAAAATCAGTTGAACTACGAATTCTGATTTACTCACCTGTTATCAGGAGAGAACCCAGGGCTGAATCTTTTAGCCCAGCACTGACCCTGAAAAGTAATTCTAAGAGTACTTACCAGCAACTTGTATTTCCTTCCACATGAATAGATAGTGTGGTTTTCACCAGAAAACTTTGTAAGTGTCCAATTTTGAAACGTACAAATATTCCTCTAAAATCAACCAAACTACGAATTCCGATTTACTCATCTGTTATCAGGAGAGAAACCAGGGCTGCATCTTTTAGCCCAGCACTGACCCTGAAAAGTAATTCTAAGAGTACTTACCAGTAACTTTTATTTCCTTCCATAGGAATAGATAGTGTGGTTTTCACCCCAAAAGTTTCTAAGTGTCCAATTTTGAAACGTACAAATATTAGTCTAAAATCAACCGAACTACGAATTCCAATTTACTCACCTGTTATCAAGAGAGAACCCAGGGCTGCATCTTTTAGCCCAGCACTGACCCTGAAAAGTAATTCTAAGCGTACTTACCAGTAACTTGTATTTCCTTCCATAGGAATCCATTGTGTGGTTTGCACCAGAAAAGTTTCTAAGTGTCCAATTTTGAAACGTACAAATATTCCTCTAAAATCAGTTGAACTACGAATTCCGATTTACTCATCTGTTATCAGGAGAGAACCCAGGGCTGCATCTTTTAGCCCAGCACTGACCCTGAAAAGTCATTCTAACCATACTTATCAGTTACTTGTATTTACTTCCAAAGGAATCAAATGTGTGGTTTTCACCAGAAAAGTTTCTAAGTTTCCAATTTTGAAATGTACAAATATTCCTCTAAAATAAGCCGAACTACGAATTCCGATTTACTCACCTGTTATCAGGAGAGAACCCAGGGCTGCATCTTTTAGCCCAGCACTGACCCTGAAAAGTAATTCTAAGCGTACTTACCAGTAACTTGTATTTTCTTCCATAGGAATCTATTGTGTGGTTATCACCAGAAAAGTTTCTAAGTGTCCATTTTTGAAACGTACAAATATTCCTCTAAAATCAGCCGAACAACGAATTCCGATTTACTCACCTGTTATCAGGAGAGAACCCAGGGCTGCATCTTTTAGCCCAGCACTGACCCTGAAAAGTAATTCTAAGAGTACTTACCAGTAACTTGTATTTCCTTCCATAGGAATAGATAGTGTGGTTTTCACCCAAAAAGTTTTTAAGTGTCCAATTTTGAAACGTACAAATATTCCTCTAAAATCAGTTAAACTACGAATTCCGATTTACTCATCTGTTATCAGGAGAGAACCCAGGACTGCATCTTTTAGCCCAGCACTGACCTTGAAAAGTCATTTTAACCGTACTTACCAGTTACTTGTATTTACTTCCAAAGGAATCAAATGTGTGGTTTTCACCAGAAAAGTTTCTAAGTTTCCAATTTTGAAATGTACAAATATTCCTCTAAAATAAGCCGAACTACGAATTCCGATTTACTCACCTGTTATCAGGACAGAACGCAGGACTGCATCTTTTAGCCCAGCACTGGCCCAAAAAAGTAATTCTAAGCGTACTTACCAGTAACTTTTATTTCCTTCCATAGGAATCCATTGTGTGGTTTTCAGCAGAAAAGTTTCTAAGTGTCCATTTTTGAAACGTACAAATATTCCTCTAAAATCAGCCGAACAATGAATTTCGAATTACTCACCGGTTATCAAGAGAGAACCCAGTGCTGCATCTTTTAGACCAGCACTGACTCTGAAATATAATTCTAAGAATACTTAACAGTAACTTGTATTTCCTTCCATAGCAATCCATTGTGTGGTTTTCACAAGAAAAGTTTCTAAGTTTCCAATTTTGAAATGTACAAATATTCCTCTAAAATAAGCCGAACTCCGAATTCCGATTTACTCACCTGTTATCAGGAGAGAACCCAGGGCTGAATCTTTTAGCCCAGCACTGACCCTGAAAAGTAATTCTAAGAGTACTTACCAGTAACTTGTATTTCCTTCCACAGGAATAGATAGTGTGGTTTTCACCAGAAAAGTTTGTAAGTGTCCAATTTTGAAACGTACAAATATTCCTCTAAAATCAACCGAACTACGAATTCCGATTTACTCATCTGTTATCAGGAGAGAAACCAGGGCTGCATCTTTTAGCCCAGCACTGACCCTGAAAAGTAATTCTAAGAGTACTTACCAGTAACTTGTATTTCCTTCCATAGGAATAGATAGTGTGGTTTTCACCCAAAAAGTTTCTAAGTGTCCAATTTTGAAACGTACAAATATTCGTCTAAAATCAACCGACCTACGAATTCCGATTTACTCACATGTTATCAAGAGAGAACCCAGGGCTGCATCTTTTAGCCCAGCACTGACCCTGAAAAGTACTTCTAAGCGTACTTACCAGTAACTTGTATTTCCTTCCATAGGAATCCATTGTGTGGTTTTCAGCAGAAAAGTTTCTAAGTGTCCAATTTTGAAACGTACAAATATTCCTCTAAAATCAGCCAAACTACAAATTCTGATTTACTCACCTGTTATCAGGAGAGAACCTAGGGCTGCATCTTTTAGCCCAGCACTGACCCTGAAAAGTAATTCTAAGCGTACTTACCAGTAACTTGTATTTCCTTCCATAGGAATCATTGTGTGGTTTTCACCAGAAAAGTTTCTAAGTGTCCATTTTTGAAACGTACAAATATTCCTGTAAAATCAGCCGAACAATGAATTTCGAATTACTCACCGGTTATCAAGAGAGAACCCAGTGCTGCATCTTTTAGACCAGCACTGACCCTGAAAAGTAATTCTAAGCATACTTAACAGTAACTTGTATTTCCTTCCATAGCAATCCATTGTGTGGTTGTCACCAGAAAAGTTTCTAAGTTTCCAATTTTGAAATGTACACATATTCCTCTAAAATAAGCCGACATACGAATTCCGATTTACTCACCTGTGATCAGGAGAGAACCCAGGGCTGAATCTTTTAGCCCAGCACTGACCCTGAAAAGTAATTCTAAGAGTACTTACCAGTAACTTGTATTTCCTTCCACAGGAATAGATAGTGTGGTTTTCACCAGAAAAGTTTGTAAGTGTCCAATTTTGAAACGTGCAAATATTCCTCTAAAATCAACCGAACTACGAATTCCGATTTACTCACATGTTATCAAGAGAGAACCCAGGGCTGCTTCTTTTAGCCCAGCACTGACCCTGAAAAGTAATTCCAAGCGTACTTACCAGTAACTTGTATTTCCTTCCATAGGAATCCATTGTGTGGTTTGCACCAGAAAAGTTTCTAAGTGTCCAATTTTGAAACGTACAAATATTCCTCTAAAATCAGTTGAACTACGAATTCCGATTTACTCATCTGTTATCAGGAGAGAACCCAGGGCTGCATCTTTTAGCCCAGCACTGACCCTGAAAAGTCATTCTAACCGTACTTATCAGTTACTTGTATTTACTTCCAAAGGAATCAAATGTGTGGTTTTCACCAGAAAAGTTTCTAAGTTTCCAATTTTGAAATGTACAAATATTCCTCTAAAATAAGCCGAACTACGAATTCCGATTTACTCACCTGGTATCAGGAGAGAACGCAGGACTGCATCTTTTAGCCCAGCACTGGCCCAAAAAAGTAATTCTAAGCGTACTTACCAGTAACTTGTATTTCCTTCCATAGGAATCCATTGTGTGGTTTTCAGCAGAAAAGTTTCTAAGTGTCCAATTTTGAAACGTACAAATATTCCTCTAAAATGAGCCGAACTACAAATTCTGATTTACTCACCTGTTATCAGGAGAGAACCTAGGGCTGCATCTTTTAGCCCAGCACTGACCCTGAAAAGTAATTCTAAGCGTACTTACCAGTAACTTGTATTTCCTTCCATAGGAATCATTGTGTGGTTTTCACCAGAAAAGTTTCTAAGTGTCCATTTTTGAAATGTACAAATATTCCTCTAAAATCAGCCGAACAATGAATTTCGAATTACTCACCGGTTATCAAGAGAGAACCCAGTGCTGCATCTTTTAGACCAGCACTGACTCTGAAATGTAATTCTAAGCACACTTAACAGTAACTTGTATTTCCTTCCATAGGAATCCATTGTGTGGTTTTCACCAGAAAAGTTTTTAAGTGTCCAATTTTGAAACTTACAAATATTCCTCTACAATCAGTTGAACTACGAATTCTGATTTACTCACCTGTTATCAGGAGAGAACCCAGGGCTGAATCTTTTAGCCCAGCACTGACCCTGAAAAGTAATTCTAAGAGTACTTACCAGTAACTTGTATTTCCTTCCACAGGAATAGATAGTGTGGTTTTCACCAGAAAAGTTTGTAAGTGTCCAATTTTGAAACGTACAAATATTCCTCTAAAATCAACCAAACTACGAATTCCGATTTACTCATCTGTTATCAGGAGAGAAACCAGGGCTGCATCTTTTAGCCCAGCACTTACCCTGAAAAGTAATTCTAAGAGTACTTACCAGTAACTTGTATTTCCTTCCATAGGAATAGATAGTGTGGTTTTCACCCCAAAAGTTTCTAAGTGTCCAAGTTTGAAACGTACAAATATTCGTCTAAAATCAACCGAACTACGAATTCCGATTTACTCACCTGTTATCAAGAGAGAACCCAGGGCTGCATCTTTTAGCCCAGCACTGACCCTGAAAAGTAATTCTAAGCGTACTTACCAGTAACTTGTATTTCCTTCCATAGGAATCCATTGTGTGGTTTGCACCAGAAAAGTTTCTAAGTGTCCAATTTTGAAACGTACAAATATTCCTCTAAAATCAGTTGAACTACGAATTCCGATTTACTCATCTGTTATCAGGAGAGAACCCAGGGCTGCATCTTTTAGCCCAGCACTGACCCTGAAAAGTCATTCTAACCGTACTTACCAGTAACTTGTATTTCCTTCCATAGGAATCCATTGTGTGGTTTGCACCAGAAAAGTTTCTAAGTGTCCAATTTTGAAACGTACAAATATTCCTCTAAAATCAGTTGAACTACGAATTCCGATTTACTCAACTGTTATCAGGAGAGAACCCAGGGCTGCATCTTTTATCCCAGCACTGACCCTGAAAAGTCATTCTAACCGTACTTATCAGTTACTTGTATTTACTTCCAAAGGAATCAAATGTGTGGTTTTCACCAGAAAAGTTTCTAAGTTTCCAATTTTGAAATGTACAAATATTCCTCTAAAATAAGCCGAACTACGAATTCCGATTTACTCACCTGTTATCAGGAGAGAACCCAGGGCTGCATCTTTTAGCCCAGCACTGACCCTGAAAAGTAATTCTAAGCGTACTTACCAGTAACTTGTATTTTCTTCCATAGGAATCTATTGTGTGGTTATCACCAGAAAAGTTTCTAAGTGTCCATTTTTGAAACGTACAAATATTCCTCTAAAATCAGCCGAACAACGAATTCCGATTTACTCACCTATTATCAGGAGAGAACCCAGGGCTGCATCTTTTAGCCCAGCACTGACCCTGAAAAGTAATTCTAAGAGTACTTACCAGTAACTTGTATTTCCTTCCATAGGAATAGATAGTGTGGTTTTCACCCAAAAAGTTTTTAAGTGTCCAATTTTGAAACGTACAAATATTCCTCTAAAATCAGTTGAACTACGAATTCCGATTTACTCATCTGTTATCAGGAGAGAACCCAGGACTGCATCTTTTAGCCCAGCACTGACCTTGAAAAGTCATTCTAACCGTACTTACCAGCTACTTGTATTTACTTCCAAAGTAATCAAATGTGTGGTTTTCACCAGAAAAGTTTCTAAGTTTCCAATTTTGAAATGTACAAATATTCCTCTAAAATAAGCCGAACTACGAATTCCGATTTACTCACCTGTTATCAGGAGAGAACGCAGGACTGCATCTTTTAGCCCAGCACTGGCCCAAAAAAGTAATTCTAAGCGTACTTACCAGTAACTTTTATTTCCTTCCATAGGAATCCATTGTGTGGTTTTCAGCAGAAAAGTTTCTAAGTGTCCATTTTTGAAACGTACAAATATTCCTCTAAAATCAGCCGAACAATGAATTTCGAATTACTCACCTGTTATCAAGAGAGAACCCGGTGCTGATTCTTTTAGCCCAGCACTGACCCTGAAAAGTAATTCAAAGCGTACTTACCAGTAACTTGTATTTCCTTCCATAGGAATCCATTGTGTGGTTTTCACCAGAAAAGTTTCTAAGTGTCCAATTTTGAAAAGTACAAATATTCCTCTAAAATCAGTTGAACTACGAATTCCGATTTACTCAGCTGTTATCAGGAGAGAACCCAGGGCTGCATCTTTCAGTCCAGCACTGACCCTGAAAAGTAATTCTAAGAGTACTTACCAGTAACTTGTATTTCCTTCCATAGGAATAGATAGTGTGGTTTTCACCAGAAAAGTTTGTAAATGTCCAATTTTGAAACGTACAAATATTCCTCTAAAATCAACCGAACTACGAATTCCGATTTACTCATCTGTTATCAGGAGAGAAACCAGGGCATCTTTTAGCCCAGCACTGACCCTGAAAAGTAATTCAAAGCGTACTTACCAGTAACTTGTATTTCCTTTCATAGGAATCAATTGTGTGGTTTTCACCAGAAAAGTTTCTAAGTGTCCATTTTTGAAACGTACAAATATTCCTCTAAAATCAGCCGAACAACGAATTACGATTTACTCACCTGTTATCAGGAGAGAAACCAGGGCTGCATCTTTTAGCCCAGCACTGACCCTGAAAAGTAATTCAAAGCGTACTTACCAGTAACTTGTATTTCCTTCCATAGGAATCCATTGTGTGGTTTTCACCAGAAAAGTTTCTAAGTGTCCAATTTTGAAACGTACAAATATTCCTCTAAAATCAGTTGAACTACGAATTCCGATTTACTCACCTGTTAACAGGAGAGAACCCAGGGCTGCATCTTTTAGCCCAGCACTGACCCTGAAAAGTAATTCTAAGAGTACTTACCAGTAACTTGTATTTCCGTCCATAGGAATAGATAGTGTGGTTTTCACCCAAAAAGTTTCTAAGTGTCCAATTTTGAAACGTCCAAATATTCCTCTAAAATCAGTTGAACTACAAATTCCGATTTACTCATCTGTTATCAGGAGAGAATCCAGGGCTGCATCTTTTAGCCCAGCACTGACCCTGAAAAGTCATTCTAACCGTACTTATCAGTTACTTGTATTTACTTCCAAAGGAATCAAATGTGTGGTTTTCACCAGAAAAGTTTCTAAGTTTCCAATTTTGAAATGTACAAATATTCCTCTAAAATAAGCCGAACTACGAATTCCGATTTACTCACCTGTTCTCAGGAGAGAACCCAGGGCTGCATCTTTTAGCCCAGCACTGACCCTGAAAAATAATTCTAAGCGTACTTACCAGTAACTTGTATTTTCTTCCATAGGAATCTATTGTGTGGTTATCACCAGAAAAGTTTCTAAGTGTCCATTTTTGAAACGTACAAATATTCCTCTAAAATCAGCCGAACAACGAATTCCGATTTACTCACCTGTTATCAGGAGAGAACCCAGGGCTGCATCTTTTAGCCCAGCACTGACCCTGAAAAGTAATTCTAAGAGTACTTACCAGTAACTTGTATTTCCTTCCATAGGAATAGATAGTGTGGTTTTCACCCAAAAAGTTTCTAAGTGTCCAATTTTGAAACGTACAAATATTCCTCTAAAATCAGTTGAACTACGAATTCCGATTTACTCACCTGTTATCAGGAAAGAACCTAGGGCTGCATCTTTTAGCCCAGTACTGACCCTGAAAAGTAATTCTAAGCGTACTTACCAGTAACTTGTATTTCCTTCCATAGGAATCATTGTGTGGTTTTCACCAGAAAAGTTTCTAAGTGTCCATTTTTGAAACGTACAAATATTCCTCTAAAATCAGCCGAACAATGAATTTCGAATTACTCACTGGTTATCAAGAGAGAACCCAGTGCTGCATCTTTTAGACCAGCACTGACTCTGAAATGTAATTCTAAGCATACTTAACAGTAACTTGTATTTCCTTCCATAGCAATCCATTGTGTGGTTTTCACCAGAAAAGTTTCTAAGTTTCTAATTTTGAAATGTACATATATTTCTCTAAAATAAGCCGAACTACGAATTCCGATTTACTCACCTGTTATCAGGAGAGAACCCAGGGCTGAATCTTTTAGCCCAGCACTGACCCTGAAAAGTAATTCTAAGAGTACTTACCAGTAACTTGTATTTCCTTCCACAGGAATAGATAGTGTGGTTTTCACCAGAAAAGTTTGTAAGTGTCCAATTTTGAAACGTACAAATATTCCTCTAAAATCAACCGAACTACGAATTCCGATTTACTCATCTGTTATCAGGAGAGAAACCAGGGCTGCATCTTTTAGCCCAGCACTGACCCTGAAAAGTAATTCTAAGAGCACTTACCAGTAACTTGTATTTCCTTCCATAGGAATAGATAGTGTGGTTTTCACCCAAAAAGTTTCTAAGTGTCCAATTTTGAAACGTACAAATATTCGTCTAAAATTAACCGAACTACGAATTCTGATTTACTCACCTGTTATCAAGAGAGAACCCAGGGCTGCATCTTTTAGCCCAGCACTGACCCTGAAAAGTAATTCTAAGCGTACTTACCAGTAACTTGTATTTCCTTCCATAGGAATCCATTGTGTGGTTTGCACCAGAAAAGTTTCTAAGTGTCCAATTTTGAAACGTACAAATATTCCTCTAAAATCAGTTGAACTACGAATTCCGATTTACTCATCTGTTATCAGGAGAGAACCCAGGGCTGCATCTTTTATCCCAGCACTGACCCTGAAAAGTCATTCTAACGGTACTTATCAGTTACTTGTATTTACTTCCAAAGGAATCAAATGTGTGGTTTTCACCAGAAAAGTTTCTAAGTTTCCAATTTTGAAATGTACAAATATTCCTCTAAAATAAGCCGAACTACGAATTCCGATTTACTCACCTGTTATCAGGAGAGAACGCAGGACTGCATCTTTTAGCCCAGCACTGGCCCAAAAAAGTAATTCTAAGCGTACTTACCAGTAACTTGTATTTCCTTCCATAGGAATCCATTGTGTGGTTTTCAGCAGAAAAGTTTCTAAGTGTCCAATTTTGAAACGTACAAATATTCCTCTAAAATCAGCCAGACTACAAATTCCGATTTACTCACCTGTTATCAGGAGAGAACCTAGGGCTGCATCTTTTAGCCCAGCGCTGACCCTGAAAAGTAATTCTAAGCGTACTTACCAGTAACTTGTATTTCCTTCCATAGGAATCATTGTGTGGTTTGCACCAGAAAAGTTTCTAAGTGTCCAATTTTGAAACGTACAAATATTCCTCTAAAATCAGTTGAACTACGAATTCCGATTTACTCATCTGTTATCAGGAGAGAACCCAGGGCTGCATCTTTTATCCCAGCACTGACCCTGAAAAGTCATTCTAACGGTACTTATCAGTTACTTGTATTTACTTCCAAAGGAATCAAATGTGTGGTTTTCACCAGAAAAGTTTCTAAGTTTCCAATTTTGAAATGTACAAATATTCCTCTAAAATAAGCCGAACTACGAATTCCGATTTACTCACCTGTTATCAGGAGAGAACCCAGGGCTGCATCTTTTAGCCCAGCACTGACCCTGAAAAGTAATTCTAAGCGTACTTACCAGTAACTTGTATTTTCTTCCATAGGAATCTATTGTGTGGTTATCACCAGAAAAGTTTCTAAGTGTCCATTTTTGAAACGTACAAATATTCCTCTAAAATCAGCCGAACAACGAATTCCGATTTACTCACCTGTTATCAGGAGAGAACCCAGGGCTGCATCTTTTAGCCCAGCACTGACCCTGAAAAGTAATTCTAAGAATACTTACCAGTAACTTGTATTTCCTTCCATAGGAATAGATAGTGTGGTTTTCACCCAAAAAGTTTCTAAGTGTCCAATTTTGAAACCTACAAATATTCCTCTAAAATCAGTTGAACTACGAATTCCGATTTACTCATCTGTTATCAGGAGAGAATCCAGGGCTGCATCTTTTAGCCCAGCACTGACCCTGAAAAGTCATTCTAACCGTACTTATCAGTTACTTGTATTTACTTCCAAAGGAATCAAATGTGTGGTTTTCACCAGAAAAGTTTCTAAGTTTCCAATTTTGAAATGTACAAATATTCCTCTAAAATAAGCCGAACTACGAATTCCGATTTACTCACCTGTTATCAGGAGAGAACCCAGGGCTGCATCTTTTAGCCCAGCACTGACCCTGAAAAGTCATTCTAACCTTACTTACCAGTTACTTGTATTTACTTCCAAAGGAATCAAATATGTGGTTTTCACCAGAAAAGTTTCTAAGTTTCCAATTTAGAAATGTACAAATATTCCTCTAAAATAAGCCGAACTACGAATTCCGATTTACTCACCTGTTATCAGGAAAGAAAGCAGGACTGCATCTTTTAGCCCAGCACTGGCCCAAAAAAGTAATTCTAAGCGTACTTACCAGTAACTTGTATTTCCTTCCATAGGAATCCATTGTGTGGTTTTCAGCAGAAAAGTTTCTCAGTGTCCAATTTTGAAACGTACAAATATTCCCCTAAAATCAGCCGAACTAAAAATTCCGATTTACTCACCTGGTATCAGGAGAGAACCTAGGGCTGCATCTTTTAGCCCAGCACTGACCCTGAAAAGTAATTCTAAGCGTACTTACCAGTAACTTGTATTTCCTTCCATAGGAATCATTGTGTGGTTTTCACCAGAAAAGTTTTTAAGTGTCCATTTTTGAAACGTACAAATATTCCTCTAAAATCAGCCGAACAATGAATTTCAAATTACTCACCGGTTATCAAGAGAGAACCCAGTGCTGCATCTTTTAGACCAGCACTGACTCTGAAATATAATTCTAAGCATACTTAACAGTAACTTGTATTTCCTTCCATAGGAATAGATAGTGTGGTTTTCACCAGAAAAGTTTCTAAGTGTCCAATTTTGAAACGTACAAATATTCGTCTAAAATCAACCGACCTACGAATTCCGATTTACTCACATGTTATCAAGAGAGAACCCAGGGCTGCATCTTTTAGCCCAGCACTGACCCTGAAAAGTAATTCTAAGCGTACTTACCAGTAACTTGTATTTCCTTCCATAGGAATCCATTGTGTGGTTTTCAGCAGAAAAGTTTCTAAGTGTCCAATTTTGAAACGTACAAATATTCCTCTAAAATCAGCCAAACTACAAATTCCGATTTACTCACCTGTTATCAGGAGAGAACCCAGGGCTGCATCTTTTAGCCCAGCACTGACCCTGAAAAGTAATTCTAAGAGTACTTACCAGTAACTTGTATTTCCTTCCATAGGAATAGATAGTGTGGTTTTCACCCAAAAAGTTTTTAAGTGTCCAATTTTGAAACGTACAAATATTCCTCTAAAATCAGTTGAACTACGAATTCCGATTTACTCATCTGTTATCAGGAGAGAACCCAGGACTGCATCTTTTAGCCCAGCACTGACCTTGAAAAGTCATTCTAACCGTACTTACCAGCTACTTGTATTTACTTCCAAAGGAATCAAATGTGTGGTTTTCACCAGAAAAGTTTCTAAGTTTCAAATTTTGAAATGTACAAATATTCCTCTAAAATAAGCCGAACTACGAATTCCGATTTACTCACCTGTTATCAGGAGAGAACGCAGGACTGCATCTTTTAGCCCAGCACTGGCCCAAAAAAGTAATTCTAAGCGTACTTACCAGTAACTTTTATTTCCTTCCATAGGAATCCATTGTGTGGTTTTCAGCAGAAAAGTTTCTAAGTGTCCATTTTTGAAACGTACAAATATTCCTCTAAAATCAGCCGAACAATGAATTTCGAATTACTCACCTGTTATCAAGAGAGAACCCGGTGCTGATTCTTTTAGCCCAGCACTGACCCTGAAAAGTAATTCAAAGCGTACTTACCAGTAACTTGTATTTCCTTCCATAGGAATCCATTGTGTGGTTTTCACCAGAAAAGTTTCTAAGTGTCCAATTTTGAAAAGTACAAATATTCCTCTAAAATCAGTTGAACTACGAATTCCGATTTACTCACCTGTTATCAGGAGAGAACCCAGGGCTGCATCTTTCAGTCCAGCACTGACCCTGAAAAGTAATTCTAAGAGTACTTACCAGTAACTTGTATTTCCTTCCATAGGAATAGATAGTGTGGTTTTCACCAGAAAAGTTTGTAAATGTCCAATTTTGAAACGTACAAATATTCCTCTAAAATCAACCGAACTACGAATTCCGATTTACTCATCTGTTATCAGGAGAGAAACCAGGGCATCTTTTAGCCCAGCACTGACCCTGACAAGTAATTCAAAGCGTACTTACCAGTAACTTGTATTTCCTTTCATAGGAATCCATTGTGTGGTTTTCACCAGAAAAGTTTCTAAGTGTCCATTTTTGAAACGTACAAATATTCCTCTAAAATCAGCCGAACAACGAATTCCGATTTACTCACCTGTTATCAGGAGAGAAACCAGGGCTGCATCTTTTAGCCCAGCACTGACCCTGAAAAGTAATTCAAAGCGTACTTACCAGTAACTTGTATTTCCTTCCATAGGAATCCATTGTGTGGTTTTCACCAGAAAAGTTTCTAAGTGTCCAATTTTGAAACGTACAAATATTCCTCTAAAATCAGTTGAACTACGAATTCCGATTTACTCACCTGTTAACAGGAGAGAACCCAGGGCTGCATCTTTTAGCCCAGCACTGACCCTGAAATGTAATTCTAAGAGTACTTACCAGTAACTTGTATTTCCGTCCATAGGAATAGATAGTGTGGTTTTCACCCAAAAAGTTTCTAAGTGTCCAATTTTGAAACGTCCAAATATTCCTCTAAAATCAGTTGAACTACAAATTCCGATTTACTCATCTGTTATCAGGAGAGAATCCAGGGCTGCATCTTTTAGCCCAGCACTGACCCTGAAAAGTCATTCTAACCGTACTTATCAGTTACTTGTATTTACTTCCAAAGGAATCAAATGTGTGGTTTTCACCAGAAAAGTTTCTAAGTTTCCAATTTTGAAATGTACAAATATTCCTCTAAAATAAGCCGAACTACGAATTCCGATTTACTCACCTGTTCTCAGGAGAGAACCCAGGGCTGCATCTTTTAGCCCAGCACTGACCCTGAAAAATAATTCTAAGCGTACTTACCAGTAACTTGTATTTTCTTCCATAGGAATCTATTGTGTGGTTATCACCAGAAAAGTTTCTAAGTGTCCATTTTTGAAACGTACAAATATTCCTCTAAAATCAGCCGAACAACGAATTCCGATTTACTCACCTGTTATCAGGAGAGAACCCAGGGCTGCATCTTTTAGCCCAGCACTGACCCTGAAAAGTAATTCTAAGAGTACTTACCAGTAACTTGTATTTCCTTCCATAGGAATAGATAGTGTGGTTTTCACCCAAAAAGTTTCTAAGTGTCCAATTTTGAAACGTACAAATATTCCTCTAAAATCAGTTGAACTACGAATTCCGATTTACTCACCTGTTATCAGGAAAGAACCTAGGGCTGCATCTTTTAGCCCAGTACTGACCCTGAAAAGTAATTCTAAGCGTACTTACCAGTAACTTGTATTTCCTTCCATAGGAATCATTGTGTGGTTTTCACCAGAAAAGTTTCTAAGTGTCCATTTTTGAAACGTACAAATATTCCTCTAAAATCAGCCGAACAATGAATTTCGAATTACTCACCGGTTATCAAGAGAGAACCCAGTGCTGCATCTTTTAGACCAGCACTGACTCTAAAATGTAATTCTAAGCATACTTAACAGTAACTTGTATTTCCTTCCATAGCAATCCATTGTGTGGTTTTCACCAGAAAAGTTTCTAAGTTTCCAATTTTGAAATGTACAAATATTCCTCTAAAATAAGCCGAACTACGAATTCCGATTTACTCACCTGTTATCAGGAGAGAACCCAGGGCGGAATCTTTTAGCCCAGCACTGACCCTGAAAAGTAATTCTAAGAGTACTTACCAGTAACTTGTATTTCCTTCCACAGGAATAGATAGTGTGGTTTTCACCAGAAAAGTTTGTAAGTGTCCAATTTTGAAACGTACAAATATTCCTCTAAAATCAACCGAACTACGAATTCCGATTTACTCATCTGTTATCAGGAGAGAAACCAGGGCTGCATCTTTTAGCCCAGCACTGACCCTGAAAAGTAATTCTAAGAGCACTTACCAGTAACTTGTATTTCCTTCCATAGGAATAGATAGTGTGGTTTTCACCCAAAAAGTTTCTAAGTGTCCAATTTTGAAACGTACAAATATTCGTCTAAAATTAACCGAACTACGAATTCTGATTTACTCACCTGTTATCAAGAGAGAACCCAGGGCTGCATCTTTTAGCCCAGCACTGACCCTGAAAAGTAATTCTAAGCGTACTTACCAGTAACTTGTATTTCCTTCCATAGGAATCCATTGTGTGGTTTGCACCAGAAAAGTTTCTAAGTGTCCAATTTTGAAACGTACAAATATTCCTCTAAAATCAGTTGAACTACGAATTCCGATTTACTCATCTGTTATCAGGAGAGAACCCAGGGCTGCATCTTTTATCCCAGCACTGACCCTGAAAAGTCATTCTAACGGTACTTATCAGTTACTTGTATTTACTTCCAAAGGAATCAAATGTATGGTTTTCACCAGAAAAGTTTCTAAGTTTCCAATTTTGAAATGTACAAATATTCCTCTAAAATAAGCCGAACTACGAATTCCGATTTACTCACCTGTTATCAGGAGAGAACGCAGGACTGCATCTTTTAGCCCAGCACTGGCCCAAAAAAGTAATTCTAAGCGTACTTACCAGTAACTTGTATTTCCTTCCATAGGAATCCATTGTGTGGTTTTCAGCAGAAAAGTTTCTAAGTGTCCAATTTTGAAACGTACAAATATTCCTCTAAAATCAGCCAGACTACAAATTCCGATTTACTCACCTGTTATCAGGAGAGAACCTAGGGCTGCATCTTTTAGCCCAGCGCTGACCCTGAAAAGTAATTCTAAGCGTACTTACCAGTAACTTGTATTTCCTTCCATAGGAATCATTGTGTGGTTTTCACCAGAAAAGTTTCTAAGTGTCCATTTTTGAAATGTACAAATATTCCTCTAAAATCAGCCGAACAATGAATTTCGAATTACTCACCGGTTATCAAGAGAGAACCCAGTGCTGCATCTTTTAGACCAGCACTGACTATGAAATGTAATTCTAAGCATACTTAACAGTAACTTGTATTTCCTTCCATAGGAATCCATTGTGTGGTTTTCACCAGAAAAGTTTGTAAGTGTCCAATTTTGAAACTTACAAATATTCCTCTAAAATCAGTTGAACTACGAATTCTGATTTACTCACCTGTTATCAGGAGAGAACCCAGGGCTGAATCTTTTAGCCCAGCACTGACCCTGAAAAGTAATTCTAAGAGTACTTACCAGTAACTTGTATTTCCTTCCACAGGAATAGATAGTGTGGTTTTCACCAGAAAAGTTTGTAAGTGTCCAATTTTGAAACTTACAAATATTCCTCTAAAATCAACCGAACTACGAATTCCGATTTACTCATCTGTTATCAGGAGAGAAACCAGGGCTGCATCTTTTAGCCCAGCACTGACCCTGAAAAGTAATTCTAAGAGTACTTACCAGTAACTTGTATTTCCTTCCATAGGAATAGATAGTGTGGTTTTCACCCCAAAAGTTTCTAAGTGTCCAATTTTGAAACGTACAAATATTCGTCTAAAATCAACCGAACTACGAATTCCGATTTACTTACCTGTTATCAAGAGAGAACCCAGGGCTGCATCTTTTAGCCCAGCACTGACCCTGAAAAGTAATTCTAAGAATACTTACCAGTAACTTGTATTTCCTTCCATAGGAATAGATAGTGTGGTTTTCACCCAAAAAGTTTCTAAGTGTCCAATTTTGAAACCTACAAATATTCCTCTAAAATCAGTTGAACTACGAATTCCGATTTACTCATCTGTTATCAGGAGAGAATCCAGGGCTGCATCTTTTAGCCCAGCACTGACCCTGAAAAGTCATTCTAACCGTACTTATCAGTTACTTGTATTTACTTCCAAAGGAATCAAATGTGTGGTTTTCACCAGAAAAGTTTCTAAGTTTCCAATTTTGAAATGTACAAATATTCCTCTAAAATAAGCCGAACTACGAATTCCGATTTACTCACCTGTTATCAGGAGAGAACCCAGGGCTGCATCTTTTAGCCCAGCACTGACCCTGAAAAGTCATTCTAACCTTACTTACCAGTTACTTGTATTTACTTCCAAAGGAATCAAATATGTGGTTTTCACCAGAAAAGTTTCTAAGTTTCCAATTTAGAAATGTACAAATATTCCTCTAAATTAAGCCGAACTACGAATTCCGATTTACTCACCTGTTATCATGAGAGAAAGCAGGACTGCATCTTTTAGCCCAGCACTGGCCCAAAAAAGTAATTCTAAGCGTACTTACCAGTAACTTGTATTTCCTTCCATAGGAATCCATTGTGTGGTTTTCAGCAGAAAAGTTTCTCAGTGTCCAATTTTAAAACGTACAAATATTCCCCTAAAATCAGCCGAACTAAAAATTCCGATTTACTCACCTGGTATCAGGAGAGAACCTAGGGCTGCATCTTTTAGCCCAGCACTGACCCTGAAAAGTAATTCTAAGCGTACTTACCAGTAACTTGTATTTCCTTCCATAGGAATCATTGTGTGGTTTTCACCAGAAAAGTTTTTAAGTGTCCATTTTTGAAACGTACAAATATTCCTCTAAAATCAGCCGAACAATGAATTTCAAATTACTCACCGGTTATCAAGAGAGAACCCAGTGCTGCATCTTTTAGACCAGCACTGACTCTGAAATATAATTCTAAGCATACTTAACAGTAACTTGTATTTCCTTCCATAGGAATAGATAGTGTGGTTTTCACCAGAAAAGTTTCTAAGTGTCCAATTTTGAAACGTACAAATATTCGTCTAAAATCAACCGACCTACGAATTCCGATTTACTCACATGTTATCAAGAGAGAACCCAGGGCTGCATCTTTTAGCCCAGCACTGACCCTGAAAAGTAATTCTAAGCGTACTTACCAGTAACTTGTATTTCCTTCCATAGGAATCCATTGTGTGTTTTTCAGCAGAAAAGTTTCTAAGTGTCCAATTTTGAAACGTACAAATATTCCTCTAAAATCAGCCAAACTACAAATTCCGATTTACTCACCTGTTATCAGGAGAGAACCTAGGGCTGCATCTTTTAGCCCAGCACTGACCCTGAAAAGTAATTCTAAGCGTACTTACCAGTAACTTGTATTTCCTTCCATAGGAATCATTGTGTGGTTTTCACCAGAAAAGTTTCTAAGTGTCCATTTTTGAAACGTACAAATATTCCTCTAAAATCAGCCGAACAATGAATTTCGAATTACTCACCGGTTATCAAGAGAGAACCCAGTGCTGCATCTTTTAGACCAGCACTGACCCTGAAAAGTAATTCTAAGCATACTTAACAGTAACTTGTATTTCCTTCCATAGCAATCCATTGTGTGGTTTTCACCAGAAAAGTTTCTAAGTTTCCAATTTTGAAATGTACACATATTCCTCTAAAATAAGCCGAAATACGAATTCCGATTTACTCACCTGTGATCAGGAGAGAACCCAGGGCTGAATCTTTTAGCCCAGCACTGACCCTGAAAAGTAATTCTAAGAGTACTTACCAGTAACTTGTATTTCCTTCCACAGGAATAGATAGTGTGGTTTTCACCAGAAAAGTTTGTAAGTGTCCAATTTTGAAACGTGCAAATATTCCTCTAAAATCAACCGAACTACGAATTCCGATTTACTCATCTGTTATCAGGAGAGAAACCAGGGCTGCATCTTTTAGCCCAGCACTGACCCTGAAAAGTAATTCTAAGAGTACTTACCAGTAACTTGTATTTCCTTCCATAGGAATAGATAGTGTGGTTTTCACCCAAAAAGTTTCTAAGTGTCCAATTTTGAAACGTACAAATATTCGTCTAAAATCAACCGACCTACGAATTCCGATTTACTCATCTGTTATCAGGAGAGAACCCAGGGCTGCATCTTTTAGCCCAGCACTGACCCTGAAAAGTCATTCTAACCGTACTTATCAGTTACTTGTATTTACTTCCAAAGGAATCAAATGTGTGGTTTTCACCAGAAAAGTTTCTAAGTTTCCAATTTTGAAATGTACAAATATTCCTCTAAAATAAGCCGAACTACGAATTCCGATTTACTCACCTGTTATCAGGAGAGAACGCAGGACTGCATCTTTTAGCCCAGCACTGGCCCAAAAAAGTAATTCTAAGCGTACTTACCAGTAACTTGTATTTCCTTCCATAGGAATCCATTGTGTGGTTTTCAGCAGAAAAGTTTCTAAGTGTCCAATTTTGAAACGTACAAATATTCCTCTAAAATGAGCCGAACTACAAATTCCGATTTACTCACCTGTTATCAGGAGAGAACCTAGGGCTGCATCTTTTAGCCCAGCACTGACCCTGAAAAGTAATTCTAAGCGTACTTACCAGTAACTTGTATTTCCTTCCATAGGAATCTTTGTGTGGTTTTCACCAGAAAAGTTTGTAAGTGTCCAATTTTGAAACTTACAAATATTCCTCTAAAATCAGTTGAACTACGAATTCTGATTTACTCACCTGTTATCAGGAGAGAACCCAGGGCTGAATCTTTTAGCCCAGCACTGACCCTGAAAAGTAATTCTAAGAGTACTTACCAGTAACTTGTATTTCCTTCCACAGGAATAGATAGTGTGGTTTTCACCAGAAAAGTTTGTAAGTGTCCAATTTTGAAACGTACAAATATTCCTCTAAAATCAACCAAACTACGAATTCCGATTTACTCATCTGTTATCAGGAGAGAAACCAGGGCTGCATCTTTTAGCCCAGCACTGACCCTGAAAAGTAGTTCTAAGAGTACTTACCAGTAACTTTTATTTCCTTCCATAGGAATAGATAGTGTGGTTTTCACCCCAAAAGTTTCTAAGTGTCCAATTTTGAAACGTACAAATATTCGTCTAAAATCAACCGAACTACGAATTCCGATATACTCACCTGTTATCAAGAGAGAACCCAGGGCTGCATCTTTTAGCCCAGCACTGACCCTGAAAAGTAATTCTAAGCGTACTTACCAGTAACTTGTATTTCCTTCCATAGGAATCCATTGTGTGGTTTGCACCAGAAAAGTTTCTAAGTGACCAATTTTGAAACGTACAAATATTCCTCTAAAATCAGTTGAACTACGAATTCCGATTTACTCATCTGTTATCAGGAGAGAACCCAGGGCTGCATCTTTTAGCCCAGCACTGACCCTGAAAAGTCATTCTAACCGTACTTATCAGTTACTTGTATTTACTTCCAAAGGAATCAAATGTGTGGTTTTCACCAGAAAAGTTTCTAAGTTTCCAATTTTGAAATGTACAAATATTCCTCTAAAATAAGCCGAACTACGAATTCCGATTTACTCACCTGTTATCAGGAGAGAACCCAGGGCTGCATCTTTTAGCCCAGCACTGACCCTGAAAAGTAATTCTAAGCGTACATACCAGTAACTTGTATTTTCTTCCATAGGAATCTATTGTGTGGTTATCACCAGAAAAGTTTCTAAGTGTCCATTTTTGAAACGTACAAATATTCCTCTAAAATCAGCCGAACAACGAATTCCGATTTACTCACCTGTTATCAGGAGAGAACCCAGGGCTGCATCTTTTAGCCCAGCACTGACCCTGAAAAGTAATTCTAAGAGTACTTACCAGTAACTTGTATTTCCTTCCATAGGAATAGATAGTGTGGTTTTCACCCAAAAAGTTTTTAAGTGTCCAATTTTGAAACGTACAAATATTCCTCTAAAATCAGTTAAACTACGAATTCCGATTTACTCATCTGTTATCAGGACAGAACCCAGGACTGCATCTTTTAGCCCAGCACTGACCTTGAAAAGTCATTCTAACCGTACTTACCAGTTACTTGTATTTACTTCCAAAGGAATCAAATGTGTGGTTTTCACCAGAAAAGTTTCTAAGTTTCCAATTTTGAAATGTACAAATATTCCTCTAAAATAAGCCGAACTATGAATTCCGATTTACTCACCTGTTATCAGGAGAGAACGCAGGGCTGCATCTTTTAGCCTAGCACTGACCCTGAAAAGTCATTCTAACCTTACTTACCAGTTACTTGTATTTACTTCCAAAGGAATCAAATGTGTGGTTTTCACCAGAAAAGTTTCTAAGTTTCCAATTTAGAAATGTACAAATATTCCTCTAAAATAAGCCGAACTACGAATTCCGATTTACTCACCTGTTATCAGGAGAGAACCCAGGGCTGCATCTTTTAGCCCAGCACTGGCCCAAAAAAGTAATTCTAAGCGTACTTACCAGTAACTTCTATTTCCTTCCATAGGAATCCATTGTGTGGTTTTCAGCAGAAAAGTTTCTAAGTGTCCATTTTTGAAATGTACAAATATTCCTCTAAAATCAGCCGAACAATGAATTTCGAATTACTCACCGGTTATCAAGAGAGAACCCAGTGCTGCATCTTTTAGACCAGCACTGACTCTGAAATATAATTCTAAGCATACTTAACAGTAACTTGTATTTCCTTCCATAGGAATAGATAGTGTGGTTTTCACCAGAAAAGTTTCTAAGTGTCCAATTTTGAAACGTACAAATATTCGTCTAAAATCAACCGACCTACGAATTCCGATTTACTCACATGTTATCAAGAGAGAACCCAGGGCTGCATCTTTTAGCCCAGCACTGACCCTGAAAAGTAATTCTAAGCGTACTTACCAGTAACTTGTATTTCCTTCCATAGGAATCCATTGTGTGGTTTTCAGCAGAAAAGTTTCTAAGTGTCCAATTTTGAAACGTACAAATATTCCTCTAAAATCAGCCAAACTACAAATTCCGATTTACTCACCTGTTATCAGGAGAGAACCTAGGGCTGCATCTTTTAGCCCAGCACTGACCCTGAAAAGTAATTCTAAGCGTACTTACCAGTAACTTGTATTTCCTTCCATAGGAATCATTGTGTGGTTTTCACCAGAAAAGTTTCTAAGTGTCCATTTTTGAAACGTACAAATATTCCTCTAAAATCAGCCGAACAATGAATTTCGAATTACTCACCGGTTATCAAGAGAGAACCCAGTGCTGCATCTTTTAGACCAGCACTGACCCTGAAAAGTAATTCTAAGCGTACTTAACAGTAACTTGTATTTCCTTCCATAGCAATCCATTGTGTGGTTTTCACCAGAAAAGTTTCTAAGTTTCCAATTTTGAAATGTACACATATTCCTCTAAAATAAGCCGAAATACGAATTCCGATTTACTCACCTGTGATCAGGAGAGAACCCAGGGCTGAATCTTTTAGCCCAGCACTGACCCTGAAAAGTAATTCTAAGAGTACTTACCAGTAACTTGTATTTCCTTCCATAGGAATAGATAGTGTGGTTTTCACCCAAAAAGTTTTTAAGTGTCCAATTTTGAAACGTACAAATATTCCTCTAAAATCAGTTGAACTACGAATTCCGATTTACTCATCTGTTATCAGGAGAGAACCCAGGACTGCATCTTTTAGCCCAGCACTGACCTTGAAAAGTCATTCTAACCGTACTTACCAGCTACTTGTATTTACTTCCAAAGGAATCAAATGTGTGGTTTTCACCAGAAAAGTTTCTAAGTTTCAAATTTTGAAATGTACAAATATTCCTCTAAAATAAGCCGAACTACGAATTCCGATTTACTCACCTGTTATCAGGAGAGAACGCAGGACTGCATCTTTTAGCCCAGCACTGGCCCAAAAAAGTAATTCTAAGCGTACTTACCAGTAACTTTTATTTCCTTCCATAGGAATCCATTGTGTGGTTTTCAGCAGAAAAGTTTCTAAGTGTCCATTTTTGAAACGTACAAATATTCCTCTAAAATCAGCCGAACAATGAATTTCGAATTACTCACCTGTTATCAAGAGAGAACCCGGTGCTGATTCTTTTAGCCCAGCACTGACCCTGAAAAGTAATTCAAAGCGTACTTACCAGTAACTTGTATTTCCTTCCATAGGAATCCATTGTGTGGTTTTCACCAGAAAAGTTTCTAAGTGTCCAATTTTGAAAAGTACAAATATTCCTCTAAAATCAGTTGAACTACGAATTCCGATTTACTCACCTGTTATCAGGAGAGAACCCAGGGCTGCATTTTTCAGTCCAGCACTGACCCTGAAAAGTAATTCTAAGAGTACTTACCAGTAACTTGTATTTCCTTCCATAGGAATAGATAGTGTGGTTTTCACCAGAAAAGTTTGTAAATGTCCAATTTTGAAACGTACAAATATTCCTCTAAAATCAACCGAACTACGAATTCCGATTTACTCATCTGTTATCAGGAGAGAACCCAGGGCTGCATCTTTTAGCCCAGCACTGACCCTGAAAAGTAATTCTAAGCGTACTTACCAGTAACTTGTATTTCCTTCCATAGGAATCCATTGTGTGGTTTGCACCAGAAAAGTTTCTAAGTGTCCAATTTTGAAACGTACAAATATTCCTCTAAAATCAGTTGAACTACGAATTCCGATTTACTCATCTGTTATCAGGAGAGAACCCAGGGCTGCATCTTTTATCCCAGCACTGACCCTGAAAAGTCATTCTAACCGTACTTATCAGTTACTTGTATTTACTTCCAAAGGAATCAAATGTGTGGTTTTCACCAGAAAAGTTTCTAAGTTTCCAATTTTGAAATGTACAAATATTCCTCTAAAATAAGCCGAACTACGAATTCCGATTTACTCACCTGTTATCAGGAGAGAACGCAGGACTGCATCTTTTAGCCCAGCACTGGCCCAAAAAAGTAATTCTAAGCGTACTTACCAGTAACTTGTATTTCCTTCCATAGGAATCCATTGTGTGGTTTTCAGCAGAAAAGTTTCTAAGTGTCCAATTTTGAAACGTACAAATATTCCTCTAAAATCAGCCAGACTACAAATTCCGATTTACTCACCTGTTATCAGGAGAGAACCTAGGGCTGCATCTTTTAGCCCAGCGCTGACCCTGAAAAGTAATTCTAAGCGTACTTACCAGTAACTTGTATTTCCTTCCATAGGAATCATTGTGTGGTTTTCACCAGAAAAGTTTCTAAGTGTCCATTTTTGAAATGTACAAATATTCCTCTAAAATCAGCCGAACAATGAATTTCGAATTACTCACCGGTTATCAAGAGAGAACCCAGTGCTGCATCTTTTAGACCAGCACTGACTATGAAATGTAATTCTAAGCATACTTAACAGTAACTTGTATTTCCTTCCATAGGAATCCATTGTGTGGTTTTCACCAGAAAAGTTTGTAAGTGTCCAATTTTGAAACTTACAAATATTCCTCTAAAATCAGTTGAACTACGAATTCTGATTTACTCACCTGTTATCAGGAGAGAACCCAGGGCTGAATCTTTTAGCCCAGCACTGACCCTGAAAAGTAATTCTAAGAGTACTTACCAGTAACTTGTATTTCCTTCCACAGGAATAGATAGTGTGGTTTTCACCAGAAAAGTTTGTAAGTGTCCAATTTTGAAACTTACAAATATTCCTCTAAAATCAACCGAACTACGAATTCCGATTTACTCATCTGTTATCAGGAGAGAAACCAGGGCTGCATCTTTTAGCCCAGCACTGACCCTGAAAAGTAATTCTAAGAGTACTTACCAGTAACTTGTATTTCCTTCCATAGGAATAGATAGTGTGGTTTTCACCCCAAAAGTTTCTAAGTGTCCAATTTTGAAACGTACAAATATTCGTCTAAAATCAACCGAACTACGAATTCCAATTTACTCACCTGTTATCAAGAGAGAACCCAGGGCTGCATCTTTTAGCCCAGCACTGACCCTGAAAAGTAATTCTAAGAATACTTACCAGTAACTTGTATTTCCTTCCATAGGAATAGATAGTGTGGTTTTCACCCAAAAAGTTTCTAAGTGTCCAATTTTGAAACCTACAAATATTCCTCTAAAATCAGTTGAACTACGAATTCCGATTTACTCATCTGTTATCAGGAGAGAATCCAGGGCTGCATCTTTTAGCCCAGCACTGACCCTGAAAAGTCATTCTAACCGTACTTATCAGTTACTTGTATTTACTTCCAAAGGAATCAAATGTGTGGTTTTCACCAGAAAAGTTTCTAAGTTTCCAATTTTGAAATGTACAAATATTCCTCTAAAATAAGCCGAACTACGAATTCCGATTTACTCACCTGTTATCAGGAGAGAACCCAGGGCTGCATCTTTTAGCCCAGCACTGACCCTGAAAAGTCATTCTAACCTTACTTACCAGTTACTTGTATTTACTTCCAAAGGAATCAAATATGTGGTTTTCACCAGAAAAGTTTCTAAGTTTCCAATTTAGAAATGTACAAACCTCTAAAATAGGCCGAACTACGAATTCCGATTTACTCACCTGTTATCATGAGAGAAAGCAGGACTGCATCTTTTAGCCCAGCACTGGCCCAAAAAAGTAATTCTAAGCGTACTTACCAGTAACTTGTATTTGCTTCCATAGGAATCCATTGTGTGGTTTTAAACAGAAAAGTTTCTCAGTGTCCAATTTTGAAACGTACAAATATTCCCCTAAAATCAGCCGAACTAAAAATTCCGATTTACTCACCTGGTATCAGGAGAGAACCTAGGGCTGCATCTTTTAGCCCAGCACTGACCCTGAAAAGTAATTCTAAGCGTACTTACCAGTAACTTGTATTTCCTTCCATAGGAATCATTGTGTGGTTTTCACCAGAAAAGTTTTTAAGTGTCCATTTTTGAAACGTACAAATATTCCTCTAAAATCAGCCGAACAATGAATTTCAAATTACTCACCGGTTATCAAGAGAGAACCCAGTGCTGCATCTTTTAGACCAGCACTGACTCTGAAATATAATTCTAAGCATACTTAACAGTAACTTGTATTTCCTTCCACAGGAATAGATAGTGTGGTTTTCACCAGAAAAGTTTCTAGGTGTCCAATTTTGAAACGTACAAATATTCGTCTAAAATCAACCGACCTACGAATTCCGATTTACTCACATGTTATCAAGAGAGAACCCAGGGCTGCATCTTTTAGCCCAGCACTGACCCTGAAAAGTAATTCTAAGCGTACTTACCAGTAACTTGTATTTCCTTCCATAGGAATCCATTGTGTGTTTTTCAGCAGAAAAGTTTCTAAGTGTCCAATTTTGAAACGTACAAATATTCCTCTAAAATCAGCCAAACTACAAATTCCGATTTACTCACCTGTTATCAGGAGAGAACCTAGGGCTGCATCTTTTAGCCCAGCACTGACCCTGAAAAGTAATTCTAAGCGTACTTACCAGTAACTTGTATTTCCTTCCATAGGAATCATTGTGTGGTTTTCACCAGAAAAGTTTCTAAGTGTCCATTTTTGAAACGTACAAATATTCCTCTAAAATCAGCTGAACAATGAATTTCGAATTACTCACCGGTTATCAAGAGAGAACCCAGTGCTGCATCTTTTAGACCAGCACTGACCCTGAAAAGTAATTCTAAGCATACTTAACAGTAACTTGTATTTCCTTCCATAGCAATCCATTGTGTGGTTTTCACCAGAAAAGTTTCTAAGTTTCCAATTTTGAAATGTACACATATTCCTCTAAAATAAGCCGAAATATGAATTCCGATTTACTCACCTGTGATCAGGAGAGAACCCAGGGCTGAATCTTTTAGCCCAGCACTGACCCTGAAAAGTAATTCTAAGAGTACTTACCAGTAACTTGTATTTCCTTCCACAGGAATAGATAGTGTGGTTTTCACCAGAAAAGTTTGTAAGTGTCCAATTTTGAAACGTGCAAATATTCCTCTAAAATCAACCGAACTACGAATTCCGATTTACTCATCTGTTATCAGGAGAGAAACCAGGGCTGCATCTTTTAGCCCAGCACTGACCCTGAAAAGTAATTCTAAGAGTACTTACCAGTAACTTGTATTTCCTTCCATAGGAATAGATAGTGTGGTTTTCACCCAAAAAGTATCTAAGTGTCCAATTTTGAAACGTACAAATATTCGTCTAAAATCAACCGACCTACGAATTCCGATTTACTCATCTGTTATCAGGAGAGAACCCAGGGCTGCATCTTTTAGCCCAGCACTGACCCTGAAAAGTCATTCTAACCGTACTTATCAGTTACTTGTATTTACTTCCAAAGGAATCAAATGTGTGGTTTTCACCAGAAAAGTTTCTAAGTTTCCAATTTTGAAATGTACAAATATTCCTCTAAAATAAGCCGAACTACGAATTCCGATTTACTCACCTGTTATCAGGAGAGAACGCAGGACTGCATCTTTTAGCCCAGCACTGGCCCAAAAAAGTAATTCTAAGCGTACTTACCAGTAACTTGTATTTCCTTCAATAGGAATCCATTGTGTGGTTTTCAGCAGAAAAGTTTCTAAGTGTCCAATTTTGAAACGTACAAATATTCCTCTAAAATCAGTTGAACTACGAATTCCGATTTACTCATCTGTTATCAGGAGAGAACCCAGGGCTGCATCTTTTAGCCCAGCACTGACCCTGAAAAGTCATTCTAACCGTACTTATCAGTTACTTGTATTTACTTCCAAAGGAATCAAATGTGTGGTTTTCACCAGAAAAGTTTCTAAGTTTCCAATTTTGAAATGTACAAATATTCCTCAAAAATAAGCCGAACTACGAATTCCGATTTACTCACCTGTTATCAGGAGAGAACCCAGGGCTGCATCTTTTAGCCCAGCACTGACCCTGAAAAGTAATTCTAAGCGTACTTACCAGTAACTTGTATTTTCTTCCATAGGAATCTATTGTGTGGTTATCACCAGAAAAGTTTCTAAGTGTCCATTTTTGAAACGTACAAATATTCCTCTAAAATCAGCCGAAAAACGAATTCCGATTTACTCACCTGTTATCAGGAGAGAACCCAGGGCTGCATCTTTTAGCCCAGCACTGACCCTGAAAAGTAATTCTAAGAGTACTTACCAGTAACTTGTATTTCCTTCCATAGGAATAGATAGTGTGGTTTTCACCGGAAAAGTTTGTAAATGTCCAATTTTGAAACGTACAAATATTCGTCTAAAATCAACCGACCTACGAATTCCGATTTACTCACATGTTATCAAGAGAGAACCCAGGGCTGCATCTTTTAGCCCAGCACTGACCCTGAAAAGTAATTCTAAGCGTACTTACCAGTAACTTGTATTTCCTTCCATAGGAATCCATTGTGTGGTTTTCAGCAGAAAAGTTTCTAAGTGTCCAATTTTGAAACGTACAAATATTCCTCTAAAATCAGCCAAACTACAAATTCCGATTTACTCACCTGTTATCAGGAGAGAACCCAGGGCTGCATCTTTTAGCCCAGCACTGACCCTGAAAAGTAATTCTAAGAGTACTTACCAGTAACTTGTATTTCCTTCCATAGGAATAGATAGTGTGGTTTTCACCCAAAAAGTTTTTAAGTGTCCAATTTTGAAACGTACAAATATTCCTCTAAAATCAGTTGTACTACGAATTCCGATTTACTCATCTGTTATCAGGAGAGAACCCAGGACTGCATCTTTTAGCCCAGCACTGACCTTGAAAAGTCATTCTAACCATACTTACCAGCTACTTGTATTTACTTCCAAAGGAATCAAATGTGTGGTTTTCACCAGAAAAGTTTCTAAGTTTCAAATTTTGAAATGTACAAATATTCCTCTAAAATAAGCCGAACTACGAATTCCGATTTACTCACCTGTTATCAGGAGAGAACGCAGGACTGCATCTTTTAGCCCAGCACTGGCCCAAAAAAGTAATTCTAAGCGTACTTACCAGTAACTTTTATTTCCTTCCATAGGAATCCATTGTGTGGTTTTCAGCAGAAAAGTTTCTAAGTGTCCATTTTTGAAACGTACAAATATTCCTCTAAAATCAGCCGAACAATGAATTTCGAATTACTCACCTGTTATCAAGAGAGAACCCGGTGCTGATTCTTTTAGCCCAGCACTGACCCTGAAAAGTAATTCAAAGCGTACTTACCAGTAACTTGTATTTCCTTCCATAGGAATCCATTGTGTGGTTTTCACCAGAAAAGTTTCTAAGTGTCCAATTTTGAAAAGTACAAATATTCCTCTAAAATCAGTTGAACTACGAATTCCGATTTACTCACCTGTTATCAGGAGAGAACCCAGGGCTGCATCTTTCAGTCCAGCACTGACCCTGAAAAGTAATTCTAAGAGTACTTACCAGTAACTTGTATTTCCTTCCATAGGAATAGATAGTGTGGTTTTCACCAGAAAAGTTTGTAAATGTCCAATTTTGAAACGTACAAATATTCCTCTAAAATAAACCGAACTACGAATTCCGATTTACTCATCTGTTATCAGGAGAGAAACCAGGGCATCTTTTAGCCCAGCACTGACCCTGAAAAGTAATTCAAAGCGTACTTACCAGTAACTTGTATTTCCTTTCATAGGAATCCATTGTGTGGTTTTCACCAGAAAAGTTTCTAAGTGTCCATTTTTGAAACGTACAAATATTCCTCTAAAATCAGCCGAACAACGAATTCCGATTTACTCACCTGTTATCAGGAGAGAAACCAGGGCTGCATCTTTTAGCCCAGCACTGACCCTGAAAAGTAATTCAAAGCGTACTTACCAGTAACTTGTATTTCCTTCCATAGGAATCCATTGTGTGGTTTTCACCAGAAAAGTTTCTAAGTGTCCAATTTTGAAACGTACAAATATTCCTCTAAAATCAGTTGAACTACGAATTCCGATTTACTCACCTGTTAACAGGAGAGAACCCAGGGCTGCATCTTTTAGCCCAGCACTGACCCTGAAATGTAATTCTAAGAGTACTTACCAGTAACTTGTATTTCCGTCCATAGGAATAGATAGTGTGGTTTTCACCCAAAAAGTTTCTAAGTGTCCAATTTTGAAACGTCCAAATATTCCTCTAAAATCAGTTGAACTACAAATTCCGATTTACTCATCTGTTATCAGGAGAGAATCCAGGGCTGCATCTTTTAGCCCAGCACTGACCCTGAAAAGTCATTCTAACCGTACTTATCAGTTACTTGTATTTACTTCCAAAGGAATCAAATGTGTGGTTTTCACCAGAAAAGTTTCTAAGTTTCCAATTTTGAAATGTACAAATATTCCTCTATAATAAGCCGAACTACGAATTCCGATTTACTCACCTGTTCTCAGGAGAGAACCCAGGGCTGCATCTTTTAGCCCAGCACTGACCCTGAAAAATAATTCTAAGCGTACTTACCAGTAACTTGTATTTTCTTCCATAGGAATCTATTGTGTGGTTATCACCAGAAAAGTTTCTAAGTGTCCATTTTTGAAACGTACAAATATTCCTCTAAAATCAGCCGAACAACGAATTCCGATTTACTCACCTGTTATCAGGAGAGAACCCAGGGCTGCATCTTTTAGCCCAGCACTGACCCTGAAAAGTAATTCTAAGAGTACTTACCAGTAACTTGTATTTCCTTCCATAGGAATAGATAGTGTGGTTTTCACCCAAAAAGTTTCTAAGTGTCCAATTTTGAAACGTACAAATATTCCTCTAAAATCAGTTGAACTACGAATTCCGATTTACTCACCTGTTATCAGGAAAGAACCTAGGGCTGCATCTTTTAGCCCAGTACTGACCCTGAAAAGTAATTCTAAGCGTACTTACCAGTAACTTGTATTTCCTTCCATAGGAATCATTGTGTGGTTTTCACCAGAAAAGTTTCTAAGTGTCCATTTTTGAAACGTACAAATATTCCTCTAAAATCAGCCGAACAATGAATTTCGAATTACTCACCGGTTATCAAGAGAGAACCCAGTGCTGCATCTTTTAGACCAGCACTGACTCTGAAATGTAATTCTAAGCATACTTAACAGTAACTTGTATTTCCTTCCATAGCAATCCATTGTGTGGTTTTCACCAGAAAAGTTTCTAAGTTTCCAATTTTGAAATGTACAAATATTCCTCTAAAATAAGCCGAACTACGAATTCCGATTTACTCACCTGTTATCAGGAGAGAACCCAGGGCTGAATCTTTTAGCCCAGCACTGACCCTGAAAAGTAATTCTAAGAGTACTTACCAGTAACTTGTATTTCCTTCCACAGGAATAGATAGTGTGGTTTTCACCAGAAAAGTTTGTAAGTGTCTAATTTTGAAACGTACAAATATTCCTCTAAAATCAACCGAACTACGAATTCCGATTTACTCATCTGTTATCAGGAGAGAAACCAGGGCTGCATCTTTTAGCCCAGCACTGACCCTGAAAAGTAATTCTAAGAGCACTTACCAGTAACTTGTATTTCCTTCCATAGGAATAGATAGTGTGGTTTTCACCCAAAAAGTTTCTAAGTGTCCAATTTTGAAACGTACAAATATTCGTCTAAAATTAACCGAACTACGAATTCTGATTTACTCACCTGTTATCAAGAGAGAACCCAGGGCTGCATCTTTTAGCCCAGCACTGACTCTGAAAAGTAATTCTAAGCGTACTTACCAGTAACTTGTATTTCCTTCCATAGGAATCCATTGTGTGGTTTGCACCAGAAAAGTTTCTAAGTGTCCAATTTTGAAACGTACAAATATTCCTCTAAAATCAGTTGAACTACGAATTCCGATTTACTCATCTGTTATCAGGAGAGAACCCAGGGCTGCATCTTTTATCCCAGCACTGACCCTGAAAAGTCATTCTAACCGTACTTATCAGTTACTTGTATTTACTTCCAAAGGAATCAAATGTGTGGTTTTCACCAGAAAAGTTTCTAAGTTTCCAATTTTGAAATGTACAAATATTCCTCTAAAATAAGCCGAACTACGAATTCCGATTTACTCACCTGTTATCAGGAGAGAACGCAGGACTGCATCTTTTAGCCCAGCACTGGCCCAAAAAAGTAATTCTAAGCGTACTTACCAGTAACTTGTATTTCCTTCCATAGGAATCCATTGTGTGGTTTTCAGCAGAAAAGTTTCTAAGTGTCCAATTTTGAAACGTACAAATATTCCTCTAAAATCAGCCAGACTACAAATTCCGATTTACTCACCTGTTATCAGGAGAGAACCTAGGGCTGCATCTTTTAGCCCAGCGCTGACCCTGAAAAGTAATTCTAAGCGTACTTACCAGTAACTTGTATTTCCTTCCATAGGAATCATTGTGTGGTTTTCACCAGAAAAGTTTCTAAGTGTCCATTTTTGAAATGTACAAATATTCCTCTAAAATCAGCCGAACTACGAATTCCGATTTACTCATCTGTTATCAGGAGAGAAACCAGGGCTGCATCTTTTAGCCCAGCACTGACCCTGAAAAGTAATTCTAAGAGTACTTACCAGTAACTTGTATTTCCTTCCATAGGAATAGATAGTGTGGTTTTCACCCCAAAAGTTTCTAAGTGTCCAATTTTGAAACGTACAAATATTCGTCTAAAATCAACCGAACTACGAATTCCAATTTACTCACCTGTTATCAAGAGAGAACCCAGGGCTGCATCTTTTAGCCCAGCACTGACCCTGAAAAGTAATTCTAAGAATACTTACCAGTAACTTGTATTTCCTTCCATAGGAATAGATAGTGTGGTTTTCACCCAAAAAGTTTCTAAGTGTCCAATTTTGAAACCTACAAATATTCCTCTAAAATCAGTTGAACTACGAATTCCGATTTACTCATCTGTTATCAGGAGAGAATCCAGGGCTGCATCTTTTAGCCCAGCACTGACCCTGAAAAGTCATTCTAACCGTACTTGTCAGTTACTTGTATTTACTTCCAAAGGAATCAAATGTGTGGTTTTCACCAGAAAAGTTTCTAAGTTTCCAATTTTGAAATGTACAAATATTCCTCTAAAATAAGCCGAACTACGAATTCCGATTTACTCACCTGTTATCAGGAGAGAACCCAGGGCTGCATCTTTTAGCCCAGCACTGACCCTGAAAAGTCATTCTAACCTTACTTACCAGTTACTTGTATTTACTTCCAAAGGAATCAAATATGTGGTTTTCACCAGAAAAGTTTCTAAGTTTCCAATTTAGAAATGTACAAATATTCCTCTAAAATAAGCCGAACTACGAATTCCGATTTACTCACCTGTTATCATGAGAGAAAGCAGGACTGCATCTTTTAGCCCAGCACTGGCCCAAAAAAGTAATTCTAATCGTACTTACCAGTAACTTGTATTTGCTTCCATAGGAATCCATTGTGTGGTTTTCAGCAGAAAAGTTTCTCAGTGTCCAATTTTGAAACGTACAAATATTCCCCTAAAATCAGCCGAACTAAAAATTCCGATTTACTCACCTGGTATCAGGAGAGAACCTAGGGCTGCATCTTTTAGCCCAGCACTGACCCTGAAAAGTAATTCTAAGCGTACTTACCAGTAACTTGTATTTCCTTCCATAGGAATCATTGTGTGGTTTTCACCAGAAAAGTTTTTAAGTGTCCATTTTTGAAACGTACAAATATTCCTCTAAAATCAGCCGAACAATGAATTTCAAATTACTCACCGGTTATCAAGAGAGAACCCAGTGCTGCATCTTTTAGACCAGCACTGACTCTGAAATATAATTCTAAGCATACTTAACAGTAACTTGTATTTCCTTCCACAGGAATAGATAGTGTGGTTTTCACCAGAAAAGTTTCTAGGTGTCCAATTTTGAAACGTACAAATATTCGTCTAAAATCAACCGAACTACGAATTCCGATTTACTCACATGTTATCAAGAGAGAACCCAGGGCTGCATCTTTTAGCCCAGCACTGACCCTGAAAAGTAATTCTAAGCGTACTTACCAGTAACTTGTATTTCCTTCCATAGGAATCCATTGTGTGTTTTTCAGCAGAAAAGTTTCTAAGTGTCCAATTTTGAAACGTACAAATATTCCTCTAAAATCAGCCAAACTACAAATTCCGATTTACTCACCTGTTATCAGGAGAGAACCTAGGGCTGCATCTTTTAGCCCAGCACTGACCCTGAAAAGTAATTCTAAGCGTACTTACCAGTAACTTGTATTTCCTTCCATAGGAATCATTGTGTGGTTTTCACCAGAAAAGTTTCTAAGTGTCCATTTTTGAAACGTACAAATATTCCTCTAAAATCAGCTGAACAATGAATTTCGAATTACTCACCGGTTATCAAGAGAGAACCCAGTGCTGCATCTTTTAGACCAGCACTGACCCTGAAAAGTAATTCTAAGCATACTTAACAGTAACTTGTATTTCCTTCCATAGCAATCCATTGTGTGGTTTTCACCAGAAAAGTTTCTAAGTTTCCAATTTTGAAATGTACACATATTCCTCTAAAATAAGCCGAAATACGAATTCCGATTTACTCACCTGTGATCAGGAGAGAACCCAGGGCTGAATCTTTTAGCCCAGCACTGACCCTGAAAAGTAATTCTAAGAGTACTTACCAGTAACTTGTATTTCCTTCCACAGGAATAGATAGTGTGGTTTTCACCAGAAAAGTTTGTAAGTGTCCAATTTTGAAACGTGCAAATATTCCTCTAAAATCAACCGAACTACGAATTCCGATTTACTCATCTGTTATCAGGAGAGAAACCAGGGCTGCATCTTTTAGCCCAGCACTGACCCTGAAAAGTAATTCTAAGAGTACTTACCAGTAACTTGTATTTCCTTCCATAGGAATAGATAGTGTGGTTTTCACCCAAAAAGTTTCTAAGTGTCCAATTTTGAAACGTACAAATATTCGTCTAAAATCAACCGACCTACGAATTCCGATTTACTCATCTGTTATCAGGAGAGAACCCAGGGCTGCATCTTTTAGCCCAGCACTGACCCTGAAAAGTCATTCTAACCGTACTTATCAGTTACTTGTATTTACTTCCAAAGGAATCAAATGTGTGGTTTTCACCAGAAAAGTTTCTAAGTTTCCAATTTTGAAATGTACAAATATTCCTCTAAAATAAGCCGAACTACGAATTCCGATTTACTCACCTGTTATCAGGAGAGAACGCAGGACTGCATCTTTTAGCCCAGCACTGGCCCAAAAAAGTAATTCTAAGCGTACTTACCAGTAACTTGTATTTCCTTCAATAGGAATCCATTGTGTGGTTTTCAGCAGAAAAGTTTCTAAGTGTCCAATTTTGAAACGTACAAATATTCCTCTAAAATCAGTTGAACTACGAATTCCGATTTACTCATCTGTTATCAGGAGAGAACCCAGGGCTGCATCTTTTAGCCCAGCACTGACCCTGAAAAGTCATTCTAACCGTACTTATCAGTTACTTGTATTTACTTCCAAAGGAATCAAATGTGTGGTTTTCACCAGAAAAGTTTCTAAGTTTCCAATTTTGAAATGTACAAATATTCCTCTAAAATAAGCCGAACTACGAATTCCGATTTACTCACCTGTTATCAGGAGAGAACCCAGGGCTGCATCTTTTAGCCCAGCACTGACCCTGAAAAGTAATTCTAAGCGTACTTACCAGTAACTTGTATTTTCTTCCATAGGAATCTATTGTGTGGTTATCACCAGAAAAGTTTCTAAGTGTCCATTTTTGAAACGTACAAATATTCCTCTAAAATCAGCCGAACAACGAATTCCGATTTACTCACCTGTTATCAGGAGAGAACCCAGGGCTGCATCTTTTAGCCCAGCACTGACCCTGAAAAGTAATTCTAAGAGTACTTACCAGTAACTTGTATTTCCTTCCATAGGAATAGATAGTGTGGTTTTCACCCAAAAAGTTTTTAAGTGTCCAATTTTGAAACGTACAAATATTCCTCTAAAATCAGTTAAACTACGAATTCCGATTTACTCATCTGTTATCAGGAGAGAACCCAGGACTGCATCTTTTAGCCCAGCACTGACCTTGAAAAGTCATTCTAACCGTACTTACCAGTTACTTGTATTTACTTCCAAAGGAATCAAATGTGTGGTTTTCACCAGAAAAGTTTCTAAGTTTCCAATTTTGAAATGTACAAATATTCCTCTAAAATAAGCCGAACTATGAATTCCGATTTACTCACCTGTTATCAGGAGAGAACGCAGGACTGCATCTTTTAGCCCAGCACTGGCCCAAAAAAGTAATTCTAAGCGTACTTACCAGTAACTTGTATTTCCTTCAATAGGAATCCATTGTGTGGTTTTCAGCAGAAAAGTTTCTAAGTGTCCAATTTTGAAACGTACAAATATTCCTCTAAAATCAGTTGAACTACGAATTCCGATTTACTCATCTGTTATCAGGAGAGAACCCAGGGCTGCATCTTTTAGCCCAGCACTGACCCTGAAAAGTCATTCTAACCGTACTTATCAGTTACTTGTATTTACTTCCAAAGGAATCAAATGTGTGGTTTTCACCAGAAAAGTTTCTAAGTTTCCAATTTTGAAATGTACAAATATTCCTCTAAAATAAGCCGAACTACGAATTCCGATTTACTCACCTGTTATCAGGAGAGAACCCAGGGCTGCATCTTTTAGCCCAGCACTGACCCTGAAAAGTAATTCTAAGCGTACTTACCAGTAACTTGTATTTTCTTCCATAGGAATCTATTGTGTGGTTATCACCAGAAAAGTTTCTAAGTGTCCATTTTTGAAACGTACAAATATTCCTCTAAAATCAGCCGAACAACGAATTCCGATTTACTCACCTGTTATCAGGAGAGAACCCAGGGCTGCATCTTTTAGCCCAGCACTGACCCTGAAAAGTAATTCTAAGAGTACTTACCAGTAACTTGTATTTCCTTCCATAGGAATAGATAATGTGGTTTTCACCCAAAAAGTTTTTAAGTGTCCAATTTTGAAACGTACAAATATTCCTCTAAAATCAGTTAAACTACGAATTCCGATTTACTCATCTGTTATCAGGAGAGAACCCAGGACTGCATCTTTTAGCCCAGCACTGACCTTGAAAAGTCATTCTAACCGTACTTACCAGTTACTTGTATTTACTTCCAAAGGAATCAAATGTGTGGTTTTCACCAGAAAAGTTTCTAAGTTTCCAATTTTGAAATGTACAAATATTCCTCTAAAATAAGCCGAACTATGAATTCCGATTTACTCACCTGTTATCAGGAGAGAACGCAGGACTGCATCTTTTAGCCCAGCACTGGCCCAAAAAAGTAATTCTAAGCGTACTTACCAGTAACTTCTATTTCCTTCCATAGGAATCCATTGTGTGGTTTTCAGCAGAAAAGTTTCTAAGTGTCCATTTTTGAAACGTACAAATATTCCTCTAAAATCAGCCGAACAATGAATTTCGAATTACTTACCGGCTATCAAGAGAGAACCCAGTGCTGCATCTTTTAGACCAGCACTGACTCTGAAATATAATTCTAAGCATACTTAACAGTAACTTGTATTTCCTTCCATAGGAATATATAGTGTGGTTTTCACCAGAAAAGTTTCTAAGTGTCCAATTTTGAAACGTACAAATATTCGTCTAAAATCAACCGACCTACGAATTCCGATTTACTCACATGTTATCAAGAGAGAACCCAGGGCTGCATCTTTTAGCCCAGCACTGACCCTGAAAAGTAATTCTAAGCGTACTTACCAGTAACTTGTATTTCCTTCCATAGGAATCCATTGTGTGGTTTTCAGCAGAAAAGTTTCTAAGTGTCCAATTTTGAAACGTACAAATATTCCTCTAAAATCAGCCAAACTACAAATTCCGATTTACTCACCTGTTATCAGGAGAGAACCCAGGGCTGCATCTTTTAGCCCAGCACTGACCCTGAAAAGTAATTCTAAGAGTACTTACCAGTAACTTGTATTTCCTTCCATAGGAATAGATAGTGTGGTTTTCACCCAAAAAGTTTTTAAGTGTCCAATTTTGAAACGTACAAATATTCCTCTAAAATCAGTTGAACTACGAATTCCGATTTACTCATCTGTTATCAGGAGAGAACCCAGGACTGCATCTTTTAGCCCAGCACTGACCTTGAAAAGTCATTCTAACCGTACTTACCAGCTACTTGTATTTACTTCCAAAGGAATCAAATGTGTGGTTTTCACCAGAAAAGTTTCTAAGTTTCAAATTTTGAAATGTACAAATATTCCTCTAAAATAAGCCGAACTACGAATTCCGATTTACTCACCTGTTATCAGGAGAGAACGCAGGACTGCATCTTTTAGCCCAGCACTGGCCCAAAAAAGTAATTCTAAGCGTACTTACCAGTAACTTTTATTTCCTTTCATAGGAATCCATTGTGTGGTTTTCAGCAGAAAAGTTTCTAAGTGTCCATTTTTGAAACGTACAAATATTCCTCTAAAATCAGCCGAACAATGAATTTCGAATTACTCACCTGTTATCAAGAGAGAACCCGGTGCTGATTCTTTTAGCCCAGCACTGACCCTGAAACGTAATTCAAAGCGTACTTACCAGTAACTTGTATTTCCTTCCATAGGAATCCATTGTGTGGTTTTCACCAGAAAAGTTTCTAAGTGTCCAATTTTGAAAAGTACAAATATTCCTCTAAAATCAGTTGAACTACGAATTCCGATTTACTCACCTGTTATCAGGAGAGAACCCAGGGCTGCATCTTTCAGTCCAGCACTGACCCTGAAAAGTAATTCTAAGAGTACTTACCAGTAACTTGTATTTCCTTCCATAGGAATAGATAGTGTGGTTTTCACCAGAAAAGTTTGTAAATGTCCAATTTTGAAACGTACAAATATTCCTCTAAAATCAACCGAACTACGAATTCCGATTTACTCATCTGTTATCAGGAGAGAAACCAGGGCATCTTTTAGCCCAGCACTGACCCTGAAAAGTAATTCAAAGCGTACTTACCAGTAACTTGTATTTCCTTTCATAGGAATCCATTGTGTGGTTTTCACCAGAAAAGTTTCTAAGTGTCCATTTTTGAAACGTACAAATATTCCTCTAAAATCAGCCGAACAACGAATTCCGATTTACTCACCTGTTCTCAGGAGAGAACCCAGGGCTGCATCTTTTAGCCCAGCACTGACCCTGAAAAATAATTCTAAGCGTACTTACCAGTAACTTGTATTTTCTTCCATAGGAATCTATTGTGTGGTTATCACCAGAAAAGTTTCTAAGTGTCCATTTTTGAAACGTACAAATATTCCTCTAAAATCAGCCGAACAACGAATTCCGATTTACTCACCTGTTATCAGGAGAGAACCCAGGGCTGCATCTTTTAGCCCAGCACTGACCCTGAAAAGTAATTCTAAGAGTACTTACCAGTAACTTGTATTTCCTTCCATAGGAATAGATAGTGTGGTTTTCACCCAAAAAGTTTCTAAGTGTCCAATTTTGAAACGTACAAATATTCCTCTAAAATCAGTTGAACTACGAATTCCGATTTACTCACCTGTTATCAGGAAAGAACCTAGGGCTGCATCTTTTAGCCCAGTACTGACCCTGAAAAGTAATTCTAAGCGTACTTACCAGTAACTTGTATTTCCTTCCATAGGAATCATTGTGTGGTTTTCACCAGAAAAGTTTCTAAGTGTCCATTTTTGAAACGTACAAATATTCCTCTAAAATCAGCCGAACAATGAATTTCGAATTACTCACCGGTTATCAAGAGAGAACCCAGTGCTGCATCTTTTAGACCAGCACTGACTCTGAAATGTAATTCTAAGCATACTTAACAGTAACTTGTATTTCCTTCCATAGCAATCCATTGTGTGGTTTTCACCAGAAAAGTTTCTAAGTTTCCAATTTTGAAATGTACAAATATTCCTCTAAAATAAGCCGAACTACGAATTCCGATTTACTCACCTGTTATCAGGAGAGAACCCAGGGCTGAATCTTTTAGCCCAGCACTGACCCTGAAAAGTAATTCTAAGAGTACTTACCAGTAACTTGTATTTCCTTCCACAGGAATAGATAGTGTGGTTTTCACCAGAAAAGTTTGTAAGTGTCCAATTTTGAAACGTACAAATATTCCTCTAAAATCAACCGAACTACGAATTCCGATTTACTCATCTGTTATCAGGAGAGAAACCAGGGCTGCATCTTTTAGCCCAGCACTGACCCTGAAAAGTAATTCTAAGAGCACTTACCAGTAACTTGTATTTCCTTCCATAGGAATAGATAGTGTGGTTTTCACCCAAAAAGTTTCTAAGTGTCCAATTTTGAAACGTACAAATATTCGTCTAAAATTAACCGAACTACGAATTCTGATTTACTCACCTGTTATCAAGAGAGAACCCAGGGCTGCATCTTTTAGCCCAGCACTAACCCTGAAATGTAATTCTAAGAGTACTTACCAGTAACTTGTATTTCCGTCCATAGGAATAGATAGTGTGGTTTTCACCCAAAAAGTTTCTAAGTGTCCAATTTTGAAACGTCCAAATATTCCTCTAAAATCAGTTGAACTACAAATTCCGATTTACTCATCTGTTATCAGGAGAGAATCCAGGGCTGCATCTTTTAGCCCAGCACTGACCCTGAAAAGTCATTCTAACCGTACTTATCAGTTACTTGTATTTACTTCCAAAGGAATCAAATGTGTGGTTTTCACCAGAAAAGTTTCTAAGTTTCCAATTTTGAAATGTACAAATTTTCCTCTATAATAAGCCGAACTACGAATTCCGATTTACTCACCTGTTCTCAGGAGAGAACCCAGGGCTGCATCTTTTAGCCCAGCACTGACCCTGAAAAATAATTCTAAGCGTACTTACCAGTAACTTGTATTTTCTTCCATAGGAATCTATTGTGTGGTTATCACCAGAAAAGTTTCTAAGTGTCCATTTTTGAAACGTACAAATATTCCTCTAAAATCAGCCGAACAACGAATTCCGATTTACTCACCTGTTATCAGGAGAGAACCCAGGGCTGCATCTTTTAGCCCAGCACTGACCCTGAAAAGTAATTCTAAGAGTACTTACCAGTAACTTGTATTTCCTTCCATAGGAATAGATAGTGTGGTTTTCACCCAAAAAGTTTCTAAGTGTCCAATTTTGAAACGTACAAATATTCCTCTAAAATCAGTTGAACTACGAATTCCGATTTACTCACCTGTTATCAGGAAAGAACCTAGGGCTGCATCTTTTAGCCCAGTACTGACCCTGAAAAGTAATTCTAAGCGTACTTACCAGTAACTTGTATTTCCTTCCATAGGAATCATTGTGTGGTTTTCACCAGAAAAGTTTCTAAGTGTCCATTTTTGAAACGTACAAATATTCCTCTAAAATCAGCCGAACAATGAATTTCGAATTACTCACCGGTTATCAAGAGAGAACCCAGTGCTGCATCTTTTAGACCAGCACTGACTCTGAAATGTAATTCTAAGCATACTTAACAGTAACTTGTATTTCCTTCCATAGCAATCTATTGTGTGGTTTTCACCAGAAAAGTTTCTAAGTTTCCAATTTTGAAATGTACAAATATTCCTCTAAAATAAGCCGAACTACGAATTCCGATTTACTCACCTGTTATCAGGAGAGAACCCAGGGCTGAATCTTTTAGCCCAGCACTGACCCTGAAAAGTAATTCTAAGAGTACTTACCAGTAACTTGTATTTCCTTCCACAGGAATAGATAGTGTGGTTTTCACCAGAAAAGTTTGTAAGTGTCCAATTTTGAAACGTACAAATATTCCTCTAAAATCAGTTGAACTACGAATTCCGATTTACTCATCTGTTATCAGGAGAGAACCCAGGGCTGCATCTTTTATCCCAGCACTGACCCTGAAAAGTCATTCTAACCGTACTTATCAGTTACTTGTATTTACTTCCAAAGGAATCAAATGTGTGGTTTTCACCAGAAAAGTTTCTAAGTTTCCAATTTTGAAATGTACAAATATTCCTCTAAAATAAGCCGAACTACGAATTCCGATTTACTCACCTGTTATCAGGAGAGAACGCAGGACTGCATCTTTTAGCCCAGCACTGGCCCAAAAAAGTAATTCTAAGCGTACTTACCAGTAACTTGTATTTCCTTCCATAGGAATCCATTGTGTGGTTTTCAGCAGAAAAGTTTCTAAGTGTCCAATTTTGAAACGTACAAATATTCCTCTAAAATCAGCCAGACTACAAATTCCGATTTACTCACCTGTTATCAGGAGAGAACCTAGGGCTGCATCTTTTAGCCCAGCGCTGACCCTGAAAAGTAATTCTAAGCGTACTTACCAGTAACTTGTATTTCCTTCCATAGGAATCATTGTGTGGTTTTCACCAGAAAAGTTTCTAAGTGTCCATTTTTGAAATGTACAAATATTCCTCTAAAATCAGCCGAACAATGAATTTCGAATTACTCACCGGTTATCAAGAGAGAACCCAGTGCTGCATCTTTTAGACCAGCACTGACTATGAAATGTAATTCTAAGCATACTTAACAGTAACTTGTATTTCCTTCCATAGGAATCCATTGTGTGGTTTTCACCAGAAAAGTTTGTAAGTGTCCAATTTTGAAACTTACAAATATTCCTCTAAAATCAGTTGAACTACGAATTCTGATTTACTCACCTGTTATCAGGAGAGAACCCAGGGCTGAATCTTTTAGCCCAGCACTGACCCTGAAAAGTAATTCTAAGAGTACTTACCAGTAACTTGTATTTCCTTCCACAGGAATAGATAGTGTGGTTTTCACCAGAAAAGTTTGTAAGTGTCCAATTTTGAAACTTACAAATATTCCTCTAAAATCAACCGAACTACGAATTCCGATTTACTCATCTGTTATCAGGAGAGAAACCAGGGCTGCATCTTTTAGCCCAGCACTGACCCTGAAAAGTAATTCTAAGAGTACTTACCAGTAACTTGTATTTCCTTCCATAGGAATAGATAGTGTGGTTTTCACCCCAAAAGTTTCTAAGTGTCCAATTTTGAAACGTACAAATAAATCAACCGAACTACGAATTCCGATTTACTCACCTGTTATCAAGAGAGAACCCAGGGCTGCATCTTTGAGCCCAGCACTGACCCTGAAAAGTAATTCTAAGCGTACTTACCAGTAACTTGTATTTCCTTCCATAGGAATCCATTGTGTGGTTTGCACCAGAAAAGTTTCTAAGTGTCCAATTTTGAAACGTACAAATATTCCTCTAAAATCAGTTGAACTACGAATTCCGATTTACTCATCTGTTATCAGGAGAGAACCCAGGGCTGCATCTTTTAGCCCAGCACTGACCCTGAAAAGTCATTCTAACCGTACTTATCAGTTACTTGTATTTACTTCCAAAGGAATCAAATGTGTGGTTTTCACCAGAAAAGTTTCTAAGTTTCCAATTTTGAAATGTACAAATATTCCTCTAAAATAAGCCGAACTACGAATTCCGATTTACTCACCTGTTATCAGGAGAGAACCCAGGGCTGCATCTTTTAGCCCAGCACTGACCCTGAAAAGTAATTCTAAGCATACTTACCAGTAACTTGTATTTTCTTCCATAGGAATTTATTGTGTGGTTATCACCAGAAAAGTTTCTAAGTGTCCATTTTTGAAACGTACAAATATTCCTCTAAAATCAGCCGAACAACGAATTCCGATTTACTCACCTGTTATCAGGAGAGAACCCAGGGCTGCATCTTTTAGCCCAGCACTGACCCTGAAAAGTAATTCTAAGAATACTTACCAGTAACTTGTATTTCCTTCCATAGGAATAGATAGTGTGGTTTTCACCCAAAAAGTTTCTAAGTGTCCAATTTTGAAACCTACAAATATTCCTCTAAAATCAGTTGAACTACGAATTCCGATTTACTCATCTGTAATCAGGAGAGAATCCAGGGCTGCATCTTTTAGCCCAGCACTGACCCTGAAAAGTCATTCTAACCGTACTTATCAGTTACTTGTATTTACTTCCAAAGGAATCAAATGTGTGGTTTTCACCAGAAAAGTTTCTAAGTTTCCAATTTTGAAATGTACAAATATTCCTCTAAAATAAGCCGAACTACGAATTCCGATTTACTCACCTGTTATCAGGAGAGAACCCAGGGCTGCATCTTTTAGCCCAGCACTGACCCTGAAAAGTCATTCTAACCTTACTTACCAGTTACTTGTATTTACTTCCAAAGGAATCAAATGTGTGGTTTTCACCAGAAAAGTTTCTAAGTTTCCAATTTAGAAATGTACAAATATTCCTCTAAAATAAGCCGAACTACGAATTCCGATTTACTCACCTGTTATCAGGAGAGAAAGCAGGACTGCATCTTTTAGCCCAGCACTGGCCCAAAAAAGTAATTCTAAGCGTACTTACCAGTAACTTGTATTTCCTTCCATAGGAATCCATTGTGTGGTTTTCAGCAGAAAAGTTTCTCAGTGTCCAATTTTGAAACGTACAAATATTCCCCTAAAATCAGCCGAACTAAAAATTCCGATTTACTCACCTGGTATCAGGAGAGAACCTAGGGCTGCATCTTTTAGCCCAGCACTGACCCTGAAAAGTAATTCTAAGCGTACTTACCAGTAACTTGTATTTCCTTCCATAGGAATCATTGTGTGGTTTTCACCAGAAAAGTTTTTAAGTGTCCATTTTTGAAACGTACAAATATTCCTCTAAAATCAGCCGAACAATGAATTTCAAATTACTCACCGGTTATCAAGAGAGAACCCAGTGCTGCATCTTTTAGACCAGCACTGACTCTGAAATATAATTCTAAGCATACTTAACAGTAACTTGTATTTCCTTCCATAGGAATAGATAGTGTGGTTTTCACCAGAAAAGTTTCTAAGTGTCCAATTTTGAAACGTACAAATATTCGTCTAAAATCAACCGACCTACGAATTCCGATTTACTCACATGTTATCAAGAGAGAACCCAGGGCTGCATCTTTTAGCCCAGCACTGACCCTGAAAAGTAATTCTAAGCGTACTTACCAGTAACTTGTATTTCCTTCCATAGGAATCCATTGTGTGTTTTTCAGCAGAAAAGTTTCTAAGTGTCCAATTTTGAAACGTACAAATATTCCTCTAAAATCAGCCAAACTACAAATTCCGATTTACTCACCTGTTATCAGGAGAGAACCTAGGGCTGCATCTTTTAGCCCAGCACTGACCCTGAAAAGTAATTCTAAGCGTACTTACCAGTAACTTGTATTTCCTTCCATAGGAATCATTGTGTGGTTTTCACCAGAAAAGTTTCTAAGTGTCCATTTTTGAAACGTACAAATATTCCTCTAAAATCAGCCGAACAATGAATTTCGAATTACTCACCGGTTATCAAGAGAGAACCCAGTGCTGCATCTTTTAGACCAGCACTGACCCTGAAAAGTAATTCTAAGCATACTTAACAGTAACTTGTATTTCCTTCCATAGCAATCCATTGTGTGGTTTTCACCAGAAAAGTTTCTAAGTTTCCAATTTTGAAATGTACACATATTCCTCTAAAATAAGCCGAAATACGAATTCCGATTTACTCACCTGTGATCAGGAGAGAACCCAGGGCTGAATCTTTTAGCCCAGCACTGACCCTGAAAAGTAATTCTAAGAGTACTTACCAGTAACTTGTATTTCCTTCCACAGGAATAGATAGTGTGGTTTTCACCAGAAAAGTTTGTAAGTGTCCAATTTTGAAACGTGCAAATATTCCTCTAAAATCAACCGAACTACGAATTCCGATTTACTCATCTGTTATCAGGAGAGAAACCAGGGCTGCATCTTTTAGCCCAGCACTGACCCTGAAAAGTAATTCTAAGAGTACTTACCAGTAACTTGTATTTCCTTCCATAGGAATAGATAGTGTGGTTTTCACCCAAAAAGTTTCTAAGTGTCCAATTTTGAAACGTACAAATATTCGTCTAAAATCAACCGACCTACGAATTCCGATTTACTCATCTGTTATCAGGAGAGAACCCAGGGCTGCATCTTTTAGCCCAGCACTGACCCTGAAAAGTCATTCTAACCGTACTTATCAGTTACTTGTATTTACTTCCAAAGGAATCAAATGTGTGGTTTTCACCAGAAAAGTTTCTAAGTTTCCAATTTTGAAATGTACAAATATTCCTCTAAAATAAGCCGAACTACGAATTCCGATTTACTCACCTGTTATCAGGAGAGAACGCAGGACTGCATCTTTTAGCCCAGCACTGGCCCAAAAAAGTAATTCTAAGCGTACTTACCAGTAACTTGTATTTCCTTCCATAGGAATCCATTGTGTGGTTTTCAGCAGAAAAGTTTCTAAGTGTCCAATTTTGAAACGTACAAATATTCCTCTAAAATGAGCCGAACTACAAATTCCGATTTACTCACCTGTTATCAGGAGAGAACCTAGGGCTGCATCTTTTAGCCCAGCACTGACCCTGAAAAGTAATTCTAAGCGTACTTACCAGTAACTTGTATTTCCTTCCATAGGAATCATTGTGTGGTTTTCACCAGAAAAGTTTCTAAGTGTCCATTTTTGAAATGTACAAATATTCCTCTAAAATTAGCCGAACAATGAATTTCGAATTACTCACCGGTTATCAAGAGAGAACCCAGTGCTGCATCTTTTAGACCAGCACTGACTCTGAAATGTAATTCTAAGCATACTTAACAGTAACTTGTATTTCCTTCCATAGGAATCCATTGTGTGGTTTTCACCAGAAAAGTTTGTAAGTGTCCAATTTTGAAACTTACAAATATTCCTCTAAAATCAGTTGAACTACGAATTCTGATTTACTCACCTGTTATCAGGAGAGAACCCAGGGCTGAATCTTTTAGCCCAGCACTGACCCTGAAAAGTAATTCTAAGAGTACTTACCAGTAACTTGTATTTCCTTCCACAGGAATAGATAGTGTGGTTTTCACCAGAAAAGTTTGTAAGTGTCCAATTTTGAAACGTACAAATATTCGTCTAAAATCAACCGAACTACGAATTCCGATATACTCACCTGTTATCAAGAGAGAACCCAGGGCTGCATCTTTTAGCCCAGCACTGACCCTGAAAAGTAATTCTAAGCGTACTTACCAGTAACTTGTATTTCCTTCCATAGGAATCCATTGTGTGGTTTGCACCAGAAAAGTTTCTAAGTGTCCAATTTTGAAACGTACAAATATTCCTCTAAAATCAGTTGAACTACGAATTCCGATTTACTCATCTGTTATCAGGAGAGAACCCAGGGCTGCATCTTTTAGCCCAGCACTGACCCTGAAAAGTCATTCTAACCGTACTTATCAGTTACTTGTATTTACTTCCAAAGGAATCAAATGTGTGGTTTTCACCAGAAAAGTTTCTAAGTTTCCAATTTTGAAATGTACAAATATTCCTCTAAAATAAGCCGAACTACGAATTCCGATTTACTCACCTGTTATCAGGAGAGAACCCAGGGCTGCATCTTTTAGCCCAGCACTGACCCTGAAAAGTAATTCTAAGCGTACTTACCAGTAACTTGTATTTTCTTCCATAGGAATCTATTGTGTGGTTATCACCAGAAAAGTTTCTAAGTGTCCATTTTTGAAACGTACAAATATTCCTCTAAAATCAGCCGAACAACGAATTCCGATTTACTCACCTGTTATCAGGAGAGAACCCAGGGCTGCATCTTTTAGCCCAGCACTGACCCTGAAAAGTAATTCTAAGAGTACTTACCAGTAACTTGTATTTCCTTCCATAGGAATAGATAGTGTGGTTTTCACCCAAAAAGTTTTTAAGTGTCCAATTTTGAAACGTACAAATATTCCTCTAAAATCAGTTAAACTACGAATTCCGATTTACTCATCTGTTATCAGGAGAGAACCCAGGACTGCATCTTTTAGCCCAGCACTGACCTTGAAAAGTCATTCTAACCGTACTTACCAGTTACTTGTATTTACTTCCAAAGGAATCAAATGTGTGGTTTTCACCAGAAAAGTTTCTAAGTTTCCAATTTTGAAATGTACAAATATTCCTCTAAAATAAGCCGAACTATGAATTCCGATTTACTCACCTGTTATCAGGAGAGAACGCAGGACTGCATCTTTTAGCCCAGCACTGGCCCAAAAAAGTAATTCTAAGCGTACTTACCAGTAACTTCTATTTCCTTCCATAGGAATCCATTGTGTGGTTTTCAGCAGAAAAGTTTCTAAGTGTCCATTTTTGAAACGTACAAATATTCCTCTAAAATCAGCCGAACAATGAATTTCGAATTACTCACCGGTTATCAAGAGAGAACCCAGTGCTGCATCTTTTAGACCAGCACTGACTCTGAAATATAATTCTAAGCATACTTAACAGTAACTTGTATTTCCTTCCATAGCAATCCATTGTGTGGTTTTCACAAGAAAAGTTTCTAAGTTTCCAATTTTGAAATGTACAAATATTCCTCTAAAATAAGCCGAACTCCGAATTCCGATTTACTCACCTGTTATCAGGAGAGAACCCAGGGCTGAATCTTTTAGCCCAGCACTGACCCTGAAAAGTAATACTAAGAGTACTTACCAGTAACTTGTATTTCCTTCCACAGGAATAGATAGTGTGGTTTTCACCAGAAAAGTTTGTAAGTGTCCAATTTTGAAACGTACAAATATTCGTCTAAAATCAACCGAACTACGAATTCCAATTTACTCACCTGTTATCAAGAGAGAACCCAGGGCTGCATCTTTTAGCCCAGCACTGACCCTGAAAAGTAATTCTAAGAGTACTTACCAGTAACTTGTATTTCCTTCCATAGGAATAGATAGTGTGGTTTTCACCCAAAAAGTTTCTAAGTGTCCAATTTTGAAACGTACAAATATTCGTCTAAAATCAACCGACCTACGAATTCCGATTTACTCACATGTTATCAAGAGAGAACCCAGGGCTGCATCTTTTAGCCCAGCACTGACCCTGAAAAGTAATTCTAAGCGTACTTACCAGTAACTTGTATTTCCTTCCATAGGAATCCATTGTGTGGTTTTCAGCAGAAAAGTTTCTAAGTGTCCAATTTTGAAATGTACAAATATTCCTCTAAAATCAGCCAAACTACAAATTCCGATTTACTCACCTGTTATCAGGAGAGAACCTAGGGCTGCATCTTTTAGCCCAGCACTGACCCTGAAAAGTAATTCTAAGCGTACTTACCAGTAACTTGTATTTCCTTCCATAGGAATCATTGTGTGGTTTTCACCAGAAAAGTTTCTAAGTGTCCATTTTTGAAACGTACAAATATTCCTCTAAAATCAGCCGAACAATGAATTTCGAATTACTCACCGGTTATCAAGAGAGAACCCAGTGCTGCATCTTTTAGACCAGCACTGACCCTGAAAAGTAATTCTAAGCATACTTAACAGTAACTTGTATTTCCTTCCATAGCAATCCATTGTGTGGTTGTCACCAGAAAAGTTTCTAAGTTTCCAATTTTGAAATGTACACATATTCCTCTAAAATAAGCCGAAATACGAATTCCGATTTACTCACCTGTGATCAGGAGAGAACCCAGGGCTGAATCTTTTAGCCCAGCACTGACCCTGAAAAGTAATTCTAAGAGTACTTACCAGTAACTTGTATTTTCTTCCACAGGAATAGATAGTGTGGTTTTCACCAGAAAAGTTTGTAAGTGTCCAATTTTGAAACGTGCAAATATTCCTCTAAAATCAACCGAACTACGAATTCCGATTTACTCATCTGTTATCAGGAGAGAAACCAGGGCTGCATCTTTTAGCCCAGCACTGACCCTGAAAAGTAATTCTAAGAGTACTTACCAGTAACTTGTATTTCCTTCCATAGGAATAGATAGTGTGGTTTTCACCCAAAAAGTTTCTAAGTGTCCAATGTTGAAACGTACAAATATTCGTCTAAAATCAACCGACCTACAAATTCCGATTTACTCACATGTTATCAAGAGAGAACCCAGGGCTGCTTCTTTTAGCCCAGCACTGACCCTGAAAAGTAATTCTAAGCGTACTTACCAGTAACTTGTATTTCCTTCCATAGGAATCCATTGTGTGGTTTGCACCAGAAAAGTTTCTAAGTGTCCAATTTTGAAACGTACAAATATTCCTCTAAAATCAGTTGAACTACGAATTCCGATTTACTCATCTGTTATCAGGAGAGAACCCAGGGCTGCATCTTTTAGCCCAGCACTGACCCTGAAAAGTCATTCTAACCGTACTTATCAGTTACTTGTATTTACTTCCAAAGGAATCAAAAGTGTGGTTTTCACCAGAAAAGTTTCTAAGTTTCCAATTTTGAAATGTACAAATATTCCTCTAAAATAAGCCGAACTACGAATTCCGATTTACTCACCTGTTATCAGGAGAGAACGCAGGACTGCATCTTTTAGCCCAGCACTGGCCCAAAAAAGTAATTCTAAGCGTACTTACCAGTAACTTGTATTTCCTTCCATAGGAATCCATTGTGTGGTTTTCAGCAGAAAAGTTTCTAAGTGTCCAATTTTGAAACGTACAAATATTCCTCTAAAATGAGCCGAACTACAAATTCCGATTTACTCACCTGTTATCAGGAGAGAACCTAGGGCTGCATCTTTTAGCCCAGCACTGACCCTGAAAAGTAATTCTAAGCGTACTTACCAGTAACTTGTATTTCCTTCCATAGGAATCATTGTGTGGTTTTCACCAGAAAAGTTTCTAAGTGTCCATTTTTGAAATGTACAAATATTCCTCTAAAATCAGCCGAACAATGAATTTCGAATTACTCACCGGTTATCAAGAGAGAACCCAGTGCTGCATCTTTTAGACCAGCACTGACTCTGAAATGTAATTCTAAGCACACTTAACAGTAACTTGTATTTCCTTCCATAGGAATCCATTGTGTGGTTTTCACCAGAAAAGTTTGTAAGTGTCCAATTTTGAAACTTACAAATATTCCTCTAAAATCAGTTGAACTACGAATTCTGATTTACTCACCTGTTATCAGGAGAGAACCCAGGGCTGAATCTTTTAGCCCAGCACTGACCCTGAAAAGTAATTCTAAGAGTACTTACCAGTAACTTGTATTTCCTTCCACAGGAATAGATAGTGTGGTTTTCACCAGAAAAGTTTGTAAGTGTCCAATTTTGAAACGTACAAATATTCCTCTAAAATCAACCAAACTACGAATTCCGATTTACTCATCTGTTATCACGAGAGAAACCAGGGCTGCATCTTTTAGCCCAGCACTGACCCTGAAAAGTAATTCTAAGAGTACTTACCAGTAACTTGTATTTCCTTCCATGGGAATAGATAGTGTGGTTTTCACCCCAAAAGTTTCTAAGTGTCCAAGTTTGAAACGTACAAATATTCGTCTAAAATCAACCGAACTACGAATTCCGATTTACTCACCTGTTATCAAGAGAGAACCCAGGGCTGCATCTTTTAGCCCAGCACTGACCCTGAAAAGTAATTCTAAGCGTACTTACCAGTAACTTGTATTTCCTTCCATAGGAATCCATTGTGTGGTTTGCACCAGAAAAGTTTCTAAGTGTCCAATTTTGAAACGTACAAATATTCCTCTAAAATCAGTTGAACTACGAATTCCGATTTACTCATCTGTTATCAGGAGAGAACCCAGGGCTGCATCTTTTAGCCCAGCACTGACCCTGAAAAGTCATTCTAACCGTACTTATCAGTTACTTGTATTTACTTCCAAAGGAATCAAATGTGTGGTTTTCACCAGAAAAGTTTCTAAGTTTCCAATTTTGAAATGTACAAATATTCCTCTAAAATAAGCCGAACTACGAATTCCGATTTACTCACCTGTTTACAGGAGAGAACCCAGGGCTGCATCTTTTAGCCCAGCACTGACCCTGAAAAGTAATTCTAAGCGTACTTACCAGTAACTTGTATTTTCTTCCATAGGAATCTATTGTGTGGTTATCACCAGAAAAGTTTCTAAGTGTCCATTTTTGAAACGTACAAATATTCCTCTAAAATCAGCCGAACAACGAATTCCGATTTACTCACCTGTTATCAGGAGAGAACCCAGGGCTGCATCTTTTAGCCCAGCACTGACCCTGAAAAGTAATTCTAAGAGTACTTACCAGTAACTTGTATTTCCTTCCATAGGAATAGATAGTGTGGTTTTCACCCAAAAAGTTTTTAAGTGTCCAATTTTGAAACGTACAAATATTCCTCTAAAATCAGTTGAACTACGAATTCCGATTTACTCATCTGTTATCAGGAGAGAACCCAGGACTGCATCTTTTAGCCCAGCACTGACCTTGAAAAGTCATTCTAACCGTACTTACCAGTAACTTTTATTTCCTTCCATAGGAATCCATTGTGTGGTTTTCAGCAGAAAAGTTTCTAAGTGTCCATTTTTGAAACGTACAAATATTCCTCTAAAATCAGCCGAACAATGAATTTCGAATTACTCACCTGTTATCAAGAGAGAACCCGGTGCTGATTCTTTTAGCCCAGCACTGACCCTGAAAAGTAATTCAAAGCGTACTTACCAGTAACTTGTATTTCCTTCCATAGGAATCCATTGTGTGGTTTTCACCAGAAAAGTTTCTAAGTGTCCAATTTTGAAAAGTACAAATGTTCCTCTAAAATCAGTTGAACTACGAATTCCGATTTACTCACCTGCTATCAGGAGAGAACCCAGGGCTGCATCTTTCAGTCCAGCACTGACCCTGAAAAGTAATTCTAAGAGTACTAACCAGTAACTTGTATTTCCTTCCATAGGAATAGATAGTGTGGTTTTCACCAGAAAAGTTTGTAAATGTCCAATTTTGAAACGTACAAATATTCCTCTAAAATCAACCGAACTACGAATTCCGATTTACTCATCTGTTATCAGGAGAGAAACCAGGGCATCTTTTAGCCCAGCACTGACCCTGAAAAGTAATTCAAAGCGTACTTACCAGTAACTTGTATTTCCTTTCATAGGAATCCATTGTGTGGTTTTCACCAGAAAAGTTTCTAAGTGTCCATTTTTGAAACGTACAAATATTCCTCTAAAATCAGCAGAACAACGAATTCCGATTTACTCACCTGTTATCAGGAGAGAAACCAGGGCTGCATCTTTTAGCCCAGCACTGACCCTGAAAAGTAATTCAAAGCGTACTTACCAGTAACTTGTATTTCCTTCCATAGGAATCCATTGTGTGGTTTTCACCAGAAAAGTTTCTAAGTGTCCAATTTTGAAACGTACAAATATTCCTCTAAAATCAGTTGAACTACGAATTCCGATTTACTCACCTGTTAACAGGAGAGAACCCAGGGCTGCATCTTTTAGCCCAGCACTGACCCTGTAAAGTAATTCTAAGAGTACTTACCAGTAACTTGTATTTCCTTCCATAGGAATAGATAGTGTGTTTTTCACCCAAAAAGTTTCTAAGTGTCCAATTTTGAAACGTACAAATATTCCTCTAAAATCAGTTGAACTACAAATTCCGATTTACTCATCTGTTATCAGGAGAGAATCCAGAGCTGCATCTTTTAGCCCAACACTGACCCTGAAAAGTCATTCTAACCGTACTTATCAGTTACTTGTATTTACTTCCAAAGGAATCAAATGTGTGGTTTTCACCAGAAAAGTTTCTAAGTTTCCAATTTTGAAATGTACAAATATTCCTCTAAAATAAGCCGAACTACGAATTCCGATTTACTCACCTGTTCTCAGGAGAGAACCCAGGGCTGCATCTTTTAGCCCAGCACTGACCCTGAAAAATAATTCTAAGCGTACTTACCAGTAAGTCGTATTTTCTTCCATAGGAATCTATTGTGTGGTTATCACCAGAAAAGTTTCTAAGTGTCCATTTTTGAAACGTACAAATATTCCTCTAAAATCAGCCGAACAACGAATTCCGATTTACTCACCTGTTATCAGGAGAGAACCCAGGGCTGCATCTTTTAGCCCAGCACTGACCCTGAAAAGTAATTCTAAGAGTACTTACCAGTAACTTGTACTTCCTTCCATAGGAATAGATAGTGTGGTTTTCACCAAAAAAGTTTTTAAGTGTCCAATTTTGAAACGTACAAATATTCCTCTAAAATCAGTTGAACTACGAATTCCGATTTACTCACCTGTTATCAGGAGAGAACCTAGGGCTGTATCTTTTAGCCCAGTACTGACCCTGAAAAGTAATTCTAAGCATACTTACCAGTAACTTGTATTTCCTTCCATAGGAATCATTGTGTGGTTTTCACCAGAAAAGTTTCTAAGTGTCCATTTTTTAAACGTACAAATATTCCTCTAAAATCAGCCGAACTATGAATTTCGAATTACTCACCGGTTATCAAGAGAGAACCCAGTGCTGCATCTTTTAGACCAGCACTGACTCTGAAATGTAATTCTAAGCATACTTAACAGTAACTTGTATTTCCTTCCATAGCAATCCATTGTGTGGTTTTCACCAGAAAAGTTTCTAAGTTTCCAATTTTGAAATGTACAAATATTCCTCTAAAATAAGCCGAACTACGAATTCCGATTTACTCACCTGTTATCAGGAGAGAACCCAGGGCTGCATCTTTTAGCCCAGCACTGACCCTGAAAAGTAATTCTAAGCGTACTTACCAGTAACTTGTATTTTCTTCCATAGGAATCTATTGTGTGGTTATCACCAGAAAAGTTTCTAAGTGTCCATTTTTGAAACGTACAAATATTCCTCTAAAATCAGCCGAACAACGAATTCCGATTTACTCACCTGTTATCAGGAGAGAACCCAGGGCTGCATCTTTTAGCCCAGCACTGACCCTGAAAAGTAATTCTAAGAGTACTTACCAGTAACTTGTATTTCCTTCCATAGGAATAGATAGTGTGGTTTTCACCCAAAAAGTTTTTAAGTGTCCAATTTTGAAACGTACAAATATTCCTCTAAAATCAGTTGAACTACGAATTCCGATTTACTCATCTGTTATCAGGAGAGAACCCAGGACTGCATCTTTTAGCCCAGCACTGACCTTGAAAAGTCATTCTAACCGTACTTACCAGTTACTTGTATTTACTTCCAAAGGAATCAAATGTGTGGTTTTCACCAGAAAAGTTTCTAAGTTTCCAATTTTGAAATGTACAAATATTCCTCTAAAATAAGCCGAACTACGAATTCCGATTTACTCACCTGTTATCAGGAGAGAACGCAGGACTGCATCTTTTAGCCCAGCACTGGCCCAAAAAAGTAATTCTAAGCGTACTTACCAGTAACTTTTATTTCCTTCCATAGGAATCCATTGTGTGGTTTTCAGCAGAAAAGTTTCTAAGTGTCCATTTTTGAAACGTACAAATATTCCTCTAAAATCAGCCGAACAATGAATTTCGAATTACTCACCTGTTATCAAGAGAGAACCCGGTGCTGATTCTTTTAGCCCAGCACTGACCCTGAAAAGTAATTCAAAGCGTACTTACCAGTAACTTGTATTTCCTTCCATAGGAATACATTGTGTGGTTTTCACCAGAAAAGTTTCTAAGTGTCCAATTTTGAAAAGTACAAATATTCCTCTAAAATCAGTTGAACTACGAATTCCGATTTACTCACCTGTTATCAGGAGAGAACCCAGGGCTGCATCTTTCAGTCCAGCACTGACCCTGAAAAGTAATTCTAAGAGTACTTACCAGTAACTTGTATTTCCTTCCATAGGAATAGATAGTGTGGTTTTCACCAGAAAAGTTTGTAAATGTCCAATTTTGAAACGTACAAATATTCCTCTAAAATCAACCGAACTACGAATTCCGATTTACTCATCTGTTATCAGGAGAGAAACCAGGGCATCTTTTAGCCCAGCACTGACCCTGAAAAGTAATTCAAAGCGTACTTACCAGTAACTTGTATTTCCTTTCATAGGAATCCATTGTGTGGTTTTCACCAGAAAAGTTTCTAAGTGTCCATTTTTGAAACGTACAAATATTCCTCTAAAATCAGCCGCACAATGAATTTCGAATTACTCACCTGTTATCAAGAGAGAACCCGGTGCTGATTCTTTTAGCCCAGCACTGACCCTGAAACGTAATTCAAAGCGTACTTACCAGTAACTTGTATTTCCTTCCATAGGAATCCATTGTGTGGTTTTCACCAGAAAAGTTTCTAAGTGTCCAATTTTGAAAAGTACAAATATTCCTCTAAAATCAGTTGAACTACGAATTCCGATTTACTCACCTGTTATCAGGAGAGAACCCAGGGCTGCATCTTTCAGTCCAGCACTGACCCTGAAAAGTAATTCTAAGAGTACTGACCAGTAACTTGTATTTCCTTCCATAGGAATAGATAGTGTGGTTTTCACCAGAAAAGTTTGTAAATGTCCAATTTTGAAACGTACATATATTCCTCTAAAATCAACCGAACTACGAATTCCGATTTACTCATCTGTTATCAGGAGAGAAACCAGGGCATCTTTTAGCCCAGCACTGACCCTGAAAAGTAATTCAAAGCGTACTTACCAGTAACTTGTATTTCCTTTCATAGGAATCCATTGTGTGGTTTTCACCAGAAAAGTTTCTAAGTGTCCATTTTTGAAACGTACAAATATTCCTCTAAAATCAGCAGAACAACGAATTCCGATTTACTCACCTGTTATCAGGAGAGAAACCAGGGCTGCATCTTTTAGCCCAGCACTGACCCTGAAAAGTAATTCAAAGCGTACTTACCAGTAACTTGTATTTCCTTCCATAGGAATCCATTGTGTGGTTTTCACCAGAAAAGTTTCTAAGTGTCCAATTTTGAAACGTACAAATATTCCTCTAAAATCAGTTGAACTACGAATTCCGATTTACTCACCTGTTAACAGGAGAGAACCCAGGGCTGCATCTTTTAGCCCAGCACTGACCCTGTAAAGTAATTCTAAGAGTACTTACCAGTAACTTGTATTTCCTTCCATAGGAATAGATAGTGTGTTTTTCACCCAAAAAGTTTCTAAGTGTCCAATTTTGAAACGTACAAATATTCCTCTAAAATCAGTTGAACTACAAATTCCGATTTACTCATCTGTTATCAGGAGAGAATCCAGAGCTGCATCTTTTAGCCCAACACTGACCCTGAAAAGTCATTCTAACCGTACTTATCAGTTACTTGTATTTACTTCCAAAGGAATCAAATGTGTGGTTTTCACCAGAAAAGTTTCTAAGTTTTTAATTTTGAAATGTACAAATATTCCTCTAAAATAAGCCGAACTACGAATTCCGATTTACTCACCTGTTCTCAGGAGAGAACCCAGGGCTGCATCTTTTAGCCCAGCACTGACCCTGAAAAATAATTCTAAGCGTACTTACCAGTAAGTCGTATTTTCTTCCATAGGAATCTATTGTGTGGTTATCACCAGAAAAGTTTCTAAGTGTCCATTTTTGAAACGTACAAATATTCCTCTAAAATCAGCCGAACAACGAATTCCGATTTACTCACCTGTTATCAGGAGAGAACCCAGGGCTGCATCTTTTAGCCCAGCACTGACCCTGAAAAGTAATTCTAAGAGTACTTACCAGTAACTTGTATTTCCTTCCATAGGAATAGATAGTGTGGTTTTCACCAAAAAAGTTTTTAAGTGTCCAATTTTGAAACGTACAAATATTCCTCTAAAATCAGTTGAACTACGAATTCCGATTTACTCACCTGTTATCAGGAGAGAACCTAGGGCTGCATCTTTTAGCCCAGTACTGACCCTGAAAAGTAATTCTAAGCGTACTTACCAGTAACTTGTATTTCCTTCCATAGGAATCATTGTGTGGTTTTCACCAGAAAAGTTTCTAAGTGTCCATTTTTTAAACGTACAAATATTCCTCTAAAATCAGCCGAACTATGAATTTCAAATTACTCACCGGTTATCAAGAGAGAACCCAGTGCTGCATCTTTTAGACCAGCACTGACTCTGAAATGTAATTCTAAGCATACTTAACAGTAACTTGTATTTCCTTCCATAGCAATCCATTGTGTGGTTTTCGACAGAAAAGTTTCTAAGTTTCCAATTTTGAAATGTACAAATATTCCTCTAAAATAAGCCGAACTACGAATTCCGATTTACTCACCTGTTATCAGGAGAGAACCCAGGGCTGCATCTTTTAGCCCAGCACTGACCCTGAAAAGTAATTCTAAGCGTACTTACCAGTAACTTGTATTTTCTTCCATAGGAATCTATTGTGTGGTTATCACCAGAAAAGTTTCTAAGTGTCCATTTTTGAAACGTACAAATATTCCTCTAAAATCAGCCGAACAACGAATTCCGATTTACTCACCTGTTATCAGGAGAGAACCCAGGGCTGCATCTTTTAGCCCAGCACTGACCCTGAAAAGTAATTCTAAGAGTACTTACCAGTAACTTGTATTTCCTTCCATAGGAATAGATAGTGTGGTTTTCACCCAAAAAGTTTTTAAGTGTCCAATTTTGAAACGTACAAATATTCCTCTAAAATCAGTTGAACTACGAATTCCGATTTACTCATCTGTTATCAGGAGAGAACCCAGGACTGCATCTTTTAGCCCAGCACTGACCTTGAAAAGTCATTCTAACCGTACTTACCAGTTACTTGTATTTACTTCCAAAGGAATCAAATGTGTTGTTTTCACCAGAAAAGTTTCTAAGTTTCCAATTTTGAAATGTACAAATATTCCTCTAAAATAAGCCGAACTACGAATTCCGATTTACTCACCTGTTATCAGGAGAGAACGCAGGACTGCATCTTTTAGCCCAGCACTGGCCCAAAAAAGTAATTCTAAGCGTACTTACCAGTAACTTTTATTTCCTTCCATAGGAATCCATTGTGTGGTTTTCAGCAGAAAAGTTTCTAAGTGTCCATTTTTGAAACGTACAAATATTCCTCTAAAATCAGCCGAACAATGAATTTCGAATTACTCACCTGTTATCAAGAGAGAACCCGGTGCTGATTCTTTTAGCCCAGCACTGACCCTGAAAAGTAATTCAAAGCGTACTTACCAGTAACTTGTATTTCCTTCCATAGGAATCCATTGTGTGGTTTTCACCAGAAAAGTTTCTAAGTGTCCAATTTTGAAAAGTACAAATATTCCTCTAAAATCAGTTGAACTACGAATTCCGATTTACTCACCTGTTATCAGGAGAGAACCCAGGGCTGCATCTTTCAGTCCAGCACTGACCCTGAAAAGTAATTCTAAGAGTACTTACCAGTAACTTGTATTTCCTTCCATAGGAATAGATAGTGTGGTTTTCACCAGAAAAGTTTGTAAATGTCCAATTTTGAAACGTACAAATATTCCTCTAAAATCAACCGAACTACGAATTCCGATTTACTCATCTGTTATCAGGAGAGAAACCAGGGCACCTTTTAGCCCAGCACTGACCCTGAAAAGTAATTCAAAGCGTACTTACCAGTAACTTGTATTTCCTTTCATAGGAATCCATTGTGTGGTTTTCACCAGAAAAGTTTCTAAGTGTCCATTTTTGAAACGTACAAATATTCCTCTAAAATCAGCCGAACAGCGAATTCCGATTTACTCACCTGTTATCAGGAGAGAAACCAGGGCTGCATCTTTTAGCCCAGCACTGACCCTGAAAAGTAATTCAAAGCGTACTTACCAGTAACTTGTATTTCCTTCCATAGGAATCCATTGTGTGGTTTTCACCAGAAAAGTTTCTAAGTGTCCAATTTTGAAACGTACAAATATTCCTCTAAAATCAGTTGAACTACGAATTCCGATTTACTCACCTGTTAACAGGAGAGAACCCAGGGCTGCATCTTTTAGCCCAGCACTGACCCTGAAAAGTAATTCTAAGAGTACTTACCAGTAACTTGTATTTCCGTCCATAGGAATAGATAGTGTGGTTTTCACCCAAAAAGTTTCTAAGTGTCCAATTTTGAAACGTACAAATATTCCTCTAAAATCAGTTGAACTACAAATTCCGATTTACTCATCTGTTATCAGGAGAGAATCCAGGGCTGCATCTTTTAGCCCAGCACTGACCCTGAAAAGTCATTCTAACCGTACTTATCAGTTACTTGTATTTACTTCCAAAGGAATCAAATGTATGGTTTTCACCAGAAAAGTTTCTAAGTTTCCAATTTTGAAATGTACAAATATTCCTCTAAAATAAGCCGAACTACGAATTCCGATTTACTCACCTGTTCTCAGGAGAGAACCCAGGGCTGCATCTTTTAGCCCAGCACTGACCCTGAAAAATAATTCTAAGCGTACTTACCAGTAACTTGTATTTTCTTCCATAGGAATCTATTGTGTGGTTATCACCAGAAAAGTTTCTAAGTGTCCATTTTTGAAACGTACAAATATTCCTCTAAAATCAGCCGAACAACGAATTCCGATTTACTCACCTGTTATCAGGAGAGAACCCAGGGCTGCATCTTTTAGCCCAGCACTGACCCTGAAAAGTAATTCTAAGAGTACTTACCAGTAACTTGTATTTCCTTCCATAGGAATAGATAGTGTGGTTTTCACCCAAAAAGTTTCTAAGTGTCCAATTTTGAAACGTACAAATATTCCTCTAAAATCAGTTGAACTACGAATTCCGATTTACTCACCTGTTATCAGGAAAGAACCTAGGGCTGCATCTTTTAGCCCAGTACTGACCCTGAAAAGTCATTCTAACCGTACTTATCAGTTACTTGTATTTACTTCCAAAGGAATCAAATGTGTGGTTTTCACCAGAAAAGTTTCTAAGTTTCCAATTTTGAAATGTACAAATATTCCTCTAAAATAAGCCGAACTACGAATTCCGATTTACTCACCTGTTATCAGGAGAGAACCCAGGGCTGCATCTTTTAGCCCAGCACTGACCCTGAAAAGTCATTCTAACCTTACTTACCAGTTACTTGTATTTACTTCCAAAGGAATCAAATATGTGGTTTTTCTCCAGAAAAGTTTCTAAGTTTCCAATTTAGAAATGTAAAAATATTCCTCTAAAATAAGCCGAACTACGAATTCCGATTTACTCACCTGTTATCAGGAGAGAAAGCAGGACTGCATCTTTTAGCCCAGCACTGGCCCAAAAAAGTAATTCTAAGCGTACTTACCAGTAACTTGTATTTCCTTCCATAGGAATCCATTGTGTGGTTTTCAGCAGAAAAGTTTCTCAGTGTCCAATTTTGAAACGTACAAATATTCCCCTAAAATCAGCCGAACTAAAAATTCCGATTTACTCACCTGGTATCAGGAGAGAACCTAGGGCTGCATCTTTTAGCCCAGCACTGACCCTGAAAAGTAATTCTAAGCGTACTTACCAGTAACTTGTATTTCCTTCCATAGGAATCATTGTGTGGTTTTCACCAGAAAAGTTTTTAAGTGTCCATTTTTGAAACGTACAAATATTCCTCTAAAATCAGCCGAACAATGAATTTCGAATTACTCACCGGTTATCAAGAGAGAACCCAGTGCTGCATCTTTTAGACCAGCACTGACTCTGAAATATAATTCTAAGCATACTTAACAGTAACTTGTATTTCCTTCCATAGCAATCCATTGTGTGGTTTTCACCAGAAAAGTTTCTAAGTTTCCAATTTTGAAATGTACAAATATTCCTCTAAAATAAGCCGAACTCCGAATTCCGATTTACTCACCTGTTATCAGGAGAGAACCCAGGGCTGAATCTTTTAGCCCAGCACTGACCCTGAAAAGTAATTCTAAGAGTACTTACCAGTAACTTGTATTTCCTTCCACAGGAATAGATAGTGTGGTTTTCACCAGAAAAGTTTGTAAGTGTCCAATTTTAAAACGTACAAATATTCCTCTAAAATCAACCGAACTTCTAATTCCGATTTACTCATCTGTTATCAGGAGAGAAACCAGGGCTGCATCTTTTAGCCTAGCACTGACCCTGAAAAGTAATTCTAAGAGTACTTACCAGTAACTTGTATTTCCTTCCATAGGAATAGATAGTGTGGTTTTCACCCAAAAAGTTTCTAAGTGTCCAATTTTGAAACGTACAAATATTCGTCTAAAATCAACCGACCTACGAATTCCGATTTACTCACATGTTATCAAGAGAGAACCCAGGGCTGCATCTTTTAGCCCAGCACTGACCCTGAAAAGTAATTCTAAGCGTACTTACCAGTAACTTGTATTTCCTTCCATAGGAATCCATTGTGTGGTTTTCAGCAGAAAAGTTTCTAAGTGTCCAATTTTGAAACGTACAAATATTCCTCTAAAATCAGCCAAACTACAAATTCCGATTTACTCACCTGTTATCAGGAGAGAACCTAGGGCTGCATCTTTTAGCCCAGCACTGACCCTGAAAAGTAATTCTAAGCGTACTTACCAGTAACTTGTATTTCCTTCCATAGGAATCATTGTGTGGTTTTCACCAGAAAAGTTTCTAAGTGTCCATTTTTGAAATGTACAAATATTCCTCTAAAATCAGCCGAACAATGAATTTCGAATTACTCACCGGTTATCAAGAGAGAACCCAGTGCTGCATCTTTTAGACCAGCACTGACTCTGAAATGTAATTCTAAGCACACTTAACAGTAACTTGTATTTCCTTCCATAGGAATCCATTGTGTGGTTTTCACCAGAAAAGTTTGTAAGTGTCCAATTTTGAAACTTACAAATATTCCTCTAAAATCAGTTGAACTACGAATTCTGATTTACTCACCTGTTATCAGGAGAGAACCCAGGGCTGAATCTTTTAGCCCAGCACTGACCCTGAAAAGTAATTCTAAGAGTACTTACCAGTAACTTGTATTTCCTTCCACAGGAATAGATAGTGTGGTTTTCACCAGAAAAGTTTGTAAGTGTCCAATTTTGAAACGTACAAATATTCCTCTAAAATCAACCAAACTACGAATTCCGATTTACTCATCTGTTATCACGAGAGAAACCAGGGCTGCATCTTTTAGCCCAGCACTGACCCTGAAAAGTAATTCTAAGAGTACTTACCAGTAACTTGTATTTCCTTCCATGGGAATAGATAGTGTGGTTTTCACCCCAAAAGTTTCTAAGTGTCCAAGTTTGAAACGTACAAATATTCATCTAAAATCAACCGAACTACGAATTCCGATTTACTCACCTGTTATCAAGAGAGAACCCAGGGCTGCATCTTTTAGCCCAGCACTGACCCTGAAAAGTAATTCTAAGCGTACTTACCAGTAACTTGTATTTCCTTCCATAGGAATCCATTGTGTGGTTTGCACCAGAAAAGTTTCTAAGTGTCCAATTTTGAAACGTACAAATATTCCTCTAAAATCAGTTGAACTACGAATTCCGATTTACTCATCTGTTATCAGGAGAGAACCCAGGGCTGCATCTTTTAGCCCAGCACTGACCCTGAAAAGTCATTCTAACCGTACTTATCAGTTACTTGTATTTACTTCCAAAGGAATCAAATGTGTGGTTTTCACCAGAAAAGTTTCTAAGTTTCCAATTTTGAAATGTACAAATATTCCTCTAAAATAAGCCGAACTACGAATTCCGATTTACTCACCTGTTATCAGGAGAGAACCCAGGGCTGCATCTTTTAGCCCAGCACTGACCCTGAAAAGTAATTCTAAGCGTACTTAGCAGTAACTTGTATTTTCTTCCATAGGAATCTATTGTGTGGTTATCACCAGAAAAGTTTCTAAGTGTCCATTTTTGAAACGTACAAATATTCCTCTAAAATCAGCCGAACAACGAATTCCGATTTACTCACCTGTTATCAGGAGAGAACCCAGGGCTGCATCTTTTAGCCCAGCACTGACCCTGAAAAGTAATTCTAAGAGTACTTACCAGTAACTTGTATTTCCTTCCATAGGAATAGATAGTGTGGTTTTCACCCAAAAAGTTTTTAAGTGTCCAATTTTGAAACGTACAAATATTCCTCTAAAATCAGTTGAACTACGAATTCCGATTTACTCATCTGTTATCAGGAGAGAACCCAGGACTGCATCTTTTAGCCCAGCACTGACCTTGAAAAGTCATTCTAACCGTACTTACCAGTAACTTTTATTTCCTTCCATAGGAATCCATTGTGTGGTTTTCAGCAGAAAAGTTTCTAAGTGTCCATTTTTGAAACGTACAAATATTCCTCTAAAATCAGCCGAACAATGAATTTCGAATTACTCACCTGTTATCAAGAGAGAACCCGGTGCTGATTCTTTTAGCCCAGCACTGACCCTGAAAAGTAATTCAAAGCGTACTTACCAGTAACTTGTATTTCCTTCCATAGGAATCCATTGTGTGGTTTTCACCAGAAAAGTTTCTAAGTGTCCAATTTTGAAAAGTACAAATATTCCTCTAAAATCAGTTGAACTACGAATTCCGATTTACTCACCTGTTATCAGGAGAGAACCCAGGGCTGCATCTTTCAGTCCAGCACTGACCCTGAAAAGTAATTCTAAGAGTACTAACCAGTAACTTGTATTTCCTTCCATAGGAAAAGATAGTGTGGTTTTCACCAGAAAAGTTTGTAAATGTCCAATTTTGAAACGTACAAATATTCCTCTAAAATCAACCGAACTACGAATTCCGATTTACTCATCTGTTATCAGGAGAGAAACCAGGGCATCTTTTAGCCCAGCACTGACCCTGAAAAGTAATTCAAAGCGTACTTACCAGTAACTTGTATTTCCTTTCATAGGAATCCATTGTGTGGTTTTCACCAGAAAAGTTTCTAAGTGTCCATTTTTGAAACGTACAAATATTCCTCTAAAATCAGCAGAACAACGAATTCCGATTTACTCACCTGTTATCAGGAGAGAAACCAGGGCTGCATCTTTTAGCCCAGCACTGACCCTGAAAAGTAATTCAAAGCGTACTTACCAGTAACTTGTATTTCCTTCCATAGGAATCCATTGTGTGGTTTTCACCAGAAAAGTTTCTAAGTGTCCAATTTTGAAAAGTACAAATATTCCTCTAAAATCAGTTGAACTACGAATTCCGATTTACTCACCTGTTATCAGGAGAGAACCCAGGGCTGCATCTTTCAGTCCAGCACTGACCCTGAAAAGTAATTCTAAGAGTACTTACCAGTAACTTGTATTTCCTTCCATAGGAATAGATAGTGTGGTTTTCACCAGAAAAGTTTGTAAATGTCCAATTTTGAAACGTACAAATATTCCTCTAAAATCAACCGAACTACGAATTCCGATTTACTCATCTGTTATCAGGAGAGAAACCAGGGCACCTTTTAGCCCAGCACTGACCCTGAAAAGTAATTCAAAGCGTACTTACCAGTAACTTGTATTTCCTTTCATAGGAATCCATTGTGTGGTTTTCACCAGAAAAGTTTCTAAGTGTCCATTTTTGAAACGTACAAATATTCCTCTAAAATCAGCCGAACAGCGAATTCCGATTTACTCACCTGTTATCAGGAGAGAAACCAGGGCTGCATCTTTTAGCCCAGCACTGACCCTGAAAAGTAATTCAAAGCGTACTTACCAGTAACTTGTATTTCCTTCCATAGGAATCCATTGTGTGGTTTTCACCAGAAAAGTTTCTAAGTGTCCAATTTTGAAACGTACAAATATTCCTCTAAAATCAGTTGAACTACGAATTCCGATTTACTCACCTGTTAACAGGAGAGAACCCAGGGCTGCATCTTTTAGCCCAGCACTGACCCTGAAAAGTAATTCTAAGAGTACTTACCAGTAACTTGTATTTCCGTCCATAGGAATAGATAGTGTGGTTTTCACCCAAAAAGTTTCTAAGTGTCCAATTTTGAAACGTACAAATATTCCTCTAAAATCAGTTGAACTACAAATTCTGATTTACTCATCTGTTATCAGGAGAGAATCCAGGGCTGCATCTTTTAGCCCAGCACTGACCCTGAAAAGTCATTCTAACCGTACTTATCAGTTACTTGTATTTACTTCCAAAGGAATCAAATGTGTGGTTTTCACCAGAAAAGTTTCTAAGTTTCCAATTTTGAAATGTACAAATATTCCTCTAAAATAAGCCGAACTACGAATTCCGATTTACTCACCTGTTCTCAGGAGAGAACCCAGGGCTGCATCTTTTAGCCCAGCACTGACCCTGAAAAATAATTCTAAGCGTACTTACCAGTAACTTGTATTTTCTTCCATAGGAATCTATTGTGTGGTTATCACCAGAAAAGTTTCTAAGTGTCCATTTTTGAAACGTACAAATATTCCTCTAAAATCAGCCGAACAACGAATTCCGATTTACTCACCTGTTATCAGGAGAGAACCCAGGGCTGCATCTTTTAGCCCAGCACTGACCCTGAAAAGTAATTCTAAGAGTACTTACCAGTAACTTGTATTTCCTTCCATAGGAATAGATAGTGTGGTTTTCACCCAAAAAGTTTCTAAGTGTCCAATTTTGAAACGTACAAATATTCCTCTAAAATCAGTTGAACTACGAATTCCGATTTACTCACCTGTTATCAGGAAAGAACCTAGGGCTGCATCTTTTAGCCCAGTACTGACCCTGAAAAGTAATTCTAAGCGTACTTACCAGTAACTTGTATTTCCTTCCATAGGAATCATTGTGTGGTTTTCACCAGAAAAGTTTCTAAGTGTCCATTTTTGAAACGTACAAATATTCCTCTAAAATCAGCCGAACAATGAATTTCGAATTACTCACCGGTTATCAAGAGAGAACCCAGTGCTGCATCTTTTAGACCAGCACTGACTCTAAAATGTAATTCTAAGCATACTTAACAGTAACTTGTATTTCCTTCCATAGCAATCCATTGTGTGGTTTTCACCAGAAAAGTTTCTAAGTTTCCAATTTTGAAATGTACAAATATTCCTCTAAAATAAGCCGAACTACGAATTCCGATTTACTCACCTGTTATCAGGAGAGAACCCAGGGCTGAATCTTTTAGCCCAGCACTGACCCTGAAAAGTAATTCTAAGAGTACTTACCAGTAACTTGTATTTCCTTCCACAGGAATAGATAGTGTGGTTTTCACCAGAAAAGTTTTTAAGTGTCCAATTTTGAAACGTACAAACATTCCTCTAAAATCAACCGAACTACGAATTCCGATTTACTCATCTGTTATCAGGAGAGAAACCAGGGCTGCATCTTTTAGCCCAGCACTGACCCTGAAAAGTAATTCTAAGAGCACTTACCAGTAACTTGTATTTCCTTCCATAGGAATAGATAGTGTGGTTTTCACCAAAAAAGTTTCTAAGTGTCCAATTTTGAAACGTACAAATATTCCTCTAAAATCAGTTGAACTACGAATTCCGATTTACTCACCTGTTATCAGGAGAGAACGCAGGACTGCATCTTTTAGCCCAGCACTGGCCCAAAAAAGTAATTCTAAGCATACTTACCAGTAACTTTTATTTCCTTCCATAGGAATCCATTGTGTGGTTTTCAGCAGAAAAGTTTCTAAGTGTCCATTTTTGAAACGTACAAATATTCCTCTAAAATCAGCCGAACAATGAATTTCGAATTACTCACCTGTTATCAAGAGAGAACCCGTTGCTGATTCTTTTAGCCCAGCACTGACCCTGAAAAGTAATTCAAAGCGTACTTACCAGTAACTTGTATTTCCTTCCATAGGAATCCATTGTGTGGTTTTCACCAGAAAAGTTTCTAAGTGTCCAATTTTGAAAAGTACAAATATTCCTCTAAAATCAGTTGAACTACGAATTCCGATTTACTCACCTGTTATCAGGAGAGAACCCAGGGCTGCATCTTTCAGTCCAGCACTGACCCTGAAAAGTAATTCTAAGAGTACTTACCAGTAACTTGTATTTCCTTCCATAGGAATCTATTGTGTGGTTATCACCAGAAAAGTTTCTAAGTGTCCATTTTTGAAATGTACAAATATTCCTCTAAAATCAGCCGAACAACGAATTCCGATTTACTCACCTGTTATCAGGAGAGAACCCAGGGCTGCATCTTTTAGCCCAGCACTGACCCTGAAAAGTAATTCTAAGAGCACTTACCAGTAACTTGTATTTCCTTCCATAGGAATAGATAGTGTGGTTTTCACCCAAAAAGTTTCTAAGTGTCCAATTTTGAAACGTACAAATATTCGTCTAAAATTAACCGAACTACGAATTCTGATTTACTCACCTGTTATCAAGAGAGAACCCAGGGCTGCATCTTTTAGCCCAGCACTGACCCTGAAAAGTAATTCTAAGCGTACTTACCAGTAACTTGTATTTCCTTCCATAGGAATCCATTGTGTGGTTTGCACCAGAAAAGTTTCTAAGTGTCCAATTTTGAAACGTACAAATATTCCTCTAAAATCAGTTGAACTACGAATTCCGATTTACTCATCTGTTATCAGGAGAGAACCCAGGGCTGCATCTTTTATCCCAGCACTGACCCTGAAAAGTCATTCTAACCGTACTTATCAGTTACTTGTATTTACTTCCAAAGGAATCAAATGTGTGGTTTTCACCAGAAAAGTTTCTAAGTTTCCAATTTTGAAATGTACAAATATTCCTCTAAAATAAGCCGAACTACGAATTCCGATTTACTCACCTGTTATCAGGAGAGAACGCAGGACTGCATCTTTTAGCCCAGCACTGGCCCAAAAAAGTAATTCTAAGCGTACTTACCAGTAACTTGTATTTCCTTCCATAGGAATCCATTGTGTGGTTTTCAGCAGAAAAGTTTCTAAGTGTCCAATTTTGAAACGTACAAATATTCCTCTAAAATCAGCCAGACTACAAATTCCGATTTACTCACCTGTTATCAGGAGAGAACCTAGGGCTGCATCTTTTAGCCCAGCGCTGACCCTGAAAAGTAATTCTAAGCGTACTTACCAGTAACTTGTATTTCCTTCCATAGGAATCATTGTGTGGTTTTCACCAGAAAAGTTTCTAAGTGTCCATTTTTGAAATGTACAAATATTCCTCTAAAATCAGCCGAACAATGAATTTCGAATTACTCACCGGTTATCAAGAGAGAACCCAGTGCTGCATCTTTTAGACCAGCACTGACTATGAAATGTAATTCTAAGCATACTTAACAGTAACTTGTATTTCCTTCCATAGGAATCCATTGTGTGGTTTTCACCAGAAAAGTTTGTAAGTGTCCAATTTTGAAACTTACAAATATTCCTCTAAAATCAGTTGAACTACGAATTCTGATTTACTCACCTGTTATCAGGAGAGAACCCAGGGCTGAATCTTTTAGCCCAGCACTGACCCTGAAAAGTAATTCTAAGAGTACTTACCAGTAACTTGTATTTCCTTCCACAGGAATAGATAGTGTGGTTTTCACCAGAAAAGTTTGTAAGTGTCCAATTTTGAAACTTACAAATATTCCTCTAAAATCAACCGAACTACGAATTCCGATTTACTCATCTGTTATCAGGAGAGAAACCAGGGCTGCATCTTTTAGCCCAGCACTGACCCTGAAAAGTAATTCTAAGCGTACTTACCAGTAACTTGTATTTCCTTCCATAGGAATAGATTGTGTGGTTTTCACCCCAAAAGTTTCTAAGTGTCCAATTTTGAAACGTACAAATATTCGTCTAAAATCAACCGAACTACGAATTCCGATTTACTCACCTGTTATCAAGAGAGAACCCAGGGCTGCATCTTTTAGCCCAGCACTGACCCTGAAAAGTAATTCTAAGCGTACTTACCAGTAACTTGTATTTCCTTCCATAGGAATCCATTGTGTGGTTTGCACCAGAAAAGTTTCTAAGTGTCCAATTTTGAAACGTACAAATATTCCTCTAAAATCAGTTGAACTACGAATTCCGATTTACTCATCTGTTATCAGGAGAGAACCCAGGGCTGCATCTTTTAGCCCAGCACTGACCCTGAAAAGTCATTCTAACCGTACTTATCAGTTACTTGTATTTACTTCCAAAGGAATCAAATGTGTGGTTTTCACCAGAAAAGTTTCTAAGTTTCCAATTTTGAAATGTACAAATATTCCTCTAAAATAAGCCGAACTACGAATTCCGATTTACTCACCTGTTATCAGGAGAGAACCCAGGGCTGCATCTTTTAGCCCAGCACTGACCCTGAAAAGTAATTCTAAGCGTACTTACCAGTAACTTGTATTTTCTTCCATAGGAATCTATTGTGTGGTTATCACCAGAAAAGTTTCTAAGTGTCCATTTTTGAAATGTACAAATATTCCTCTAAAATCAGCCGAACAACGAATTCCGATTTACTCACCTGTTATCAGGAGAGAACCCAGGGCTGCATCTTTTAGCCCAGCACTGACCCTGAAAAGTAATTCTAAGAGTACTTACCAGTAACTTGTATTTCCTTCCATAGGAATAGATAGTGTGGTTTTCACCCAAAAAGTTTCTAAGTGTCCAATTTTGAAACCTACAAATATTCCTCTAAAATCAGTTGAACTACGAATTCCGATTTACTCATCTGTTATCAGGAGAGAATCCAGGGCTGCATCTTTTAGCCCAGCACTGACCCTGAAAAGTCATTCTAACCGTACTTATCAGTAACTTGTATTTCCTTCCATAGGAATCCATTGTGTGGTTTTCACCAGAAAAGTTTCTAAGTTTCCAATTTTGAAATGTACAAATATTCCTCTAAAATAAGCCGAACTACGAATTCCGATTTACTCACCTGTTATCAGGAGAGAACCCAGGGCTGCATCTTTTAGCCCAGCACTGACCCTGAAAAGTAATTCTAAGAGTACTTACCAGTAACTTGTATTTCCTTCCATAGGAATAGATAGTGTGGTTTTCACCCAAAAAGTTTTTAAGTGTCCAATTTTGAAACGTACAAATATTCCTCTAAAATCAGTTGAACTACGAATTCCGATTTACTCACCTGTTATCAGGAGAGAACCCAGGACTGCATCTTTTAGCCCAGCACTGACCTTGAAAAGTCATTCTAACCGTACTTACCAGTTACTTGTATTTACTTCCAAAGGAATCAAATGTGTGGTTTTCACCAGAAAAGTTTCTAAGTGTCCAATTTTGAAATGTACAAATATTCCTCTAAAATAAGCCGAACTACGAATTCCGATTTACTCACCTGTTATCAGGAGAGAACGCAGGACTGCATCTTTTAGCCCAGCACTGGCCCAAAAAAGTAATTCTAAGCGTACTTACCAGTAACTTTTATTTCCTTCCATAGGAATCCATTGTGTGGTTTTCAGCAGAAAAGTTTCTAAGTGTCCATTTTTGAAACGTACAAATATTCCTCTAAAATCAGCCGAACAATGAATTTCGAATTACTCACCTGTTATCAAGAGAGAACCCGGTGCTGATTCTTTTAGCCCAGCACTGACCCTGAAAAGTAATTCAAAGTGTACTTACCAGTAACTTGTATTTCCTTCCATAGGAATCCATTGTGTGGTTTTCCACAGAAAAGTTTCTAAGTGTCCAATTTTGATAAGTACAAATATTCCTCTAAAATCAGTTGAACTACGAATTCCGATTTACTCACCTGTTATCAGGAGAGAACCCAGGGCTGCATCTTTCAGTCCAGCACTGACCCTGAAAAGTAATTCTAAGAGTACTTACCAGTAACTTGTATTTCCTTCCATAGGAATAGATAGTGTGGTTTTCACCAGAAAAGTTTGTAAATGTCCAATTTTGAAACGTACAAATATTCCTCTAAAATCAACCGAACTACGAATTCCGATTTACTCATCTGTTATCAGGAGAGAACCCAGGGCTGCATCTTTTAGCCCAGCACTGACCCTGAAAAGTAATTCTAAGCGTACTTACCAGTAACTTGTATTTTCTTCCATAGGAATCTATTGTGTGGTTATCACCAGAAAAGTTTCTAAGTGTCCATTTTTGAAACGTACAAATATTCCTCTAAAATCAGCCGAACAACGAATTCCAATTTACTCACCTGTTATCAGGAGAGAACCCAGGGCTGCATCTTTTAGCCCAGTACTGACCCTGAAAAGTAATTCTAAGAGTACTTACCAGTAACTTGTATTTCCTTCCATAGGAATAGATAGTGTGGTTTTCACCCAAAAAGTTTTTAAGTGTCCAATTTTGAAACGTACAAATATTCCTCTAAAATCAGTTGAACTACGAATTCCGATTTACTCATCTGTTATCAGGAGAGAACCCAGGACTGCATCTTTTAGCCCAGCACTGACCTTGAAAAGTCATTCTAACCGTACTTACCAGTTACTTGTATTTACTTCCAAAGGAATCAAATGTGTGGTTTTCACCAGAAAAGTTTCTAAGTGTCCAATTTTGAAATGTACAAATATTCCTCTAAAATAAGCCGAACTACGAATTCCGATTTACTCACCTGTTATCAGGAGAGAACGCAGGACTGCATCTTTTAGCCCAGCACTGGCCCAAAAAAGTAATTCTAAGCGTACTTACCAGTAACTTTTATTTCCTTCCATAGGAATCCATTGTGTGGTTTTCAGCAGAAAAGTTTCTAAGTGTCCATTTTTGAAACGTACAAATATTCCTCTAAAATCAGCCGAACAATGAATTTCGAATTACTCACCTGTTATCAAGAGAGAACCCGGTGCTGATTCTTTTAGCCCAGCACTGACCCTGAAAAGTAATTCAAAGCGTACTTACCAGTAACTTGTATTTCCTTCCATAGGAATCCATTGTGTGGTTTTCACCAGAAAAGTTTCTAAGTGTCCAATTTTGAAAAGTACAAATATTCCTCTAAAATCAGTTGAACTACGAATTCCGATTTACTCACCTGTTATCAGGAGAGAACCCAGGGCTGCATCTTTCAGTCCAGCACTGACCCTGAAAAGTAATTCTAAGAGTACTTACCAGTAACTTGTATTTACTTCCATAGGAATAGATAGTGTGGTTTTCACCAGAAAAGTTTGTAAATGTCCAATTTTGAAACGTACAAATATTCCTCTAAAATCAACCGAACTACGAATTCCGATTTACTCATCTGTTATCAGGAGAGAAACCAGGGCATCTTTTAGCCCAGCACTGACCCTGAAAAGTAATTCAAAGCATACTTACCAGTAACTTGTATTTCCTTTCATAGGAATCCATTGTGTGGTTTTCACCAGAAAAGTTTCTAAGTGTCCATTTTTGAAACGTACAAATATTCCTCTAAAATCAGCCGAACAACGAATTCCGATTAACTCACCTGTTATCAGGAGAGAAACCAGGGCTGCATCTTTTAGCCCAGCACTGACCCTGAAAAGTAATTCAAAGCGTACTTACCAGTAACTTGTATTTCCTTCCATAGGAATCCATTGTGTGGTTTTCACCAGAAAAGTTTCTAAGTGTCCAATTTTGAAACGTACAAATATTCCTCTAAAATCAGTTGAACTACGAATTCCGATTTACTCACCTGTTAACAGGAGAGAACCCAGGGCTGCATCTTTTAGTCCAGCACTGACCCTGAAAAGTAATTCTAAGAGTACTTACCAGTAACTTGTATTTCCTTCCATAGGAATAGATAGTGTGGTTTTCACCAGAAAAGTTTGTAAATGTCCAATTTTGAAACGTACAAATATTCCTCTAAAATCAACCCAACTACGAATTCCGATTTACTCATCTGTTATCAGGAGAGAAACCAGGGCATCTTTTAGCCCAGCACTGACCCTGAAAAGTAATTCAAAGCGTACTTACCAGTAACTTGTATTTCCTTTCATAGGAATCCATTGTGTGGTTTTCACCAGAAAAGTTTCTAAGTGTCCATTTTTGAAACGTACAAATATTCCTCTAAAATCAGCCAAACAACGAATTCCGATTTACTCACCTGTTATCAGGAGAGAAACCAGGGCTGCATCTTTTAGCCCAGCACTGACCCTGAAAAGTAATTCAAAGCGTACTTACCAGTAACTTGTATTTCCTTCCATAGGAATCCATTGTGTGGTTTTCACCAGAAAAGTTTCTAAGTGTCCAATTTTGAAACGTACAAATATTCCTCTAAAATCAGTTGAACTACGAATTCCGATTTACTCACATGTTAACAGGAGAGAACCCAGGGCTGCATCTTTTAGCCCAGCACTGACCCTGAAAAGTAATTCTAAGAGTACTTACCAGTAACTTGTATTTCCGTCCATAGGAATAGATAGTGTGGTTTTCATCCAAAAAGTTTCTAAGTGTCCAATTTTGAAACGTACAAATATTCCTCTAAAATCAGTTGAACTACAAATTCCGATTTACTCATCTGTTATCAGGAGAGAATCCAGGGCTGCATCTTTTAGCCCAGCACTGACCCTGAAAAGTCATTCTAACCGTACTTATCAGTTACTTGTATTTACTTCCAAAGGAATCAAATGTGTGGTTTTCACCAGAAAAGTTTCTAAGTTTCCAATTTTGAAATGTACAAATATTCCTCTAAAATAAGCCGAACTACGAATTCCGATTTACTCACCTGTTCTCAGGAGAGAACCCAGGGCTGCATCTTTTAGCCCAGCACTGACCCTGAAAAATAATTCTAAGCGTACTTACCAGTAACTTGTATTTTCTTCCATAGGAATCTATTGTGTGGTTATCACCAGAAAAGTTTCTAAGTGTCCATTTTTGAAACGTACAAATATTCCTCTAAAATCAGCCGAACAACGAATTCCGATTTACTCACCTGTTATCAGGAGAGAACCCAGGGCTGCATCTTTTAGCCCAGCACTGACCCTGAAAAGTAATTCTAAGAGTACTTACCAGTAACTTGTATTTCCTTCCATAGGAATAGATAGTGTGGTTTTCACCCAAAAAGTTTCTAAGTGTCCAATTTTGAAACGTACAAATATTCCTCTAAAATCAGCCGAACAACGAATTCCGATTTACTCACCTGTTATCAGGAGAGAACCCAGGGCTGCATCTTTTAGCCCAGCACTGACCCTGAAAAGTAATTCTAAGAGTACTTACCAGTAACTTGTATTTCCTTCCATAGGAATAGATAGTGTGGTTTTCACCCAAAAAGTTTCTAAGTGTCCAATTTTGAAACGTACAAATATTCCTCTAAAATCAGTTGAACTACGAATTCTGATTTACTCACCTGTTATCAGGAAAGAACCTAGGGCTGCATCTTTTAGCCCAGTACTGACCCTGAAAAGTAATTCTAAGCGTACTTACCAGTAACTTGTATTTCCTTCCATGGGAATAGATAGTGTGGTTTTCACCCAAAAAGTTTCTAAGTGTCCAATTTTGAAACGTACAAATATTCGTCTAAAATTAACCGAACTACGAATTCTGATTTACTCACCTGTTATCAAGAGAGAACCCAGGGCTGCATCTTTTAGCCCAGCACTGACCCTGAAAAGTAATTCTAAGCGTACTTAACAGTAACTTGTATTTCCTTCCATAGCAATCCATTGTGTGGTTTTCACCAGAAAAGTTTCTAAGTTTCCAATTTTGAAATGTACAAATATTCCTCTAAAATAAGCCGAACTACGAATTCCGATTTACTCACCTGTTATCAGGAGAGAACCCAGGGCTGAATCTTTTAGCCCAGCACTGACCCTGAAAAGTAATTCTAAGAGTACTTACCAGTAACTTGTATTTCCTTCCACAGGAATAGATAGTGTGGTTTTCACCAGAAAAGTTTGTAAGTGTCCAATTTTGAAACGTACAAATATTACTCTAAAATCAACCGAACTACGAATTCCGATTTACTCATCTGTTATCAGGAGAGAAACCAGGGCTGCATCTTTTAGCCCAGCACTGACCCTGAAAAGTAATTCTAAGAGCACTTACCAGTAACTTGTATTTCCTTCCATGGGAATAGATAGTGTGGTTTTCACCCAAAAAGTTTCTAAGTGTCCAATTTTGAAACGTACAAATATTCGTCTAAAATTAACCGAACTACGAATTCTGATTTACTCACCTGTTATCAAGAGAGAACCCAGGGCTGCATCTTTTAGCCCAGCACTGACCCTGAAAAGTAATTCTAAGCGTACTTACCAGTAACTTGTATTTCCTTCCATAGGAATCCATTGTGTGGTTTGCACCAGAAAAGTTTCTAAGTGTCCAATTTTGAAACGTACAAATATTCCTCTAAAATCAGTTGAACTACGAATTCCGATTTACTCATCTGTTATCAGGAGAGAACCCAGGCCTGCATCTTTTATCCCAGCACTGACCCTGAAAAGTCATTCTAACCGTACTTATCAGTTACTTGTATTTACTTCCAAAGGAATCAAATGTGTGGTTTTCACCAGAAAAGTTTCTAAGTTTCCAATTTTGAAATGTACAAATATTCCTCTAAAATAAGCCGAACTACGAATTCCGATTTACTCACCTGTTATCAGGAGAGAACGCAGGACTGCATCTTTTAGCCCAGCACTGGCCCAAAAAAGTAATTCTAAGCGTACTTACCAGTAACTTGTATTTCCTTCCATAGGAATCCATTGTGTGGTTTTCAGCAGAAAAGTTTCTAAGTGTCCAATTTTGAAACGTACAAATATTCCTCTAAAATCAGCCAGACTACAAATTCCGATTTACTCACCTGTTATCAGGAGAGAACCTAGGGCTGCATCTTTTAGCCCAGCGCTGACCCTGAAAAGTAATTCTAAGCGTACTTACCAGTAACTTGTATTTCCTTCCATAGGAATCATTGTGTGGTTTTCACCAGAAAAGTTTCTAAGTGTCCATTTTTGAAATGTACAAATATTCCTCTAAAATCAGCCGAACAATGAATTTCGAATTACTCACCGGTTATCAAGAGAGAACCCAGTGCTGCATCTTTTAGACCAGCACTGACTATGAAATGTAATTCTAAGCATACTTAACAGTAACTTGTATTTCCTTCCATAGGAATCCATTGTGTGGTTTTCACCAGAAAAGTTTGTAAGTGTCCAATTTTGAAACTTACAAATATTCCTCTAAAATCAGTTGAACTACGAATTCTGATTTACTCACCTGTTATCAGGAGAGAACCCAGGGCTGAATCTTTTAGCCCAGCACTGACCCTGAAAAGTAATTCTAAGAGTACTTACCAGTAACTTGTATTTCCTTCCACAGGAATAGATAGTGTGGTTTTCACCAGAAAAGTTTGTAAGTGTCCAATTTTGAAACTTACAAATATTCCTCTAAAATCAACCGAACTACGAATTCCGATTTACTCATCTGTTATCAGGAGAGAAACCAGGGCTGCATCTTTTAGCCCAGCACTGACCCTGAAAAGTAATTCTAAGAGTACTTACCAGTAACTTGTATTTCCTTCCATAGGAATAGATAGTGTGGTTTTCACCCCAAAAGTTTCTAAGTGTCCAATTTTGAAACGTACAAATATTCGTCTAAAATCAACCGAACTACGAATTCCGATTTACTCACCTGTTATCAAGAGAGAACCCAGGGCTGCATCTTTTAGCCCAGCACTGACCCTGAAAAGTAATTCTAAGCGTACTTACCAGTAACTTGTATTTCCTTCCATAGGAATCCATTGTGTGGTTTGCACCAGAAAAGTTTCTAAGTGTCCAATTTTGAAACGTACAAATATTCCTTTAAAATCAGTTGAACTACGAATTCCGATTTACTCATCTGTTATCAGGAGAGAACCCAGGGCTGCATCTTTTAGCCCAGCACTGACCCTGAAAAGTCATTCTAACCGTACTTATCAGTTACTTGTATTTACTTCCAAAGGAATCAAATGTGTGGTTTTCACCAGAAAAGTTTCTAAGTTTCCAATTTTGAAATGTACAAATATTCCTCTAAAATAAGCCGAACTACGAATTCCGATTTACTCACCTGTTATCAGGAGAGAACCCAGGGCTGCATCTTTTAGCCCAGCACTGACCCTGAAAAGTAATTCTAAGCGTACTTACCAGTAACTTGTATTTTCTTCCATAGGAATCTATTGTGTGGTTATCACCAGAAAAGTTTCTAAGTGTCCATTTTTGAAATGTACAAATATTCCTCTAAAATCAGCCGAACAACGAATTCCGATTTACTCACCTGTTATCAGGAGAGAACCCAGGGCTGCATCTTTTAGCCCAGCACTGACCCTGAAAAGTAATTCTAAGAGTACTTACCAGTAACTTGTATTTCCTTCCATAGGAATAGATAGTGTGGTTTTCACCCAAAAAGTTTCTAAGTGTCCAATTTTGAAACCTACAAATATTCCTCTAAAATCAGTTGAACTACGAATTCCGATTTACTCATCTGTTATCAGGAGAGAATCCAGGGCTGCATCTTTTAGCCCAGCACTGACCCTGAAAAGTCATTCTAACCGTACTTATCAGTTACTTGTATTTACTTCCAAAGGAATCAAATGTGTGGTTTTCACCAGAAAAGTTTCTAAGTTTCCAATTTTGAAATGTACAAATATTCCTCTAAAATAAGCCGAACTACGAATTCCGATTTACTCACCTGTTATCAGGAGAGAACCCAGGGCTGCATCTTTTAGCCCAGCACTGACCCTGAAAAGTCATTCTAACCTTACTTACCAGTTACTTGTATTTACTTCCAAAGGAATCAAATATGTGGTTTTCACCAGAAAAGTTTCTAAGTTTCCAATTTAGAAATGTAAAAATATTCCTCTAAAATAAGCCGAACTACGAATTCCGATTTACTCACCTGTTATCAGGAGAGAAAGCAGGACTGCATCTTTTAGCCCAGCACTGGCCCAAAAAAGTAATTCTAAGCGTACTTACCAGTAACTTGTATTTCCTTCCATAGGAATCCATTGTGTGGTTTTCAGCAGAAAAGTTTCTCAGTGTCCAATTTTGAAACGTACAAATATTCCCCTGAAATCAGCCGAACTAAAAATTCCGATTTACTCACCTGGTATCAGGAGAGAACCTAGGGCTGCATCTTTTAGCCCAGCACTGACCCTGAAAAGTAATTCTAAGCGTACTTACCAGTAACTTGTATTTCCTTCCATAGGAATCATTGTGTGGTTTTCACCAGAAAAGTTTTTAAGTGTCCATTTTTGAAACGTACAAATATTCCTCTAAAATCAGCCGAACAATGAATTTCGAATTACTCACCGGTTATCAAGAGAGAACCCAGTGCTGCATCTTTTAGACCAGCACTGACTCTGAAATATAATTCTAAGCATACTTAACAGTAACTTGTATTTCCTTCCATAGCAATCCATTGTGTGGTTTTCACCAGAAAAGTTTCTAAGTTTCCAATTTTGAAATGTACAAATATTCCTCTAAAATAAGCCGAACTCCGAATTCCGATTTACTCACCTGTTATCAGGAGAGAACCCAGGGCTGAATCTTTTAGCCCAGCACTGACCCTGAAAAGTAATTCTAAGAGTACTTACCAGTAACTTGTATTTCCTTCCACAGGAATAGATAGTGTGGTTTTCACCAGAAAAGTTTGTAAGTGTCCAATTTTGAAACGTACAAATATTCCTCTAAAATCAACCGAACTTCTAATTCCGATTTACTCATCTGTTAACAGGAGAGAAACCAGGGCTGCATCTTTTAGCCTAGCACTGACCCTGAAAAGTAATTCTAAGAGTACTTACCAGTAACTTGTATTTCCTTCCATAGGAATAGATAGTGTGGTTTTCACCCAAAAAGTTTCTAAGTGTCCAATTTTGAAACGTACAAATATTCGTCTAAAATCAACCGACCTACGAATTCCGATTTACTCACATGTTATCAAGAGAGAACCCAGGGCTGCATCTTTTAGCCCAGCACTGACCCTGAAAAGTAATTCTAAGCGTACTTACCAGTAACTTGTATTTCCTTCCATAGGAATCCATTGTGTGGTTTTCAGCAGAAAAGTTTCTAAGTGTCCAATTTTGAAACGTACAAATATTCCTCTAAAATCAGCCAAACTACAAATTCCGATTTACTCACCTGTTATCAGGAGAGAACCTAGGGCTGCATCTTTTAGCCCAGCACTGACCCTGAAAAGTAATTCTAAGCGTACTTACCAGTAACTTGTATTTCCTTCCATAGGAATCATTGTGTGGTTTTCACCAGAAAAGTTTCTAAGTGTCCATTTTTGAAACGTACAAATATTCCTCTAAAATCAGCCGAACAATGAATTTCGAATTACTCACCGGTTATCAAGAGAGAACCCAGTGCTGCATCTTTTAGACCAGCACTGACCCTGAAAAGTAATTCTAAGCATACTTAACAGTAACTTGTATTTCCTTCCATAGCAATCCATTGTGTGGTTTTCACCAGAAAAGTTTCTAAGTTTCCAATTTTGAAATGTACACATATTCCTCTAAAATAAGCCGAAATACGAATTCCGATTTACTCACCTGTGATCAGGAGAGAACCCAGGGCTGAATCTTTTAGCCCAGCACTGACCCTGAAAAGTAATTCTAAGAGTACTTACCAGTAACTTGTATTTCCTTCCACAGGAATAGATAGTCTGGTTTTCACCAGAAAAGTTTGTAAGTGTCCAATTTTGAAACGTACAAATATTCCTCTAAAATCAACCGAACTACGAATTCCGATTTACTCATCTGTTATCAGAAGAGAAACCAGGGCTGCATCTTTTAGCCCAGCACTGACCCTGAAAAGTAATTCTAAGAGTACTTACCAGTAACTTGTATTTCCTTCCATAGGAATAGATAGTGTGGTTTTCACCCAAAAAGTTTCTAAGTGTCCAATTTTGAAACGTACAAATATTCGTCTAAAATCAACCGACCTACGAATTCCGATTTACTCACATGTTATCAAGAGAGAACCCAGTGCTGCATCTTTTAGCCCAGCACTGACCCTGAAAAGTAATTCTAAGCGTACTTACCAGTAACTTGTATTTCCTTCCATAGGAATCCATTGTGTGGTTTGCACCAGAAAAGTTTCTAAGTGTCCAATTTTGAAACGTACAAATATTCCTCTAAAATCAGTTGAACTACGAATTCCGATTTACTCATCTGTTATCAGGAGAGAACCCAGGGCTGCATCTTTTAGCCCAGCACTGACCCTGAAAAGTCATTCTAACCGTACTTATCAGTTACTTGTATTTACTTCCAAAGGAATCAAATGTGTGGTTTTCACCAGAAAAGTTTCTAAGTTTCCAATTTTGAAATGTACAAATATTCCTCTAAAATAAGCCAAACTACGAATTCCGATTTACTCACTTGTTATCAGGAGAGAACGCAGGACTGCATCTTTTAGCCCAGCACTGGCCCAAAAAAGTAATTCTAAGCGTACTTACCAGTAACTTGTATTTTCTTCCATAGGAATCCATTGTGTGGTTTTCAGCAGAAAAGTTTCTAAGTGTCCAATTTTGAAATGTACAAATATTCCTCTAAAATGAGCCGAACTACAAATTCCGATTTACTCACCTGTTATCAGGAGAGAACCTAGGGCTGCATCTTTTAGCCCAGCACTGACCTTGAAAAGTCATTCTAACCGTACTTACCAGTTACTTGTATTTACTTCCAAAGGAATCAAATGTGTGGTTTTCACCAGAAAAGTTTCTAAAAGTGTCCAATTTTGAAATGTACAAATATTCCTCTAAAATAAGCCGAACTACGAATTCCGATTTACTCACCTGTTATCAGGAGAGAACGCAGGACTGCATTTTTTAGCCCAGCACTGGCCCAAAAAAGTAATTCTAAGCGTACTTACCAGTAACTTTTATTTCCTTCCATAGGAATCCATTGTGTGATTTTCAGCAGAAAAGTTTCTAAGTGTCCATTTTTGAAACGTACAAATATTCCTCTAAAATCAGCCGAACAATGAATTTCGAATTACTCACCTGTTATCAAGAGAGAACCCGGTGCTGATTCTTTTAGCCCAGCACTGACCCTGAAAAGTAATTCAAAGTGTACTTACCAGTAACTTGTATTTCCTTCCATAGGAATCCATTGTGTGGTTTTCACCAGAAAAGTTTCTAAGTGTCCAATTTTGAAAAGTACAAATATTCCTCTAAAATCAGTTGAACTACGAATTCCGATTTACTCACCTGTTATCAGGAGAGAACCCAGGGCTGCATCTTTCAGTCCAGCACTGACCCTGAAAAGTTTTTCTAAGAGTACTTACCAGTAACTTGTATTTCCTTCCATAGGAATAGATAGTGTGGTTTTCACCAGAAAAGTTTGTAAATGTCCAATTTTGAAACGTACAAATATTCCTCTAAAATCAACCGAACTACGAATTCCGATTTACTCATCTGTTATCAGGAGAGAACCCAGGGCTGCATCTTTTAGCCCAGCACTGACCCTGAAAAGTAATTCTAAGCGTACTTACCAGTAACTTGTATTTTCTTCCATAGGAATCTATTGTGTGGTTATCACCAGAAAAGTTTCTAAGTGTCCATTTTTGAAACGTACAAATATTCCTCTAAAATCAGCCGAACAACGAATTCCAATTTACTCACCTGTTATCAGGAGAGAACCCAGGGCTGCATCTTTTAGCCCAGTACTGACCCTGAAAAGTAATTCTAAGAGTACTTACCAGTAACTTGTATTTCCTTCCATAGGAATAGATAGTGTGGTTTTCACCCAAAAAGTTTCTAAGTGTCCAATTTTGAAACGTACAAATATTCCTCTAAAATCAGTTGAACTACGAATTCCGATTTACTCACCTGTTAACAGGAGAGAACCCAGGGCTGCATCTTTTAGCCCAGCACTGACCCTGAAAAGTAATTCTAAGAGTACTTACCAGTAACTTGTATTTCCGTCCATAGGAATAGATAGTGTGGTTTTCACCCAAAAAGTTTCTAAGTGTCCAATTTTGAAACGTACAAATATTCCTCTAAAATCAGTTGAACTACAAATTCCGATTTACTCATCTGTTATCAGGAGAGAATCCAGGGCTGCATCTTTTAGCCCAGCACTGACCCTGAAAAGTCATTCTAACCGTACTTATCAGTTACTTGTATTTACTTCCAAAGGAATCAAATGTGTGGTTTTCACCAGAAAAGTTTCTAAGTTTCCAATTTTGAAATGTACAAATATTCCTCTAAAATAAGCCGAACTACGAATTCCGATTTACTCACCTGTTCTCAGGAGAGAACCCAGGGCTGCATCTTTTAGCCCAGCACTGACCCTGAAAAATAATTCTAAGCGTACTTACCAGTAACTTGTATTTTCTTCCATAGGAATCTATTGTGTGGTTATCACCAGAAAAGTTTCTAAGTGTCCATTTTTGAAACGTACAAATATTCCTCTAAAATCAGCCGAACAACGAATTCCGATTTACTCACCTGTTATCAGGAGAGAACCCAGGGCTGCATCTTTTAGCCCAGCACTGACCCTGAAAAGTAATTCTAAGAGTACTTACCAGTAACTTGTATTTCCTTCCATAGGAATAGATAGTGTGGTTTTCACCCAAAAAGTTTCTAAGTGTCCAATTTTGAAACGTACAAATATTCCTCTAAAATCAGTTGAACTACGAATTCTGATTTACTCACCTGTTATCAGGAAAGAACCTAGGGCTGCATCTTTTAGCCCAGTACTGACCCTGAAAAGTAATTCTAAGCGTACTTACCAGTAACTTGTATTTCCTTCCATAGGAATCATTGTGTGGTTCTCACCAGAAAAGTTTCTAAGTGTCCATTTTTGAAACGTACAAATATTCCTCTAAAATCAGCCGAACAATGAATTTCGAATTACTCACCGGTTATCAAGAGAGAACCCAGTGCTGCATCTTTTAGACCAGCACTGACTCTGAAATGTAATTCTAAGCATACTTAACAGTAACTTGTATTTCCTTCCATAGCAATCCATTGTGTGGTTTTCACCAGAAAAGTTTCTAAGTTTCCAATTTTGAAATGTACAAATATTCCTCTAAAATAAGCCGAACTACGAATTCCGATTTACTCACCTTTTATCAGGAGAGAACCCAGGGCTGAATCTTTTAGCCCAGCACTGACCCTGAAAAGTAATTCTAAGAGTACTTACCAGTAACTTGTATTTCCTTCCACAGGAATAGATAGTGTGGTTTTCACCAGAAAAGTTTGTAAGTGTCCAATTTTGAAACGTACAAATATTACTCTAAAATCAACCGAACTACGAATTCCGATTTACTCATCTGTTATCAGGAGAGAACCCAGGGCTGCATCTTTTAGCCCAGCACTGACCCTGAAAAGTCATTCTAACCGTACTTATCAGTTACTTGTATTTACTTCCAAAGGAATCAAATGTGTGGTTTTCACCAGAAAAGTTTCTAAGTTTCCAATTTTGAAATGTACAAATATTCCTCTAAAATAAGCCGAACTACGAATTCCGATTTACTCACCTGTTATCAGGAGAGAACCCAGGGCTGCATCTTTTAGCCCAGCACTGACCCTGAAAAGTAATTCTAAGCGTACTTACCAGTAACTTGTATTTTCTTCCATAGGAATCTATTGTGTGGTTATCACCAGAAAAGTTTCTAAGTGTCCATTTTTGAAATGTACAAATATTCCTCTAAAATCAGCCGAACAACGAATTCCGATTTACTCACCTGTTATCAGGAGAGAACCCAGGGCTGCATCTTTTAGCCCAGCACTGACCCTGAAAAGTAATTCTAAGAGTACTTACCAGTAACTTGTATTTCCTTCCATAGGAATAGATAGTGTGGTTTTCACCCAAAAAGTTTCTAAGTGTCCAATTTTGAAACCTACAAATATTCCTCTAAAATCAGTTGAACTACGAATTCCGATTTACTCATCTGTTATCAGGAGAGAATCCAGGGCTGCATCTTTTAGCCCAGCACTGACCCTGAAAAGTCATTCTAACCGTACTTATCAGTTACTTGTATTTACTTCCAAAGGAATCAAATGTGTGGTTTTCACCAGAAAAGTTTCTAAGTTTCCAATTTTGAAATGTACAAATATTCCTCTAAAATAAGCCGAACTACGAATTCCGATTTACTCACCTGTTATCAGGAGAGAACCCAGGGCTGCATCTTTTAGCCCAGCACTGACCCTGAAAAGTCATTCTAACCTTACTTACCAGTTACTTGTATTTACTTCCAAAGGAATCAAATATGTGGTTTTCACCAGAAAAGTTTCTAAGTTTCCAATTTAGAAATGTAAAAATATTCCTCTAAAATAAGCCGAACTACGAATTCCGATTTACTCACCTGTTATCAGGAGAGAAAGCAGGACTGCATCTTTTAGCCCAGCACTGGCCCAAAAAAGTAATTCTAAGCGTACTTACCAGTAACTTGTATTTCCTTCCATAGGAATCCATTGTGTGGTTTTCAGCAGAAAAGTTTCTCAGTGTCCAATTTTGAAACGTACAAATATTCCCCTGAAATCAGCCGAACTAAAAATTCCGATTTACTCACCTGGTATCAGGAGAGAACCTAGGGCTGCATCTTTTAGCCCAGCACTGACCCTGAAAAGTAATTCTAAGCGTACTTACCAGTAACTTGTATTTCCTTCCATAGGAATCATTGTGTGGTTTTCACCAGAAAAGTTTTTAAGTGTCCATTTTTGAAACGTACAAATATTCCTCTAAAATCAGCTGAACAATGAATTTCGAATTACTCACCGGTTATCAAGAGAGAACCCAGTGCTGCATCTTTTAGACCAGCACTGACTCTGAAATATAATTCTAAGCATACTTAACAGTAACTTGTATTTCCTTCCATAGCAATCCATTGTGTGGTTTTCACCAGAAAAGTTTCTAAGTTTCCAATTTTGAAATGTACAAATATTCCTCTAAAATAAGCCGAACTCCGAATTCCGATTTACTCACCTGTTATCAGGAGAGAACCCAGGGCTGAATCTTTTAGCCCAGCACTGACCCTGAAAAGTAATTCTAAGAGTACTTACCAGTAACTTGTATTTCCTTCCACAGGAATAGATAGTGTGGTTTTCACCAGAAAAGTTTGTAAGTGTCCAATTTTGAAACGTACAAATATTCCTCTAAAATCAACCGAACTTCTAATTCCGATTTACTCATCTGTTATCAGGAGAGAAACCAGGGCTGCATCTTTTAGCCTAGCACTGACCCTGAAAAGTAATTCTAAGAGTACTTACCAGTAACTTGTATTTCCTTCCATAGGAATAGATAGTGTGGTTTTCACCCAAAAAGTTTCTAAGTGTCCAATTTTGAAACGTACAAATATTCGTCTAAAATCAACCGACCTACGAATTCCGATTTACTCACATGTTATCAAGAGAGAACCCAGGGCTGCATCTTTTAGCCCAGCACTGACCCTGAAAAGTAATTCTAAGCGTAATTTCCAGTAACTTGTATTTCCTTCCATAGGAATCCATTGTGTGGTTTTCAGCAAAAAAGTTTCTAAGTGTCCAATTTTGAAACGTACAAATATTCCTCTAAAATCAGCCAAACTACAAATTCCGATTTACTCACCTGTTATCAGGAGAGAACCTAGGGCTGCATCTTTTAGCCCAGCACTGACCCTGAAAAGTAATTCTAAGCGTACTTACCAGTAACTTGTATTTCCTTCCATAGGAATCATTGTGTGGTTTTCACCAGAAAAGTTTCTAAGTGTCCATTTTTGAAACGTACAAATATTCCTCTAAAATCAGCCGAACAATGAATTTCGAATTACTCACCGGTTATCAAGAGAGAACCCAGTGCTGCATCTTTTAGACCAGCACTGACCCTGAAAAGTAATTCTAAGCATACTTAACAGTAACTTGTATTTCCTTCCATAGCAATCCATTGTGTGGTTTTCACCAGAAAAGTTTCTAAGTTTCCAATTTTGAAATGTACACATATTCCTCTAAAATAAGCCGAAATACGAATTCCGATTTACTCACCTGTGATCAGGAGAGAACCCAGGGCTGAATCTTTTAGCCCAGCACTGACCCTGAAAAGTAATTCTAAGAGTACTTACCAGTAACTTGTATTTCCTTCCACAGGAATAGATAGTCTGGTTTTCACCAGAAAAGTTTGTAAGTGTCCAATTTTGAAACGTACAAATATTCCTCTAAAATCAACCGAACTACGAATTCCGATTTACTCATCTGTTATCAGAAGAGAAACCAGGGCTGCATCTTTTAGCCCAGCACTGACCCTGAAAAGTAATTCTAAGAGTACTTACCAGTAACTTGTATTTCCTTCCATAGGAATAGATAGTGTGGTTTTCACCCAAAAAGTTTCTAAGTGTCCAATTTTGAAACGTACAAATATTCGTCTAAAATCAACCGACCTACGAATTCCGATTTACTCACATGTTATCAAGAGAGAACCCAGTGCTGCATCTTTTAGCCCAGCACTGACCCTGAAAAGTAATTCTAAGCGTACTTACCAGTAACTTGTATTTCCTTCCATAGGAATCCATTGTGTGGTTTGCACCAGAAAAGTTTCTAAGTGTCCAATTTTGAAACGTACAAATATTCCTCTAAAATCAGTTGAACTACGAATTCCGATTTACTCATCTGTTATCAGGAGAGAACCCAGGGCTGCATCTTTTAGCCCAGCACTGACCCTGAAAAGTCATTCTAACCGTACTTATCAGTTACTTGTATTTACTTCCAAAGGAATCAAATGTGTGGTTTTCACCAGAAAAGTTTCTAAGTTTCCAATTTTGAAATGTACAAATATTCCTCTAAAATAAGCCAAACTACGAATTCCGATTTACTCACTTGTTATCAGGAGAGAACGCAGGACTGCATCTTTTAGCCCAGCACTGGCCCAAAAAAGTAATTCTAAGCGTACTTACCAGTAACTTGTATTTTCTTCCATAGGAATCCATTGTGTGGTTTTCAGCAGAAAAGTTTCTAAGTGTCCAATTTTGAAATGTACAAATATTCCTCTAAAATGAGCCGAACTACAAATTCCGATTTACTCACCTGTTATCAGGAGAGAACCTAGGGCTGCATCTTTTAGCCCAGCACTGACCTTGAAAAGTCATTCTAACCGTACTTACCAGTTACTTGTATTTACTTCCAAAGGAATCAAATGTGTGGTTTTCACCAGAAAAGTTTCTAAGTGTCCAATTTTGAAATGTACAAATATTCCTCTAAAATAAGCCGAACTACGAATTCCAATTTACTCACCTGTTATCAGGAGAGAACGCAGGACTGCATTTTTTAGCCCAGCACTGGCCCAAAAAAGTAATTCTAAGCGTACTTACCAGTAACTTTTATTTCCTTCCATAGGAATCCATTGTGTGATTTTCAGCAGAAAAGTTTCTAAGTGTCCATTTTTGAAACGTACAAATATTCCTCTAAAATCAGCCGAACAATGAATTTCGAATTACTCACCTGTTATCAAGAGAGAACCCGGTGCTGATTCTTTTAGCCCAGCACTGACCCTGAAAAGTAATTCAAAGTGTACTTACCAGTAACTTGTATTTCCTTCCATAGGAATCCATTGTGTGGTTTTCACCAGAAAAGTTTCTAAGTGTCCAATTTTGAAAAGTACAAATATTCCTCTAAAATCAGTTGAACTACGAATTCCGATTTACTCACCTGTTATCAGGAGAGAACCCAGGGCTGCATCTTTCAGTCCAGCACTGACCCTGAAAAGTAATTCTAAGAGTACTTACCAGTAACTTGTATTTCCTTCCATAGGAATAGATAGTGTGGTTTTCACCAGAAAAGTTTGTAAATGTCCAATTTTGAAACGTACAAATATTCCTCTAAAATCAACCGAACTACGAATTCCGATTTACTCATCTGTTATCAGGAGAGAACCCAGGGCTGCATCTTTTAGCCCAGCACTGACCCTGAAAAGTAATTCTAAGCGTACTTACCAGTAACTTGTATTTTCTTCCATAGGAATCTATTGTGTGGTTATCACCAGAAAAGTTTCTAAGTGTCCATTTTTGAAACGTACAAATATTCCTCTAAAATCAGCCGAACAACGAATTCCAATTTACTCACCTGTTATCAGGAGAGAACCCAGGGCTGCATCTTTTAGCCCAGTACTGACCCTGAAAAGTAATTCTAAGAGTACTTACCAGTAACTTGTATTTCCTTCCATAGGAATAGATAGTGTGGTTTTCACCCAAAAAGTTTCTAAGTGTCCAATTTTGAAACGTACAAATATTCCTCTAAAATCAGTTGAACTACGAATTCCGATTTACTCACCTGTTAACAGGAGAGAACCCAGGGCTGCATCTTTTAGCCCAGCACTGACCCTGAAAAGTAATTCTAAGAGTACTTACCAGTAACTTGTATTTCCGTCCATAGGAATAGATAGTGTGGTTTTCACCCAAAAAGTTTCTAAGTGTCCAATTTTGAAACGTACAAATATTCCTCTAAAATCAGTTGAACTACAAATTCCGATTTACTCATCTGTTATCAGGAGAGAATCCAGGGCTGCATCTTTTAGCCCAGCACTGACCCTGAAAAGTCATTCTAACCGTACTTATCAGTTACTTGTATTTACTTCCAAAGGAATCAAATGTGTGGTTTTCACCAGAAAAGTTTCTAAGTTTCCAATTTTGAAATGTACAAATATTCCTCTAAAATAAGCCGAACTACGAATTCCGATTTACTCACCTGTTCTCAGGAGAGAACCCAGGGCTGCATCTTTTAGCCCAGCACTGACCCTGAAAAATAATTCTAAGCGTACTTACCAGTAACTTGTATTTTCTTCCATAGGAATCTATTGTGTGGTTATCACCAGAAAAGTTTCTAAGTGTCCATTTTTGAAACGTACAAATATTCCTCTAAAATCAGCCGAACAACGAATTCCGATTTACTCACCTGTTATCAGGAGAGAACCCAGGGCTGCATCTTTTAGCCCAGCACTGACCCTGAAAAGTAATTCTAAGAGTACTTACCAGTAACTTGTATTTCCTTCCATAGGAATAGATAGTGTGGTTTTCACCCAAAAAGTTTCTAAGTGTCCAATTTTGAAACGTACAAATATTCCTCTAAAATCAGTTGAACTACGAATTCTGATTTACTCACCTGTTATCAGGAAAGAACCTAGGGCTGCATCTTTTAGCCCAGTACTGACCCTGAAAAGTAATTCTAAGCGTACTTACCAGTAACTTGTATTTCCTTCCATAGGAATCATTGTGTGGTTTTCACCAGAAAAGTTTCTAAGTGTCCATTTTTGAAACGTACAAATATTCCTCTAAAATCAGCCGAACAATGAATTTCGAATTACTCACCGGTTATCAAGAGAGAACCCAGTGCTGCATCTTTTAGACCAGCACTGACTCTGAAATGTAATTCTAAGCATACTTAACAGTAACTTGTATTTCCTTCCATAGCAATCCATTGTGTGGTTTTCACCAGAAAAGTTTCTAAGTTTCCAATTTTGAAATGTACAAATATTCCTCTAAAATAAGCCGAACTACGAATTCCGATTTACTCACCTTTTATCAGGAGAGAACCCAGGGCTGAATCTTTTAGCCCAGCACTGACCCTGAAAAGTAATTCTAAGAGTACTTACCAGTAACTTGTATTTCCTTCCACAGGAATAGATAGTGTGGTTTTCACCAGAAAAGTTTGTAAGTGTCCAATTTTGAAACGTACAAATATTACTCTAAAATCAACCGAACTACGAATTCCGATTTACTCATCTGTTATCAGGAGAGAAACCAGGGCTGCATCTTTTAGCCCAACACTGACCCTGAAAAGTAATTCTAAGAGCACTTACCAGTAACTTGTATTTCCTTCCATAGGAATAGATAGTGTGGTTTTCACCCAAAAAGTTTCTAAGTGTCCAATTTTGAAACGTACAAATATTCGTCTAAAATTAACCGAACTACGAATTCTGATTTACTCACCTGTTATCAAGAGAGAACCCAGGGCTGCATCTTTTAGCCCAGCACTGACCCTGAAAAGTAATTCTAAGCGTACTTACCAGTAACTTGTATTTCCTTCCATAGGAATCCATTGTGTGGTTTGCACCAGAAAAGTTTCTAAGTGTCCAATTTTGAAACGTACAAATATTCCGCTAAAATCAGTTGAACTACGAATTCCGATTTACTCATCTGTTATCAGGAGAGAACCCAGGGCTGCATCTTTTATCCCAGCACTGACCCTGAAAAGTCATTCTAACCGTACTTATCAGTTACTTGTATTTACTTCCAAAGGAATCAAATGTGTGGTTTTCACCAGAAAAGTTTCTAAGTTTCCAATTTTGAAATGTACAAATATTCCTCTAAAATAAGCCGAACTACGAATTCCGATTTACTCACCTGTTATCAGGAGAGAACGCAGGACTGCATCTTTTAGCCCAGCACTGGCCCAAAAAAGTAATTCTAAGCGTACTTACCAGTAACTTGTATTTCCTTCCATAGGAATCCATTGTGTGGTTTTCAGCAGAAAAGTTTCTAAGTGTCCAATTTTGAAACGTACAAATATTCCTCTAAAATCAGCCAGACTACAAATTCCGATTTACTCACCTGTTATCAGGAGAGAACCTAGGGCTGCATCTTTTAGCCCAGCGCTGACCCTGAAAAGTAATTCTAAGCGTACTTACCAGTAACTTGTATTTCCTTCCATAGGAATCATTGTGTGGTTTTCACCAGAAAAGTTTCTAAGTGTCCATTTTTGAAATGTACAAATATTCCTCTAAAATCAGCCGAACAATGAATTTCGAATTACTCACCGGTTATCAAGAGAGAACCCAGTGCTGCATCTTTTAGACCAGCACTGACTATGAAATGTAATTCTAAGCATACTTAACAGTAACTTGTATTTCCTTCCATAGGAATCCATTGTGTGGTTTTCACCAGAAAAGTTTGTAAGTGTCCAATTTTGAAACTTACAAATATTCCTCTAAAATCAGTTGAACTACGAATTCTGATTTACTCACCTGTTATCAGGAGAGAACCCAGGGCTGAATCTTTTAGCCCAGCACTGACCCTGAAAAGTAATTCTAAGAGTACTTACCAGTAACTTGTATTTCCTTCCACAGGAATAGATAGTGTGGTTTTCACCAGAAAAGTTTGTAAGTGTCCAATTTTGAAACTTACAAATATTCCTCTAAAATCAACCGAACTACGAATTCCGATTTACTCATCTGTTATCAGGAGAGAAACCAGGGCTGCATCTTTTAGCCCAGCACTGACCCTGAAAAGTAATTCTAAGAGTACTTACCAGTAACTTGTATTTCCTTCCATAGGAATAGATAGTGTGGTTTTCACCCCAAAAGTTTCTAAGTGTCCAATTTTGAAACGTACAAATATTCGTCTAAAATCAACCGAGCTACGAATTCCGATTTACTCACCTGTTATCAAGAGAGAACCCAGGGCTGCATCTTTTAGCCCAGCACTGACCCTGAAAAGTAATTCTAAGCGTACTTACCAGTAACTTGTATTTCCTTCCATAGGAATCCATTGTGTGGTTTGCACCAGAAAAGTTTCTAAGTGTCCAATTTTGAAACGTACAAATATTCCTCTAAAATCAGTTGAACTACGAATTCCGATTTACTCATCTGTTATCAGGAGAGAACCCAGGGCTGCATCTTTTAGCCCAGCACTGACCCTGAAAAGTCATTCTAACCGTACTTATCAGTTACTTGTATTTACTTCCAAAGGAATCAAATGTGTGGTTTTCACCAGAAAAGTTTCTAAGTTTCCAATTTTGAAATGTACAAATATTCCTCTAAAATAAGCCGAACTACGAATTCCGATTTACTCACCTGTTATCAGGAGAGAACCCAGGGCTGCATCTTTTAGCCCAGCACTGACCCTGAAAAGTAATTCTAAGCGTACTTACCAGTAACTTGTATTTTCTTCCATAGGAATCTATTGTGTGGTTATCACCAGAAAAGTTTCTAAGTGTCCATTTTTGAAATGTACAAATATTCCTCTAAAATCAGCCGAACAACGAATTCCGATTTACTCACCTGTTATCAGGAGAGAACCCAGGGCTGCATCTTTTAGCCCAGCACTGACCCTGAAAAGTAATTCTAAGAGTACTTACCAGTAACTTGTATTTCCTTCCATAGGAATAGATAGTGTGGTTTTCACCCAAAAAGTTTCTAAGTGTCCAATTTTGAAACCTACAAATATTCCTCTAAAATCAGTTGAACTACGAATTCCGATTTACTCATCTGTTATCAGGAGAGAATCCAGGGCTGCATCTTTTAGCCCAGCACTGACCCTGAAAAGTCATTCTAACCGTACTTATCAGTTACTTGTATTTACTTCCAAAGGAATCAAATGTGTGGTTTTCACCAGAAAAGTTTCTAAGTTTCCAATTTTGAAATGTACAAATATTCCTCTAAAATAAGCCGAACTACGAATTCCGATTTACTCACCTGTTATCAGGAGAGAACCCAGGGCTGCATCTTTTAGCCCAGCACTGACCCTGAAAAGTCATTCTAACCTTACTTACCAGTTACTTGTATTTACTTCCAAAGGAATCAAATATGTGGTTTTCACCAGAAAAGTTTCTAAGTTTCCAATTTAGAAATGTAAAAATATTCCTCTAAAATAAGCTGAACTACGAATTCCGATTTACTCACCTGTTATCAGGAGAGAAAGCAGGACTGCATCTTTTAGCCCAGCACTGGCCCAAAAAAGTAATTCTAAGCGTACTTACCAGTAACTTGTATTTCCTTCCATAGGAATCCATTGTGTGGTTTTCAGCAGAAAAGTTTCTCAGTGTCCAATTTTGAAACGTACAAATATTCCCCTAAAATCAGCCGAACTAAAAATTCCGATTTACTCACCTGGTATCAGGAGAGAACCTAGGGCTGCATCTTTTAGCCCAGCACTGACCCTGAAAAGTAATTCTAAGCGTACTTACCAGTAACTTGTATTTCCTTCCATAGGAATCCATTGTGTGGTTTTCACCAGAAAAGTTTCTAAGTTTCCAATTTTGAAATGTACAAATATTCCTCTAAAATAAGCCGAACTCCGAATTCCGATTTACTCACCTGTTATCAGGAGAGAACCCAGGGCTGAATCTTTTAGCCCAGCACTGACCCTGAAAAGTAATTCTAAGAGTACTTACCAGTAACTTGTATTTCCTTCCACAGGAATAGATAGTGTGGTTTTCACCAGAAAAGTTTGTAAGTGTCCAATTTTGAAACGTACAAATATTCCTCTAAAATCAACCGAACTTCTAATTCCGATTTACTCATCTGTTATCAGGAGAGAAACCAGGGCTGCATCTTTTAGCCTAGCACTGACCCTGAAAAGTAATTCTAAGAGTACTTACCAGTAACTTGTATTTCCTTCCATAGGAATAGATAGTGTGGTTTTCACCCAAAAAGTTTCTAAGTGTCCAATTTTGAAACGTACAAATATTCGTCTAAAATCAACCGACCTACGAATTCCGATTTACTCACATGTTATCAAGAGAGAACCCAGGGCTGCATCTTTTAGCCCAGCACTGACCCTGAAAAGTAATTCTAAGCGTACTTACCAGTAACTTGTATTTCCTTCCATAGGAATCCATTGTGTGGTTTTCAGCAGAAAAGTTTCTAAGTGTCCAATTTTGAAACGTACAAATATTCCTCTAAAATCAGCCAAACTACAAATTCCGATTTACTCACCTGTTATCAGGAGAGAACCTAGGGCTGCATCTTTTAGCCCAGCACTGACCCTGAAAAGTAATTCTAAGCGTACTTACCAGTAACTTGTATTTCCTTCCATAGGAATCATTGTGTGGTTTTCACCAGAAAAGTTTCTAAGTGTCCATTTTTGAAACGTACAAATATTCCTCTAAAATCAGCCGAACAATGAATTTCGAATTACTCACCGGTTATCAAGAGAGAACCCAGTGCTGCATCTTTTAGACCAGCACTGACCCTGAAAAGTAATTCTAAGCATACTTAACAGTAACTTGTATTTCCTTCCATAGCAATCCATTGTGTGGTTTTCACCAGAAAAGTTTCTAAGTTTCCAATTTTGAAATGTACACATATTCCTCTAAAATAAGCCGAAATACGAATTCCGATTTACTCACCTGTGATCAGGAGAGAACCCAGGGCTGAATCTTTTAGCCCAGCACTGACCCTGAAAAGTAATTCTAAGAGTACTTACCAGTAACTTGTATTTCCTTCCACAGGAATAGATAGTCTGGTTTTCACCAGAAAAGTTTGTAAGTGTCCAATTTTGAAACGTACAAATATTCCTCTAAAATCAACCGAACTACGAATTCCGATTTACTCATCTGTTATCAGAAGAGAAACCAGGGCTGCATCTTTTAGCCCAGCACTGACCCTGAAAAGTAATTCTAAGAGTACTTACCAGTAACTTGTATTTCCTTCCATAGGAATAGATAGTGTGGTTTTCACCCAAAAAGTTTCTAAGTGTCCAATTTTGAAACGTACAAATATTCGTCTAAAATCAACCGACCTACGAATTCCGATTTACTCACATGTTATCAAGAGAGAACCCAGTGCTGCATCTTTTAGCCCAGCACTGACCCTGAAAAGTAATTCTAAGCGTACTTACCAGTAACTTGTATTTCCTTCCATAGGAATCCATTGTGTGGTTTGCACCAGAAAAGTTTCTAAGTGTTCAATTTTGAAACGTACAAATATTCCGCTAAAATCAGTTGAACTACGAATTCCGATTTACTCATCTGTTATCAGGAGAGAACCCAGGGCTGCATCTTTTATCCCAGCACTGACCCTGAAAAGTCATTCTAACCGTACTTATCAGTTACTTGTATTTACTTCCAAAGGAATCAAATGTGTGGTTTTCACCAGAAAAGTTTCTAAGTTTCCAATTTTGAAATGTACAAATATTCCTCTAAAATAAGCCGAACTACGAATTCCGATTTACTCACCTGTTATCAGGAGAGAACGCAGGACTGCATCTTTTAGCCCAGCACTGGCCCAAAAAAGTAATTCTAAGCGTACTTACCAGTAACTTGTATTTCCTTCCATAGGAATCCATTGTGTGGTTTTCAGCAGAAAAGTTTCTAAGTGTCCAATTTTGAAACGTACAAATATTCCTCTAAAATCAGCCAGACTACAAATTCCGATTTACTCACCTGTTATCAGGAGAGAACCTAGGGCTGCATCTTTTAGCCCAGCGCTGACCCTGAAAAGTAATTCTAAGCGTACTTACCAGTAACTTGTATTTCCTTCCATAGGAATCATTGTGTGGTTTTCACCAGAAAAGTTTCTAAGTGTCCATTTTTGAAATGTACAAATATTCCTCTAAAATCAGCCGAACAATGAATTTCGAATTACTCACCGGTTATCAAGAGAGAACCCAGTGCTGCATCTTTTAGACCAGCACTGACTATGAAATGTAATTCTAAGCATACTTAACAGTAACTTGTATTTCCTTCCATAGGAATCCATTGTGTGGTTTTCACCAGAAAAGTTTGTAAGTGTCCAATTTTGAAACTTACAAATATTCCTCTAAAATCAGTTGAACTACGAATTCTGATTTACTCACCTGTTATCAGGAGAGAACCCAGGGCTGAATCTTTTAGCCCAGCACTGACCCTGAAAAGTAATTCTAAGAGTACTTACCAGTAACTTGTATTTCCTTCCACAGGAATAGATAGTGTGGTTTTCACCAGAAAAGTTTGTAAGTGTCCAATTTTGAAACTTACAAATATTCCTCTAAAATCAACCGAACTACGAATTCCGATTTACTCATCTGTTATCAGGAGAGAAACCAGGGCTGCATCTTTTAGCCCAGCACTGACCCTGAAAAGTAATTCTAAGAGTACTTACCAGTAACTTGTATTTCCTTCCATAGGAATAGATAGTGTGGTTTTCACCCCAAAAGTTTCTAAGTGTCCAATTTTGAAACGTACAAATATTCGTCTAAAATCAACCGAACTACGAATTCCGATTTACTCACCTGTTATCAAGAGAGAACCCAGGGCTGCATCTTTTAGCCCAGCACTGACCCTGAAAAGTAATTCTAAGCGTACTTACCAGTAACTTGTATTTCCTTCCATAGGAATCCATTGTGTGGTTTGCACCAGAAAAGTTTCTAAGTGTCCAATTTTGAAACGTACAAATATTCCTCTAAAATCAGTTGAACTACGAATTCCGATTTACTCATCTGTTATCAGGAGAGAACCCAGGGCTGCATCTTTTAGCCCAGCACTGACCCTGAAAAGTCATTCTAACCGTACTTATCAGTTACTTGTATTTACTTCCAAAGGAATCAAATGTGTGGTTTTCACCAGAAAAGTTTCTAAGTTTCCAATTTTGAAATGTACAAATATTCCTCTAAAATAAGCCGAACTACGAATTCCGATTTACTCACCTGTTATCAGGAGAGAACCCAGGGCTGCATCTTTTAGCCCAGCACTGACCCTGAAAAGTAATTCTAAGCGTACTTACCAGTAACTTGTATTTTCTTCCATAGGAATCTATTGTGTGGTTATCACCAGAAAAGTTTCTAAGTGTCCATTTTTGAAATGTACAAATATTCCTCTAAAATCAGCCGAACAACGAATTCCGATTTACTCACCTGTTATCAGGAGAGAACCCAGGGCTGCATCTTTTAGCCCAGCACTGACCCTGAAAAGTAATTCTAAGAGTACTTACCAGTAACTTGTATTTCCTTCCATAGGAATAGATAGTGTGGTTTTCACCCAAAAAGTTTCTAAGTGTCCAATTTTGAAACCTACAAATATTCCTCTAAAATCAGTTGAACTACGAATTCCGATTTACTCATCTGTTATCAGGAGAGAATCCAGGGCTGCATCTTTTAGCCCAGCACTGACCCTGAAAAGTCATTCTAACCGTACTTATCAGTTACTTGTATTTACTTCCAAAGGAATCAAATGTGTGGTTTTCACCAGAAAAGTTTCTAAGTTTCCAATTTTGAAATGTACAAATATTCCTCTAAAATAAGCCGAACTACGAATTCCGATTTACTCACCTGTTATCAGGAGAGAACCCAGGGCTGCATCTTTTAGCCCAGCACTGACCCTGAAAAGTCATTCTAACCTTACTTACCAGTTACTTGTATTTACTTCCAAAGGAATCAAATATGTGGTTTTCACCAGAAAAGTTTCTAAGTTTCCAATTTAGAAATGTAAAAATATTCCTCTAAAATAAGCTGAACTACGAATTCCGATTTACTCACCTGTTATCAGGAGAGAAAGCAGGACTGCATCTTTTAGCCCAGCACTGGCCCAAAAAAGTAATTCTAAGCGTACTTACCAGTAACTTGTATTTCCTTCCATAGGAATCCATTGTGTGGTTTTCAGCAGAAAAGTTTCTCAGTGTCCAATTTTGAAACGTACAAATATTCCCCTAAAATCAGCCGAACTAAAAATTCCGATTTACTCACCTGGTATCAGGAGAGAACCTAGGGCTGCATCTTTTAGCCCAGCACTGACCCTGAAAAGTAATTCTAAGCGTACTTACCAGTAACTTGTATTTCCTTCCATAGGAATCCATTGTGTGGTTTTCACCAGAAAAGTTTCTAAGTTTCCAATTTTGAAATGTACAAATATTCCTCTAAAATAAGCCGAACTCCGAATTCCGATTTACTCACCTGTTATCAGGAGAGAACCCAGGGCTGAATCTTTTAGCCCAGCACTGACCCTGAAAAGTAATTCTAAGAGTACTTACCAGTAACTTGTATTTCCTTCCACAGGAATAGATAGTGTGGTTTTCACCAGAAAAGTTTGTAAGTGTCCAATTTTGAAACGTACAAATATTCCTCTAAAATCAACCGAACTTCTAATTCCGATTTACTCATCTGTTATCAGGAGAGAAACCAGGGCTGCATCTTTTAGCCTAGCACTGACCCTGAAAAGTAATTCTAAGAGTACTTACCAGTAACTTGTATTTCCTTCCATAGGAATAGATAGTGTGGTTTTCACCCAAAAAGTTTCTAAGTGTCCAATTTTGAAACGTACAAATATTCGTCTAAAATCAACCGACCTACGAATTCCGATTTACTCACATGTTATCAAGAGAGAACCCAGGGCTGCATCTTTTAGCCCAGCACTGACCCTGAAAAGTAATTCTAAGCGTACTTACCAGTAACTTGTATTTCCTTCCATAGGAATCCATTGTGTGGTTTTCAGCAGAAAAGTTTCTAAGTGTCCAATTTTGAAACGTACAAATATTCCTCTAAAATCAGCCAAACTACAAATTCCGATTTACTCACCTGTTATCAGGAGAGAACCTAGGGCTGCATCTTTTAGCCCAGCACTGACCCTGAAAAGTAATTCTAAGCGTACTTACCAGTAACTTGTATTTCCTTCCATAGGAATCATTGTGTGGTTTTCACCAGAAAAGTTTCTAAGTGTCCATTTTTGAAACGTACAAATATTCCTCTAAAATCAGCCGAACAATGAATTTCGAATTACTCACCGGTTATCAAGAGAGAACCCAGTGCTGCATCTTTTAGACCAGCACTGACCCTGAAAAGTAATTCTAAGCATACTTAACAGTAACTTGTATTTCCTTCCATAGCAATCCATTGTGTGGTTTTCACCAGAAAAGTTTCTAAGTTTCCAATTTTGAAATGTACACATATTCCTCTAAAATAAGCCGAAATACGAATTCCGATTTACTCACCTGTGATCAGGAGAGAACCCAGGGCTGAATCTTTTAGCCCAGCACTGACCCTGAAAAGTAATTCTAAGAGTACTTACCAGTAACTTGTATTTCCTTCCACAGGAATAGATAGTCTGGTTTTCACCAGAAAAGTTTGTAAGTGTCCAATTTTGAAACGTACAAATATTCCTCTAAAATCAACCGAACTACGAATTCCGATTTACTCATCTGTTATCAGAAGAGAAACCAGGGCTGCATCTTTTAGCCCAGCACTGACCCTGAAAAGTAATTCTAAGAGTACTTACCAGTAACTTGTATTTCCTTCCATAGGAATAGATAGTGTGGTTTTCACCCAAAAAGTTTCTAAGTGTCCAATTTTGAAACGTACAAATATTCGTCTAAAATCAACCGACCTACGAATTCCGATTTACTCACATGTTATCAAGAGAGAACCCAGTGCTGCATCTTTTAGCCCAGCACTGACCCTGAAAAGTAATTCTAAGCGTACTTACCAGTAACTTGTATTTCCTTCCATAGGAATCCATTGTGTGGTTTGCACCAGAAAAGTTTCTAAGTGTCCAATTTTGAAACGTACAAATATTCCTCTAAAATCAGTTGAACTACGAATTCCGATTTACTCATCTGTTTTCAGGAGAGAACCCAGGGCTGCATCTTTTAGCCCAGCACTGACCCTGAAAAGTCATTCTAACCGTACTTATCAGTTACTTGTATTTACTTCCAAAGGAATCAAATGTGTGGTTTTCACCAGAAAAGTTTCTAAGTTTCCAATTTTGAAATGTACAAATATTCCTCTAAAATAAGCCAAACTACGAATTCCGATTTACTCACTTGTTATCAGGAGAGAACGCAGGACTGCATCTTTTAGCCCAGCACTGGCCCAGAAAAGTAATTCTAAGCGTACTTACCAGTAACTTGTATTTTCTTCCATAGGAATCCATTGTGTGGTTTTCAGCAGAAAAGTTTCTAAGTGTCCAATTTTGAAATGTACAAATATTCCTCTAAAATGAGCCGAACTACAAATTCCGATTTACTCACCTGTTATCAGGAGAGAACCTAGGGCTGCATCTTTTAGCCCAGCACTGACCCTGAAAAGTAATTCTAAGCGTACTTACCAGTAACTTGTATTTCCTTCCATAGGAATCATTGTGTGGTTTTCACCAGAAAAGTTTCTAAGTGTCCATTTTTGAAATGTACAAATATTCCTCTAAAATCAGCCGAACAATGAATTTCGAATTACTCACCGGTTATCAAGAGAGAACCCAGTGCTGCATCTTTTAGACCAGCACTGACTCTGAAATGTAATTCTAAGCATACTTAACAGTAACTTGTATTTCCTTCCATAGGAATCCATTGTGTGGTTTTCACCAGAAAAGTTTGTAAGTGTCCAATTTTGAAACTTACAAATATTCCTCTAAAATCAGTTGAACTACGAATTCTGATTTACTCACCTGTTATCAGGAGAGAACCCAGGGCTGCATCTTTTAGCCCAGCACTGACCCTGAAAAGTAATTCTAAGAGTACTTACCAGTAACTTGTATTTCCTTCCATAGGAATAGATAGTGTGGTTTTCACCCAAAAAGTTTTTAAGTGTCCAATTTTGAAACGTACAAATATTCCTCTAAAATCAGTTGAACTACGAATTCCGATTTACTCATCTGTAATCAGGAGAGAACCCAGGACTGCATCTTTTAGCCCAGCACTGACCTTGAAAAGTCATTCTAACCGTACTTACCAGTTACTTGTATTTACTTCCAAAGGAATCAAATGTGTGGTTTTCACCAGAAAAGTTTCTAAGTGTCCAATTTTGAAATTTACAAATATTCCTCTAAAATAAGCCGAACTACGAATTCCGATTTACTCACCTGTTATCAGGAGAGAACGCAGGACTGCATCTTTTAGCCCAGCACTGGCCCAAAAAAGTAATTCTAAGCGTACTTACCAGTAACTTTTATTTCCTTCCATAGGAATCCATTGTGTGGTTTTCAGCAGAAAAGTTTCTAAGTGTCCATTTTTGAAACGTACAAATATTCCTCTAAAATCAGCCGAACAATGAATTTCGAATTACTCACCTGTTATCAAGAGAGAACCCGGTGCTGATTCTTTTAGCCCAGCACTGACCCTGAAAAGTAATTCAAAGTGTACTTACCAGTAACTTGTATTTCCTTCCATAGGAATCCATTGTGTGGTTTTCACCAGAAAAGTTTCTAAGTGTCCAATTTTGAAAAGTACAAATATTCCTCTAAAATCAGTTGAACTACGAATTCCGATTTACTCACCTGTTATCAGGAGAGAACCCAGGACTGCATCTTTCAGTCCAGCACTGACCCTGAAAAGTAATTCTAAGAGTACTTACCAGTAACTTGTATTTCCTTCCATAGGAATAGATAGTGTGGTTTTCACCAGAAAAGTTTGTAAATGTCCAATTTTGAAACGTACAAATATTCCTCTAAAATCAACCGAACTACGAATTCCGATTTACTCATCTGTTATCAGGAGAGAACCCAGGGCTGCATCTTTTAGCCCAGCACTGACCCTGAAAAGTAATTCTAAGCGTACTTACCAGTAACTTGTATTTTCTTCCATAGGAATCTATTGTGTGGTTATCACCAGAAAAGTTTCTAAGTGTCCATTTTTGAAACGTACAAATATTCCTCTAAAATCAGCCGAACAACGAATTCCAATTTACTCACCTGTTATCAGGAGAGAACCCAGGGCTGCATCTTTTAGCCCAGTACTGACCCTGAAAAGTAATTCTAAGAGTACTTACCAGTAACTTGTATTTCCTTCCATAGGAATAGATAGTGTGGTTTTCACCCAAAAAGTTTTTAAGTGTCCAATTTTGAAACGTACAAATATTCCTCTAAAATCAGTTGAACTACGAATTCCGATTTACTCATCTGTTATCAGGAGAGAACCCAGGACTGCATCTTTTAGCCCAGCACTGACCTTGAAAAGTCATTCTAACCGTACTTACCAGTTACTTGTATTTACTTCCAAAGGAATCAAATGTGTGGTTTTCACCAGAAAAGTTTCTAAGTGTCCAATTTTGAAATGTACAAATATTCCTCTAAAATAAGCCAAACTACGAATTCCGATTTACTCACCTGTTATCAGGAGAGAACGCAGGACTGCATCTTTTAGCCCAGCACTGGCCCAAAAAAGTAATTCTAAGCGTACTTACCAGTAACTTTTATTTCCTTCCATAGGAATCCATTGTGTGGTTTTCAGCAGAAAAGTTTCTAAGTGTCCATTTTTGAAACGTACAAATATTCCTCTAAAATCAGCCGAACAATGAATTTCGAATTACTCACCTGTTATCAAGAGAGAACCCGGTGCTGATTCTTTTAGCCCAGCACTGACCCTGAAAAGTAATTCAAAGCGTACTTACCAGTAACTTGTATTTCCTTCCATAGGAATCCATTGTGTGGTTTTCACCAGAAAAGTTTCTAAGTGTCCAATTTTGAAAAGTACAAATATTCCTCTAAAATCAGTTGAACTACGAATTCCGATTTACTCACCTGTTATCAGGAGAGAACCCAGGGCTGCATCTTTCAGTCCAGCACTGACCCTGAAAAGTAATTCTAAGAGTACTTACCAGTAACTTGTATTTCCTTACATAGGAATAGATAGTGTGGTTTTCACCAGAAAAGTTTGTAAATGTCCAATTTTGAAACGTACAAATATTCCTCTAAAATCAACCGAACTACGAATTCCGATTTACTCATCTGTTATCAGGAGAGAAACCAGGGCATCTTTTAGCCCAGCACTGACCCTGAAAAGTAATTCAAAGCATACTTACCAGTAACTTGTATTTCCTTTCATAGGAATCCATTGTGTGGTTTTCACCAGAAAAGTTTCTAAGTGTCCATTTTTGAAACGTACAAATATTCCTCTAAAATCAGCCGAACAACGAATTCCGATTAACTCACCTGTTATCAGGAGAGAAACCAGGGCTGCATCTTTTAGCCCAGCACTGACCCTGAAAAGTAATTCAAAGCGTACTTACCAGTAACTTGTATTTCCTTCCATAGGAATCCATTGTGTGGTTTTCACCAGAAAAGTTTCTAAGTGTCCAATTTTGAAACGTACAAATATTCCTCTAAAATTAGTTGAACTACGAATTCCGATTTACTCACCTGTTAACAGGAGAGAACCCAGGGCTGCATCTTTTAGCCCAGCACTGACCCTGAAAAGTAATTCTAAGAGTACTTACCAGTAACTTGTATTTCCTTCCATAGGAATAGATAGTGTGGTTTTCACCCAAAAAGTTTCTAAGTGTCCAATTTTGAAACGTACAAATATTCCTCTAAAATCAGTTGAACTACGAATTCCGATTTACTCATCTGTTATCAGGAGAGAATCCAGGGCTGCATCTTTTAGCCCAGCACTGACCCTGAAAAGTCATTCTAACCGTACTTATCAGTTACTTGTATTTACTTCCAAAGGAATCAAATGTGTGGTTTTCACCAGAAAAGTTTCTAAGTTTCCAATTTTGAAATGTACAAATATTTCTCTAAAATAAGCCGAACTACGAATTCCGATTTACTCACCTGTTCTCAGGAGAGAACCCAGGGCTGCATCTTTTAGCCCAGCACTGACCCTGAAAAATAATTCTAAGCGTACTTACCAGTAACTTGTATTTTCTTCCATAGGAATCTATTGTGTGGTTATCACCAGAAAAGTTTCTAAGTGTCCATTTTTGAAACGTACAAATATTCCTCTAAAATCAGCCGAACAACGAATTCCAATTTACTCACCTGTTATCAGGAGAGAACCCAGGGCTGCATCTTTAAGCCCAGCACTGACCCTGAAAAGTAATTCTAAGAGTACTTACCAGTAACTTGTATTTCCTTCCATAGGAATAGATAGTGTGGCTTTCACCAAAAAAGTTTCTAAGTGTCCAATTTTGAAACGTACAAATATTCCTCTAAAATCAGTTGAACTACGAATTCCGATTTACTCACCTGTTATCAGGAGAGAACCTAGGGCTGCATCGTTTAGCCCAGCACTGACCCTGAAAAGTAAATCTAAGCGTACTTACCAGTAACTTGTATTTCCTTCCATAGGAATCATTGTGTGGTTTTCACCAGAAAAGTTTCTAAGTGTCCATTTTTGAAACGTACAAATATTCCTCTAAAATCAGCCGAACAATGAATTTCGAATTACTCACCGGTTATCAAGAGAGAACCCAATGCTGCATCTTTTAGACCAGCACTGACTCTGAAATGTAATTCTAAGCATACTTAACAGTAACTTGTATTTCCTTCCATAGGAATCCATTGTGTGGTTTGCACCAGAAAAGTTTCTAAGTGTCCAATTTTGAAATGTACACATATTCCTCTAAAATAAGCCGAAATACGAATTCCGATTTACTCACCTGTGATCAGGAGAGAACCCAGGGCTGAATCTTTTAGCCCAGCACTGACCCTGAAAAGTAATTCTAAGAGTACTTACCAGTAACTTGTATTTCCTTCCACAGGAATAGATAGTGTGGTTTTCACCAGAAAAGTTTGTAAGTGTCCAATTTTGAAACGTACAAATATTCCTCTAAAATCAACCGAACTACGAATTCCGATTTACTCATCTGTTATCAGGAGAGAAACCAGGGCTGCATTTTTTAGCCCAGCACTGACCCTGAAAAGTAATTCTAAGAGCACTTACCAGTAACTTGTATTTCCTTCCATAGGAATAGATAGTGTGGTTTTCACCCAAAAAGTTTCTAAGTGTCCAATTTTGAAACGTACAAATATTCGTCTAAAATTAACCGAACTACGAATTCTGATTTACTCACCTGTTATCAAGAGAGAACCCAGGGCTGCATCTTTTAGCCCAGCACTGACCCTGAAAAGTAATTCTAAGCGTACTTACCAGTAACTTGTATTTCCTTCCATAGGAATCCATTGTGTGGTTTGCACCAGAAAAGTTTCTAAGTGTCCAATTTTGAAACGTACAAATATTCCTCTAAAATCAGTTGAACTACGAATTCCGATTTACTCATCTGTTATCAGGAGAGAACCCAGGGCTGCATCTTTTATCCCAGCACTGACCCTGAAAAGTCATTCTAACCGTACTTATCAGTTACTTGTATTTACTTCCAAAGGAATCAAATGTGTGGTTTTCACCAGAAAAGTTTCTAAGTTTCCAATTTTGAAATGTACAAATATTCCTCTAAAATAAGCCGAACTACGAATTCCGATTTACTCACCTATTATCAGGAGAGAACGCAGGACTGCATCTTTTAGCCCAGCACTGGCCCAAAAAAGTAATTCTAAGCGTACTTACCAGTAACTTGTATTTCCTTCCATAGGAATCCATTGTGTGGTTTTCAGCAGAAAAGTTTCAAAGTGTCCAATTTTGAAATGTACAAATATTCCTCTAAAATGAGCCGAACTACAAATTCCGATTTACTCACCTGTTATCAGGAGAGAACCTAGGGCTGCATCTTTTAGCCCAGCACTGACCCTGAAAAGTAATTCTAAGCGTACTTACCAGTAACTTGTATTTCCTTCCATAGGAATCATTGTGTGGTTTTCACCAGAAAAGTTTCTAAGTGTCCATTTTTGAAATGTACAAATATTCCTCTAAAATCAGCCGAACAATGAATTTCGAATTACTCACCGGTCCCAGTGCTGCATCTTTTAGACCAGCACTGACTCTGAAATGTAATTCTAAGCATACTTAACAGTAACTTGTATTTCCTTCCATAGGAATCCATTGTGTGGTTTTCACCAGAAAAGTTTGTAAGTGTCCAATTTTGAAACTTACAAATATTCCTCTAAAATCAGTTGAACTACGAATTCTGATTTACTCACCTGTTATCAGGAGAGAACCCAGGGCTGCATCTTTTAGCCCAGCACTGACCCTGAAAAGTAATTCTAAGAGTACTTACCAGTAACTTGTATTTCCTTCCATAGGAATAGATAGTGTGGTTTTCACCCAAAAAGTTTTTAAGTGTCCAATTTTGAAACGTACAAATATTCCTCTAAAATCAGTTGTACTACGAATTCCGATTTACTCATCTGTTATCAGGAGAGAACCCAGGACTGCATCTTTTAGCCCAGCACTGACCTTGAAAAGTCATTCTAACCGTACTTACCAGTTACTTGTATCTACTTCCAAAGGAATCAAATGTGTGGTTTTCACCAGAAAAGTTTCTAAGTGTCCAATTTTGAAATGTACAAATATTCCTCTAAAATCAGCCGAACTACGAATTCCGATTTACTCACCTGTTATCAGGAGAGAACGCAGGACTGCATCTTTTAGCCCAGCACTGGCCCAAAAAAGTAATTCTAAGCGTACTTACCAGTAACTTTTATTTCCTTCCATAGGAATAGATAGTGTGGTTTTCAGCAGAAAAGTTTCTAAGTGTCCATTTTTGAAACGTACAAATATTCCTCTAAAATCAGCCGAACAATGAATTTCGAATTACTCACCTGTTATCAAGAGAGAACCCGGTGCTGATTCTTTTAGCCCAGCACTGACCCTGAAAAGTAATTCAAAGTGTACTTACCAGTAACTTGTATTTCCTTCCATAGGAATCCATTGTGTGGTTTTCACCAGAAAAGTTTCTAAGTGTCCAATTTTGAAAAGTACAAATATTCCTCTAAAATCAGTTGAACTACGAATTCCGATTTACTCACCTGTTATCAGGAGAGAACCCAGGGCTGCATCTTTCAGTCCAGCACTTACCCTGAAAAGTAATTCTAAGAGTACTTACCAGTAACTTGTATTTCCTTCCATAGGAATAGATAGTGTGGTTTTCACCAGAAAAGTTTGTAAATGTCCAATTTTGAAAAGTACAAATATTCCTCTAAAATCAACCGAACTACGAATTCCGATTTACTCATCTGTTATCAGGAGAGAACCCAGGGCTGCATCTTTTAGCCCAGCACTGACCCTGAAAAGTAATTCTAAGCGTACTTACCAGTAACTTGTATTTTCTTCCATAGGAATCTATTGTGTGGTTATCACCAGAAAAGTTTCTAAGTGTCCATTTTTGAAACGTACAAATATTCCTCTAAAATCAGCCGAACAACGAATTCCAATTTACTCACCTGTTATCAGGAGAGAACCCAGGGCTGCATCTTTTAGCCCAGTACTGACCCTGAAAAGTAATTCTAAGAGTACTTACCAGTAACTTGTATTTCCTTCCATAGGAATAGATAGTGTGGTTTTCACCCAAAAAGTTTTTAAGTGTCCAATTTTGAAACGTACAAATATTCCTCTAAAATCAGTTGAACTACGAATTCCGATTTACTCATCTCTTATCAGGAGAGAACCCAGTACTGCATCTTTTAGCCCAGCACTGACCTTGAAAAGTCATTCTAACCGTACTTACCAGTTACTTGTATTTACTTCCAAAGGAATCAAATGTGTGGTTTTCACCAGAAAAGTTTCTAAGTGTCCAATTTTGAAATGTACAAATATTCCTCTAAAATAAGCCGAACTACGAATTCCGATTTACTCACCTGTTATCAGGAGAGAACACAGGACTGCATCTTTTAGACCAGCACTGACTCTGAAATGTAATTCTAAGCATACTTAACAGTAACTTGTATTTCCTTCCATAGGAATCCATTGTGTGGTTTGCACCAGAAAAGTTTCTAAGTGTCCAATTTTGAAACGTACAAATATTCCTCTAAAATCAGTTGAACTACAAATTCCGATTTACTCATCTGTTATCAGGAGAGAACCCAGGGCTGCATCTTTTATCCCAGCACTGACCCTGAAAAGTCATTCTAACCGTACTTATCAGTTACTTGTATTTACTTCCCAAGGAATCAAATGTGTGGTTTTCACCAGAAAAGTTTCTAATTGTCCAATTTTGAAACGTACAAATATTCCTCTAAAATCAACCGAACTACGAATTCCGATTTACTCATCTGTTATCAGGAGAGAAACCAGGGCTGCATCTTTTAGCCCAGCACTGACCCTGAAAAGTAATTCTAAGAGCACTTACCAGTAACTTGTATTTCCTTCCATAGGTATAGATAGTGTGGTTTTCACCCAAAAAGTTTCTAAGTGTCCAATTTTGAAACGTACAAATATTCGTCTAAAATTAACCGAACTACGAATTCTGATTTACTCACCTGTTATCAAGAGAGAACCCAGGGCTGCATCTTTTAGCCCAGCACTGACCCTGAAAAGTAATTCTAAGCGTACTTACCAGTAACTTGTATTTCCTTCCATAGGACTCCATTGTGTGGTTTGCACCAGAAAAGTTTCTAAGTGTCCAATTTTGAAACGTACAAATATTCCTCTAAAATCAGTTGAACTACGAATTCCGATTTACTCATCTGTTATCAGGAGAGAACCCAGGGCTGCATCTTTTATCCCAGCACTGACCCTGAAAAGTCATTCTAACCGTACTTATCAGTTACTTGTATTTACTTCCAAAGGAATCAAATGTGTGGTTTTCACCAGAAAAGTTTCTAAGTTTCCAATTTTGAAATGTACAAATATTCCTCTAAAATAAGCCGAACTACGAATTCCGATTTACTCACCTGTTATCAGGAGAGAACGCAGGACTGCATCTTTTAGCCCAGCACTGGCCCAAAAAAGTAATTCTAAGCGTACTTACCAGTAACTTGTATTTCCTTCCATAGGAATCCATTGTGTGGTTTTCAGCAGAAAAGTTTCTAAGTGTCCAATTTTGAAACGTACAAATATTCCTCTAAAATCAGCCAGACTACAAATTCCGATTTACTCACCTGTTATCAGGAGAGAACCTAGGGCTGCATCTTTTAGCCCAGCGCTGACCCTGAAAAGTAATTCTAAGCGTACTTACCAGTAACTTGTATTTCCTTCCATAGGAATCATTGTGTGGTTTTCACCAGAAAAGTTTCTAAGTGTCCATTTTTGAAATGTACAAATATTCCTCTAAAATCAGCCGAACAATGAATTTCGAATTACTCACCGGTTATCAAGAGAGAACCCAGTGCTGCATCTTTTAGACCAGCACTGACTATGAAATGTAATTCTAAGCATACTTAACAGTAACTTGTATTTCCTTCCATAGGAATCCATTGTGTGGTTTTCACCAGAAAAGTTTGTAAGTGTCCAATTTTGAAACTTACAAATATTCCTCTAAAATCAGTTGAACTACGAATTCTGATTTACTCACCTGTTATCAGGAGAGAACCCAGGGCTGAATCTTTTAGCCCAGCACTGACCCTGAAAAGTAATTCTAAGAGTACTTACCAGTAACTTGTATTTCCTTCCATAGGAATAGATAGTGTGGTTTTCACCCCAAAAGTTTCTAAGTGTCCAATTTTGAAACGTACAAATATTCGTCTAAAATCAACCGAACTACGAATTCCGATTTACTCACCTGTTATCAAGAGAGAACCCAGGGCTGCATCTTTTAGCCCAGCACTGACCCTGAAAAGTAATTCTAAGCGTACTTACCAGTAACTTGTATTTTCTTCTATAGGAATCTATTGTGTGGTTATCACCAGAAAAGTTTCTAAGTGTCCATTTTTGAAACGTACAAATATTCCTCTAAAATCAGCCGAACAACGAATTCCGATTTACTCACCTGTTATCAGGAGAGAACCCAGGGCTGCATCTTTTAGCCCAGCACTGACCCTGAAAAGTAATTCTAAGAGTACTTACCAGTATCTTGTATTTCCTTCCATAGGAATAGATAGTGTGGTTTTCACCCAAAAAGTTTCTAAGTGTCCAATTTTGAAACCTACAAATATTCCTCTAAAATCAGTTGAAATACGAATTCCGATTTACTCATCTGTTATCAGGAGAGAATCCAGGGCTACATCTTTTAGCCCAGCACTGACCCTGAAAAGTCATTCTAACCGTACTTATCAGTTACTTGTATTTACTTCCAAAGGAATCAAATGTGTGGTTTTCACCAGAAAAGTTTCTAAGTTTCCAATTTTGAAATGTACAAATATTCCTCTAAAATAAGCCGAACTACGAATTCCGATTTACTCACCTGTTATCAGGAGAGAACCCAGGGCTGCATCTTTTAGCCCAGCACTGACCCTGAAAAGTCATTCTAACCTTACTTACCAGTTACTTGTATTTACTTCCAAAGGAATCAAATATGTGGTTTTCACCAGAAAAGTTTCTAAGTTTCCAATTTAGAAATGTACAAATATTCCTCTAAAATAAGCCGAACTACGAATTCCGATTTACTCACCTGTTATCAGGAGAGAAAGCAGGACTGCATCTTTTAGCCCAGCACTGGCCCAAAAAAGTAATTCTAAGCGTACTTACCAGTAACTTGTATTTCCTTCCATAGGAATCCATTGTGTGGTTTTCAGCAGAAAAGTTTCTCAGTGTCCAATTTTGAAACGTACAAATATTCCCCTAAAATCAGCCGAACTAAAAATTCCGATTTACTTACCTGGTATCAGGAGAGAACCTAGGGCTGCATCTTTTAGCCCAGCACTGACCCTGAAAAGTAATTCTAAGCGTACTTACCAGTAACTTGTATTTCCTTCCATAGGAATCATTGTGTGGTTTTCACCAGAAAAGTTTTTAAGTGTCCATTTTTGAAACGTACAAATATTCCTCTAAAATCAGCCGAACAATGAATTTCGAATTACTCACCGGTTATCAAGAGAGAACCCAGTGCTGCATCTTTTAGACCAGCACTGACTCTGAAATATAATTCTAAGCATACTTAACAGTAACTTGTATTTCCTTCCATAGCAATCCATTGTGTGGTTTTCACCAGAAAAGTTTCTAAGTTTCCAATTTTGAAATGTACAAATATTCCTCTAAAATAAGCCGAACTCCGAATTCCGATTTACTCACCTGTTATCAGGAGAGAACCCAGGGCTGAATCTTTTAGCCCAGCACTGACCCTGAAAAGTAATTCTAAGAGTACTTACCAGTAACTTGTATTTCCTTCCACAGGAATAGATAGTGTGGTTTTCACCAGAAAAGTTTGTAAGTGTCCAATTTTGAAACGTACAAATATTCCTCTAAAATCAACCGAACTACGAATTCCGATTTACTCATCTGTTATCAGGAGAGAAACCAGGGCTGCATCTTTCAGCCTAGCACTGACCCTGAAAAGTAATTCTAAGAGTACTTACCAGTAACTTGTATTTCCTTCCATAGGAATAGATAGTGTGGTTTTCACCCAAAAAGTTTCTAAGTGTCCAATTTTGAAACGTACAAATATTCGTCTAAAATCAACCGACCTACGAATTCCGATTTACTCACATGTTATCAAGAGAGAACCCAGGGCTGCATCTTTTAGCCCAGCACTGACCCTGAAAAGTAATTCTAAGCGTACTTACCAGTAACTTGTATTTCCTTCCATAGGAATCCATTGTGTGGTTTTCAGCAGAAAAGTTTCTAAGTGTCCAATTTTGAAACGTACAAATATTCCTCTAAAATCAGCCAAACTACAAATTCCGATTTACTCACCTGTTATCAGGAGAGAACCTAGGGCTGCATCTTTTAGCCCAGCACTGACCCTGAAAAGTAATTCTAAGCGTACTTACCAGTAACTTGTATTTCCTTCCATAGGAATCATTGTGTGGTTTTCACCAGAAAAGTTTCTAAGTGTCCATTTTTGAAACGTACAAATATTCCTCTAAAATCAGCCGAACAATGAATTTCGAATTACTCACCGGTTATCAAGAGAGAACCCAGTGCTGCATCTTTTAGACCAGCACTGACCCTGAAAAGTAATTCTAAGCATACTTAACAGTAACTTGTATTTCCTTCCATAGCAATCCATTGTGTGGTTTTCACCAGAAAAGTTTCTAAGTTTCCAATTTTGAAATGTACACATATTCCTCTAAAATAAGCCGAAATACGAATTCCGATTTACTCACCTGTGATCAGGAGAGAACCCAGGGCTGAATCTTTTAGCCCAGCACTGACCCTGAAAAGTAATTCTAAGAGTACTTACCAGTAACTTGTATTTCCTTCCACAGGAATAGATAGTGTGGTTTTCACCAGAAAAGTTTGTAAGTGTCCAATTTTGAAACGTACAAATATTCCTCTAAAATCAACCGAACTACGAATTCCGATTTACTCATCTGTTATCAGAAGAGAAACCAGGGCTGCATCTTTTAGCCCAGCACTGACCCTGAAAAGTAATTCTAAGAGTACTTACCAGTAACTTGTATTTCCTTCCATAGGAATAGATAGTGTGGTTTTCACCCAAAAAGTTTCTAAGTGTCCAATTTTGAAACGTACAAATATTCATCTAAAATCAACCGACCTACGAATTCCGATTTACTCACATGTTATCAAGAGAGAACCCAGTGCTGCATCTTTTAGCCCAGCACTGACCCTGAAAAGTAATTCTAAGCGTACTTACCAGTAACTTGTATTTCCTTCCAAAGGAATCAAATGTGTGGTTTTCACCAGAAAAGTTTCTAAGTTTCCAATTTTGAAATGTACAAATATTCCTCTAAAATAAGCCAAACTACGAATTCCGATTTACTCACCTGTTATCAGGAGAGAACGCAGGACTGCATCTTTTAGCCCAGCACTGGCCCAAAAAAGTAATTCTAAGCGTACTTACCAGTAACTTGTATTTCCTTCCATAGGAATCCATTGTGTGGTTTTCAGCAGAAAAGTTTCAAAGTGTCCAATTTTGAAATGTACAAATATTCCTCTAAAATGAGCCGAACTACAAATTCCGATTTACTCACCTGTTATCAGGAGAGAACCTAGGGCTGCATCTTTTAGCCCAGCACTGACCCTGAAAAGTAATTCTAAGCGTACTTACCAGTAACTTGTATTTCCTTCCATAGGAATCATTGTGTGGTTTTCACCAGAAAAGTTTCTAAGTGTCCATTTTTGAAATGTACAAATATTCCTCTAAAATCAGCCGAACAATGAATTTCGAATTACTCACCGGTCCCAGTGCTGCATCTTTTAGACCAGCACTGACTCTGAAATGTAATTCTAAGCATACTTAACAGTAACTTGTATTTCCTTCCATAGGAATCCATTGTGTGGTTTTCACCAGAAAAGTTTGTAAGTGTCCAATTTTGAAACTTACAAATATTCCTCTAAAATCAGTTGAACTACGAATTCTGATTTACTCACCTGTTATCAGGAGAGAACCCAGGGCTGCATCTTTTAGCCCAGCACTGACCCTGAAAAGTAATTCTAAGAGTACTTACCAGTAACTTGTATTTCCTTCCATAGGAATAGATAGTGTGGTTTTCACCCAAAAAGTTTTTAAGTGTCCAATTTTGAAACGTACAAATATTCCTCTAAAATCAGTTGTACTACGAATTCCGATTTACTCATCTGTTATCAGGAGAGAACCCAGGACTGCATCTTTTAGCCCAGCACTGACCTTGAAAAGTCATTCTAACCGTACTTACCAGTTACTTGTATCTACTTCCAAAGGAATCAAATGTGTGGTTTTCACCAGAAAAGTTTCTAAGTGTCCAATTTTGAAATGTACAAATATTCCTCTAAAATAAGCCGAACTACGAATTCCGATTTACTCACCTGTTATCAGGAGAGAACGCAGGACTGCATCTTTTAGCCCAGCACTGGCCCAAAAAAGTAATTCTAAGCGTACTTACCAGTAACTTTTATTTCCTTCCATAGGAATCCATTGTGTGGTTTTCAGCAGAAAAGTTTCTAAGTGTCCATTTTTGAAACGTACAAATATTCCTCTAAAATCAGCCGAACAATGAATTTCGAATTACTCACCTGTTATCAAGAGAGAACCCGGTGCTGATTCTTTTAGCCCAGCACTGACCCTGAAAAGTAATTCAAAGTGTACTTACCAGTAACTTGTATTTCCTTCCATAGGAATCCATTGTGTGGTTTTCACCAGAAAAGTTTCTAAGTGTCCAATTTTGAAAAGTACAAATATTCCTCTAAAATCAGTTGAACTACGAATTCCGATTTACTCACCTGTTATCAGGAGAGAACCCAGGGCTGCATCTTTCAGTCCAGCACTTACCCTGAAAAGTTATTCTAAGAGTACTTACCAGTAACTTGTATTTCCTTCCATAGGAATAGATAGTGTGGTTTTCACCAGAAAAGTTTGTAAATGTCCAATTTTGAAACGTACAAATATTCCTCTAAAATCAACCGAACTACGAATTCCGATTTACTCATCTGTTATCAGGAGAGAACCCAGGGCTGCATCTTTTAGCCCAGCACTGACCCTGAAAAGTAATTCTAAGCGTACTTACCAGTAACTTGTATTTTCTTCCATAGGAATCTATTGTGTGGTTATCACCAGAAAAGTTTCTAAGTGTCCATTTTTGAAACGTACAAATATTCCTCTAAAATCAGCCGAACAACGAATTCCAATTTACTCACCTGTTATCAGGAGAGAACCCAGGGCTGCATCTTTTAGCCCAGTACTGACCCTGAAAAGTAATTCTAAGAGTACTTACCAGTAACTTGTATTTCCTTCCATAGGAATAGATAGTGTGGTTTTCACCCAAAAAGTTTTTAAGTGTCCAATTTTGAAACGTACAAATATTCCTCTAAAATCAGTTGAACTACGAATTCCGATTTACTCATCTGTTATCAGGAGAGAACCCAGGACTGCATCTTTTAGCCCAGCACTGACCTTGAAAAGTCATTCTAACCGTACTTACCAGTTACTTGTATTTACTTCCAAAGGAATCAAATGTGTGGTTTTCACCAGAAAAGTTTCTAAGTGTCCAATTTTGAAATGTACAAATATTCCTCTAAAATAAGCCGAACTACGAATTCCGATTTACTCACCTGTTATCAGGAGAGAACGCAGGACTGCATCTTTTAGACCAGCACTGACTCTGAAATGTAATTCTAAGCATACTTAACAGTAACTTGTATTTCCTTCCATAGGAATCCATTGTGTGGTTTGCACCAGAAAAGTTTCTAAGTGTCCAATTTTGAAACGTACAAATATTCCTCTAAAATCAGTTGAACTACAAATTCCGATTTACTCATCTGTTATCAGGAGAGAACCCAGGGCTGCATCTTTTATCCCAGCACTGACCCTGAAAAGTCATTCTAACCGTACTTATCAGTTACTTGTATTTACTTCCCAAGGAATCAAATGTGTGGTTTTCACCAGAAAAGTTTCTAATTGTCCAATTTTGAAACGTACAAATATTCCTCTAAAATCAACCGAACTACGAATTCCGATTTACTCATCTGTTATCAGGAGAGAAACCAGGGCTGCATCTTTTAGCCCAGCACTGACCCTGAAAAGTAATTCTAAGAGCACTTACCAGTAACTTGTATTTCCTTCCATAGGTATAGATAGTGTGGTTTTCACCCAAAAAGTTTCTAAGTGTCCAATTTTGAAACGTACAAATATTCGTCTAAAATTAACCGAACTACGAATTCTGATTTACTCACCTGTTATCAAGAGAGAACCCAGGGCTGCATCTTTTAGCCCAGCACTGACCCTGAAAAGTAATTCTAAGCGTACTTACCAGTAACTTGTATTTCCTTCCATAGGACTCCATTGTGTGGTTTGCACCAGAAAAGTTTCTAAGTGTCCAATTTTGAAACGTACAAATATTCCTCTAAAATCAGTTGAACTACGAATTCCGATTTACTCATCTGTTATCAGGAGAGAACCCAGGGCTGCATCTTTTATCCCAGCACTGACCCTGAAAAGTCATTCTAACCGTACTTATCAGTTACTTGTATTTACTTCCAAAGGAATCAAATGTGTGGTTTTCACCAGAAAAGTTTCTAAGTTTCCAATTTTGAAATGTACAAATATTCCTCTAAAATAAGCCGAACTACGAATTCCGATTTACTCACCTGTTATCAGGAGAGAACGCAGGACTGCATCTTTTAGCCCAGCACTGGCCCAAAAAAGTAATTCTAAGCGTACTTACCAGTAACTTGTATTTCCTTCCATAGGAATCCATTGTGTGGTTTTCAGCAGAAAAGTTTCTAAGTGTCCAATTTTGAAACGTACAAATATTCCTCTAAAATCAGCCAGACTACAAATTCCGATTTACTCACCTGTTATCAGGAGAGAACCTAGGGCTGCATCTTTTAGCCCAGCGCTGACCCTGAAAAGTAATTCTAAGCGTACTTACCAGTAACTTGTATTTCCTTCCATAGGAATCATTGTGTGGTTTTCACCAGAAAAGTTTCTAAGTGTCCATTTTTGAAATGTACAAATATTCCTCTAAAATCAGCCGAACAATGAATTTCGAATTACTCACCGGTTATCAAGAGAGAACCCAGTGCTGCATCTTTTAGACCAGCACTGACTATGAAATGTAATTCTAAGCATACTTAACAGTAACTTGTATTTCCTTCCATAGGAATCCATTGTGTGGTTTTCACCAGAAAAGTTTGTAAGTGTCCAATTTTGAAACTTACAAATATTCCTCTAAAATCAGTTGAACTACGAATCCTGATTTACTCACCTGTTATCAGGAGAGAACCCAGGGCTGAATCTTTTAGCCCAGCACTGACCCTGAAAAGTAATTCTAAGAGTACTTACCAGTAACTTGTATTTCCTTCCATAGGAATAGATAGTGTGGTTTTCACCCCAAAAGTTTCTAAGTGTCCAATTTTGAAACGTACAAATATTCGTCTAAAATCAACCGAACTACGAATTCCGATTTACTCACCTGTTATCAAGAGAGAACCCAGGGCTGCATCTTTTAGCCCAGCACTGACCCTGAAAAGTAATTCTAAGCGTACTTACCAGTAACTTGTATTTTCTTCCATAGGAATCCATTGTGTGGTTTTCACCAGAAAAGTTTGTAAGTGTCCAATTTTGAAACTTACAAATATTCCTCTAAAATCAGTTGAACTACGAATTCTGATTTACTCACCTGTTATCAGGAGAGAACCCAGGGCTGCATCTTTTAGCCCAGCACTGACCCTGAAAAGTAATTCTAAGAGTACTTACCAGTAACTTGTATTTCCTTCCATAGGAATAGATAGTGTGGTTTTCACCCAAAAAGTTTTTAAGTGTCCAATTTTGAAACGTACAAATATTCCTCTAAAATCAGTTGTACTACGAATTCTGATTTACTCATCTGTTATCAGGAGAGAACCCAGGACTGCATCTTTTAGCCCAGCACTGACCTTGAAAAGTCATTCTAACCGTACTTACCAGTTACTTGTATCTACTTCCAAAGGAATCAAATGTGTGGTTTTCACCAGAAAAGTTTCTAAGTGTCCAATTTTGAAATGTACAAATATTCCTCTAAAATAAGCCGAACTACGAATTCCGATTTACTCACCTGTTATCAGGAGAGAACGCAGGACTGCATCTTTTAGCCCAGCACTGGCCCAAAAAAGTAATTCTAAGCGTACTTACCAGTAACTTTTATTTCCTTCCATAGGAATCCATTGTGTGGTTTTCAGCAGAAAAGTTTCTAAGTGTCCATTTTTGAAACGTACAAATATTCCTCTAAAATCAGCCGAACAATGAATTTCGAATTACTCACCTGTTATCAAGAGAGAACCCGGTGCTGATTCTTTTAGCCCAGCACTGACCCTGAAAAGTAATTCAAAGTGTACTTACCAGTAACTTGTATTTCCTTCCATAGGAATCCATTGTGTGGTTTTCACCAGAAAAGTTTCTAAGTGTCCAATTTTGAAAAGTACAAATATTCCTCTAAAATCAGTTGAACTACGAATTCCGATTTACTCACCTGTTATCAGGAGAGAACCCAGGGCTGCATCTTTCAGTCCAGCACTGACCCTGAAAAGTAATTCTAAGAGTACTTACCAGTAACTTGTATTTCCTTACATAGGAATAGATAGTGTGGTTTTCACCAGAAAAGTTTGTAAATGTCCAATTTTGAAACGTACAAATATTCCTCTAAAATCAACCGAACTACGAATTCCGATTTACTCATCTGTTATCAGGAGAGAAACCAGGGCATCTTTTAGCCCAGCACTGACCCTGAAAAGTAATTCAAAGCATACTTACCAGTAACTTGTATTTCCTTTCATAGGAATCCATTGTGTGGTTTTCACCAGAAAAGTTTCTAAGTGTCCATTTTTGAAACGTACAAATATTCCTCTAAAATCAGCCGAACAACGAATTCCGATTAACTCACCTGTTATCAGGAGAGAAACCAGGGCTGCATTTTTTTGCCCAGCACTGACCCTGAAAAGTAATTCAAAGCGTACTTACCAGTAACTTGTATTTCCTTCCATAGGAATCCATTGTGTGGTTTTCACCAGAAAAGTTTCTAAGTGTCCAATTTTGAAACGTACAAATATTCCTCTAAAATCAGTTGAACTACGAATTCCGATTTACTCACCTGTTAACAGGAGAGAACCCAGGGCTGCATCTTTTAGCCCAGCACTGACCCTGAAAAGTAATTCTAAGAGTACTTACCAGTAACTTGTATTTCCTTCCATAGGAATAGATAGTGTGGTTTTCACCCAAAAAGTTTCTAAGTGTCCAATTTTGAAACGTACAAATATTCCTCTAAAATCAGTTGAACTACGAATTCCGATTTACTCATCTGTTATCAGGAGAGAATCCAGGGCTGCATCTTTTAGCCCAGCACTGACCCTGAATAGTCATTCTAACCGTACTTATCAGTTACTTGTATTTACTTCCAAAGGAATCAAATGTGTGGTTTTCACCAGAAAAGTTTCTAAGTTTCCAATTTTGAAATGTACAAATATTTCTCTAAAATAAGCCGAACTACGAATTCCGATTTACTCACCTGTTCTCAGGAGAGAACCCAGGGCTGCATCTTTTAGCCCAGCACTGACCCTGAAAAGTAATTCTAAGAGTACTTACCAGTAACTTGTATTTCCTTCCATAGGAATAGATAGTGTGGTTTTCACCAAAAAAGTTTCTAAGTGTCCAATTTTGAAACGTACAAATATTCCTCTAAAATCAGTTGAACTACGAATTCCGATTTACTCACCTGTTATCAGGAGAGAACCTAGGGCTGCATCGTTTAGCCCAGCACTGACCCTGAAAAGTAATTCTAAGCGTACTTACCAGTAACTTGTATTTCCTTCCATAGGAATCATTGTGTGGTTTTCACCAGAAAAGTTTCTAAGTGTCCATTTTTGAAACGTACAAATATTCCTCTAAAATCAGCCGAACAATGAATTTCGAATTACTCACCGGTTATCAAGAGAGAACCCAGTGCTGCATCTTTTAGACCAGCACTGACTGAAATGTAATTCTAAGCATACTTAACAGTAACTTGTATTTCCTTCCATAGCAATCCATTGTGTGGTTTTCACCAGAAAAGTTTCTAAGTTTCCAATTTTGAAATGTACAAATATTCCTCTAAAATAAGCCGAACTACGAATTCCGATTTACTCACCTGTTATCAGGAGAGAACCCAGGGCTGAATCTTTTAGCCCAGCACTGACCCTGAAAAGTAATTCTAAGAGTACTTACCAGTAACTTGTATTTCCTTCCACAGGAATAGATAGTGTGGTTTTCACCAGAAAAGTTTGTAAGTGTCCAATTTTGAAACGTACAAATATTCCTCTAACATCAACCGAACTACGAATTCCGATTTACTCATCTGTTATCAGGAGAGAAACCAGGGCTGCATCTTTTAGCCCAGCACTGACCCTGAAAAGTAATTCTAAGAGCACTTACCAGTAACTTGTATTTCCCTCCATAGGAATAGATAGTGTGGTTTTCACCCAAAAAGTTTCTAAGTGTCCAATTTTGAAACGTACAAATATTCGTCTAAAATTAACAGAACTACGAATTCTGATTTACTCACCTGTTATCAAGAGAGAACCCAGGGCTGCATCTTTTAGCCCAGCACTGACCCTGAAAAGTAATTCTAAGCGTACTTACCAGTAACTTGTATTTCCTTCCATAGGAATCCATTGTGTGGTTTGCACCAGAAAAGTTTCTAAGTGTCCAATTTTGAAACGTACAAATACTCCTCTAAAATCAGTTGAACTACAAATTCCGATTTACTCATCTGTTATCAGGAGAGAACCCAGGGCTGCATCTTTTATCCCAGCACTGACCCTGAAAAGTCATTCTAACCGTACTTATCAGTTACTTGTATTTACTTCCAAAGGAATCAAATGTGTGGTTTTCACCAGAAAAGTTTCTAAGTTTCCAATTTTGAAATGTACAAATATTCCTCTAAAATAAGCCGAACTACGAATTCCGATTTACTCACCTGTTATCAGGAGAGAACGCAGGACTGCATCTTTTAGCCCAGCACTGGCCCAAAAAAGTAATTCTAAGCGTACTTACCAGTAACTTGTATTTCATTCCATAGGAATCCATTGTGTGGTTTTCAGCAGAAAAGTTTCTAAGTGTCCAATTTTGAAACGTACAAATATTCCTCTAAAATCAGCCGGACTACAAATTCCGATTTACTCACCTGTTATCAGGAGAGAAACTAGGGCTGCATCTTTTAGCCCAGCGCTGACCCTGAAAAGTAATTCTAAGCGTACTTACCAGTAACTTGTATTTCCTTCCATAGGAATCATTGTGTGGTTTTCACCAGAAAAGTTTCTAAGTGTCCATTTTTGAAATGTACAAATATTCCTCTAAAATCAGCCGAACAATGAATTTCGAATTACTCACCGGTTATCAAGAGAGAACCCAGTGCTGCATCTTTTAGACCAGCACTGACTATGAAATGTAATTCTAAGCATACTTAACAGTAACTTGTATTTCCTTTCATAGGAATCCATTGTGTGGTTTTCACCAGAAAAGTTTGTAAGTGTCCAATTTTGAAACGTTCAAATATTCGTCTAAAATCAACCGAACTACGAATTCCGATTTACTCATCTGTTATCAGGAGAGAAACCAGGGCTGCATCTTTTAGCCCAGCACTGACCCTGAAAAGTAATTCTAAGAGTACTTACCAGTAACTTGTATTTCCTTCCATAGGAATAGATAGTGTGGTTTTCACCCCAAAAGTTTCTAAGTGTCCAATTTTGAAATGTACAAATATTCGTCTAAAATCAACCGAACTACGAATTCCGATTTACTCACCTGTTCTCGGGAGAGAACCCAGGGCTGCATCTTTTAGCCCAGCACTGACCCTGAAAAGTAATTCTAAGCGTACTTTCCAGTAACATGTATTTCCTTCCATAGGAATCCATTGTGTGGTTTTCACCAGAAAAGTTTCTAAGTGTCCATTTTTGAAACATACAAATATTCCTCTAAAATCAGCCGAACTACGAATTCTGATTTACTCCCCTGTTCTCGGGAGAGAACCCAGGGCTGCATCTTTTAGCCCAGCACTGACCCTGAAAAGTAATTCTAAGCGTACTTTCCAGTAACATGTATTTCCTTCCATAGGAATCCATTGTGTGGTTTTCACCAGAAAAGTTTCTACGTATCCAATTTTGAAATGTACAAGTATTCCTCTAAAATCAGCCGAACTACGAATTCCGGTTTACTCACCTGTTATCAAGAGAGAACCTATGCTGCATCTTTTAGACCAGCACTGACCGTGAAAGGTAATTCTAAGTGTACTTACCAGTAACTTGTATTTCCTTCCATAGGAATCCATTTTGTGGTTTAAACTAGAAAAGTTTCTAAGTGTCCAATTTTTAAATGTACAAATATTCCATTAAAATCAGCCGAACTACGAATTCCGATTTACTCACCTGTTATCAAGAGAGAACCCAGGGCTGCATCTTTTAGCCCAGCACTGACCCTGAAAAGTCATTCTAACCGTACTTATCAGTTACTTGTATTTACTTCCAAAGGAATCAAATGTGTGGTTTTCACCAGAAAAGTTTCTAAGTTTCCAATTTTGAAATGTACAAATATTCCTCTAAAATAAGCCGAACTACGAATTCCGATTTACTCACCTGTTATCATGAGAGAACCCAGGGCTGCATCTTTTAGCCCAGCACTGACCCTGAAAAGTAATTCTAAGCGTACTTACCAGTAACTTGTATTTTCTTCCATAGGAATCTAATGTGTGGTTATCACCAGAAAAGTTTCTAAGTGTCCATTTTTGAAACGTACAAATATTCCTCTAAAATCAGCCGAACAACGAATTCCAATTTACTCATCTGTTATCAGGAGAGAACCCAGGGCTGCATCTTTTAGCCCAGCACTGACCCTGAAAAGTAATTCTAAGAGTACTTACAAGTAACTTGTATTTCCTTCCATAGGAATAGATAGTGTGGTTTTCACCAAAAAAGTTTTTAAGTGTCCAATTTCAAAAAGTACAAATATTCCTCTAAAATCAGTTGAACTATGAATTCCGATTTACTCATCTGTTATCAGGAGAGAACCCAGGACTGCATCTTTTAGCCCAGCACTGACCCTGAAAAGTCATTCTAACCGTACTTACCAGTTACTTGTATTTACTTCCAAAGGAATCAAATGTGTGGTTTTCACCAGAAAAGTTTCTAAGTTTCCAATTTTGAAATGTACACATATTCCTCTAAAATAAGCCGAACTACGAATTCCGATTTACTCACCTGTTATCAGGAGAGAACGCAGGACTGCATCTTTTAGCCCAGCACTGTCCCAAAAAAGTAATTCTAAGCGTACTTACCAGTAACTTTTATTTCCTTCCATAGGAATCCATTGTGTGGTATTCAGCAGAAAAGTTTCTAAGTGTGCATTTTTGAAACGTACAAATATTTCTCTAAAATCAGCCGAACAATGAATTTCGAATTACTCACCTGTTATCAAGAGAGAACCCGGTGCTGATTCTTTTAGCCCAGCACTGACCCTGAAAAGTAATTCAAAGCGTACTTACCAGTAACTTGTATTTCCTTCCATAGGAATCCATTGTGTGGTTTTCACCAGAAAAGTTTCTAAGTGTTCAATTTTGAAAAGTACAAATATTCCTCTAAAATCAGTTGAACTACGAATTCCGATTTACTCACCTGTTATCAGGAGAGAACCCAGGGCTGCATCTTTCAGTCCAGCACTGACCCTGAAAAGTAATTCTAAGAGTACTTACCAGTAACTTGTATTTCCTTCCATAGGAATAGATAGTGTGGTTTTCACCGGAAAAGTTTGTAAATGTCCAATTTTGAAACGTACAAATATTCCTCTAAAATCAACCCAACTACGAATTCCGATTTACTCATCTGTTATCAGGAGAGAAACCAGGGCATCTTTTAGCCCAGCACTGACCCTGAAAAGTAATTCAAAGCGTACTTACCAGTAACTTGTATTTCCTTTCATAGGAATCCATTGTGTGGTTTTCACCAGAAAAGTTTCTAAGTGTCCATTTTTGAAGCGTACAAATATTCCTCTAAAATCAGCCGAACAACGAATTCCGATTTACTCACCTGTTATCAGGAGAGAAACCAGGGCTGCATCTTTTAGCCCAGCACTGACCCTGAAAAGTAATTCAAAGCGTACTTACCAGTAACTTGTATTTCCTTCCATAGGAATCCATTGTGTGGTTTTCACCAGAAAAGTTTCTAAGTGTCCAATTTTGAAACGTACAAATATTCCTCTAAAATCAGTTGAACTACGAATTCCGATTTACTCACCTGTTATCAGGAGAGAACCCAGGGCTGCATCTTTTAGCCCAGCACTGAACCTGAAAAGTAATTCTAAGAGTACTTACCAGTAACTTGTATTTCCTTCCATAGGAATAGATAGTGTGGTTTTCACCCAAAAAGTTTCTAAGTGTCCAATTTTGAAACCTACAAATATTCCTCTGAAATCAGTTGAACTACGAATTCCGATTTACTCATCTGTTATCAGGAGAGAATCCAGGGCTGCATCTTTTAGCCCAGCACTGACCCTGAAAAGTCATTCTAACCGTACTTATCAGTTACTTGTATTTACTTCCAAAGGAATCAAATGTGTGGTTTTCACCAGAAAAGTTTCTAAGTTTCCAATTTTGAAATGTACAAATATTCCTCTAAAATAGGCCAAACTACGAATTCCGATTTACTCACCTGTTATCAGGAGAGAACCCAGGGCTGCATCTTTTAGCCCAGCACTGACCCAGAAAAGTCATTCTAACCTTACTTACCAGTTACTTGTATTTACTTCCAAAGGAATCAAATGTGTGGTTTTCACCAGAAAAGTTTCTAAGTTTCCAATTTAGAAATGTACAAATATTCCTCTAAAATAAGCCGAACTACGAATTCCCATTTACTCACCTGTTATCAGGAGAGAACGCAGGACTGCATCTTTTAGCCCAGCACTGGCCCAAAAAAGTAATTCTAAGCGTACTTACCAGTAACTTGTATTTCCTTCCATAGGAATCCATTGTGTGGTTTTCAGCAGAAAAGTTTCTAAGTGTCCAATTTTGAAACGTACAAATATTCCTCTAAAATCACCTGAACTAAAAATTCCGATTTACTCACCTGGTATCAGGAGAGAACCTAGGGCTGCATCTTTTAGCCCAGCACTGACCCTGAAAAGTAATTCTAAGCGTACTTACCAGTAACTTGTATTTGCTTCCATAGGAATCATTGTGTGGTTTTCACCAGAAAAGTTTCTAAGTGCCATTTTTGAAACGTACAAATATTCCTCTAAAATCAGCCGAACAATGAATTTCGAATTACTCACCGGTTTTCAAGAGAGAACCCAGTGCTGCATCTTTTAGACCAGCACTGACTCTGAAATATAATTCTAAGCATACTTAACAGTAACTTGTATTTCCTTCCATAGCAATCCATTGTGTGGTTTTCACCAGAAAAGTTTCTAAGTTTCCAATTTTGAAATGTACAAATATTCCTCTAAAATAAGCCGAACTCCGAATTCCGATTTACTCACCTGTTATCAGGAGAGAACCCAGGGCTGAATCTTTTAGCCCAGCACTGACCCTGAAAAGTAATTCTAAGAGTACTTACCAGTAACTTGTATTTCCTTCCACAGGAATAGATAGTGTGGTTTTCACCAGAAAAGTTTGTAAGTGTCCAATTTTGAAACGTACAAATATTCCTCTAAAATCAACCGAACTACGAATTCCGATTTACTCATCTGTTATCAGGAGAGAAACCAGGGCTGCATCTTTTAGCCCAGCACTGACCCTGAAAAGTAATTCTAAGAGTACTTACCAGTAACTTGTATTTCCTTCCATAGGAATAGATAGTGTGGTTTTCACCCAAAATGTTTCTAAGTGTCCAATTTTGAAACGTACAAATATTCGTCTAAAATCAACCGAACTACGAATTCCGATTTACTCACCTGTTATCAAGAGAGAACCCAGGGCTGCATCTTTTAGCCCAGCACTGACCCTGAAAAGTAATTCTAAGAGTACTTACCAGTAACTTGTATTTCCTTCCATAGGAATAGATAGTGTGGTTTTCACCCAAAAAGTTTCTAAGTGTCCAATTTTGAAACGTACAAATATTCCTCTAAAATCAGTTGAACTACGAATTCCGATTTACTCATCTGTTATCAGGAGAGAACCCAGGGCTGCATCTTTTAGCCCAGCACTGACCCTGAAAAGTCATTCTAACCGTACTTATCAGTTACTTGTATTTACTTCCAAAGGAATCAAATGTGTGGTTTTCACCAGAAAAGTTTCTAAGTTTCCAATTTTGAAATGTACAAATATTCCTCTAAAATAAGCCGAACTACGAATTCCGATTTACTCACCTGTTATCAGGAGAGAACGCAGGACTGCATCTTTTAGCCCAGCACTGGCCCAAAAAAGTAATTCTAAGCGTACTTACCATTAACTTGTATTTCCTTCCATAGGAATCCATTGTGTGGTTTTCAGCAGAAAAGTTTCTAAGTGCCCAATTTTGAAACGTACAAATATTCCTCTAAAATCAGCCGAACTACAAATTCCGATTTACTCACCTGTTATCAGGAGAGAACCTAGGGCTGCATCTTTTAGCCCAGCACTGACCCTGAAAAGTAATTCTAAGCGTACTTACCAGTAACTTGGATTTCCTTCCATAGGAATCATTGTGTGGTTTTCACCAGAAAAGTTTCTAAGTGTCCATTTTTGAAATGTATAAATATTCCTCTAAAATCAGCCGAACAATGAATTTCGAATTACTCACCGGTTATCAAGAGAGAACCCAGTGCTGCATCTTTTAGACCAGCACTGACTCTGAAATGTAATTCTAAGCATACTTAACAGTAACTTGTATTTCCTTCCATAGGAATCCATTGTGTGGTTTTCACCAGAAAAGTTTGTAAGTGTCCAATTTTGAAACTTACAAATATTCCTCTAAAATCAGTTGAACTACGAATTCTGATTTACTCACCTGTTATCAGGAGAGAACCCAGGGCTGAATCTTTTAGCCCAGCACTGACCCTGAAAAGTAATTCTAAGAGTACTTACCAGTAACTTGTATTTCCTTCCACAGGAATAGATAGTGTGGTTTTCACCAGAAAAGTTTGTAAGTGTCCAATTTTGAAACGTACAAATATTCCTCTAAAATCAACCGAACTACGAATTCCGATTTACTCATCTGTTATCAGGAGAGAAACCAGGGCTGCATCTTTTAGCCCAGCACTGACCCTGAAAAGTAATTCTAAGAGTACTTACCAGTAACTTGTATTTCCTTCCATAGGAATAGATAGTGTGGTTTTCACCCCAAAAGTTTCTAAGTGTCCAATTTTGAAATGTACAAATATTCGTCTAAAATCAACCGAACTACGAATTCCGATTTACTCACCTGTTATCAAGAGAGAACCCAGGGCTGCATCTTTTAGCCCAGCACTGACCCTGAAAAGTAATTCTAAGCGTACTTACCAGTAACTTGTATTTCCTTCCATAGGAATCCATTGTGTGGTTTGCACCAGAAAAGTTTCTAAGTGGCCAATTTTGAAACGTACAAATATTCCTCTAAAATCAGTTGAACTACGAATTCCGATTTACTCATCTGTTATCAGGAGAGAACCCAGGGCTGCATCTTTTAGCCCAGCACTGACCCTGAAAAGTCATTCTAACCGTACTTATCAGTTACTTGTATTTACTTCCAAAGGAATCAAATGTGTGGTTTTCACCAGAAAAGTTTCTAAGTTTCCAATTTTGAAATGTACAAATATTCCTCTAAAATAAGCCGAACTACGAATTCCGATTTACTCACCTGTTATCAGGAGAGAACCCAGGGCTGCATCTTTTAGCCCAGCACTGACCCTGAAAAGTAATTCTAAGCGTACTTACCAGTAACTTGTATTTTCTTCCATAGGAATCTATTGTGTGGTTATCACCAGAAAAGTTTCTAAGTGTCCATTTTTGAAACGTATAAATATTCCTCTAAAATCAGCCGAACAACGAATTCCGATTTACTCACTTGTTATCAGGAGAGAACCCAGGGCTGCATCTTTTAGCCCAGCACTGACCCTGAAAAGTAATTCTAAGAGTACTTACCAGTAACTTGTATTTCCTTCCATAGGAATAGATAGTGTGGTTTTCACCCAAAAAGTTTTTAAGTGTCCAATTTTGAAACGTACAAATATTCCTCTAAAATCAGTTGAACTACGAATTCCGATTTACTTATCTATCAGGAGAGAACCCAGGACTGCATCTTTTAGCCCAGCACTGACCCTGAAAAGTCATTCTAACCGTACTTACCAGTTACTTGTATTTACTTCCAAAGGAATCAAATGTGCGGTTTTCACCAGAAAAGTTTCTAAGTTTCCAATTTTGAAATGTACAAATATTCCTCTAAAATAAGCCGAACTACGAATTCCGATTTACTCACCTGTTATCAGGAGAGATCGCAGGACTGCATCTTTTAGCCCAGCACTGACCCTGAAAAGTAATTCAAAGCGTACTTACCAGTAAGTTGTTTTTCCTTCCATAGGAATCCATTGTGTGGTTTTCACCAGAAAAGTTTCGAAGTGTCCAATTTTGAAAAGTACAAATATTCCTCTAAAATCAGTTGAACTACGAATTCCGATTTACTCACCTGTTATCAGGAGAGAACCCAGGGCTGCATCTTTCAGTCCAGCACTGACCCTGAAAAGTAATTCTAAGAGTACTTACCAGTAACTTGTATTTCCTTCCATAGGAATAGATAGTGTGGTTTTCACCAGAAAAGTTTGTAAATGTCCAATTTTGAAACGTACAAATATTCCTCTAAAATCAACCGAACTACGAATTCCGATTTACTCATCTGTTATCAGGAGAGAAACCAGGGCATCTTTTAGCCCAGCACTGACCCTGAAAAGTAATTCAAAGCGTACTTACCAGTAACTTGTATTTCCTTTCATAGTAATCCATTGTGTGGTTTTCACCAGAAAAGTTTCTAAGTGTCCATTTTTGAAACATACAAATATTCCTCTAAAATCAGCCGAACAACGAATTCCGATTTACTCACCTGTTATCAGGAGAGAAACCAGGCATCTTTTAGCCCAGCACTGACCCTGAAAAGTCATTCAAAGCATACTTACCAGTAACTTGTATTTCCTACCATAGGAATCCATTGTGTGGTTTTCACCAGAAAAGTTTCTAAGTGTCCATTTTTGAAACGTACAAATATTCCTCTAAAATCAGCCGAACAACGAATTCCAATTTACTCACCTGTTATCAGGAGAGAACCCAGGGCTGCATCTTTTAGCCCAGCACTGACCCTGAAAAGTAATTCTAAGAGTACTTACCAGTAACTTGTATTTCCTTCCATAGGAATAGATAGTGTGGTTTTCACCCAAAAAGTTTCTAAGTGTCCCTTTTTGCAACGTACAAATATTCCTCTAAAATCAGCCGAACAACGAATTCCAATTTACTCACCTGTTATCAGGAGAGAACCCAGGGCTGCATCTTTTAGCCCAGCACTGACCCTGAAAAGTAATTCTAAGAGTACTTACCAGTAACTTGTATTTCCTTCCATAGGAATAGATAGTGTGGTTTTCACCCAAAAAGTTTCTAAGTGTCCAAATTTGAAACGTACAAATATTCCTCTAAAATCAGTTGAACTACGAATTCCGATTTACTCATCTGTTATCAGGAGAGAATCCAGGGCTGCATCTTTTAGCCCAGCACTGACCCTGAAAAGTCATTCTAACCGTACTTATCAGTTACTTGTATTTACTTCCAAAGGAATCAAATGTGTGGTTTTCACCAGAAAAGTTTCTAAGTTTCCAATTTTGAAATGTACAAATATTCCTCTAAAATAAGCCGAACTACGAATTCCGATTTACTCACCTGTTATCAGGAGAGAACCCAGGGCTGCATCTTTTAGCCCAGCACTGACCCTGAAAAATAATTCTAAGCGTACTTACCAGTAACTTGTATTTTCTTCCATAGGAATCTATTGTGTGGTTATCACCAGAAAAGTTTCTAAGTGTCCATTTTTGAAACGTACAAATATTCCTCTAAAATCAGCCGAACAACGAATTCCGATTTACTCACCTGTTATCAGGAGAGAACCCAGGGCTGCATCTTTTAGCCCAGCACTGACCCTGAAAAGTAATTCTAAGAGTACTTACCAGTAACTTGTATTTCCTTCCATAGGAATAGATAGTGTGGTTTTTACCAAAAAAGTTTCTAAGTGTCCAATTTTGAAACGTACAAATATTCCTCTAAAATCAGTTGAACTACGAATTCCGATTTACTCATCTGTTATCAGGAGAGAACCCAGGGCTGCATCTTTTAGCCCAGCACTGACAATGAAAAGTCATTCTAACCGTACTTACCAGTTACTTGTATTTACTTCCAAAGGAATCAAATGTGTGGTTTTCACCAGAAAAGTTTCTAAGTGTCCAATTTTGAAACTTACAAATATTCCTCTAAAATCAGCCGAACTACAAATTCCGATTTACTCACCTCTTATCAGGAGAGAACCTAGGGCTGCATCTTTTAGCCCAGCACTGACCCTGAAAAGTAATTCTAAGCGTACTTACCAGTAACTTGGATTTCCTTCCATAGGAATCATTGTGTGGTTTTCACCAGAAAAGTTTCTAAGTGTCCATTTTTGAAATGTATAAATATTCCTCTAAAATCAGCCGAACAATGAATTTCGAATTACTCACCGGTTATCAAGAGAGAACCCAGTGCTGTATCTTTTAGACCAGCACTGACTCTGAAATGTAATTCTAAGCATACTTAACAGTAACTTGTATTTCCTTCCATAGGAATCCATTGTGTGGTTTTCACCAGAAAAGTTTGTAAGTGTCCAATTTTGAAACTTACAAATATTCCTCTAAAATCAGTTGAACTACGAATTCTGATTTACTCACCTGTTATCAGGAGAGAACCCAGGGCTGAATCTTTTAGCCCAGCACTGACCCTGAAAAGTAATTCTAAGAGTACTTACCAGTAACTTGTATTTCCTTCCATAGGAATAGATAGTGTGGTTTTCACCCCAAAAGTTTCTAAGTGTCCAATTTTGAAACGTACAAATATTCCTCTAAAATCAACCGAACTACGAATTCCGATTTACTCATCTGTTATCAGGAGAGAAACCAGGGCATCTTTTAGCCCAGCACTGACCCTGAAAAGTAATTCAAAGCGTACTTACCAGTAACTTGTATTTCCTTTCATAGTAATCCATTGTGTGGTTTTCACCAGAAAAGTTTCTAAGTGTCCATTTTTGAAACATACAAATATTCCTCTAAAATCAGCCGAACAACGAATTCCGATTTACTCACCTGTTATCAGGAGAGAAACCAGGGCTGCATCTTTTAGCCCAGCACTGACCCTGAAAAGTAATTCAAAGCGTACTTACCAGTAACTTGTATTTCCTTCCATAGGAATAGATAGTGTGGTTTTCACCAGAAAAGTTTGTAAATGTCCAATTTTGAAACGTACAAATATTCCTCTAAAATCAACCGAACTACGAATTCCGATTTACTCATCTGTTATCAGGAGAGAAACCAGGCATCTTTTAGCCCAGCACTGACCCTGAAAAGTAATTCAAAGCATACTTACCAGTAACTTGTATTTCCTACCATAGGAATCCATTGTGTGGTTTTCACCAGAAAAGTTTCTAAGTGTCCATTTTTGAAACGTACAAATATTCCTCTAAAATCAGCCGAACAACGAATTCCAATTTACTCACCTGTTATTAGGAGAGAACCCAGGGCTGCATCTTTTAGCCCAGCACTGACCCTGAAAAGTAATTCTAAGAGTACTTACCAGTAACTTGTATTTCCTTCCATAGGAATAGATAGTGTGGTTTTCACCCAAAAAGTTTCTAAGTGTCCATTTTTGCAACGTACAAATATTCCTCTAAAATCAGCCGAACAACGAATTCCAATTTACTCACCTGTTATCAGGAGAGAACCCAGGGCTGCAACTTTTAGCCCAGCACTGACCCTGAAAAGTAATTCTAAGAGTACTTACCAGTAACTTGTATTTCGTTCCATAGGAATAGATAGTGTGGTTTTCACCCAAAAAGTTTCTAAGTGTCCAAATTTGAAACGTACAAATATTCCTCTAAAATCAGTTGAACTACGAATTCCGATTTACTCATCTGTTATCAGGAGAGAATCCAGGGCTGCATCTTTTAGCCCAGCACTGACCCTGAAAAGTCATTCTAACTGTACTTATCAGTTACTTGTATTTACTTCCAAAGGAATCAAATGTGTGGTTTTCACCAGAAAAGTTTCTAAGTTTCCAATTTTGAAATGTACAAATATTCCTCTAAAATAAGCCGAACTACGAATTCCGATTTACTCACCTGTTATCAGGAGAGAACCCAGGGCTGCATCTTTTAGCCCAGCACTGACCCTGAAAAATAATTCTAAGCGTACTTACCAGTAACTTGTATTTTCTTCCATAGGAATCTATTGTGTGGTTATCACCAGAAAAGTTTCTAAGTGTCCATTTTTGAAACGTACAAATATTCCTCTAAAATCAGCCGAACAACGAATTCCGATTTACTCACCTGTTATCAGGAGAGAACCCAGGGCTGCATCTTTTAGCCCAGCACTGACCCTGAAAAGTAATTCTAAGAGTACTTACCAGTAACTTGTATTTCCTTCCATAGGAATAGATAGTGTGGTTTTCACCAAAAAAGTTTCTAAGTGTCCAATTTTGAAACGTACAAATATTCCTCTAAAATCAGTTGAACTACGAATTCCGATTTACTCATCTGTTATCAGGAGAGAACCCAGGGCTGCATCTTTTAGCCCAGCACTGACAATGAAAAGTCATTCTAACCGTACTTACCAGTTACTTGTATTTACTTCCAAAGGAATCAAATGTGTGGTTTTCACCAGAAAAGTTTCTAAGTGTCCAATTTTGAAACTTACAAATATTCCTCTAAAATCAGCCGAACTACAAATTCCGATTTACTCACCTCTTATCAGGAGAGAACCTAGGGCTGCATCTTTTAGCCCAGCACTGACCCTGAAAAGTAATTCTAAGCGTACTTACCAGTAACTTGGATTTCCTTCCATAGGAATCATTGTGTGGTTTTCACCAGAAAAGTTTCTAAGTGTCCATTTTTGAAATGTATAAATATTCCTCTAAAATCAGCCGAACAATGAATTTCGTATTACTCACCGGTTATCAAGAGAGAACCCAGTGCTGCATCTTTTAGACCAGCACTGACTCTGAAATGTAATTCTAAGCATACTTAACAGTAACTTGTATTTCCTTCCATAGGAATCCATTGTGTGGTTTTCACCAGAAAAGTTTGTAAGTGTCCAATTTTGAAACTTACAAATATTCCTCTAAAATCAGTTGAACTACGAATTCTGATTTACTCACCTGTTATCAGGAGAGAACCCAGGGCTGAATCTTTTAGCCCAGCACTGACCCTGAAAAGTAATTCTAAGAGTACTTACCAGTAACTTGTATTTCCTTCCGCAGGAATAGATAGTGTGGTTTTCACCAGAAAAGTTTGTAAGTGTCCAATTTTGAAACGTACAAATATTCCTCTAAAATCAACCGAACTACGAATTCCGATTTACTCATCTGTTATCAGGAGAGAAACCAGTGCTGCATCTTTTAGCCCAGCACTGACCCTGAAAAGTAATTCTAAGAGTACTTACCAGTAACTTGTATTTCCTTCCATAGGAATAGATAGTGTGGTTTTCACCCCAAAAGTTTCTAAGTGTCCAATTTTGAAATGTACAAATATTCGTCTAAAATCAACCGAACTACGAATTCCGATTTACTCACCTGTTATCAAGAGAGAACCCAGGGCTGCATCTTTTAGCCCAGCACTGACCCTGAAAAGTAATTCTAAGCGTACTTACCAGTAACTTGTATTTCCTTCCATAGGAATCCATTGTGTGGTTTTCACCAGAAAAGTTTCTAAGTGGCCAATTTTGAAACGTACAAATATTCCTCTAAAATCAGTTGAACTACGAATTCCGATTTACTTATCTATCAGGAGAGAACCCAGGACTGCATCTTTTAGCCCAGCACTGACCCTGAAAAGTAATTCTAACCGTACTTACCAGTTACTTGTATTTACTTCCAAAGGAATCAAATGTGCGGTTTTCACCAGAAAAGTTTCTAAGTTTCCAATTTTGAAATGTACAAATATTCCTCTAAAATAAGCCGAACTACGAATTCCGATTTACTCACCTGTTATCAGGAGAGATCGCAGGACTGCATCTTTTAGCCCAGCACTGGCCCAAAAAAGTAATTCTAAGCGTACTTACCAGTAACTTGTATTTCCTTCCATAGGAATCCATTGTGTGGTTTTCAGCAGAAAAGTTTCTAAGTGTCCATTTTTGAAACGTACAAATATTCCTCTAAAATCAGCCGAACAATGAATTTCGAATTACTCACCTGTTATCAAGAGAGAACCCGGTGCTGATTCTTTTAGCCCAGCACTGACCCTGAAAAGTAATTCAAAGCGTACTTACCAGTAACTTGTTTTTCCTTCCATAGGAATCCATTGTGTGGTTTTCACCAGAAAAGTTTCTAAGTGTCCAATTTTGAAACGTACAAATATTCCTCTAAAATCAACCGAACTACGAATTCCGATTTACTCACCTGTTATCAGGAGAGAAACCAGGGCTGCATCTTTTAGCCCAGCACTGACCCTGAAAAGTAATTCTAAGAGTACTCACCAGTAACTTGTATTTCCTTCCATAGGAATAGATAGTGTGGTTTTCACCCCAAAAGTTTCTAAGTGTCCAATTTTGAAATGTACAAATATTCGTCTAAAATCAACCGAACTACGAATTCCGATTTACTCACCTGTTATCAAGAGAGAACCCAGGGCTGCATCTTTTAGCCCAGCACTGACCCTGAAAAGTAATTCTAAGCGTACTTACCAGTAACTTGTATTTCCTTCCATAGGAATCCATTGTGTGGTTTTCACCAGAAAAGTTTCTAAGTGGCCAATTTTGAAACGTACAAATATTCCTCTAAAATCAGTTGAACTACGAATTCCGATTTACTCGTCTGTTATCAGGAGAGAACCCAGGGCTGCATCTTTTAGCCCAGCACTGACCCTGAAAAGTCATTCTAAGCGTACTTACCAGTAACTTGTATTTTCTTCCATAGGAATCTATTGTGTGGTTATCACCAGAAAAGTTTCTAAGTGTCCATTTTTGAAACGTATAAATATTCCTCTAAAATCAGCCGAACAACGAATTCCGATTTACTCACCTGTTATCAGGAAAGAACCCAGGGCTGCATCTTTTAGCCCAGCACTGACCCTGAAAAGTAATTCTAAGAGTACTTACCAGTAACTTGTATTTCCTTCCATAGGAATAGATAGTGTGGTTTTCACCCAAAAAGTTTTTAAGTGTCCAATTTTGAAACGTACAAATATTCCTCTAAAATCAGTTGAACTACGAATTCCGATTTACTTATCTATCAGGAGAGAACCCAGGACTGCATCTTTTAGCCCAGCACTGACCCTGAAAAGTAATTCTAACCGTACTTACCAGTTACTTGTATTTACTTCCAAAGGAATCAAATGTGCGGTTTTCACCAGAAAAGTTTCTAAGTTTCCAATTTTGAAATGTACAAATATTCCTCTAAAATAAGCCGAACTACGAATTCCGATTTACTCACCTGTTATCAGGAGAGATCGCAGGACTGCATCTTTTAGCCCAGCACTGGCCCAAAAAAGTAATTCTAAGCGTACTTACCAGTAACTTGTATTTCCTTCCATAGGAATCCATTGTGTGGTTTTCAGCAGAAAAGTTTCTAAGTGTCCATTTTTGAAACGTACAAATATTCCTCTAAAATCAGCCGAACAATGAATTTCGAATTACTCACCTGTTATCAAGAGAGAACCCGGTGCTGATTCTTTTAGCCCAGCACTGACCCTGAAAAGTAATTCAAAGCGTACTTACCAGTAACTTGTTTTTCCTTCCATAGGAATCCATTGTGTGGTTTTCACCAGAAAAGTTTCTAAGTGTCCAATTTTGAAACGTACAAATATTCCTCTAAAATCAACCGAACTACGAATTCCGATTTACTCACCTGTTATCAGGAGAGAAACCAGGGCTGCATCTTTTAGCCCAGCACTGACCCTGAAAAGTAATTCTAAGAGTACTCACCAGTAACTTGTATTTCCTTCCATAGGAATAGATAGTGTGGTTTTCACCCCAAAAGTTTCTAAGTGTCCAATTTTGAAATGTACAAATATTCGTCTAAAATCAACCGAACTACGAATTCCGATTTACTCACCTGTTATCAAGAGAGAACCCAGGGCTGCATCTTTTAGCCCAGCACTGACCCTGAAAAGTTATTCTAAGCGTACTTACCAGTAACTTGTATTTCCTTCCATAGGAATCCATTGTGTGGTTTTCACCAGAAAAGTTTCTAAGTGGCCAATTTTGAAACGTACAAATATTCCTCTAAAATCAGTTGAACTACGAATTCCAATTTACTCGTCTGTTATCAGGAGAGAACCCAGGGCTGCATCTTTTAGCCCAGCACTGACCCTGAAAAGTCATTCTAAGCGTACTTACCAGTAACTTGTATTTTCTTCCATAGGAATCTATTGTGTGGTTATCACCAGAAAAGTTTCTAAGTGTCCATTTTTGAAACGTATAAATATTCCTCTAAAATCAGCCGAACAACGAATTCCGATTTACTCACCTGTTATCAGGAGAGAACCCAGGGCTGCATCTTTTAGCCCAGCACTGACCCTGAAAAGTCATTCTAAGCGTACTTACCAGTAACTTGTATTTTCTTCCATAGGAATCTATTGTGTGGTTATCACCAGAAAAGTTTCTAAGTGTCCATTTTTGAAACGTATAAATATTCCTCTAAAATCAGCCGAACAACGAATTCCGATTTACTCACCTGTTATCAGGAGAGAACCCAGGGCTGCATCTTTTAGCCCAGCACTGACCCTGAAAAGTAATTCTAAGAGTACATACCAGTAACTTGTATTTCCTTCCATAGGAATAGATAGTGTGGTTTTCACCCAAAAAGTTTTTAAGTGTCCAATTTTGAAACGTACAAATATTCCTCTAAAATCAGTTGAACTACGAATTCCGATTTACTTATCTATCAGGAGAGAACCCAGGACTGCATCTTTTAGCCCAGCACTGACCCTGAAAAGTCATTCTAACCGTACTTACCAGTTACTTGTATTTACTTCCAAAGGAATCAAATGTGCGGTTTTCACCAGAAAAGTTTCTAAGTTTCCAATTTTGAAATGTACAAATATTCCTCTAAAATAAGCCGAACTACGAATTCCGATTTACTCACCTGTTATCAGGAGAGATCGCAGGACTGCATCTTTTAGCCCAGCACTGGCCCAAAAAAGTAATTCTAAGCGTACTTACCAGTAACTTGTATTTCCTTCCATAGGAATCCATTGTGTGGTTTTCAGCAGAAAAGTTTCTAAGTGTCCATTTTTGAAACGTACAAATATTCCTCTAAAATCAGCCGAACAATGAATTTCGAATTACTCACCTGTTATCAAGAGAGAACCCGGTGCTGATTCTTTTAGCCCAGCACTGACCCTGAAAAGTAATTCAAAGCGTACTTACCAGTAACTTGTTTTTCCTTCCATAGGAATCCATTGTGTGGTTTTCACCAGAAAAGTTTGTAAGTGTCCAATTTTGAAACGTACAAATATTCCTCTAAAATCAACCGAACTACGAATTCCGATTTACTCATCTGTTATCAGGAGAGAAACCAGGGCTGCATCTTTTAGCCCAGCACTGACCCTGAAAAGTAATTCTAAGAGTACTTACCAGTAACTTGTATTTCCTTCCATAGGAATAGATAGTGTGGTTTTCACCCCAAAAGTTTCTAAGTGTCCAATTTTGAAATGTACAAATATTCGTCTAAAATCAACCGAACTACGAATTCCGATTTACTCACCTGTTATCAAGAGAGAACCCAGGGCTGCATCTTTTAGCCCAGCACTGACCCTGAAAAGTAATTCTAAGCGTACTTACCAGTAACTTGTATTTCCTTCCATAGGAATCCATTGTGTGGTTTTCACCAGAAAAGTTTCTAAGTGGCCAATTTTGAAACGTACAAATATTCCTCTAAAATCAGTTGAACTACGAATTCCGATTTACTTATCTATCAGGAGAGAACCCAGGACTGCATCTTTTAGCCCAGCACTGACCCTGAAAAGTAATTCTAACCGTACTTACCAGTTACTTGTATTTACTTCCAAAGGAATCAAATGTGCGGTTTTCACCAGAAAAGTTTCTAAGTTTCCAATTTTGAAATGTACAAATATTCCTCTAAAATAAGCCGAACTACGAATTCCGATTTACTCACCTGTTATCAGGAGAGATCGCAGGACTGCATCTTTTAGCCCAGCACTGGCCCAAAAAAGTAATTCTAAGCGCACTTACCAGTAACTTGTATTTCCTTCCATAGGAATCCATTGTGTGGTTTTCAGCAGAAAAGTTTCTAAGTGTCCATTTTTGAAACGTACAAATATTCCTCTAAAATCAGCCGAACAATGAATTTCGAATTACTCACCTGTTATCAAGAGAGAACCCGGTGCTGATTCTTTTAGCCCAGCACTGACCCTGAAAAGTAATTCAAAGCGTACTTACCAGTAACTTGTTTTTCCTTCCATAGGAATCCATTGTGTGGTTTTCACCAGAAAAGTTTGTAAATGTCCAATTTTGAAACGTACAAATATTCCTCTAAAATCAACCGAACTACGAATTCCGATTTACTCATCTGTTATCAGGAGAGAAACCAGGGCATCTTTTAGCCCAGCACTGACCCTGAAAAGTAATTCAAAGCGTACTTACCAGTAACTTGTATTTCCTTTCATAGTAATCCATTGTGTGGTTTTCACCAGAAAAGTTTCTAAGTGTCCATTTTTGAAACGTACAAATATTCCTCTAAAATCAGCCGAACAACGAATTCCGATTTACTCACCTGTTATCAGGAGAGAAACCAGGGCTGCATCTTTTAGCCCAGCACTGACCCTGAAAAGTAATTCAAAGCGTACTTACCAGTAACTTGTATTTCCTTCCATAGGAATAGATAGTGTGGTTTTCACCAGAAAAGTTTGTAAATGTCCAATTTTGAAACGTACAAATATTCCTCTAAAATCAACCGAACTACGAATTCCGATTTACTCATCTGTTATCAGGAGAGAAACCAGGCATCTTTTAGCCCAGCACTGACCCTGAAAAGTAATTCAAAGCATACTTACCAGTAACTTGTATTTCCTACCATGGGAATCCATTGTGTAGTTTTCACCAGAAAAGTTTCTAAGTGTCCATTTTTGAAACGTACAAATATTCCTCTAAAATCAGCCGAACAACGAATTCCAATTTACTCACCTGTTATCAGGAGAGAACCCAGGGCTGCATCTTTTAGCCCAGCACTGACCCTGAAAAGTAATTCTAAGAGTACTTACCAGTAACTTGTATTTCCTTCCATAGGAATAGATAGTGTGGTTTTCACCCAAAAAGTTTCTAAGTGTCCATTTTTGCAACGTACAAATATTCCTCTAAAATCAGCCGAACAACGAATTCCAATTTACTCACCTGTTATCAGGAGAGAACCCAGGGCTGCATCTTTTAGCCCAGCACTGACCCTGAAAAGTAATTCTAAGAGTACTTACCAGTAACTTGTATTTCCTTCCATAGGAATAGATAGTGTGGTTTTCACCCAAAAAGTTTCTAAGTGTCCAATTTTGAAACGTACAAATATGCCTCTAAAATCAGTTGAACTACGAATTCCGATTTACTCATCTGTTATCAGGAGAGAATCCAGGGCTGCATCTTTTAGCCCAGCACTGACCCTGAAAAGTCATTCTAACCGTACTTATCAGTTACTTGTATTTACTTCCAAAGGAATCAAATGTGTGGTTTTCACCAGAAAAGTTTCTAAGTTTCCAATTTTGAAATGTACAAATATTCCTCTAAAATAAGCCGAACTACGAATTCCGATTTACTCACCTGTTATCAGGAGAGAACCCAGGGCTGCATCTTTTAGCCCAGCACTGACCCTGAAAAATAATTCTAAGCGTACTTACCAGTAACTTGTATTTTCTTCCATAGGAATCTATTGTGTGGTTATCACCAGAAAAGTTTCTAAGTGTCCATTTTTGAAACGTACAAATATTCCTCTAAAATCAGCCGAACAACGAATTCCGATTTACTCACCTGTTATCAGGAGAGAACCCAGGGCTGCATCTTTTAGCCCAGCACTGACCCTGAAAAGTAATTCTAAGAGTACTTACCAGTAACTTGTATTTCCTTCCATAGGAATAGATAGTGTGGTTTTCACCAAAAAAGTTTCTAAGTGTCCAATTTTGAAACGTACAAATATTCCTCTAAAATCAGTTGAACTACGAATTCCGATTTACTCATCTGTTATCAGGAGAGAACCCAGGGCTGCATCTTTTAGCCCAGCACTGACAATGAAAAGTCATTCTAACCGTACTTACCAGTTACTTGTATTTACTTCCAAAGGAATCAAATGTGTGGTTTTCACCAGAAAAGTTTCTAAGTGTCCAATTTTGAAACTTACAAATATTCCTCTAAAATCAGCCGAACTACAAATTCCGATTTACTCACCTCTTATCAGGAGAGAACCTAGGGCTGCATCTTTTAGCCCACCACTGACCGTGAAAAGTAATTCTAAGCGTACTTACCAGTAACTTGTATTTCCTTCCATAGAAATCAATGTGTGGTTTTCACCAGAAAAGTTTCTAAGTGTCCATTTTTGAAACGTACAAATATTCCTCTAAAATCAGCCGAACAATGAATTTCGAATTACTCACCTGTTATCAAGAGAGAACCCAGTGCTGCATCTTTTAGACCAGCACTGACCCTGAAATGTAATTCTAAGAGTACTTACCAGTAACTTGTATTTCCTTCCATAGGAATAGATAGTGTGGTTTTCACCCCAAAAGTTTCTAAGTGTCCAATTTTGAAAAGTACAAATATTCGTCTAAAATCAACCGAACTACGAATTCCAATTTACTCACCTGTTATCAAGAGAGAACCCAGGGCTGCATCTTTTAGCCCAGCACTGACAATGAAAAGTCATTCTAACCGTACTTACCAGTTACTTGTATTTACTTCCAAAGGAATCAAATGTGCGGTTTTCACCAGAAAAGTTTCTAAGTTTCCAATTTTGAAATGTACAAATATTCCTCTAAAATAAGCCGAACTACGAATTCCGATTTACTCACCTGTTATCAGGAGAGATCGCAGGACTGCATCTTTTAGCCCAGCACTGGCCCAAAAAAGTAATTCTAAGCGTACTTACCAGTAACTTGTATTTCCTTCCATAGGAATCCATTGTGTGGTTTTCAGCAGAAAAGTTTATAAGTGTCCATTTTTGAAACATACAAATATTCCTCTAAAATCAGCCGAACAATGAATTTCGAATTACTCACCTGTTATCAATAGAGAACCCGGTGCTGATTCTTTTAGCCCAGCACTGACCCTGAAAAGTAATTCAAAGCGTACTTACCGGTAACTTGTATTTCCTTCCATAGGAATCCATTGGGTTGTTTTCACCAGAAAAGTTTCTAAGTGTCCAATTTTGAAAAGTACAAATATTCCTCTAAAATCAGTTGAACTACGAATTCCGATTTACTCACCTGTTATCAGGAGAGAACCCAGGGCTGCATCTTTCAGTCCAGCACTGACCCTGAAAAGTAATTCTAAGAGTACTTACCAGTAACTTGTATTTCCTTCCATAGGAATAGATAGTGTGGTTTTCACCAGAAAAGTTTGTAAATGTCCAATTTTGAAACGTACAAATATTCCTCTAAAATCAACCGAACTACGAATTCCGATTTACTCATCTGTTATCAGGAGAGAAACCAGGGCATCTTTTAGCCCAGCACTGACCCTGAAAAGTAATTCAAAGCGTACTTACCAGTAACTTGTATTTCCTTTCATAGTAATCCATTGTGTGGTTTTCACCAGAAAAGTTTCTAAGTGTCCATTTTTGAAACGTACAAATATTCCTCTAAAATCAGCCGAACAACGAATTCCGATTTACTCACCTGTTATCAGGAGAGAAACCAGGGCTGCATCTTTTAGCCCAGCACTGACCCTGAAAAGTAATTCAAAGCGTACTCACCAGTAAGTTGTATTTCCTTCCATAGGAATAGATAGTGTGGTTTTCACCAGAAAAGTTTGTAAATGTCCAATTTTGAAACGTACAAATATTCCTCTAAAATCAACCGAACTACGAATTCCGATTTACTCATCTGTTATCAGGAGAGAAACCAGGCATCTTTTAGCCCAGCACTGACCCTGAAAAGTAATTCAAAGCATACTTACCAGTAACTTGTATTTCCTACCATAGGAATCCATTGTGTGGTTTTCACCAGAAAAGTTTCTAAGTGTCCATTTTTGAAACGTACAAATATTCCTCTAAAATCAGCCGAACAACGAATTCCAATTTACTCACCTGTTATCAGGAGAGAACCCAGGGCTGCATCTTTTAGCCCAGCACTGACCCTGAAAAGTAATTCTAAGAGTACTTACCAGTAACTTGTATTTCCTTCCATAGGAATATATAGTGTGGTTTTCACCCAAAAAGTTTCTAAGTGTCCATTTTTGCAACGTACAAATATTCCTCTAAAATCAGCCGAACAACGAATTCCAATTTACTCACCTGTTATCAGGAGAGAACCCAGGGCTGCATCTTTTAGCCCAGCACTGACCCTGAAAAGTAATTCTAAGAGTACTTACCAGTAACTTGTATTTCCTTCCATAGGAATAGATAGTGTGGTTTTCACCCAAAAAGTTCCTAAGTGTCCAATTTTGAAACGTACAAATATTCCTCTAAAATCAGTTGAACTACGAATTCTGATTTACTCATCTGTTATCAGGAGAGAATCCAGGGCTGCATCTTTTAGCCCAGCACTGACCCTGAAAAGTCATTCTAACTGTACTTATCAGTTACTTGTATTTACTTCCAAAGGAATCAAATGTGTGGTTTTCACCAGAAAAGTTTCTAAGTTTCTAATTTTGAAATGTACAAATATTCCTCTAAAATACGCCGAACTACGAATTCCGATTTACTCACCTGTTATCAGGAGAGAACCCAGGGCTGCATCTTTTAGCCCAGCACTGACCCTGAAAAATAATTCTAAGCGTACTTACCAGTAACTTGTATTTTCTTCCATAGGAATCTATTGTGTGGTTATCACCAGAAAAGTTTCTAAGTGTCCATTTTTGAAACGTACAAATATTCCTCTAAAATCAGCCGATCAACGAATTCCGATTTACTCACCTGTTATCAGGAGAGAACCCAGGGCTGCATCTTTTAGCCCAGAACTGACCCTGAAAAGTAATTCTAAGAGTACTTACCAGTAACTTGTATTTCCTTCCATAGGAATAGATAGTGTGGTTTTCACCAAAAAAGTTTCTAAGTGTCCAATTTTGAAACGTACAAATATTCCTCTAAAATCAGTTGAACTACGAATTCCGATTTACTCATCTGTTATCAGGAGAGAACCCAGGGCTGCATCTTTTAGCCCAGCACTGACAATGAAAAGTCATTCTAACCGTACTTACCAGTTACTTGTATTTACTTCCAAAGGAATCAAATGTGTGGTTTTCACCAGAAAAGTTTCTAAGTGTCCAATTTTGAAACTTACAAATATTCCTCTAAAATCAGCCGAACTACAAATTCCGATTTACTCACCTGTTATCAGGAGAGAACCTAGGGCTGCATCTTTTAGCCCACCACTGACCGTGAAAAGTAATTCTAAGCGTACTTACCAGTAACTTGTATTTCCTTCTATAGAAATCAATGTGTGGTTTTCACCAGAAAAGTTTCTAAGTGTCCATTTTTGAAACGTACAAATATTCCTCTAAAATCAGCCGAACAATGAATTTCGAATTACTCACCTGTTATCAAGAGAGAACCCAGTGCTGCATCTTTTAGACCAGCACTGACCCTGAAAAGTAATTCTAAGAGTACTTATCAGTAACTTGTATTTCCTTCCATAGGAATAGATAGTGTGGTTTTCACCCCAAAAGTTTCTAAGTGTCCAATTTTGAAATGTACAAATATTCGTCTAAAATCAACCGAACTACGAATTCCGATTTACTCACCTGTTATCAAGAGAGAACCCAGGGCTGCATCTTTTAGCCCAGCACTGACAATGAAAAGTCATTCTAACCGTACTTACCAGTTACTTGTATTTACTTCCAAAGGAATCAAATGTGTGGTTTTCACCAGAAAAGTTTCTAAGTGTCCAATTTTGAAACTTACAAATATTCCTCTAAAATCAACCGAACTACGAATTCCGATTTACTCATCTGTTATCAGGAGAGAAACCAGGGCTGCATCTTTTAGCCCAGCACTGACCCTGAAAAGTAATTCTAAGAGTACTTACCAGTAACTTGTATTTCCTTCCATGGGAATAGATAGTGTGGTTTTCATCCCAAAAGTTTCTAAGTGTCCAATTTTGAAATGTACAAATATTCGTCTAAAATCAACCGAACTACGAATTCCGATTTACTCACCTGTTATCAAGAGAGAACCCAGGGCTGCATCTTTTAGCCCAGCACTGACCCTGAAAAGTAATTCTAAGCGTACTTACCAGTAACTTGTATTTCCTTCCATAGGAATCCATTGTGTGGTTTGCACCAGAAAAGTTTCTAAGTGTCCAATTTTGAAACGTACAAATATACCTCTAAATTCAGTTGAACTACGAATTCCGATTTACTCATCTGTTATCAGGAGAGAACCCAGGGCTGCATCTTTTAGCCCAGCACTGACCCTGAAAAGTCATTCTAACCGTACTTATCAGTTACTTGTATTTACTTCCAAAGGAATCAAATGTGTGGTTTTCACCAGAAAAGTTTCTAAGTTTCCAATTTTGAAATGTACAAATATTCCTCTAAAATAAGCCGAACTACGAATTCCGATTTACTCACCTGTTATCAGGAGAGAACCCAGGGCTGCATCTTTTAGCCCAGCACTGACCCTGAAAAGTAATTCTAAGCGTACTTACCAGTAACTTGTATTTTCTTCCATAGGAATCTATTGTGTGGTTATCACCAGAAAAGTTTCTAAGTGTCCATTTTTGAAACGTATAAATATTCCTCTAAAATCAGCCGAACAACGAATTCCGATTTACTCACCTGTTATCAGGAGAGAACCCAGGGCTGCATCATTTAGCCCAGCACTGACCCTGAAAAGTAATTCTAAGAGTACTTACCAGTAACTTGTATTTCCTTCCATAGGAATAGATAGTGTGGTTTTCACCCAAAAAGTTTTTAAGTGTCCAATTTTGAAACGTACAAATATTCCTCTAAAATCAGTTGAACTACGAATTCCGATTTACTCATCTATCAGGAGAGAACCCAGGACTGCATCTTTTAGCCCAGCACTGACCCTGAAAAGTCATTCTAACCGTACTTACCAGTTACTTGTATTTACTTCCAAAGGAATCAAATGTGTGGTTTTCACCAGAAAAGTTTCTAAGTTTCCAATTTTGAAATGTACAAATATTCCTCTAAAATAAGCCGAACTACGAATTCCGATTTACTCACCTGTTATCAGGAGAGAACCCAGGGCTGAATCTTTTAGCCCAGCACTGACCCTGAAAAGTAATTCTAAAAGTACTTACCAGTGACTTGTATTTCCTTCCACAGGAATAGAGAGTGTGGTTTTCACCAGAAAAGTTTGTAAGTGTCCAATTTTGAAATGTACAAATATTCCTCTAAAATCAACCGAACTACGAATTCCGATTTACTCATCTGTTATCAGGAGAGAAACCAGGGCTGCATCTTTTAGCCCAGCACTGACCCTGAAAAGTAATTCTAAGAGCACTTACCAGTAACTTGTATTTCCTTCCATAGGAATAGATAGTGTGGTTTTCACCGAAAAAGTTTCTAAGTGTCCAATTTTGAAACGTACAAATATTCGTCTAAAATTAACAGAACTACAAATTCTGATTTACTCACCTGTTATCAAGAGAGAACCCAGGGCTGCATCTTTTAGCCCAGCACTGACCCTGAAAAGTAATTCTAAGCGTACTTACCAGTAACTTGTATTTCCTTCCATAGGAATCCATTGTGTGGTTTGCACCAGAAAAGTTTCTAAGTGTCCAATTTTGAAACGTACAAATATTCCTCTAAAATCAGTTGAACTACAAATTCCGATTTACTCATCTGTTATCAGGAGAGAACCCAGGGCTGCATCTTTTATCCCAGCACTGACCCTGAAAAGTCATTCTAACCGTACTTATCAGTTACTTGTATTTACTTCCAAAGGAATCAAATGTGTGGTTTTCACCAGAAAAGTTTCTAAGTTTCCAATTTTGAAATGTACAAATATTCCTCTAAAATAAGCCGAACTACGAATTCCGATTTACTCACCTGTTATCAGGAGAGAACACAGGACTGCATCTTTTAGCCCAGCACTGGCCCAAAAAAGTAATTCTAAGCGTACTTACCAGTAACTTGTATTTCCTTCCATAGGAATCATTGTGTGGTTTTCACCAGAAAAGTTTCTAAGTGTCCATTTTTGAAATGTACAAATATTCCTCTAAAATCAGCCGAACAATGAATTTCGAATTACTCACCGGTTATCAAGAGAGAACCCAGTGCTGCATCTTTTAGACCAGCACTGACTATGAAATGTAATTCTAAGCATACTTAACAGTAACTTGTATTTCCTTCCATAGGAATCCATTGTGTGGTTTTCACCAGAAAAGTTTGTAAGTGTCCAATTTTGAAACTTACAAATATTCCTCTAAAATCAGTTGAACTACGAATTCTGATTTACTCACCTGTTATCAGGAGAGAACCCAGGGCTGAATCTTTTAGCCCAGCACTGACCCTGAAAAGTAATTCTAAGAGTACTTACCAGTAACTTGTATTTCCTTCCACAGGAATAGATAGTGTGGTTTTCACCAGAAAAGTTTGTAAGTGTCCAATTTTGAAACGTACAAATATTCCTCTAAAATCAACCGAACTACGAATTCCGATTTACTCATCTGTTATCAGGAGAGAAACCAGGGCTGCATCTTTTAGCCCAGCACTGACCCTGAAAAGTAATTCTAAGAGTACTTACCAGTAACTTGTATTTCCTTCCATAGGAATAGATAGTGTGGTTTTCACCCCAAAAGTTTCTAAGTGTCCAATTTTGAAACGTACAAATATTCGTCTAAAATCAACCGAACTACGAATTCCGATTTACTCACCTGTTATCAAGAGAGAACCCAGGGCTGCATCTTTTAGCCCAGCACTGACAATGAAAAGTCATTCTAACCGTACTTACCAGTTACTTGTATTTACTTCCAAAGGAATCAAATGTGTGGTTTTCACCAGAAAAGTTTCTAAGTGTCCAATTTTGAAACTTACAAATATTCCTCTAAAATCAACCGAACTACGAATTCCGATTTACTCATCTGTTATCAGGAGAGAAACCAGGGCTGCATCTTTTAGCCCAGCACTGACCCTGAAAAGTAATTCTAAGAGTACTTACCAGTAACTTGTATTTCCTTCCATAGGAATAGATAGTGTGGTTTTCATCCCAAAAGTTTCTAAGTGTCCAATTTTGAAATGTACAAATATTCGTCTAAAATCAACCGAACTACGAATTCCGATTTACTCACCTGTTATCAAGAGAGAACCCAGGGCTGCATCTTTTAGCCCAGCACTGACCCTGAAAAGTAATTCTAAGCGTACTTACCAGTAACTTGTATTTCCTTCCATAGGAATCCATTGTGTGGTTTGCACCAGAAAAGTTTCTAAGTGTCCAATTTTGAAACGTACAAATATACCTCTAAAATCAGTTGAACTACGAATTCTGATTTACTCATCTGTTATCAGGAGAGAACCCAGGGCTGCATCTTTTAGCCCAGCACTGACCCTGAAAAGTCATTCTAACCGTACTTATCAGTTACTTGTATTTACTTCCAAAGGAATCAAATGTGTGGTTTTCACCAGAAAAGTTTCTAAGTTTCCAATTTTGAAATGTACAAATATTCCTCTAAAATAAGCCGAACTACGAATTCCGATTTACTCACCTGTTATCAGTAGAGAACCCAGGGCTGCATCTTTTAGCCCAGCACTGACCCTGAAAAGTAATTCTAAGCGTACTTACCAGTAACTTGTATTTTCTTCCATAGGAATCTATTGTGTGGTTATCACCAGAAAAGTTTCTAAGTGTCCATTTTTGAAACGTATAAATATTCCTCTAAAATCAGCCGAACAACGAATTCCGATTTACTCACCTGTTATCAGGAGAGAACCCAGGGCTGCATCTTTTAGCCCAGCACTGACCCTGAAAAGTAATTCTAAGAGTACTTCCCAGTAACTTGTATTTCCTTCCATAGGAATAGATAGTGTGGTTTTCACCAAAAAAGTTTTTAAGTGTCCAATTTTGAAAAGTACAAATATTCCTCTAAAATCAGTTGAACTACGAATTCCGATTTACTCACCTGTTATCAGGAGAGAACCCAGGGCTGCATCTTTCAGTCCAGCACTGACCCTGAAAAGTAATTCTAAGAGTACTTACCAGTAACTTGTATTTCCTTCCACAGGAATAGAGAGTGTGGTTTTCACCAGAAAAGTTTGTAAGTGTCCAATTTTGAAATGTACAAATATTCCTCTAAAATCAACCGAACTACGAATTCCGATTTACTCATCTGTTATCAGGAGAGAAACCAGGGCTGCATCTTTTAGCCCAGCACTGACCCTGAAAAGTAATTCTAAGAGCACTTACCAGTAACTTGTATTTCCTTCCATAGGAATAGATAGTGTGGTTTTCACCGAAAAAGTTTCTAAGTGTCCAATTTTGAAACGTACAAATATTCGTCTAAAATTAACAGAACTACAAATTCTGATTTACTCACCTGTTATCAAGAGAGAACCCAGGGCTGCATCTTTTAGCCCAGCACTGACCCTGAAAAGTAATTCTAAGCGTACTTACCAGTAACTTGTATTTCCTTCCATAGGAATCCATTGTGTGGTTTGCACCAGAAAAGTTTCTAAGTGTCCAATTTTGAAACGTACAAATATTCCTCTAAAATCAGTTGAACTACAAATTCCGATTTACTCATCTGTTATCAGGAGAGAACCCAGGGCTGCATCTTTTATCCCAGCACTGACCCTGAAAAGTCATTCTAACCGTACTTATCAGTTACTTGTATTTACTTCCAAAGGAATCAAATGTGTGGTTTTCACCAGAAAAGTTTCTAAGTTTCCAATTTTGAAATGTACAAATATTCCTCTAAAATAAGCCGAACTACGAATTCCGATTTACTCACCTGTTATCAGGAGAGAACACAGGACTGCATCTTTTAGCCCAGCACTGGCCCAAAAAAGTAATTCTAAGCGTACTTACCAGTAACTTGTATTTCCTTCCATAGGAATCATTGTGTGGTTTTCACCAGAAAAGTTTCTAAGTGTCCATTTTTGAAATGTACAAATATTCCTCTAAAATCAGCCGAACAATGAATTTCGAATTACTCACCGGTTATCAAGAGAGAACCCAGTGCTGCATCTTTTAGACCAGCACTGACTATGAAATGTAATTCTAAGCATACTTAACAGTAACTTGTATTTCCTTCCATAGGAATCCATTGTGTGGTTTTCACCAGAAAAGTTTGTAAGTGTCCAATTTTGAAACTTACAAATATTCCTCTAAAATCAGTTGAACTACGAATTCTGATTTACTCACCTGTTATCAGGAGAGAACCCAGGGCTGAATCTTTTAGCCCAGCACTGACCCTGAAAAGTAATTCTTAGAGTACTTACCAGTAACTTGTATTTCCTTCCACAGGAATAGATAGTGTGGTTTTCACCAGAAAAGTTTGTAAGTGTCCAATTTTGAAACGTACAAATATTCCTCTAAAATCAACCGAACTACGAATTCCGATTTACTCATCTGTTATCAGGAGAGAAACCAGGGCTGCATCTTTTAGCCCAGCACTGACCCTGAAAAGTAATTCTAAGAGTACTTACCAGTAACTTGTATTTCCTTCCATAGGAATAGATAGTGTGGTTTTCACCCCAAAAGTTTCTAAGTGTCCAATTTTGAAACGTACAAATATTCGTCTAAAATCAACCGAACTACGAATTCCGATTTACTCACCTGTTATCAAGAGAGAACCCAGGGCTGCATCTTTTAGCCCAGCACTGACAATGAAAAGTCATTCTAACCGTACTTACCAGTTACTTGTATTTACTTCCAAAGGAATCAAATGTGTGGTTTTCACCAGAAAAGTTTCTAAGTGTCCAATTTTGAAACTTACAAATATTCCTCTAAAATCAACCGAACTACGAATTCCGATTTACTCATCTGTTATCAGGAGAGAAACCAGGGCTGCATCTTTTAGCCCAGCACTGACCCTGAAAAGTAATTCTAAGAGTACTTACCAGTAACTTGTATTTCCTTCCATAGGAATAGATAGTGTGGTTTTCATCCCAAAAGTTTCTAAGTGTCCAATTTTGAAATGTACAAATATTCGTCTAAAATCAACCGAACTACGAATTCCGATTTACTCACCTGTTATCAAGAGAGAACCCAGGGCTGCATCTTTTAGCCCAGCACTGACCCTGAAAAGTAATTCTAAGCGTACTTACCAGTAACTTGTATTTCCTTCCATAGGAATCCATTGTGTGGTTTGCACCAGAAAAGTTTCTAAGTGTCCAATTTTGAAACGTACAAATATACCTCTAAAATCAGTTGAACTACGAATTCTGATTTACTCATCTGTTATCAGGAGAGAACCCAGGGCTGCATCTTTTAGCCCAGCACTGACCCTGAAAAGTCATTCTAACCGTACTTATCAGTTACTTGTATTTACTTCCAAAGGAATCAAATGTGTGGTTTTCACCAGAAAAGTTTCTAAGTTTCCAATTTTGAAATGTACAAATATTCCTCTAAAATAAGCCGAACTACGAATTCCGATTTACTCACCTGTTATCAGTAGAGAACCCAGGGCTGCATCTTTTAGCCCAGCACTGACCCTGAAAAGTAATTCTAAGCGTACTTACCAGTAACTTGTATTTTCTTCCATAGGAATCTATTGTGTGGTTATCACCAGAAAAGTTTCTAAGTGTCCATTTTTGAAACGTATAAATATTCCTCTAAAATCAGCCGAACAACGAATTCCGATTTACTCACCTGTTATCAGGAGAGAACCCAGGGCTGCATCTTTTAGCCCAGCACTGACCCTGAAAAGTAATTCTAAGAGTACTTCCCAGTAACTTGTATTTCCTTCCATAGGAATAGATAGTGTGGTTTTCACCAAAAAAGTTTTTAAGTGTCCAATTTTGAAACGTACAAATATTCCTCTAAAATCAGTTGAACTACGAATTCCGATTTACTCATCTATCAGGAGAGAACCCAGGACTACATCTTTTAGCCCAGCACTGACCCTGAAAAATCATTCTAACCGTACTTACCAGTTACTTGTATTTACTTCCAAAGGAATCAAATGTGTGGTTTTCACCAGAAAAGTTTCTAAGTTTCCAATTTTGAAATGTACAAATATTCCTCTAAAATAAGCCGAACTACGAATTCCGATTTACTCATCTGTTATCAGGAGAGAAACCAGGGCTGCATCTTTTAGCCCAGCACTGACCCTGAAAAGTAATTCTAAGAGCACTTACCAGTAACTTGTATTTCCTTCCATAGGAATAGATAGTGTGGTTTTCACCCAAAAAGTTTCTAAGTGTCCAATTTTGAAACGTACAAATATTCGTCTAAAATTAACAGAACTACAAATTCTGATTTACTCACCTGTTATCAAGAGAGAACCCAGGGCTGCATCTTTTAGTCCAGCACTGACCCTGAAAAGTAATTCTAAGCGTACTTACCAGTAACTTGTATTTCCTTCCATAGGAATCCATTGTGTGGTTTGCACCAGAAAAGTTTCTAAGTGTCCAATTTTGAACCGTACAAATATTCCTCTAAAATCAGTTGAACTACAAATTCCGATTTACTCATCTGTTATCAGGAGAGAACCCAGGGCTGCATCTTTTATCCCAGCACTGACCCTGAAACGTCATTCTAACCGTACTTATCAGTTACTTGTATTTACTTCCAAAGGAATCAAATGTGTGGTTTTCACCAGAAAAGTTTCTAAGTTTCCAATTTTGAAATGTACAAATATTCCTCTAAAATAAGCCGAACTACGAATTCTGATTTACTCACCTGTTATCAGGAGAGAACGCAGGACTGCATCTTTTAGCCCAGCACTGGCCCAAAAAAGTAATTCTAAGCGTACTTACCAGTAACTTGTATTTCCTTCCATAGGAATCCATTGTGTGGTTTTCAGCAGAAAAGTTTCTAAGTGTCCAATTTTGAAACGTACAAATATTCCTCTAAAATCAGCCGGACTACAAATTCCGATTTACTCACCTGTTATCAGGAGAGAACCCAGGGCTGCATCTTTTAGCCCAGCGCTGACCCTGAAAAGTAATTCTAAGCGTACTTACCAGTAACTTGTATTTCCTTCCATAGGAATCATTGTGTGGTTTTCACCAGAAAAGTTTCTAAGTGTCCATTTTTGAAATGTACAAATATTCCTCTAAAATCAGCCGAACAATGAATTTCGAATTACTCACCGGTTATCAAGAGAGAACCCAGTGCTGCATCTTTTAGACCAGCACTAACTATGAAATGTAATTCTAAGCATACTTAACCGTAACTTGTATTTCCTTCCATAGGAATCCATTGTGTGGTTTTCACCAGAAAAGTTTGTAAGTGTCCAATTTTGAAACTTACAAATATTCCTCTAAAATCAGTTGAACTACGAATTCTGATTTACTCACCTGTTATCAGGAGAGAACCCAGGGCTGAATCTTTTAGCCCAGCACTGACCCTGAAAAGTAATTCTAAGAGTACTTACCAGTAACTTGTATTTCCTTCCACAGGAATAGATAGTGTGGTTTTCACCAGAAAAGTTTGTAAGTGTCCAATTTTGAAACGTACAAATATTCCTCTAAAATCAACCGAACTATGAATTCCGATTTACTCATCTGTTATCAGGAGAGAAACCAGGGCTGCATCTTTTAGCCCAGCACTGACCCTGAAAAGTAATTCTAAGAGTACTTACCAGTAACTTGTATTTCCTTCCATAGGAATAGATAGTGTGGTTTTCACCCCAAAAGTTTCTAAGTGTCCAATTTTGAAACGTACAAATATTCGTCTAAAATCAACCGAACTACGAATTCCGATTTACTCACCTGTTATCAAGAGAGAACCCAGGGCTGCATCTTTTAGCCCAGCACTGACAATGAAAAGTCATTCTAACCGTACTTACCAGTTACTTGTATTTACTTCCAAAGGAATCAAATGTGTGGTTTTCACCAGAAAAGTTTCTAAGTGTCCAATTTTGAAACTTACAAATATTCCTCTAAAATCAACCGAACTACGAATTCCGATTTACTCATCTGTTATCAGGAGAGAAACCAGGGCTGCATCTTTTAGCCCAGCACTGACCCTGAAAAGTAATTCTAAGAGTACTTACCAGTAACTTGTATTTCCTTCCATAGGAATAGATAGTGTGGTTTTCATCCCAAAAGTTTCTAAGTGTCCAATTTTGAAATGTACAAATATTCGTCTAAAATCAACCGAACTACGAATTCCGATTTACTCACCTGTTATCAAGAGAGAACCCAGGGCTGCATCTTTTAGCCCAGCACTGACCCTGAAAAGTAATTCTAAGCGTACTTACCAGTAACTTGTATTTCCTTCCATAGGAATCCATTGTGTGGTTTGCACCAGAAAAGTTTCTAAGTGTCCAATTTTGAAACGTACAAATATACCTCTAAAATCAGTTGAACTACGAATTCCGATTTACTCATCTGTTATCAGGAGAGAACCCAGGGCTGCATCTTTTAGCCCAGCACTGACCCTGAAAAGTCATTCTAACCGTACTTATCAGTTACTTGTATTTACTTCCAAAGGAATCAAATGTGTGGTTTTCACCAGAAAAGTTTCTAAGTTTCCAATTTTGAAATGTACAAATATTCCTCTAAAATAAGCCGAACTACGAATTCCGATTTACTCACCTGTTATCAGGAGAGAACCCAGGGCTGCATCTTTTAGCCCAGCACTGACCCTGAAAAGTAATTCTAAGCGTACTTACCAGTAACTTGTATTTTCTTCCATAGGAATCTATTGTGTGGTTATCACCAGAAAAGTTTCTAAGTGTCCATTTTTGAAACGTATAAATATTCCTCTAAAATCAGCCGAACAACGAATTCCGATTTACTCACCTTTTATCAGGAGAGAACCCAGGGCTGCATCTTTTAGCCCAGCACTGACCCTGAAAAGTAATTCTAAGAGTACTTAGCAGTAACTTGTATTTGCTTCCATAGGAATAGATAGTGTGGTTTTCACCAAAAAAGTTTTTAAGTGTCCAATTTTGAAACGTACAAATATTCCTCTAAAATCAGTTGAACTACGAATTCCGATTTACTCATCTATCAGGAGAGAACCCAGGACTGCATCTTTTAGCCCAGCACTGACCCTGAAAAGTCATTCTAACCGTACTTACCAGTTACTTGTATTTACTTCCAAAGGAATCAAATGTGTGGTTTTCACCAGAAAAGTTTCTAAGTTTCCAATTTTGAAATGTACAAATATTCCTCTAAAATAAGCCGAACTACGAATTCCGATTTACTCATCTGTTATCAGGAGAGAAACCAGGGCTGCATCTTTTAGCCCAGCACTGACCCTGAAAAGTAATTCTGAGAGCACTTACCAGTAACTTGTATTTCCTTCCATAGGAATAGATAGTGTGGTTTTCACCCAAAAAGTTTCTAAGTGTCCAATTTTGAAACGTACAAATATTCGTCTAAAATTAACAGAACTACAAATTCTGATTTACTCACCTGTTATCAAGAGAGAACTCAGGGCTGCATCTTTTAGCCCAGCACTGACCCTGAAAAGTAATTCTAAGCGTACTTACCAGTAACTTGTATTTCCTTCCATAGGAATCCATTGTGTGGTTTGCACCAGAAAAGTTTCTAAGTGTCCAATTTTGAACCGTACAAATATTCCTCTAAAATCAGTTGAACTACAAATTCCGATTTACTCATCTGTTATCAGGAGAGAACCCAGGGCTGCATCTTTTATCCCAGCACTGACCCTGAAAAGTCATTCTAACCGTACTTATCAGTTACTTGTATTTACTTCCAAAGGAATCAAATGTGTGGTTTTCACCAGAAAAGTTTCTAAGTTTCCAATTTTGAAATGTACAAATATTCCTCTAAAATAAGCCGAACTACGAATTCCGATTTACTCACCTGTTATCAGGAGAGAACGCAGGACTGCATCTTTTAGCCCAGCACTGGCCCAAAAAAGTAATTTTAAGCGTACTTACCAGTAACTTGTATTTCCTTCCATAGGAATCCATTGTGTGGTTTTCAGCAGAAAAGTTTCTAAGTGTCCAATTTTGAAACGTACAAATATTCCTCTAAAATCAGCCGGACTACAAATTCCGATTTACTCACCTGTTATCAGGAGAGAACCCAGGGCTGCATCTTTTAGCCCAGCGCTGACCCTGAAAAGTAATTCTAAGCGTACTTACCAGTAACTTGTATTTCCTTCCACAGGAATAGATAGTGTGGTTTTCACCAGAAAAGTTTGTAAGTGTCCAATTTTGAAACGTACAAATATTCCTCTAAAATCAACCGAACTACGAATTCCGATTTACTCATCTGTTATCAGGAGAGAAACCAGGGCTGCATCTTTTAGCCCAGCACTGACCCTGAAAAGTAATTCTAAGAGTACTTACCAGTAACTTGTATTTCCTTCCATAGGAATAGATAGTGTGGTTTTCACCCAAAAAGTTTCTAAGTGTCCAATTTTGAAACGTACAAATATTCGTCTAAAATCAACCGAACTACGAATTCCGATTTACTCACCTGTTATCAAGAGAGAACCCAGGGCTGCATCTTTTAGCCCAGCACTGACCCTGAAAAGTCATTCTAACCGTACTTATCAGTTACTTGTATTTACTTCCAAAGGAATCAAATGTGTGGTTTTCACCAGAAAAGTTTCTAAGTTTCCAATTTTGAAATGTACAAATATTCCTCTAAAATAAGCCGAACTACGAATTCCGATTTACTCACCTGTTATCAGGAGAGAACCCAGGGCTGCATCTTTTAGCCCAGCACTGACCCTGAAAAGTAATTCTAAGCGTACTTACCAGTAACTTGTATTTTCTTCCATAGGAATCTATTGTGTGGTTATCACCAGAAAAGTTTCTAAGTGTCCATTTTTGAAACGTACAAATATTCCTCTAAAATCAGCCGAACAACGAATTCCGATTTACTCATCTGTTATCAGGAGAGAACCCAGGGCTGCATCTTTTAGCCCAGCACTGACCCTGAAAAGTAATTCTAAGAGTACTTACCAGTAACTTGTATTTCCTTCCATAGGAATAGATAGTGTGGTTTTCACCCAAAAAGTTTTTAAGTGTCCAATTTCGAAAAGTACAAATATTCCTCTAAAATCAGTTGAACTATGAATTCCGATTTACTCATCTGTTATCAGGAGAGAACCCAGGACTGCATCTTTTAGCCCAGCACTGACCCTGAAAAGTCATTCTAACCGTACTTACCAGTTACTTGTATTTACTTCCAAAGGAATCAAATGTGTGGTTTTCACCAGAAAAGTTTCTAAGTTTCCAATTTTGAAATGTACACATATTCCTCTAAAATAAGCCGAACTACGAATTCCGATTTACTCACCTGTTATCAGGAGAGAACGCAGGACTGCATCTTTTAGCCCAGCACTGGCCCAAAAAAGTAATTCGAAGCGTACTTACCAGTAACTTTTATTTCCTTCCATAGGAATCCATTGTGTAGTTTTCAGCAGAAAAGTTTCTAAGTGTGCATTTTTGAAACGTACAAATATTTCTCTAAAATCAGCCGAACAATGAATTTCGAATTACTCACCTGTTATCAAGAGAGAACCCGGTGCTGATTCTTTTAGCCCAGCACTGACCCTGAAAAGTAATTCAAAGCGTACTTACCAGTAACTTGTATTTCCTTCCATAGGAATCCATTGTGTGGTTTTCACCAGAAAAGTTTCTAAGTGTTCAATTTTGAAAAGTACAAATATTCCTCTAAAATCAGTTGAACTACGAATTCCGATTTACTCACCTGTTATCAGGAGAGAACCCAGGGCTGCATCTTTCAGTCCAGCACTGACCCTGAAAAGTAATTCTAAGAGTACTTACCAGTAACTTGTATTTCCTTCCATAGGAATAGATAGTGTGGTTTTCACCGGAAAAGTTTGTAAATGTCCAATTTTGAAACGTACAAATATTCCTCTAAAATCAACCGAACTACGAATTCCGATTTACTCATCTGTTATCAGGAGAGAAACCAGGGCATCTTTTAGCCCAGCACTGACCCTGACAAGTAATTCAAAGCGTACTTACCAGTAACTTGTATTTCCTTTCATAGGAATCCATTGTGTGGTTTTCACCAGAAAAGTTTCTAAGTGTCCATTTTTGAAGCGTACAAATATTCCTCTAAAATCAGCCGAACAACGAATTCCGATTTACTCACCTGTTATCAGGAGAGAAACCAGGGCTGCATCTTTTAGCCCAGCACTGACCCTGAAAAGTAATTCAAAGCATACTTACCAGTAACTTGTATTTCCTTCCATAGGAATCCATTGTGCGGTTTTCACCAGAAAAGTTTCTAAGTGTCCAATTTTGAAACGTACAAATATTCCTCTAAAATCAGTTGAACTACGAATTCTGATTTACTCACCTGTTATCAGGAGAGAACCCAGGGCTGCATCTTTTAGCCCAGCACTGACCCTGAAAAGTAATTCTAAGAGTACTTACCAGTAACTTGTATTTCCTTCCATAGGAATAGATAGTGTGGTTTTCACCCAAAAAGTTTCTAAGTGTCCAATTTTGAAACCTACAAATATTCCTCTGAAATCAGTTGAACTACGAATTCCGATTTACTCATCTGTTATCAGGAGAGAATCCAGGGCTGTATCTTTTAGCCCAGCACTGACCCTGAAAAGTCATTCTAACCGTACTTATCAGTTACTTGTATTTACTTCCAAAGGAATCAAATGTGTGGTTTTCACCAGAAAGGTTTCTAAGTTTCCAATTTTGAAATGTACAAATATTCCTCTAAAATAAGCCGAACTACGAATTCCGATTTACTCACCTGTTATCAGGAGAGAACCCAGGGCTGCATCTTTTAGCCCAGCACTGACCCTGAAAAGTCATTCTAACCTTACTTACCAGTTACTTGTATTTACTTCCAAAGGAATCAAATGTGTGGTTTTCACCAGAAAAGTTTCTAAGTTTCCAATTTAGAAATGTATAAATATTCCTCTAAAATAAGCCGAACTACGAATTCCCATTTACTCACCTGTTATCAGGAGAGAACGCAGGACTGCATCTTTTAGCCCAGCACTGGCCCAAAAAAGTAATTCTAAGCGTACTTACCAGTAACTTGTATTTCCTTCCATAGGAATCCATTGTGTGGTTTTCAGCAGAAAAGTTTCTAAGTGTCCAATTTTGAAACGTACAAATATTCCTCTAAAATCAGCCGAACTAAAAATTCCGATTTACTCACCTGGTATCAGGAGAGAACCTAGGGCTGCATCTTTTAGCCCAGCACTGACCCTGAAAAGTAATTCTAAGCGTACTTACCAGTAACTTGTATTTGCTTCCATAGGAGTCATTGTGTGGTTTTCACCAGAAAAGTTTCTAAGTGCCATTTTTGAAACGTACAAATATTCCTCTAAAATCAGCCGAACAATGAATTTCGAATTACTCACCGGTTATCAAGAGAGAACCCAGTGCTGCATCTTTTAGACCAGCACTGACTCTGAAATATAATTCTAAGCATACTTAACAGTAACTTGTATTTCCTTCCATAGCAATCCATTGTGTGGTTTTCACCAGAAAAGTTTCTAAGTTTCCAATTTTGAAATGTACAAATATTCCTCTAAAATAAGCCGAACTCCGAATTCCGATTTACTCACCTGTTATCAGGAGAGAACCCAGGGCTGAATCTTTTCGCCCAGCACTGACCCTGAAAAGTAATTCTAAGAGTACTTACCAGTAACTTGTATTTCCTTCCACAGGAATAGATAGTGTGGTTTTCACCAGAAAAGTTTGTAAGTGTCCAATTTTGAAACGTACAAATATTCCTCTAAAATCAACCGAACTACGAATTCCGATTTACTCATCTGTTATCAGGAGAGAAACCAGGGCTGCATCTTTTAGCCCAGCACTGACCCTGAAAAGTAATTCTAAGAGTACTTACCAGTAACTTGTATTTCCTTCCATAGGAATAGATAGTGTGGTTTTCACCCAAAAAGTTTCTAAGTGTCCAATTTTGAAACGTACAAATATTCGTCTAAAATCAACCGAACTACGAATTCCGATTTACTCACCTGTTATCAAGAGAGAACCCAGGGCTGCATCTTTTAGCCCAGCACTGACCCTGAAAAGTAATTCTAAGAGTACTTACCAGTAACTTGTATTTCCTTCCATAGGAATAGATAGTGTGGTTTTCACCCAAAAAGTTTCTAAGTGTCCAATTTTGAAACGTACAAATATTCCTCTAAAATCAGTTGAACTACGAATTCCGATTTACTCATCTGTTATCAGGAGAGAACCCAGGGCTGCATCTTTTAGCCCAGCACTGACCCTGAAAAGTCATTCTAACCGTACTTATCAGTTACTTGTATTTACTTCCAAAGGAATCAAATGTGTGGTTTTCACCAGAAAAGTTTCTAAGTTTCCAATTTTGAAATGAACAAATATTCCTCTAAAATAAGCCGAACTACGAATTCCGATTTACTCACCTGTTATCAGGAGAGAACGCAGGACTGCATCTTTTAGCCCAGCACTGGCCCAAAAAAGTAATTCTAAGCGTACTTACCAGTAACTTGTATTTCCTTCCATAGGAATCCATTGTGTGGTTTTCAGCAGAAAAGTTTCTAAGTGTCCAATTTTGAAACGTACAAATATTCCTCTAAAATCAGCCGAACTACAAATTCCGATTTACTCACCTGTTATCAGGAGAGAACCTAGGGCTGCATCTTTTAGCCCAGCACTGACCCTGAAAAGTAATTCTAAGCGTACTTACCAGTAACTTGGATTTCCTTCCATAGGAATCATTGTGTGGTTTTCACCAGAAAAGTTTCTAAGTGTCCATTTTTGAAATGTACAAATATTCCTCTAAAATCAGCCGAACAATGAATTTCGAATTACTCACCGGTTATCAAGAGAGAACCCAGTGCTGCATCTTTTAGACCAGCACTGACTCTGAAATGTAATTCTAAGCATACTTAACAGTAACTTGTATTTCCTTCCATAGGAATCCATTGTGTGGTTTTCACCAGAAAAGTTTGTAAGTGTCCAATTTTGAAACTTACAAATATTCCTCTAAAATCAGTTGAACTACGAATTCTGATTTACTCACCTGTTATCAGGAGAGAACCCAGGGCTGCATCTTTCAGTCCAGCACTGACCCTGAAAAGTAATTCTAAGAGTACTTACCAGTAACTTGTATTTCCTTCCACAGGAATAGATAGTGTGGTTTTCACCAGAAAAGTTTGTAAGTGTCCAATTTTGAAACGTACAAATATTCCTCTAAAATCAACCGAACTACGAATTCCGATTTACTCATCTGTTATCAGGAGAGAAACCAGGGCTGCATCTTTTAGCCCAGCACTGACCCTGAAAAGTAATTCTAAGAGTACTTACCAGTAACTTGGATTTCCTTCCATAGGAATAGATAGTGTGGTTTTCACCCCAAAAGTTTCTAAGTGTCCAATTTTGAAATGTACAAATATTCGTCTAAAATCAACCGAACTACGAATTCCGATTTACTCACCTGTTATCAAGAGAGAACCCAGGGCTGCATCTTTTAGCCCAGCACTGACCCTGAAAAGTAATTCTAAGCGTACTTACCTTTAACTTGTATTTCCTTCCATAGGAATCCATTGTGTGGTTTGCACCAGAAAAGTTTCTAAGTGTCCAATTTTGAAACGTACAAATATTCCTCTAAAATCAGTTGAACTACGAATTCCGATTTACTCATCTGTTATCAGGAGAGAACCCAGGGCTGCATCTTTTAGCCCAGCACTGACCCTGAAAAGTCATTCTAACCGTACTTATCAGTTACTTGTATTTACTTCCAAAGGAATCAAATGTGTGGTTTTCACCAGAAAAGTTTCTAAGTTTCCAATTTTGAAATGTACATATATTCCTCTAAAATAAGCCGAACTACGAATTCCGATTTACTCACCTGTTATCAGGAGAGAACCCAGGGCTGCATCTTTTAGCCCAGCACTGACCCTGAAAAGTAATTCTAAGCGTACTTACCAGTAACTTGTATTTTCTTCCATAGGAATCTATTGTGTGGTTATCACCAGAAAAGTTTCTAAGTGTCTATTTTTGAAACGTATAAATATTCCTCTAAAATCAGCCGAACAACGAATTCCGATTTACTCACCTGTTATCAGGAGAGAACCCAGGGCTGCATCTTTTAGCCCAGCTCTGACCCTGAAAAGTAATTCTAAGAGTACTTACCAGTAACTTGTATTTCCTTCCATAGGAATAGATAGTGTGGTTTTCACCCAAAAAGTTTTTAAGTGTCCAATTTTGAAACGTACAAATATTCCTCTAAAATCAGTTGAACTACGAATTCCGATTTACTTATCTATCAGGAGAGAACCCAGGACTGCATCTTTTAGCCCAGCACTGACCCTGAAAAGTCATTCTAACCGTACTTACCAGTTACTTGTATTTACTTCCAAAGGAATCAAATGTGCGGTTTTCACCAGAAAAGTTTCTAAGTTTCCAATTTTGAAATGTACAAATATTCCTCTAAAATAAGCCGAACTACGAATTCCGATTTACTCACCTGTTATCAGGAGAGATCGCAGGACTGCATCTTTTAGCCCAGCACTGGCCCAAAAAAGTAATTCTAAGCGTACTTACCAGTAACTTGTATTTCCTTCCATAGGAATCCATTGTGTGGTTTTCAGCAGAAAAGTTTCTAAGTGTCCATTTTTGAAACGTACAAATATTCCTCTAAAATCAGCCGAACAATGAATTTCGAATTACTCACCTGTTATCAAGAGAGAACCCGGTGCTGATTCTTTTAGCCCAGCACTGACCCTGAAAAGTAATTCAAAGCGTACTTACCAGTAACTTGTATTTCCTTCCATAGGAATCCATTGTGTGGTTTTCACCAGAAAAGTTTCTAAGTGTTCAATTTTGAAAAGTACAAATATTCCTCTAAAATCAGTTGAACTACGAATTCCGATTTACTCACCTGTTATCAGGAGAGAACCCAGGGCTGCATCTTTCAGTCCAGCACTGACCCTGAAAAGTAATTCTAAGAGTACTTACCAGTAACTTGTATTTCCTTCCATAGGAATAGATAGTGTGGTTTTCACCGGAAAAGTTTGTAAATGTCCAATTTTGAAACGTACAAATATTCCTCTAAAATCAACCGAACTACGAATTCCGATTTACTCATCTGTTATCAGGAGAGAAACCAGGGCATCTTTTAGCCCAGCACTGACCCTGACAAGTAATTCAAAGCGTACTTACCAGTAACTTGTATTTCCTTTCATAGGAATCCATTGTGTGGTTTTCACCAGAAAAGTTTCTAAGTGTCCATTTTTGAAGCGTACAAATATTCCTCTAAAATCAGCCGAACAACGAATTCCGATTTACTCACCTGTTATCAGGAGAGAAACCAGGGCTGCATCTTTTAGCCCAGCACTGACCCTGAAAAGTAATTCAAAGCATACTTACCAGTAACTTGTATTTCCTTCCATAGGAATAGATAGTGTGGTTTTCACCCAAAAAGTTTCTAAGTGTCCAATTTTGAAACCTACAAATATTCCTCTGAAATCAGTTGAACTACGAATTCCGATTTACTCATCTGTTATCAGGAGAGAATCCAGGGCTGCATCTTTTAGCCCAGCACTGACCCTGAAAAGTCATTCTAACCGTACTTATCAGTTACTTGTATTTACTTCCAAAGGAATCAAATGTGTGGTTTTCACCAGAAAAGTTTCTAAGTTTCCAATTTTGAAATGTACAAATATTCCTCTAAAATAAGCCGAACTACGAATTCCGATTTACTCACCTGTTATCAGGAGAGAACCCAGGGCTGCATCTTTTAGCCCAGCACTGACCCTGAAAAGTCATTCTAACCTTACTTACCAGTTACTTGTATTTACTTCCAAAGGAATCAAATGTGTGGTTTTCACCAGAAAAGTTTCTAAGTTTCCAATTTAGAAATGTATAAATATTCCTCTAAAATAAGCCGAACTACGAATTCCCATTTACTCACCTGTTATCAGGAGAGAACGCAGGACTGCATCTTTTAGCCCAGCACTGGCCCAAAAAAGTAATTCTAAGCGTACTTACCAGTAACTTGTATTTCCTTCCATAGGAATCCATTGTGTGGTTTTCAGCAGAAAAGTTTCTAAGTGTCCAATTTTGAAACGTACAAATATTCCTCTAAAATCAGCCGAACTAAAAATTCCGATTTACTCACCTGGTATCAGGAGAGAACCTAGGGCTGCATCTTTTAGCCCAGCACTGACCCTGAAAAGTAATTCTAAGCGTACTTACCAGTAACTTGTATTTGCTTCCATAGGAGTCATTGTGTGGTTTTCACCAGAAAAGTTTCTAAGTGCCATTTTTGAAACATACAAATATTCCTCTAAAATCAGCCGAACAATGAATTTCGAATTACTCACCGGTTATCAAGAGAGAACCCAGTGCTGCATCTTTTAGACCAGCACTGACTCTGAAATATAATTCTAAGCATACTTAACAGTAACTTGTATTTCCTTCCATAGCAATCCATTGTGTGGTTTTCACCAGAAAAGTTTCTAAGTTTCCAATTTTGAAATGTACAAATATTCCTCTAAAATAAGCCGAACTCCGAATTCCGATTTACTCACCTGTTATCAGGAGAGAACCCAGGGCTGAATCTTTTCGCCCAGCACTGACCCTGAAAAGTAATTCTAAGAGTACTTACCAGTAACTTGTATTTCCTTCCACAGGAATAGATAGTGTGGTTTTCACCAGAAAAGTTTGTAAGTGTCCAATTTTGAAACGTACAAATATTCCTCTAAAATCAACCGAACTACGAATTCCGATTTACTCATCTGTTATCAGGAGAGAAACCAGGGCTGCATCTTTTAGCCCAGCACTGACCCTGAAAAGTAATTCTAAGAGTACTTACCAGTAACTTGTATTTCCTTCCATAGGAATAGATAGTGTGGTTTTCACCCAAAAAGTTTCTAAGTGTCCAATTTTGAAACGTACAAATATTCGTCTAAAATCAACCGAACTACGAATTCCGATTTACTCACCTGTTATCAAGAGAGAACCCAGGGCTGCATCTTTTAGCCCAGCACTGACCCTGAAAAGTAATTCTAAGAGTACTTACCAGTAACTTGTATTTCCTTCCATAGGAATAGTTAGTGTGGTTTTCACCCAAAAAGTTTCTAAGTTTCCAATTTTGAAACGTACAAATATTCCTCTAAAATCAGTTGAACTACGAATTCCGATTTACTCATCTGTTATCAGGAGAGAACCCAGGGCTGCATCTTTTAGCCCAGCACTGACCCTGAAAAGTCATTCTAACCGTACTTATCAGTTACTTGTATTTACTTCCAAAGGAATCAAATGTGTGGTTTTCACCAGAAAAGTTTCTAAGTTTCCAATTTTGAAATGAACAAATATTCCTCTAAAATAAGCCGAACTACGAATTCCGATTTACTCACCTGTTATCAGGAGAGAACGCAGGACTGCATCTTTTAGCCCAGCACTGGCCCAAAAAAGTAATTCTAAGCGTACTTACCAGTAACTTGTATTTCCTTCCATAGGAATCCATTGTGTGGTTTTCAGCAGAAAAGTTTCTAAGTGTCCAATTTTGAAACGTACAAATATTCCTCTAAAATCAGCCGAACTACAAATTCTGATTTACTCACCTGTTATCAGGAGAGAACCTAGGGCTGCATCTTTTAGCCCAGCACTGACCCTGAAAAGTAATTCTAAGCGTACTTACCAGTAACTTGGATTTCCTTCCATAGGAATCATTGTGTGGTTTTCACCAGAAAAGTTTCTAAGTGTCCATTTTTGAAATGTACAAATATTCCTCTAAAATCAGCCGAACAATGAATTTCGAATTACTCACCGGTTATCAAGAGAGAACCCAGTGCTGCATCTTTTAGACCAGCACTGACTCTGAAATGTAATTCTAAGCATACTTAACAGTAACTTGTATTTCCTTCCATAGGAATCCATTGTGTGGTTTTCACCAGAAAAGTTTGTAAGTGTCCAATTTTGAAACTTACAAATATTCCTCTAAAATCAGTTGAACTACGAATTCTGATTTACTCACCTGTTATCAGGAGAGAACCCAGGGCTGCATCTTTCAGTCCAGCACTGACCCTGAAAAGTAATTCTAAGAGTACTTACCAGTAACTTGTATTTCCTTCCACAGGAATAGATAGTGTGGTTTTCACCAGAAAAGTTTGTAAGTGTCCAATTTTGAAACGTACAAATATTCCTCTAAAATCAACCGAACTACGAATTCCGATTTACTCATCTGTTATCAGGAGAGAAACCAGGGCTGCATCTTTTAGCCCAGCACTGACCCTGAAAAGTAATTCTAAGAGTACTTACCAGTAACTTGGATTTCCTTCCATAGGAATAGATAGTGTGGTTTTCACCCCAAAAGTTTCTAAGTGTCCAATTTTGAAACGTACAAATATTCCTCTAAAATCAACCGAACTACAAATTCCGATTTACTCACCTGTTATCAAGAGAGAACCCAGGGCTGCATCTTTTAGCCCAGCACTGACCCTGAAAAGTAATTCTAAGCGTACTTACCTTTAACTTGTATTTCCTTCCATAGGAATCCATTGTGTGGTTTGCACCAGAAAAGTTTCTAAGTGTCCAATTTTGAAACGTACAAATATTCCTCTAAAATCAGTTGAACTACGAATTCCGATTTACTCATCTGTTATCAGGAGAGAACCCAGGGCTGCATCTTTTAGCCCAGCACTGACCCTGAAAAGTCATTCTAACCGTACTTATCAGTTACTTGTATTTACTTCCAAAGGAATCAAATGTGTGGTTTTCACCAGAAAAGTTTCTAAGTTTCCAATTTTGAAATGTACAAATATTCCTCTAAAATAAGCCGAACTACGAATTCCGATTTACTCACCTGTTATCAGGAGAGAACCCAGGGCTGCATCTTTTAGCCCAGCACTGACCCTGAAAAGTAATTCTAAGCGTACTTACCAGTAACTTGTATTTTCTTCCATAGGAATCTATTGTGTGGTTATCACCAGAAAAGTTTCTAAGTGTCTATTTTTGAAACGTATAAATATTCCTCTAAAATCAGCCGAACAACGAATTCCGATTTACTCACCTGTTATCAGGAGAGAACCCAGGGCTGCATCTTTTAGCCCAGCTCTGACCCTGAAAAGTAATTCTAAGAGTACTTACCAGTAACTTGTATTTCCTTCCATAGGAATAGATAGTGTGGTTTTCACCCAAAAAGTTTTTAAGTGTCCAATTTTGAAACGTACAAATATTCCTCTAAAATCAGTTGAACTACGAATTCCGATTTACTTATCTATCAGGAGAGAACCCAGGACTGCATCTTTTAGCCCAGCACTGACCCTGAAAAGTCATTCTAACCGTACTTACCAGTTACTTGTATTTACTTCCAAAGGAATCAAATGTGCGGTTTTCACCAGAAAAGTTTCTAAGTTTCCAATTTTGAAATGTACAAATATTCCTCTAAAATAAGCCGAACTACGAATTCCGATTTACTCACCTGTTATCAGGAGAGATCGCAGGACTGCATCTTTTAGCCCAGCACTGGCCCAAAAAAGTAATTCTAAGCGTACTTACCAGTAACTTGTATTTCCTTCCATAGGAATCCATTGTGTGGTTTTCAGCAGAAAAGTTTCTAAGTGTCCATTTTTGAAACGTACAAATATTCCTCTAAAATCAGCCGAACAATGAATTTCGAATTACTCACCTGTTATCAAGAGAGAACCCGGTGCTGATTCTTTTAGCCCAGCACTGACCCTGAAAAGTAATTCAAAGCGTACTTACCAGTAACTTGTTTTTCCTTCCATAGGAATCCATTGTGTGGTTTTCACCAGAAAAGTTTCTAAGTGTCCAATTTTGAAAAGTACAAATATTCCTCTAAAATCAGTTGAACTACGAATTCCGATTCACTCACCTGTTATCAGGAGAGAACCCAGGGCTGCATCTTTCAGTCCAGCACTGACCCTGAAAAGTAATTCTAAGAGTACTTACCAGTAACTTGTATTTCCTTCCATAGGAATAGATAGTGTGGTTTTCACCAGAAAAGTTTGTAAATGTCCAATTTTGAAACGTACAAATATTCCTCTAAAATCAACCGAACTACGAATTCCGATTTACTCATCTGTTATCAGGAGAGAAACCAGGGCATCTTTTAGCCCAGCACTGACCCTGAAAAGTAATTCAAAGCGTACTTACCAGTAACTTGTATTTCCTTTCATAGTAATCCATTGTGTGGTTTTCACCAGAAAAGTTTCTAAGTGTCCATTTTTGAAACGTACAAATATTCCTCTAAAATCAGCCGAACAACGAATTCCGATTTACTCACCTGTTATCAGGAGAGAAACCAGGGCTGCATCTTTTAGCCCAGCACTGACCCTGAAAAGTAATTCAAAGCGTACTTACCAGTAACTTGTATTTCCTTCCATAGGAATAGATAGTGTGGTTTTCACCAGAAAAGTTTGTAAATGTCCAATTTTGAAACGTACAAATATTCCTCTAAAATCAGTTGAACTACGAATTCCGATTTACTCATCTGTTATCAGGAGAGAATCCAGGGCTGCATCTTTTAGCCCAGCACTGACTCTGAAAAGTCATTCTAACCGTACTTATCAGTTACTTGTATTTACTTCCAAAGGAATCAAATGTGTGGTTTTCACCAGAAAAGTTTCTAAGTTTCCAATTTTGAAATGTACAAATATTCCTCTAAAATAAGCTGAACTACGAATTCCGATTTACTCACCTGTTATCAGGAGAGAACCCAGGGCTGCATCTTTTAGCCCAGCACTGACCCTGAAAAATATTTCTAAGCGTACTTACCAGTAACTTGTATTTTCTTCCATAGGAATCTATTGTGTGGTTATCACCAGAAAAGTTTCTAAGTGTCCATTTTTGAAACGTACAAATATTCCTCTAAAATCAGCCGAACAACGAATTCCGATTTACTCACCTGTTATCAGGAGAGAACCCAGGGCTGCATCTTTTAGCCCAGCACTGACCCTGAAAAGTAATTCTAAGAGTACTTACCAGTAACTTGTATTTCCTTCCATAGGAATAGATAGTGTGGTTTTCACCAAAAAAGTTTCTAAGTGTCCAATTTTGAAACGTACAAATATTCCTCTAAAATCAGTTGAACTACGAATTCCGATTTACTCATCTGTTATCAGGAGAGAACCCAGGGCTGCATCTTTTAGCCCAGCACTGACAATGAAAAGTCATTCTAACCATACCTACCAGTTACTTGTATTTACTTCCAAAGGAATCAAATGTGTGGTTTTCACCAGAAAAGTTTCTAAGTGTCCAATTTTGAAACTTACAAATATTCCTCTAAAATCAGCCAAACTACAAATTCCGATTTACTCACCTCTTATCAGGAGAGAACCTAGGGCTGCATCTTTTAGCCCACCACTGACCGTGAAAAGTAATTCTAAGCGTACTTACCAGTAACTTGTATTTCCTTCCATAGAAATCAATGTGTGGTTTTCACCAGAAAAGTTTCTAAGTGTCCATTTTTGAAACGTACAAATATTCCTCTAAAATCAGCCGAACAATGAATTTCGAATTACTCACCTGTTATCAAGAGAGAACCCAGTGCTGCATCTTTTAGACCAGCACTGACCCTGAAAAGTAATTCTAAGAGTACTTACCAGTAACTTGTATTTCCTTCCATAGGAATCCATTGTGTGGTTTTCACCAGAAAAGTTTGTAAGTGTCCAATTTTGAAACTTACAAATATTCCTCTAAAATCAGTTGAACTACGAATTCTGATTTACTCACCTGTTATCAGGAGAGAACCCAGGGCTGCATCTTTCAGTCCAGCACTGACCCTGAAAAGTAATTCTAAGAGTACTTACCAGTAACTTGTATTTCCTTCCACAGGAATAGATAGTGTGGTTTTCACCAGAAAAGTTTGTAAGTGTCCAATTTTGAAACGTACAAATATTCCTCTAAAATCAACCGAACTACGAATTCCGATTTACTCATCTGTTATCAGGAGAGAAACCAGGGCTGCATCTTTTAGCCCAGCACTGACCCTGAAAAGTAATTCTAAGAGTACTTACCAGTAACTTGGATTTCCTTCCATAGGAATAGATAGTGTGGTTTTCACCCCAAAAGTTTCTAAGTGTCCAATTTTGAAATGTACAAATATTCGTCTAAAATCAACCGAACTACGAATTCCGATTTACTCACCTGTTATCAAGAGAGAACCCAGGGCTGCATCTTTTAGCCCAGCACTGACCCTGAAAAGTAATTCTAAGCGTACTTACCTTTAACTTGTATTTCCTTCCATAGGAATCCATTGTGTGGTTTGCACCAGAAAAGTTTCTAAGTGTCCAATTTTGAAACGTACAAATATTCCTCTAAAATCAGTTGAACTACGAATTCCGATTTACTCATCTGTTATCAGGAGAGAACCCAGGGCTGCATCTTTTAGCCCAGCACTGACCCTGAAAAGTCATTCTAACCGTACTTATCAGTTACTTGTATTTACTTCCAAAGGAATCAAATGTGTGGTTTTCACCAGAAAAGTTTCTAAGTTTCCAATTTTGAAATGTACAAATATTCGTCTAAAATCAACCGAACTACGAATTCCGATTTACTCACCTGTTATCAGGAGAGAACCCAGGGCTGCATCTTTCAGTCCAGCACTGACCCTGAAAAGTAATTCTAAGAGTACTTACCAGTAACTTGTATTTCCTTCCATAGGAATAGATAGTGTGGTTTTCACCAGAAAAGTTTGTAAATGTCCAATTTTGAAACGTACAAATATTCCTCTAAAATCAACCGAACTACGAATTCCGATTTACTCATCTGTTATCAGGAGAGAAACCAGGGCATCTTTTAGCCCAGCACTGACCCTGAAAAGTAATTCAAAGCGTACTTACCAGTAACTTGTATTTCCTTTCACAGTAATCCATTGTGTGGTTTTCACCAGAAAAGTTTCTAAGTGTCCATTTTTGAAACGTACAAATATTCCTCTAAAATCAGCCGAACAACGAATTCCGATTTACTCACCTGTTATCAGGAGAGAAACCAGGGCTGCATCTTTTCGCCCAGCACTGACCCTGAAAAGTAATTCAAAGCGTACTTACCAGTAACTTGTATTTCCTTCCATAGGAATAGATAGTGTGGTTTTCACCAGAAAAGTTTGTAAATGTCCAATTTTGAAACGTACAAATATTCCTCTAAAATCAACCGAACTACGAATTCCGATTTACTCATCTGTTATCAGGAGAGAAACCAGGCATCTTTTAGCCCAGCACTGACCCTGAAAAGTAATTCAAAGCATACTTACCAGTAACTTGTATTTCCTACCATAGGAATCCATTGTGTGGTTTTCACCAGAAAAGTTTCTAAGTGTCCATTTTTGAAACGTACAAATATTCCTCTAAAATCAGCCGAACAACGAATTCCAATTTACTCACCTGTTATCAGGAGAGAACCCAGGGCTGCATCTTTTAGCCCAGCACTGACCCTGAAAAGTCATTCTAACCGTACTTACCAGTTACTTGTATTTACTTCCAAAGGAATCAAATGTGTGGTTTTCACCAGAAAAGTTTCTAAGTTTCCAATTTTTAAATGTACAAATATTCCTCTAAAATAAGCCGAACTACGAATTCCGATTTACTCACCTGTTATCAGGAGAGAACGCAGGACTGCATCTTTTAGCCCAGCACTGGCCCAAAAATGTAATTCTAAGCGTACTTACCAGTAACTTGTATTTCCTTCCATAGGAATCCATTGTGTGGTTTTCAGCAGAAAAGTTTCTAAGTGTCCATTTTTGAAACGTACAAATATTCCTCTAAAATCAGCCGAACAATGAATTTCGAATTACTCACCTGTTATCAAGAGAGAACCCGGTGCTGATTCTTTTAGCCCAGCACTGACCCTGAAAAGTAATTCAAAGCGTACTTACCAGTAACTTGTATTTCCTTCCATAGAAATCCATTGTGTGGTTTTCACCAGAAAAGTTTCTAAGTGTCCAATTTTGAAATGTACAAATATTCCTCTAAAATAAGCCGAACTACGAATTCCGATTTACTCACCTGTTATCAGGAGAGAACCCAGGGCTGCATCTTTTAGCCCAGCACTGACCCTGAAAAGTAATTCTAAGCGTACTTACCAGTAACTTGTATTTTCTTCCATAGGAATCTATTGTGTGGTTATCACCAGAAAAGTTTCTAAGTGTCCAATTTTGAAATGTACAAATATTCGTCTAAAATCAACCGAACTACGAATTCCGATTTACTCACCTGTTATCAAGAGAGAACCCAGGGCTGCATCTTTTAGCCCAGCACTGACCCTGAAAAGTAATTCTAAGCGTACTTACCTTTAACTTGTATTTCCTTCCATAGGAATCCATTGTGTGGTTTGCACCAGAAAAGTTTCTAAGTGTCCAATTTTGAAACGTACAAATATTCCTCTAAAATCAGTTGAACTACGAATTCCGATTTACTCACCTGTTATCAGGAGAGAACCCAGGGCTGCATCTTTTAGCCCAGCTCTGACCCTGAAAAGTAATTCTAAGAGTACTTACCAGTAACTTGTATTTCCTTCCATAGGAATAGATAGTGTGGTTTTCACCCAAAAAGTTTTTAAGTGTCCAATTTTGAAACGTACAAATATTCCTCTAAAATCAGTTGAACTACGAATTCCGATTTACTTATCTATCAGGAGAGAACCCAGGACTGCATCTTTTAGCCCAGCACTGACCCTGAAAAGTCATTCTAACCGTACTTACCAGTTACTTGTATTTACTTCCAAAGGAATCAAATGTGCGGTTTTCACCAGAAAAGTTTCTAAGTTTCCAATTTTGAAATGTACAAATATTCCTCTAAAATAAGCCGAACTACGAATTCCGATTTACTCACCTGTTATCAGGAGAGATCGCAGGACTGCATCTTTTAGCCCAGCACTGGCCCAAAAAAGTAATTCTAAGCGTACTTACCAGTAACTTGTATTTCCTTCCATAGGAATCCATTGTGTGGTTTTCAGCAGAAAAGTTTCTAAGTGTCCATTTTTGAAACGTACAAATATTCCTCTAAAATCAGCCGAACAATGAATTTCGAATTACTCACCTGTTATCAAGAGAGAACCCGGTGCTGATTCTTTTAGCCCAGCACTGACCCTGAAAAGTAATTCAAAGCGTACTTACCAGTAACTTGTTTTTCCTTCCATAGGAATCCATTGTGTGGTTTTCACCAGAAAAGTTTCTAAGTGTCCAATTTTGAAAAGTACAAATATTCCTCTAAAATCAGTTGAACTACGAATTCCGATTCACTCACCTTTTATCAGGAGAGAACCCAGGGCTGCATCTTTCAGTCCAGCACTGACCCTGAAAAGTAATTCTAAGAGTACTTACCAGTAACTTGAATTTCCTTCCATAGGAATAGATAGTGTGGTTTTCACCAGAAAAGTTTGTAAATGTCCAATTTTGAAACGTACAAATATTCCTCTAAAATCAACCGAACTACGAATTCCGATTTACTCATCTGTTATCAGGAGAGAAACCAGGGCATCTTTTAGCCCAGCACTGACCCTGAAAAGTAATTCAAAGCGTACTTACCAGTAACTTGTATTTCCTTTCATAGTAATCCATTGTGTGGTTTTCACCAGAAAAGTTTCTAAGTGTCCATTTTTGAAACGTACAAATATTCCTCTAAAATCAGCCGAACAACGAATTCCGATTTACTCACCTGTTATCAGGAGAGAAACCAGGGCTGCATCTTTTAGCCCAGCACTGACCCTGAAAAGTAATTCAAAGCGTACTTACCAGTAACTTGTATTTCCTTCCATAGGAATAGATAGTGTGGTTTTCACCAGAAAAGTTTGTAAATGTCCAATTTTGAAACGTACAAATATTCCTCTAAAATCAGTTGAACTACGAATTCCGATTTACTCATCTGTTATCAGGAGAGAATCCAGGGCTGCATCTTTTAGCCCAGCACTGACTCTGAAAAGTCATTCTAACCGTACTTATCAGTTACTTGTATTTACTTCCAAAGGAATCAAATGTGTGGTTTTCACCAGAAAAGTTTCTAAGTTTCCAATTTTGAAATGTACAAATATTCCTCTAAAATAAGCTGAACTACGAATTCCGATTTACTCACCTGTTATCAGGAGAGAACCCAGGGCTGCATCTTTTAGCCCAGCACTGACCCTGAAAAATATTTCTAAGCGTACTTACCAGTAACTTGTATTTTCTTCCATAGGAATCTATTGTGTGGTTATCACCAGAAAAGTTTCTAAGTGTCCATTTTTGAAACGTACAAATATTCCTCTAAAATCAGCCGAACAACGAATTCCGATTTACTCACCTGTTATCAGGAGAGAACCCAGGGCTGCATCTTTTAGCCCAGCACTGACCCTGAAAAGTAATTCTAAGAGTACTTACCAGTAACTTGTATTTCCTTCCATAGGAATAGATAGTGTGGTTTTCACCAAAAAAGTTTCTAAGTGTCCAATTTTGAAACGTACAAATATTCCTCTAAAATCAGTTGAACTACGAATTCCGATTTACTCATCTGTTATCAGGAGAGAACCCAGGGCTGCATCTTTTAGCCCAGCACTGACAATGAAAAGTCATTCTAACCATACCTACCAGTTACTTGTATTTACTTCCAAAGGAATCAAATGTGTGGTTTTCACCAGAAAAGTTTCTAAGTGTCCAATTTTGAAACTTACAAATATTCCTCTAAAATCAGCCAAACTACAAATTCCGATTTACTCACCTCTTATCAGGAGAGAACCTAGGGCTGCATCTTTTAGCCCACCACTGACCGTGAAAAGTAATTCTAAGCGTACTTACCAGTAACTTGTATTTCCTTCCATAGAAATCAATGTGTGGTTTTCACCAGAAAAGTTTCTAAGTGTCCATTTTTGAAACGTACAAATATTCCTCTAAAATCAGCCGAACAATGAATTTCGAATTACTCACCTGTTATCAAGAGAGAACCCAGTGCTGCATCTTTTAGACCAGCACTGACCCTGAAAAGTAATTCTAAGAGTACTTACCAGTAACTTGTATTTCCTTCCATAGGAATAGATAGTGTGGTTTTCACCCCAAAAGTTTCTAAGTGTCCAATTTTGAAATGTACAAATATTCGTCTAAAATCAACCGAACTACGAATTCCGATTTACTCACCTGTTATCAAGAGAGAACCCAGGGCTGCATCTTTTAGCCCAGCACTGACAATGAAAAGTCATTCTAACCGTACTTACCAGTTACTTGTATTTACTTCCAAAGGAATCAAATGTGCGGTTTTCACGAGAAAAGTTTCTAAGGTTCCAATTTTGAAATGTACAAATATTCCTCTAAAATAAGCCGAACTACGAATTCCGATTTACTCACCTGTTATCAGGAGAGATCGCAGGACTGCATCTTTTAGCCCAGCACTGGCCCAAAAAAGTAATTCTAAGCGTACTTACCAGTAACTTGTATTTCCTTCCATAGGAATCCATTGTGTGGTTTTCAGCAGAAAAGTTTCTAAGTGTCCATTTTTGAAACGTACAAATATTCCTCTAAAATCAGCCGAACAATGAATTTCGAATTACTCACCTGTTATCAAGAGAGAACCCGGTGCTGATTCTTTTAGCCCAGCACTGACCCTGAAAAGTAATTCAAAGCGTACTTACCAGTAACTTGTATTTCCTTCCATAGGAATCCATTGTGTGGTTTTCACCAGAAAAGTTTCTAAGTGTCCAATTTTGAAAAGTACAAATATTCCTCTAAAATCAGTTGAACTATGAATTCCGATTTACTCACCTGTTATCAGGAGAGAACCCAGGGCTGCATCTTTCAGTCCAGCACTGACCCTGAAAAGTAATTCTAAGAGTACTTACCAGTAACTTGTATTTCCTTCCATAGGAATAGATAGTGTGGTTTTCACCAGAAAAGTTTGTAAATGTCCAATTTTGAAACGTACAAATATTCCTCTAAAATCAACCGAACTACGAATTCCGATTTACTCATCTGTTATCAGGAGAGAAACCAGGGCATCTTTTAGCCCAGCACTGACCCTGAAAAGTAATTCAAAGCGTACTTACCAGTAACTTGTATTTCCTTTCATAGTAATCCATTGTGTGGTTTTCACCAGAAAAGTTTCTAAGTGTCCATTTTTGAAACGTACAAATATTCCTCTAAAATCAGCCGAACAACGAATTCCGATTTACTCACCTGTTATCAGGAGAGAAACCAGGGCTGCATCTTTTAGCCCAGCACTGACCCTGAAAAGTAATTCAAAGCGTACTTACCAGTAACTTGTATTTCCTTCCATAGGAATAGATAGTGTGGTTTTCACCAGAAAAGTTTGTAAATGTCCAATTTTGAAACGTACAAATATTCCTCTAAAATCAACCGAACTACGAATTCCGATTTACTCATCTGTTATCAGGAGAAAAACCAGGCATCTTTTAGCCCAGCACTGACCCTGAAAAGTAATTCAAAGCATACTTACCAGTAACTTGTATTTCCTACCATAGGAATCCATTGTGTGGTTTTCACCAGAAAAGTTTCTAAGTGTCCATTTTTGAAACGTACAAATATTCCTCTAAAATCAGCCGAACAACGAATTCCAATTTACTCACCTGTTATCAGGAGAGAACCCAGGGCTGCATCTTTTAGCCCAGCACTGACCCTGAAAAGTAATTCTAAGAGTACTTACCAGTAACTTGTATTTCCTTCCATAGGAATAGATAGTGTGGTTTTCACCCAAAAAGTTTCTAAGTGTCCATTTTTGAAACGTACAAATATTCCTCTAAAATCAGCCGAACAACGAATTCCAATTTACTCACCTGTTATCAGGAGAGAACCCAGGGCTGCATCTTTTAGCCCAGCACTGACCCTGAAAAGTAATTCTAAGAGTACTTACCAGTAACTTGTATTTCCTTCCATAGGAATAAATAGTGTGGTTTTCACCCAAAAAGTTTCTAAGTGTCCAATTTTGAAACGTACAAATATTCCTCTAAAATCAGTTGAACTACGACTTCCGATTTACTCATCTGTTATCAGGAGAGAATCCAGGGCTGCATCTTTTAGCCCAGCACTGACCCTGAAAAGTCATTCTAACCGTACTTATCAGTTACTTGTATTTACTTCCAAAGGTATCAAATGTGTGGTTTTCACCAGAAAAGTTTCTAAGTTTTCAATTTTGAAATGTACAAATATTCCTCTAAAATAAGCCGAACTACGAATTCCGATTTACTCACCTGTTATCAGGAGAGAACCCAGGGCTGCATCTTTTAGCCCAGCACTGACCCTGAAAAATAATTCTAAGCGTACTTACCAGTAACTTGTATTTTCTTCCATAGGAATCTATTGTGTGGTTATCACCAGAAAAGTTTCTAAGTGTCCATTTTTGAAACGTACAAATATTCCTCTAAAATCAGCCGAACAACGAATTCCGATTTACTCACCTGTTATCAGGAGAGAACCCAGGGCTGCATCTTTTAGCCCAGCACTGACCCTGAAAAGTAATTCTAAGAGTACTTACCAGTAACTTGTATTTCCTTCCATAGGAAGAAATAGTGTGGTTTTCACCCAAAAAGTTTTTAAGTGTCCAATTTTGAAACGTACAAATATTCCTCTAAAATCAGTTGAACTACGAATTCCGATTTACTCATCTGTTATCAGGAGAGAACCCAGGACTGCATCTTTTAGCCCAGCACTGACCTTGAAAAGTCATTCTAACCGTACTTACAAGTTACTTGTATTTACTTCCAAAGGAATCAAATGTGTGGTTTTCACCAGAAAAGTTTCTAAGTTTCCAATTTTGAAATGTACAAATATTCCTCTAAAATAAGCCGAACTACGAATTCCGATTTACTCACCTGTTATCAGGAGAGAACGCAGGACTGCATCTTTTAGCCCAGCACTGGCCCAAAAAAGTAATTCTAAGCGTACTTACCAGTAACTTTTATTTCCTTCCATAGGAATCCATTGTGTGGTTTTCAGCAGAAAAGTTTCTAAGTGTCCATTTTTGAAACGTACAAATATTCCTCTAAAATCAGCCGAACAATGAATTTCGAATTACTCACCTGTTATCAAGAGAGAACCCGGTGCTGATTCTTTTAGCCCAGCACTGACCCTGAAAAGTAATTCAAAGCGTACTTACCAGTAACTTGTATTTCCTTCCATAGGAATCCATTGTGTGGTTTTCACCAGAAAAGTTTCTAAGTGTCCATTTTTGAAACGTACAAATATTCCTCTAAAATCAGCCGAACAACGAATTCCGATTAACTCACCTGTTATCAGGAGAGAAACCAGGGCTGCATCTTTTAGCCCAGCACTGACCCTGAAAAGTAATTCAAAGCGTACTTACCAGTAACTTGTATTTCCTTCCATAGGAATCCATTGTGTGGTTTTCACCAGAAAAGTTTCTAAGTGTCCAATTTTGAAACGTACAAATATTCCTCTAAAATCAGTTGAACTACAAATTCCGACTTACTCACCTGTTATCAGGAGAGAACCCAGGGCTGCATCTTTCAGTCCAGCACTGACCCTGAAAAGTAATTCTAAGAGTACTTACCAGTAACTTGTATTTCCTTCCATAGGAATAGATAGTGTGGTTTTCACCAGAAAAGTTTGTAAATGTCCAATTTTGAAACGTACAAATATTCCTCTAAAATCAACCGAACTACGAATTCCGATTTACTCATCTGTTATCAGGAGAGAAACCAGGGCATCTTTTAGCCCAGCACTGACCCTGAAAAGTAATTCAAAGCGTACTTACCAGTAACTTGTATTTCCTTTCATAGTAATCCATTGTGTGGTTTTCACCAGAAAAGTTTCTAAGTGTCCATTTTTGAAACGTACAAATATTCCTCTAAAATCAGCCGAACAACGAATTCCGATTTACTCACCTGTTATCAGGAGAGAAACCAGGGCTGCATCTTTTAGCCCAGCACTGACCCTGAAAAGTAATTCAAAGCGTACTTACCAGTAACTTGTATTTCCTTCCATAGGAATAGATAGTGTGGTTTTCACCAGAAAAGTTTGTAAATGTCCAATTTTGAAACGTACAAATATTCCTCTAAAATCAACCGAACTACGAATTCCGATTTACTCATCTGTTATCAGGAGAAAAACCAGGCATCTTTTAGCCCAGCACTGACCCTGAAAAGTAATTCAAAGCATACTTACCAGTAACTTGTATTTCCTACCATAGGAATCCATTGTGTGGTTTTCACCAGAAAAGTTTCTAAGTGTCCATTTTTGAAACGTACAAATATTCCTCTAAAATCAGCCGAACAACGAATTCCAATTTACTCACCTGTTATCAGGAGAGAACCCAGGGCTGCATCTTTTAGCCCAGCACTGACCCTGAAAAGTAATTCTAAGAGTACTTACCAGTAAGTTGTATTTCCTTCCATAGGAATAGATAGTGTGGTTTTCACCCAAAAAGTTTCTAAGTGTCCATTTTTGAAACGTACAAATATTCCTCTAAAATCAGCCGAACAACGAATTCCAATTTACTCACCTGTTATCAGGAGAGAACCCAGGGCTGCATCTTTTAGCAAAGCACTGACCCTGAAAAGTAATTCTAAGAGTACTTACCAGTAACTTGTATTTCCTTCCATAGGAATAGATAGTGTGGTTTTCACCCAAAAAGTTTCTAAGTGTCCAATTTTGAAACGTACAAATATTCCTCTAAAATCAGTTGAACTACGAATTCCGATTTACTCATCTGTTATCAGGAGAGAATCCAGGGCTGCATCTTTTAGCCCAGCACTGACCCTGAAAAGTCATTCTAACCGTACTTATCAGTTACTTGTATTTACTTCCAAAGGAATCAAATGTGTGGTTTTCACCAGAAAAGTTTCTAAGTTTTCAATTTTGAAATGTACAAATATTCCTCTAAAATAAGCCGAACTACGAATTCCGATTTACTCACCTGTTATCAGGAGAGAACCCAGGGCTGCATCTTTTAGCCCAGCACTGACCCTGAAAAATAATTCTAAGCGTACTTACCAGTAACTTGTATTTTCTTCCATAGGAATCTATTGTGTGGTTATCACCAGAAAAGTTTCTAAGTGTCCATTTTTGAAACTTACAAATATTCCTCTAAAATCAGCCGAACAACGAATTCCGATTTACTCACCTGTTATCAGGAGAGAACCCAGGGCTGCATCTTTTAGCCCAGCACTGACCCTGAAAAGTAATTCTAAGAGTACTTACCAGTAACTTGTATTTCCTTCCATAGGAATAAATAGTGTGGTTTTCACCCAAAAAGTTTTTAAGTGTCCAATTTTGAAACGTACAAATATTCCTCTAAAATCAGTTGAACTACGAATTCCGATTTACTCATCTGTTATCAGGAGAGAACCCAGGACTGCATCTTTTAGCCCAGCACTGACCTTGAAAAGTCATTCTAACCGTACTTACCAGTTACTTGTATTTACTTCCAAAGGAATCAAATGTGTGGTTTTCACCAGAAAAGTTTCTAAGTTTCCAATTTTGAAATTTACAAATATTCCTCTAAAATAAGCCGAACTACGAATTCCGATTTACTCACCTGTTATCAGGAGAGAACGCAGGACTGCATCTTTTAGCCCAGCACTGGCCCAAAAAAGTAATTCTAAGCGTACTTACCAGTAACTTTTATTTCCTTCCATAGGAATCCATTGTGTGGTTTTCAGCAGAAAAGTTTCTAAGTGTCCATTTTTGAAACGTACAAATATTCCTTTAAAATCAGCCGAACAATGAATTTCGAATTACTCACCTGTTATCAAGAGAGAACCCGGTGCTGATTCTTTTAGCCCAGCACTGACCCTGAAAAGTAATTCAAAGCGTACTTACCAGTAACTTGTATTTCCTTCCATAGGAATCCATTGTGTGGTTTTCACCAGAAAAGTTTCTAAGTGTCCAATTTCGTAAATACAAATATTCCTCTAAAATCAGTTGAACTACGAATTCTGATTTACTCACCTGTTATCAGGAGAGAACCCAGGGCTGCATCTTTCAGTCCAGCACTGACCCTGAAAAGTAATTCTAAGAGTACTTACCAGTAACTTGTATTTCCTTCCATAGGAATAGATAGTGTGGTTTTCACCAGAAAAGTTTGTAAATGTCCAATTTTGAAACGTACAAATATTCCTCTAAAATCAACCGAACAACGAATTCCGATTTACTCATCTGTTATCAGGAGAGAAACCAGGGCATCTTTTAGCCCAGCACTGACCCTGAAAAGTAATTCAAAGCGTACTTATCAGTAACTTGTATTTCCTTTCATAGGAATCCATTGTGTGGTTTTCACCAGAAAAGTTTCTAAGTGTCCATTTTTGAAACGTACAAATATTCCTCTAAAATCAGCCGAACAACGAATTCCGATTAACTCACCTGTTATCAGGAGAGAAACCAGGGCTGCATCTTTTAGCCCAGCACTGACCCTGAAAAGTAATTCAAAGCGTACTTACCAGTAACTTGTATTTCCTTCCATAGGAATCCATTGTGTGGTTTTCACCAGAAAAGTTTCTAAGTGTCCAATTTTGAAACGTACAAATATTCCTCTAAAATCAGTTGAACTACGAATTCCGATTTACTCACCTGTTAACAGGAGAGAACCCAGGGCTGCATCTTTTAGCCCAGCACTGACCCTGAAAAGTAATTCTAAGAGTACTTACCAGTAACTTGTATTTCCTTCCATAGGAATAGATAGTGTGGTTTTCACCCAAAAAGTTTCTAAGTGTCCAATTTTGAAACGTACAAATATTCCTCTAAAATCAGTTGAACTACGAATTCCGATTTACTCATCTGTTATCAGCAGAGAATCCAGGGCTGCATCTTTTAGCCCAGCACTGACCCTGAAAAGTCATTCTAACCGTACTTATCAGTTACTTGTATTTACTTCCATAGGAATCTATTGTGTGGTTATCACCAGAAAAGTTTCTAAGTGTCCATTTTTGAAACGTACAAATATTCCTCTAAAATCAGCCGAACAACGAATTCCGATTTACTCACCTGTTATCAGGAGAGAACCCAGGGCTGCATCTTTTAGCCCAGCACTGACCCTGAAAAGTAATTCTAAGAGTACTTACCAGTAACTTGTATTTCCTTCCATAGGAATAGATGGTGTGGTTTTCACCAAAAAAGTTTCTAAGTGTCCATTTTTGAAACGTACAAATATTCCTCTAAAATCAGTTGAACTACGAATTCCGATTTACTCACCTGTTATCAGGAGAGAACCTAGGGCTGCATCTTTTAGCCCAGTACTGACCCTGAAAAGTAATTCTAAGCGTACTTACCAGTAACTTGTATTTCCTTCCATAGGAATCATTGTGTGGTTTTCACCAGAAAAGTTTCTAAGTGTCCATTTTTGAAACGTACAAATATTCCTCTAAAATCAGCCGAACAATGAATTTCGAATTACTCACCGGTTATCAAGAGAGAACCCAGTGCTGCATCTTTTAGACCAGCACTGACTCTGAAATGTAATTCTAAGCATACTTAACAGTAACTTGTATTTCCTTCCATAGCAATCCATTGTGTGGTTTTCACCAGAAAAGTTTCTAAGTTTCCAATGTTGAAATGTACAAATATTCCTCTAAAATAAGCCGAACTACGAATTCCGATTTACTCACCTGTTATCAGGAGAGAACCCAGGGCTGAATCTTTTAGCCCAGCACTGACCCTGAAAAGTAATTCTAAGAGTACTTGCCAGTAACTTGTATTTCCTTCCACAGGAATAGATAGTGTGGTTTTCACCAGAAAAGTTTGTAAGTGTCCAATTTTGAAACGTACAAATATTCCTCTAAAATCAACCGAACTACGAATTCCGATTTACTCATCTGTTATCAGGAGAGAAACCAGGGCTGCATCTTTTAGCCCAGCACTGACCCTGAAAAGTAATTCTAAGAGCACTTACCAGTAACTTGTATTTCCTTCCATAGGAATAGATAGTGTGGTTTTCACCCAAAAAGTTTCTAAGTGTCCAATTTTGAAACGTACAAATATTCGTCTAAAATTAACCGAACTACGAATTCTGATTTACTCACCTGTAATCAAGAGAGAACCCAGGGCTGCATCTTTTAGCCCAGCACTGACCCTGAAAAGTAATTCTAAGCGTACTTACCAGTAACTTGTATTTCCTTCCATAGGAATCCATTGTGTGGTTTGCACCAGAAAAGTTTCTAAGTGTCCAATTTTGAAACGTACAAATATTCCTCTAAAATCAGTTGAACTACGAATTCCGATTTACTCATCTGTTATCAGGAGAGAACCCAGGGCTGCATCTTTTATCCCAGCACTGACCCTGAAAAGTCATTCTAACCGTACTTATCAGTTACTTGTATTTACTTCCAAAGGAATCAAATGTGTGGTTTTCACCAGAAAAGTTTCTAAGTTTCCAATTTTGAAATGTACAAATATTACTCTAAAATAAGCCGAACTACGAATTCCGATTTACTTACCTGTTATCAGGAGAGAACGCAGGACTGCATCTTTTAGCCCAGCACTGGCCCAAAAAAGTAATTCTAAGTGTACTTACCAGTAACTCGTATTTCCTTCCATAGGAATCCATTGTGTGGTTTTCAGCAGAAAAGTTTCTAAGTGTCCAATTTTGAAACGTACAAATATTCCTCTAAAATCAGCCGGACTACAAATTCCGATTTACTCACCTGTTATCAGGAGAGAACCTAGGGCTGCATCTTTTAGCCCAGCGCTGACCCTGAAAAGTAATTCTAAGCGTACTTACCAGTAACTTGTATTTCCTTCCATAGGAATCATTGTGTGGTTTTCACCAGAAAAGTTTCTAAGTGTCCATTTTTGAAATGTACAAATATTCCTCTAAAATCAGCCGAACAATGAATTTCGAATTACTCACCGGTTATCAAGAGAGAACCCAGTGCTGCATCTTTTAGACCAGCACTGACTATGAAATGTAATTCTAAGCATACTTAACAGTAACTTGTATTTCCTTCCATAGGAATCCATTGTGTGGTTTTCACCAGAAAAGTTTGTAAGTGTCCAATTTTGAAACTTACAAATATTCCTCTAAAATCAGTTGAACTACGAATTCTGATTTACTCACCTGTTATCAGGAGAGAACCCAGGGCTGAATCTTTTAGCCCAGCACTGACCTTGAAAAGTAATTCTAAGAGTACTTACCAGTAACTTGTATTTCCTTCCACAGGAATAGATAGTGTGGTTTTCACCAGAAAAGTTTGTAAGTGTCCAATTTTGAAACGTACAAATATTCCTCTAAAATCAACCGAACTACGAATTCTGATTTACTCATCTGTTATCAGGAGAGAAACCAGGGCTGCATCTTTTAGCCCAGCACTGACCCTGAAAAGTAATTCTAAGAGTACTTACCAGTAACTTGTATTTCCTTCCATAGGAATAGATAGTGTGGTTTTCACCCCAAAAGTTTCTAAGTGTCCAATTTTGAAACGTACAAATATTCGTCTAAAATCAACCGAACTACGAATTCCGATTTACTCACCTGTTATCAAGAGAGAACCCAGGGCTGCATCTTTTAGCCCAGCACTGACCCTGAAAAGTAATTCTAAGCGTACTTACCAGTAACTTGTATTTCCTTCCATAGGAATCTATTGTGTGGTTTGCACCAGAAAAGTTTCTAAGTGTCCAATTTTGAAACGTACAAATATTCCTCTAAAATCAGTTGAACTACGAATTCCGATTTACTCATTTGTTATCAGGAGAGAACCCAGGGCTGCATCTTTTAGCCCAGCACTGACCCTGAAAAGTCATTCTAACCGTACTTATCAGTTACTTGTATTTACTTCCAAAGTAATCAAATGTGTGGTTTTCACCAGAAAAGTTTCTAAGTTTCCAATTTTGAAATGTACAAATATTACTCTAAAATAAGCCTAACTACGAATTCCGATTTACTCACCTGTTATCAGGAGAGAACCCAGGGCTGCATCTTTTAGCCCAGCACTGACCCTGAAAAGTAATTCTAAGCGTACTTACCAGTAACTTGTATTTTCTTCCATAGGAATCTATTGTGTGGTTATCACCAGAAAAGTTTCTAAGTGTCCATTTTTGAAACGTACAAATATTCCTCTAAAATCAGCTGAACAACGAATTCCGATTTACTCACCTGTTATCAGGAGAGAACCCAGGGCTGCATCTTTTAGCCCAGCACTGACCCTGAAAAGTAATTCTAAGAGTACTTACCAGTAACTTGTATTTCCTTCCATAGGAATAGATAGTGTGGTTTTCACCAAAAAAGTTTTTAAGTGTCCAATTTTGAAAAGTACAAATATTCCTCTAAAATCAGTTGAACTATGAATTCCGATTTACTCATCTGTTATCAGGAGAGAACCCAGGACTGCATCTTTTAGCCCAGCACTGACCCTGAAAAGTCATTCTAACCGTACTTACCAGTTACTTGTATTTACTTCCAAAGGAATCAAATGTGTGGTTTTCACCAGAAAAGTTTCTAAGTTTCCAATTTTGAAATGTACACATATTCCTCTAAAATAAGCCGAACTACGAATTCCGATTTACTCACCTGTTATCAGGAGAGAACGCAGGACTGCATCTTTTAGCCCAGCACTGGCCCAAAAAAGTAATTCTAAGCGTACTTACCAGTAACTTTTATTTCCTTCCATAGGAATCCATTGTGTGGTTTTCAGCAGAAAGGTTTCTAAGTGTCCATTTTTTAAACGTACAAATATTTCTCTAAAATCAGCCGAACAATGAATTTCGAATTACTCACCTGTTATCAAGAGAGAACCCGGTGCTGATTTTTTTAGCCCAGCACTGACCCTGAAAAGTAATTCAAAGCGTACTTACCAGTAACTTGTATTTCCTTCCATAGGAATCCATTGTGTGGTTTTCACCAGAAAAGTTTCTAAGTGTCCAATTTTGAAAAGTACAAATATTCCTCTAAAATCAGTTGAACTACGAATTCCGATTTACTCACCTGTTATCAGGAGAGAACCCAGGGCTGCATCTTTCAGTCCAGCACTGACCCTTAAAAGTAATTCTAAGAGTACTTACCAGTAACTTGTATTTCCTTCCATAGGAATAGATAGTGTGGTTTTCACCGGAAAAGTTTGTAAATGTCCAATTTTGAAACGTACAAATATTCCTCTAAAATCAACCGAACTACGAATTCCGATTTACTCATCTGTTATCAGGAGAGAAACCAGGGCATCTTTTGGCCCAGCACTGACCCTGAAAAGTAATTCAAAGCGTACTTACCAGTAACTTGTATTTCCTTTCATAGGAATCCATTGTGTGGTTTTCAACAGAAAAGTTTCTAAGTGTCCATTTTTGAAGCGTACAAATATTCCTCTAAAATCAGCCGAACAACGAATTCCGATTTACTCACCTGTTATCAGGAGAGAAACCAGGGCTGCATCTTTTAGCCCAGCACTGACCCTGAAAAGTAATTCAAAGCGTACTTACCAGTAACTTGTATTTCCTTCCATAGGAATCCATTGTGTGGTTTTCACCAGAAAAGTTTCTAAGTGTCCAATTTTGAAACGTACAAATATTCCTCTAAAATCAGTTGAACTACGAATTCCGATTTACTCACCTGTTATCAGGAGAGAACCCAGTGCTGCATCTTTTAGACCAGCACTGACCCTGAAAAGTAATTCTAAGAGTACTTACCAGTAACTTGTATTTCCTTCCATAGGAATAGATAGTGTGGTTTTCACCCCAAAAGTTTCTAAGTGTCCAATTTTGAAATGTACAAATATTCGTCTAAAATCAACCGAACTACGAATTCTGATTTACTAACCTGTTATCAGGAGAGAACCCAGGGCTGAATCTTTTAGCCCAGCACTGACCCTGAAAAGTAATTCTAAGAGTACTTACCAGTAACTTGTATTTCCTTCCACAGGAATAGATTGTGTGGTTTTCACCAGAAAAGTTTGTAAGTGTCCAATTTTGAAACATACAAATATTCCTCTAAAATCAACCGAACTACGAATTCCGATTTACTCATCTGTTATCAGGAGAGAAACCAGGGCTGCATCTTTTAGACCAGCACTGACCCTGAAAAGTAATTCTAAGAGTACTTACCAGTAACTTGTATTTCCTTCCATAGGAATAGATAGTGTGGTTTTCACCCCAAAAGTTTCTAAGTGTCCAATTTTGAAATGTACAAATATTCGTCTAAAATCAACCGAACTACGAATTCCGATTTACTCACCTGTTATCAAGAGAGAACCCAGGGCTGCATCTTTTAGCCCAGCACTGATCCTGAAAAGTAATTCTAAGCGTACTTACCAGTAACTTGTATTTCCTTCCATAGGAATCCATTGTGTGGTTTGCACCAGAAAAGTTTCTAAGTGTCCAATTTTGAAACGTACAAATATTCCTCTAAAATCAGTTGAACTACGAATTCCGATTTACTCATCTGTTATCAGGAGAGAACCCAGGGCTGCATCTTTTAGCCCAGCACTGACCCTGAAAAGTCATTCTAACCGTACTTATCAGTTACTTGTATTTACTTCCAAAGGAATCAAATGTGTGGTTTTCACCAGAAAAGTTTCTAAGTGTCCATTTTTGAAACATATAAATATTCCTCTAAAATCAGCCGAACAACGAATTCCGATTTACTCACCTGTTATCAGGAGAGAACCCAGGGCTGCATCTTTTAGCCCAGCACTGACCCTGAAAAGTAATTCTAAGAGTACTTACCAGTAACTTGTATTTCCTTCCATAGGAATAGATAGTGTGGTTTTCACCAAAAAAGTTTTTAAGTGTCCAATTTTGAAACGTACAAATATTCCTCTAAAATCAGTTGAACTACGAATTCCGATTTACTCATCTATCAGGAGAGAACCCAGGACTGCATCTTTTAGCCCAGCACTGACCCTGAAAAGTCATTCTAACCGTACTTACCAGTTACTTGTATTTACTTCCAAAGGAATCAAATGTGTGGTTTTCACCAGAAAAGTTTCTAAGTTTCCAATTTTTAAATGTACAAATATTCCTCTAAAATAAGCCAAACTACGAATTCCGATTTACTCATCTGTTATCAGGAGAGAACGCAGGACTGCATCTTTTAGCCCAGCACTGACCCTGAAAAGTAATTCTAAGAGTACTTACCAGTAACTTTGTATTTCCTTCCATAGGAATCCATTGTGTGGTTTGCACCAGAAAAGTTTCTAAGTGTCCAATTTTGAAACGTACAAATATTCCTCTAAAATCAGTTGAACTACGAATTCCGATTTACTCATCTGTTATCAGGAGAGAACCCAGGGCTGCATCTTTTAGCCCAGCACTGACCCTGAAAAATCATTCTAACCGTACTTATCAGTTACTTGTATTTACTTCCAAAGGAATCAAATGTGTGGTTTTCACCAGAAAAGTTTATAAGTGTCCATTTTTGAAACATATAAATATTCCTCTAAAATCAGCCGAACAACGAATTCCGATTTACTCACCTGTTATCAGGAGAGAACCCAGGGCTGCATCTTTTAGCCCAGCACTGACCCTGAAAAGTAATTCTAAGAGTACTTACCAGTAACTTGTATTTCCTTCCATAGGAATAGATAGTGTGGTTTTCACCAAAAAAGTTTTTAAGTGTCCAATTTTGAAACGTACAAATATTCCTCTAAAATCAGTTGAACTACGAATTCCGATTTACTCATCTATCAGGAGAGAACCCAGGACTGCATCTTTTAGCCCAGCACTGACCCTGAAAAGTCATTCTAACCGTACTTACCAGTTACTTGTATTTACTTCCAAAGGAATCAAATGTGTGGTTTTCACCAGAAAAGTTTCTAAGTTTCCAATTTTTAAATGTACAAATATTCCTCTAAAATAAGCCGAACTACGAATTCCGATTTACTCATCTGTTATCAGGAGAGAACGCAGGACTGCATCTTTTAGCCCAGCACTGGCCCAAAAAAGTAATTCTAAGCGTACTTACCAGTAACTTGTATTTCCTTCCATAGGAATCCATTGTGTGGTTTTCAGCAGAAAAGTTTCTAAGTGTCCATTTTTGAAACGTACAAATATTCCTCTAAAATCAGCCGAACAATGAATTTCGAATTACTCACCTGTTATCAAGAGAGAACCCGGTGCTGATTCTTTTAGCCCAGCACTGACCCTGAAAAGTAATTCAAAGCATACTTACCAGTAACTTGTATTTCCTTCCATAGGAATCCATTGTGTGGTTTTCACCAGAAAAGTTTCTAAGTGTCCAATTTTGAAAAGTACAAATATTCCTCTAAAATCAGTTGAACTACGAATTCCGATTTACTCACCTGTTATCAGGAGAGAACCCAGGGCTGCATCTTTCAGTCCAGCAATGACCCTGAAAAGTAATTCTAAGAGTACTTACCAGTAACTTGTATTTCCTTCCATAGGAATAGATAGTGTGGTTTTCACCAGAAAAGTTTGTAAATGTCCAATTTTGAAACGTACAAATATTCCTCTAAAATCAACCGAACTACGAATTCCGATTTACTCATCTGTTATCAGGAGAGAAACCAGGGCATCTTTTAGCCCAGCACTGACCCTGAAAAGTAATTCAAAGCGTACTTACCAGTAACTTGTATTTCCTTTCATAGTAATCCATTGTGTGGTTTTCACCAGAAAAGTTTCTAAGTGTCCATTTTTGAAACGTACAAATATTCCTCTAAAATCAGCCGAACAACGAATTCCGATTTACTCACCTGTTATCAGGAGAGAAACCAGGGCTGCATCTTTAGGCCCAGCACTGACCCTGAAAATTAATTCAAAGCGTACTTACCAGTAACTTGTATTTCCTTCCATAGGAATAGATAGTGTGGTTTTCACCAGAAAAGTTTGTAAATGTCCAATTTTGAAACGTACAAATATTCCTCTAAAATCAACCGAACTACGAATTCCGATTTACTCATCTGTTATCAGGAGAGAAACCAGGCATCTTTTAGCCCAGCACTGACCCTGAAAAGTAATTCAAAGCATACTTACCAGTAACTTGTATTTCCTACCATAGGAATCCATTGTGTGGTTTTCACCAGAAAAGTTTCTAAGTGTCCATTTTTGAAACGTACAAATATTCCTCTAAAATCAGCCGAACAACAAATTCCAATTTACTCACCTGTTATCAGGAGAGAACCCAGGGCTGCATCTTTTAGCCCAGCACTGACCCTGAAAAGTAATTCTAAGAGTACTTACCAGTAACTTGTATTTCCTTCCATAGGAATAGATAGTGTGGTTTTCACCCAAAAAGTTTCTAAGTGTCCAATTTTGAAACGTACAAATATTCCTCTAAAATCAGTTGAACTACGAATTCCGATTTACTCATCTGTTATCAGGAGAGAATCCAGGGCTGCATCTTTTAGCCCAGCACTGACCCTGAAAAGTCATTCTAACCGTACTTATCAGTTACTTGTATTTACTTCCAAAGGAATCAAATGTGTGGTTTTCACCAGAAAAGTTTCTAAGTTTCCAATTTTGAAATGTACAAATATTCCTCTAAAATAAGCCGAACTACGAATTCCGATTTACTCACCTGTTATCATGAGAGAACCCAGGGCTGCATCTTTTAGCCCAGCACTGACCCTGAAAAATAATTCTAAGCGTACTTACCAGTAACTTGTATTTTCTTCCATAGGAATCTATTGTGTGGTTATCACCAGAAAAGTTTCTAAGTGTCCATTTTTGAAACGTACAAATATTCCTCTAAAATCAGCCGAACAACAAATTCCGATTTACTCACCTGTTATCAGGAGAGAACCCAGGGCTGCATCTTTTAGCCCAGCACTGACCCTGAAAAGTAATTCTAAGAGTACTTACCAGTAACTTGTATTTCCTTCCATAGGAATAGATAGTGTGGTTTTCACCAAAAAAGTTTCTAAGTGTCCAATTTTGAAACGTACAAATATTCCTCTAAAATCAGTTGAACTACGAATTCCGATTTACTCATCTGTTATCAGGAGAGAACCCAGGGCTGCATCTTTTAGCCCAGCACTGACAATGAAAAGTCATTCTAACCGTACTTACCAGTTACTTGTATTTACTTCCAAAGGAATCAAATGTGTGGTTTTCACCAGAAAAGTTTCTAAGTGTCCAATTTTGAAACTTACAAATATTCCTCTAAAATCAGCCGAACTACAAATTCCGATTTACTCACCTGTTATCAGGAGAGAACCTAGGGCTGCATCTTTTAGCCCACCACTGACCGTGAAAAGTAATTCTAAGCGTACTTACCAGTAACTTGTATTTCCTTCCCTAGAAATCATTGTGTGGTTTTCACCAGAAAAGTTTCTAAGTGTCCATTTTTGAAACGTACAAATATTCCTCTAAAATCAGCCGAACAATGAATTTCGAATTACTCACCTGTTATCAAGAGAGAACCCAGTGCTGCATCTTTTAGACCAGCACTGACTCTGAAATGTAATTCTAAGCATACTTAACAGTAACTTGTATTTCCTTCCATAGGAATCCATTGTGGGGTTTTCACCAGAAAAGTTTCTAAGTGTCCAATTTTGAAACGTACAAATATTCCTCTAAAATCAGCCGAACTACAAATTCCGATTTACTCACCTGTTATCAGGAGAGAACCTAGGGCTGCATCTTTTAGCCCAGCACTGACCCTGAAAAGTAATTCTAAGCGTACTTACCAGTAACTTGTATTTCCTTCCATAGGAATCATTGTGTGGTTTGCACCAGAAAAGTTTCTAAGTGTCCAATTTTGAAACGTACAAATATTCCTCTAAAATCAGTTGAACTACGAATTCCGATTTACTCATCTGTTATCAGGAGAGAACCCAGGGCTGCATCTTTTAGCCCAGCACTGACCCTGAAAAGTCATTCTAACCGTACTTATCAGTTACTTGTATTTACTTCCAAAGGAATCAAATGTGTGGTTTTCACCAGAAAAGTTTCTAAGTGTCTATTTTTGAAACATATAAATATTCCTCTAAAATCAGCCGAACAACGAATTCCGATTTACTCACCTGTTATCAGGAGAGAACCCAGGGCTGCATCTTTTAGCCCAGCACTGACCCTGAAAAGTAATTCTAAGAGTACTTACCAGTAACTTGTATTTCCTTCCATAGGAATAGATAGTGTGGTTTTCACCAAAAAAGTTTTTAAGTGTCCAATTTTGAAACGTACAAATATTCCTCTAAAATCAGTTGAACTACGAATTCCGATTTACTCATCTATCAGGAGAGAACCCAGGACTGCATCTTTTAGCCCAGCACTGACCCTGAAAAGTCATTCTAACCGTACTTACCAGTTACTTGTATTTACTTCCAAAGGAATCAAATGTGTGGTTTTCACCAGAAAAGTTTCTAAGTTTCCAATTTTTAAATGTACAAATATTCCTCTAAAATAAGCCGAACTACGAATTCCGATTTACTCATCTGTTATCAGGAGAGAACGCAGGACTGCATCTTTTAGCCCAGCACTGACCCTGAAAAGTAATTCTAAGAGTACTTACCAGTAACTTGTATTTCCTTCCATAGGAATCCATTGTGTGGTTTGCACCAGAAAAGTTTCTAAGTGTCCAATTTTGAAACGTACAAATATTCCTCTAAAATCAGTTGAACTACGAATTCCGATTTACTCATCTGTTATCAGGAGAGAACCCAGGGCTGCATCTTTTAGCCCAGCACTGACCCTGAAAAGTCATTCTAACCGTACTTATCAGTTACTTGTATTTACTTCCAAAGGAATCAAATGTGTGGTTTTCACCAGAAAAGTTTATAAGTGTCCATTTTTGAAACATATAAATATTCCTCTAAAATCAGCCGAACAACGAATTCCGATTTACTCACCTGTTATCAGGAGAGAACCCAGGGCTGCATCTTTTAGCCCAGCACTGACCCTGAAAAGTAATTCTAAGAGTACTTACCAGTAACTTGTATTTCCTTCCATAGGAATAGATAGTGTGGTTTTCACCAAAAAAGTTTTTAAGTGTCCAATTTTGAAACGTACAAATATTCCTCTAAAATCAGTTGAACTACGAATTCCGATTTACTCATCTATCAGGAGAGAACCCAGGACTGCATCTTTTAGCCCAGCACTGACCCTGAAAAGTCATTCTAACCGTACTTACCAGTTACTTGTATTTACTTCCAAAGGAATCAAATGTGTGGTTTTCACCAGAAAAGTTTCTAAGTTTCCAATTTTTAAATGTACAAATATTCCTCTAAAATAAGCCGAACTACGAATTCCGATTTACTCATCTGTTATCAGGAGAGAACGCAGGACTGCATCTTTTAGCCCAGCACTGGCCCAAAAAAGTAATTCTAAGCGTACTTACCAGTAACTTGTATTTCCTTCCATAGGAATCCATTGTGTGGTTTTCAGCAGAAAAGTTTCTAAGTGTCCATTTTTGAAACGTACAAATATTCCTCTAAAATCAGCCGAACAATGAATTTCAAATTACTCACCTGTTATCAAGAGAGAACCCGGTGCTGATTCTTTTAGCCCAGCACTGACCCTGAAAAGTAATTCAAAGCATACTTACCAGTAACTTGTATTTCCTTCCATAGGAATCCATTGTGTGGTTTTCACCAGAAAAGTTTCTAAGTGTCCAATTTTGAAAAGTACAAATATTCCTCTAAAATCAGTTGAACTACGAATTCCGATTTACTCACCTGTTATCAGGAGAGAACCCAGGGCTGCATCTTTCAGTCCAGCAATGACCCTGAAAAGTAATTCTAAGAGTACTTACCAGTAACTTGTATTTCCTTCCATAGGAATAGATAGTGTGGTTTTCACCAGAAAAGTTTGTAAATGTCCAATTTTGAAACGTACAAATATTCCTCTAAAATCAACCGAACTACGAATTCCGATTTACTCATCTGTTATCAGGAGAGAAACCAGGGCATCTTTTAGCCCAGCACTGACCCTGAAAAGTAATTCAAAGCGTACTTACCAGTAACTTGTATTTCCTTTCATAGTAATCCATTGTGTGGTTTTCACCAGAAAAGTTTCTAAGTGTCCATTTTTGAAACGTACAAATATTCCTCTAAAATCAGCCGAACAACGAATTCCGATTTACTCACCTGTTATCAGGAGAGAAACCAGGGCTGCATCTTTAGGCCCAGCACTGACCCTGAAAATTAATTCAAAGCGTACTTACCAGTAACTTGTATTTCCTTCCATAGGAATAGATAGTGTGGTTTTCACCAGAAAAGTTTGTAAATGTCCAATTTTGAAACGTACAAATATTCCTCTAAAATCAACCAAACTACGAATTCCGATTTACTCATCTGTTATCAGGAGAGAAACCAGGCATCTTTTAGCCCAGCACTGACCCTGAAAAGTAATTCAAAGCATACTTACCAGTAACTTGTATTTCCTACCATAGGAATCCATTGTGTGGTTTTCACCAGAAAAGTTTCTAAGTGTCCATTTTTGAAACGTACAAATATTCCTCTAAAATCAGCCGAACAACGAATTCCAATTTACTCACCTGTTATCAGGAGAGAACCCAGGGCTGCATCTTTTAGCCCAGCACTGACCCTGAAAAGTAATTCTAAGAGTACTTACCAGTAACTTGTATTTCCTTCCATAGGAATAGATAGTGTGGTTTTCACCCAAAAAGTTTCTAAGTGTCCATTTTTGAAACGTACAAATATTCCTCTAAAATCAGCCGAACAACAAATTCCAATTTACTCACCTGTTATCAGGAGAGAACCCAGGGCTGCATCTTTTAGCCCAGCACTGACCCTGAAAAGTAATTCTAAGAGTACTTACCAGTAACTTGTATTTCCTTCCATAGGAATAGATAGTGTGGTTTTCACCCAAAAAGTTTCTAAGTGTCCAATTTTGAAACGTACAAATATTCCTCTAAAATCAGTTGAACTACGAATTCCGATTTACTCATCTGTTATCAGGAGAGAATCCAGGGCTGCATCTTTTAGCCCAGCACTGACCCTGAAAAGTCAGTCTAACCGTACTTATCAGTTACTTGTATTTACTTCCAAAGGAATCAAATGTGTGGTTTTCACCAGAAAAGTTTCTAAGTTTCCAATTTTGAAATGTACAAATATTCCTCTAAAATAAGCCGAACTACGAATTCCGATTTACTCATCTGTTATCATGAGAGAACCCAGGGCTGCATCTTTTAGCCCAGCACTGACCCTGAAAAATAATTCTAAGCGTACTTACCAGTAACTTGTATTTTCTTCCATAGGAATCTATTGTGTGGTTATCACCAGAAAAGTTTCTAAGTGTCCATTTTTGAAACGTACAAATATTCCTCTAAAATCAGCCGAACAACAAATTCCGATTTACTCACCTGTTATCAGGAGAGAACCCAGGGCTGCATCTTTTAGCCCAGCACTGACCCTGAAAAGTAATTCTAAGAGTACTTACCAGTAACTTGTATTTCCTTCCATAGGAATAGATAGTGTGGTTTTCACCAAAAAAGTTTCTAAGTGTCCAATTTTGAAACGTACAAATATTCCTCTAAAATCAGTTGAACTACGAATTCCGATTTACTCATCTGTTATCAGGAGAGAACCCAGGGCTGCATCTTTTAGCCCAGCACTGACAATGAAAAGTCATTCTAACCGTACTTACCAGTTACTTGTATTTACTTCCAAAGGAATCAAATGTGTGGTTTTCACCAGAAAAGTTTCTAAGTGTCCAATTTTGAAACTTACAAATATTCCTCTAAAATCAGCCGAACTACAAATTCCGATTTACTCACCTGTTATCAAGAGAGAACCCAGGGCTGCATCTTTTAGCCCAGCACTGACCCTGAAAAGTAATTCTAAGCGTACTTACCAGTAACTTGTATTTCCTTCCATAGGAATCCATTGTGTGGTTTGCACCAGAAAAGTTTCTAAGTGTCCAATTTTGAAACGTACAAATATTTCTCTAAAATCAGTTGAACTACGAATTCCGATTTACTCATCTGTTATCAGGAGAGAACCCAGGGCTGCATCTTTTAGCCCAGCACTGACCCTGAAAAGTAATTCTAAGCGTACTTACCAGTAACTTGTATTTTCTTCCATAGGAATCTATTGTGTGGTTATCACCAGAAAAGTTTCTAAGTGTCCATTTTTGAAACGTATAAATATTCCTCTAAAATCAGCCGAACAACGAATTCCGATTTACTCACCTGTTATCAGGAGAGAACCCAGGGCTGCATCTTTTAGCCCAGCACTGACCCTGAAAAGTAATTCTAAGAGTACTTACCAGTAACTTGTATTTCCTTCCATAGGAATAGATAGTGTGGTTTTCACCAAAAAAGTTTTTAAGTGTCCAATTTTGAAACGTACAAATATTCCTCTAAAATCAGTTGAACTACGAATTCCGATTTACTCATCTATCAGGAGAGAACCCAGGACTGCATCTTTTAGCCCAGCACTGACCCTGAAAAGTCATTCTAACCGTACTTACCAGTTACTTGTATTTACTTCCAAAGGAATCAAATGTTTGGTTTTCGCCAGAAAAGTTTCTAAGTTTCCAATTTTTAAATGTACAAATATTCCTCTAAAATAAGCCGAACTACGAATTCCGATTTACTCACCTGTTATCAGGAGAGAACGCAGGACTGCATCTTTTAGCCCAGCACTGGCCCAAAAAAGTAATTCTAAGCGTACTTACCAGTAACTTGTATTTCCTTCTATAGGAATCCATTGTGTGGTTTTCAGCAGAAAAGTTTCTAAGTGTCCATTTTTGAAACGTACAAATATTCCTCTAAAATCAGCCGAACAATGAATTTCGAATTACTCACCTGTTATCAAGAGAGAACCCGGTGCTGATTCTTTTAGCCCAGCACTGACCCTGAAAAGTAATTCAAAGCGTACTTACCAGTAACTTGTATTTCCTTCCATAGGAATCCATTGTGTGGTTTTCACCAGAAAAGTTTCTAAGTGTCCAATTTTGAAACGTACAAATATTCCTCTAAAATCAGTTGAACTACGAATTCCGATTTACTCACCTGTTATCAGGAGAGAACCCAGGGCTTTATCTTTCAGTCCAGCACTGACCCTGAAAAGTAATTCTAAGAGTACTTACCAGTAACTTGTATTTCCTTCCATAGGAATAGATAGTGTGGTTTTCACCAGAAAAGTTTGTAAATGTCCAATTTTGAAACGTACAAATATTCCTCTAAAATCAACCGAACTACAAATTCCGATTTACTCATCTGTTATCAGGAGAGAAACCAGGGCATCTTTTAGCCCAGCACTGACCCTGAAAAGTAATTCAAAGCGTACTTACCAGTAACTTGTATTTCCTTTCACAGTAATCCATTGTGTGGTTTTCACCAGAAAAGTTTCTAAGTGTCCATTTTTGAAACGTACAAATATTCCTCTAAAATCAGCCGAACAACGAATTCCGATTTACTCACCTGTTATCAGGAGAGAAGCCAGGGCTGCATCTTTTCGCCCAGCACTGACCCTGAAAAGTAATTCAAAGCGTACTTACCAGTAACTTGTATTTCCTTCCATAGGAATAGATAGTGTGGTTTTCACCAGAAAAGTTTGTAAATGTCCAATTTTGAAACGTACAAATATTCCTCTAAAATCAACCGAACTACGAATTCCGATTTACTCATCTGTTATCAGGAGAAAAACCAGGCATCTTTTAGCCCAGCACTGACCCTGAAAAGTAATTCAAAGCATACTTACCAGTAACTTGTAATTCCTACCATAGGAATCCATTGTGTGGTTTTCACCAGAAAAGTTTCTAAGTGTCCATTTTTGAAACGTACAAATATTCCTCTAAAATCAGCCGAACAACGAATTCCAATTTACTCACCTGTTATCAGGAGAGAACCCAGGGCTGCATCTTTTAGCCCAGCACTGACCCTGAAAAGTAATTCTAAGAGTACTTACCAGTAACTTGTATTTCCTTCCATAGGAATAGATAGTGTGGTTTTCACCCAAAAAGTTTCTAAGTGTCCATTTTTGAAACGTACAAATATTCCTCTAAAATCAGCCGAACAACGAATTCCAATTTACTCACCTGTTATCAGGAGAGAACCCAGGGCTGCATCTTTTAGCCCAGCACTGACCCTGAAAAGTAATTCTAAGAGTACTTACCAGTAACGTGTATTTCCTTCCATAGGAATAGATAGTGTGGTTTTCATCCAAAAAGTTTCTAAGTGTCCAATTTTGAAACGTACAAATATTCCTCTAAAATCAGTTGAACTACGAATTCCGATTTACTCATCTGTTATCAGGAGAGAATCCAGGGCTGCATCTTTTAGCCCAGCACTGACCCTGAAAAGTCATTCTAACCGTACTTATCAGTTACTTGTATTTACTTCCAAAGGAATCAAATGTGTGGTTTTCACCAGAAAAGTTTCTGAGTTTCCAATTTTGAAATGTACAAATATTCCTCTAAAATCAGCCGAACTACGAATTCCGATTTACTCACCTGTTATCAGGAGAGAACCCAGGGCTGCATCTTTTAGCCCAGCACTGACCCTGAAAAATAATTCTAAGCGTACTTACCAGTAACTTGTATTTTCTTCCATAGGAATCTATTGTGTGGTTATCACCAGAAAAGTTTCTAAGTGTCCATTTTTGAAACGTACAAATATTCCTCTAAAATCAGCCGAACAACGAATTCCGATTTACTCACCTGTTATCAGGAGAGAACCCAGGGCTGCATCTTTTAGCCCAGCACTGACCCTGAAAAGTAATTCTAAGAGTACTTACCAGTAACTTGTATTTCCTTCCATAGGAATAGATAGTGTGGTTTTCACCCAAAAAGTTTCTAAGTGTCCAATTTTGAAACGTACAAATATTCCTCTAAAATCAACCGAACTACGAATTCCGATTTACTCATCTGTTATCAGGAGAGAAACCAGGGCATCTTTTAGCCCAGCACTGACCCTGAAAAGTAATTCAAAGCGTACTTACCAGTAACTTGTATTTCCTTTCACAGTAATCCATTGTGTGGTTTTCACCAGAAAAGTTTCTAAGTGTCCATTTTTGAAACGTACAAATATTCCTCTAAAATCAGCCGAACAACGAATTCCGATTTACTCACCTGTTATCAAGAGAGAACCCAGGACTGCATCTTTTAGCCCAGCACTGACAATGAAAAGTCATTCTAACCGTACTTACCAGTTACTTGTATTTACTTCCAAAGGAATCAAATGTGTGGTTTTCACCAGAAAAGTTTCTAAGTGTCCAATTTTGAAACTTACAAATATTCCTCTAAAATCAACCGAACTACGAATTCCGATTTACTCATCTGTTATCAGGAGAGAAACCAGGGCTGCATCTTTTAGCCCAGCACTGACCCTGAAAAGTAATTCTAAGAGTACTTACCAGTAACTTGTATTTCCTTCCATAGGAATAGATAGTGTGGTTTTCACCCCAAAAGTTTCTAAGTGTCCAATTTTGAAATGTACAAATATTCGTCTAAAATCAACCGAACTACGAATTCCGATTTACTCACCTGTTATCAAAAGAGAACCCAGGGCTGCATCTTTTAGCCCAGCACTGACCCTGAAAAGTAATTCTAAGCGTACTTACCAGTAACTTGTATTTCCTTCCATAGGAATCCATTGTGTGGTTTGCACCAGAAAAGTTTCTAAGTGTCCAATTTTGAAACATACAAATATTCCTCTAAAATCAGTTGAACTACGAATTCCGATTTACTCATCTGTTATCAGGAGAGAACCCAGGGCTGCATCTTTTAGCCCAGCACTGACCCTGAAAAGTCATTCTAACCGTACTTATCAGTTACTTGTATTTACTTCCAAAGGAATCAAATGTGTGGTTTTCACCAGAAAAGTTTCTAAGTTTCCAATTTTGAAATGAACAAATATTCCTCTAAAATCAGCCGAACTACGAATTCCGATTTGCTCACCTGTTATCAGGAGAGAACCCAGGGCTGCATCTTTTAGCCCAGCACTGACCCTGAAAAATAATTCTAAGCGTACTTACCAGTAACTTGTATTTTCTTCCATAGGAATCTATTGTGTGGTTATCACCAGAAAAGTTTCTAAGTGTCCATTTTTGAAACGTAACAATATTCCTCTAAAATCAGCCGAACAACGAATTCCGATTTACTCACCTGTTATCAGGAGAGAACCCAGGGCTGCATCTTTTAGCCCAGCACTGACCCTGAAAAGTAATTCTAAGAGTACTTACCAGTAACTTGTATTTCCTTCCATAGGAATAGATAGTGTGGTTTTCACCAAAAAAGTTTCTAAGTGTCCAATTTTGAAACGTACAAATATTCCTCTAAAATCAACCGAACTACGAATTCCGATTTACTCATCTGTTATCAGGAGAGAAACCAGGGCATCTTTTAGCCCAGCACTGACCCTGAAAAGTAATTCAAAGCGTACTTACCAGTAACTTGTATTTCCTTCCATAGGAATAGATAGTGTGGTTTTCACCAAAAAAGTTTCTAAGTGTCCATTTTTGAAACGTACAAATATTCCTCTAAAATCAGCCGAACAACGAATTCCGATTTACTCACCTGTTATCAAGAGAGAACCCAGGGCTGCATCTTTTAGCCCAGCACTGACAATGAAAAGTCATTCTAACCGTACTTACCACTTACTTGTATTTACTTCCAAAGGAATCAAATGTGTGGTTTTCACCAGAAAAGTTTCTAAGTGTCCAATTTTGAAACTTACAAATATTCCTCTAAAATCAACCGAACTACGAATTCCGATTTACTCATCTGTTATCAGGAGAGAAACCAGGGCTGCATCTTTTAGCCAAGCACTGACCCTGAAAAGTAATTCTAAGAGTACTTACCAGTAACTTGTATTTCCTTCCATAGGAATAGATAGTGTGGTTTTCACCCCAAAAGTTTCTAAGTGTCCAATTTTGAAATGTACAAATATTCGTTTAAAATCAACCGAAATACGAATTCCGATTTACTCACCTGTTATCAGGAGAGAAACCAGGGCTGCATCTTTTAGCCAAGCACTGACCCTGAAAAGTAATTCTAAGAGTACTTACCAGTAGGCCTGGGCGGTAAATTCCGTTCCGTTCGCGGAATTTGCGTAATTTGCGTAATTTCGCGTTCCACGGAGAACGCGAAATTACCCAAAAATCTGCGTTCCGCGACTTCGCGAAATTTTTTGCTTGTTCGCGTTCTCAATATGCGTGTTCGCGAGATATTTCACCCCGAGCACGCAAACAGCGATCGCGAACAGGAAACAAGTATCGCGAACAAGCAATTCTGCGTGTTCGCGGAATTTCTGCGTGTTCGCGGAGATTTTTTACCGTTTCGCGGAGATTTGCGTAACGCGATTACGCAAATTCCGCCCACCCCTACTTACCAGTAACTTGTATTTCCTTCCATAGGAATAGATAGTGTGGTTTTCACCCCAAAAGTTTCTAAGTGTCCAATTTTGAAATGTACAAATATTCGTTTAAAATCAACCGAACTACGAATTCCGATTTACTCACCTGTTATCAAGAGAGAACCCAGGGCTGCATCTTTTAGCCCAGCACTGACCCTGAAAAGTAATTCTAAGCGTACTTACCAGTAACTTGTATTTCCTTCCATAGGAATCCATTGTGTGGTTTGCACCAGAAAAGTTTCTAAGTGTCCAATTTTGAAACGTACAAATATTCCTCTAAAATCAGTTGAACTACGAATTCCGATTTACTCATCTGTTATCAGGAGAGAACCCAGGGCTGCATCTTTTAGCCCAGCACTGACCCTGAAAAGTCATTCTAACCGTACTTATCAGTTACTTGTATTTACTTCCAAAGGAATCAAATGTGTGGTTTTCACCAGAAAAGTTTCTAAGTTTCCAATTTTGAAATGTACAAATATTCCTCTAAAATAAGCCGAACTACGAATTCCGATTTACTCACCTGTTATCAGGAGAGAACCCAGGGCTGCATCTTTTAGCCCAGCACTGACCCTGAAAAGTAATTCTAAGCGTACTTACCAGTAACTTGTATTTTCTTCCATAGGAATCTATTGTGTGGTTATCACCAGAAAAGTTTCTAAGTGTCCATTTTTGAAACGTATAAATATTCCTCTAAAATCAGCCGAACAACGAATTCCGATTTACTCACCTGTTATCAGGAGAGAACCCAGGGCTGCATCTTTTAGCCCAGCACTGACCCTGAAAAGTAATTCTAAGAGTACTTACCAGTAACTTGTATTTCCTTCCATAGGAATAGATAGTGTGGTTTTCACCAAAAAAGTTTTTAAGTGTCCAATTTTGAAACGTACAAATATTCCTCTAAAATCAGTTGAACTACGAATTCCGATTTACTCATCTATCAGGAGAGAACCCAGGACTGCATCTTTTAGCCCAGCACTGACCCTGAAAAGTCATTCTAACCGTACTTACCAGTTACTTGTATTTACTTCCAAAGGAATCAAATGTGTGGTTTTCACCAGAAAAGTTTCTAAGTTTCAATTTTGAAATGTACAAATATTCCTGTAAAATAAGCCGAACTACGAATTCCGATTTACTCACCTGTTATCAGGAGAGAACCCAGGGCTGCATCTTTTAGCCCAGCACTGACCCTGAAAAGTAATTCTAAGAGTACTTACCAGTAACTTGTATTTCCTTCCATAGGAATAGATAGTGTGGTTTTCACCAAAAAAGTTTCTAAGTGTCCAATTTTGAAACGTACAAATATTCCTCTAAAATCAACCGAACTACGAATTCCGATTTACTCATCTGTTATCAGGAGAGAAACCAGGGCATCTTTTAGCCCAGCACTGACCCTGAAAAGTAATTCTAAGAGTACTTACCAGTAACTTGTATTTCCTTCCATAGGAATAGATAGTGTGGTTTTCACCCCAAAAGTTTCTAAGTGTCCAATTTTGAAATGTACAAATATTCGTCTAAAATCAACCGAACTACGAATTCCAATTTACTCACCTGTTATCAAGAGAGAACCCAGGGCTGCATCTTTTAGCCCAGCACTGACCCTGAAAAGTAATTCTAAGCGTACTTACCAGTAACTTGTATTTCCTTCCATAGGAATCCATTGTGTGGTTTGCACCAGAAAAGTTTCTAAGTGTCCATTTTTGAAACGTACAAATATTCCTCTAAAATCAGTTGAACTACGAATTCCGATTTACTCATCTGTTATCAGGAGAGAACCCAGGGCTGCATCTTTTAGCCCAGCACTGACCCTGAAAAGTCATTCTAACCGTACTTATCAGTTACTTGTATTTACTTTCTAAGGAATCAAATGTGTGGTTTTCACCAGAAAAGTTTCTAAGTTTCCAATTTTGAAATGTACAAATATTCCTCTAAAATAAGCCGAACTACGAATTCCGATTTACTCACCTGTTATCAGGAGAGAACCCAGGGCTGCATCTTTTAGCCCCGCACTGACCCTGAAAAATAATTCTAAGCGTACTTACCAGTAACTTGTATTTTCTTCCATAGGAATCTATTGTGTGGTTATCACCAGAAAAGTTTCTAAGTGTCCATTTTTGAAACGTATAAATATTCCTCTAAAATCAGCCGAACAACGAATTCCGATTTACTCACCTGTTATCAGGAGAGAACCCAGGGCTGCATCTTTTAGCCCAGCACTGACCCTGAAAAGTAATTCTAAGAGTACTTACCAGTAACTTGTATTTCCTTCCAAAGGAATAGATAGTGTGGTTTTCACCAAAAATGTTTTTAAGTGTCCAATTTTGAAACGTACAAATATTCCTCTAAAATCAGTTGAACTACGAATTCCGATTTACTCATCTATCAGGAGAGAACCCAGGACTGCATCTTTTAGCCCAGCACTGACCCTGAAAAGTCATTCTAACCGTACTTACCAGTTACTTGTATTTACTTCCAAAGGAATCAAATGTTTGGTTTTCGCCAGAAAAGTTTCTAAGTTTCTAATTTTTAAATGTACAAATATTCCTCTAAAATAAGCCGAACTACGAATTCCGATTTACTCACCTGTTATCAGGAGAGAACGCAGGACTGCATCTTTTAGCCCAGCACTGGCCCAAAAAAGTAATTCTAAGCGTGCTTACCAGTAACTTGTATTTCCTTCCATAGGAATCCATTGTGTGGTTTTCAGCAGAAAAGTTTCTAAGTGTCCATTTTTGAAACGTACAAATATTCCTCTAAAATCAGCCGAACAATGAATTTCGAATTACTCACCTGTTATCAAGAGAGAACCCGGTGCTGATTCTTTTAGCCCAGCACTGACCCTGAAAAGTAATTCAAAGCGTACTTACCAGTAACTTGTATTTCCTTCCATAGGAATCCATTGTGTGGTTTTCAGCAGAAAAGTTTCTAAGTGTCCAATTTTGAAAAGTACAAATATTCCTCTAAAATCAGTTGAACTACGAATTCCGATTTACTCACCTGTTATCAGGAGAGAACCCAGGGCTTTATCTTTCAGTCCAGCACTGACCCTGAAAAGTAATTCTAAGAGTACTTACCAGTAACTTGTATTTCCTTCCATAGGAATAGATAGTGTGGTTTTCACCAGAAAAGTTTGTAAATGTCCAATTTTGAAACGTACAAATATTCCTCTAAAATCAACCGAACTACGAATTCCGATTTACTCATCTGTTATCAGGAGAGAAACCAGGGCATCTTTTAGCCCAGCACTGACCCTGAAAAGTAATTCAAAGCGTACTTACCAGTAACTTGTATTTCCTTTCACAGTAATCCATTGTGTGGTTTTCACCAGAAAAGTTTCTAAGTGTCCATTTTTGAAACGTACAAATATTCCTCTAAAATCAGCCGAACAACGAATTCCGATTTACTCACCTGTTATCAGGAGAGAAGCCAGGGCTGCATCTTTTCGCCCAGCACTGACCCTGAAAAGTAATTCAAAGCGTACTTACCAGTAACTTGTATTTCCTTCCATAGGAATAGATAGTGTGGTTTTCACCAGAAAAGTTTGTAAATGTCCAATTTTGAAACGTACAAATATTCCTCTAAAATCAACCGAACTACGAATTCCGATTTACTCATCTGTTACCAGGAGAAAAACCAGGCATCTTTTAGCCCAGCACTGACCCTGAAAAGTAATTCAAAGCATACTTACCAGTAACTTGTATTTCCTACCATAGGAATCCATTGTGTGGTTTTCACCAGAAAAGTTTCTAAGTGTCCATTTTTGAAACGTACAAATATTCCTCTAAAATCAGCCGAACAACGAATTCCAATTTACTCACCTGTTATCAGGAGAGAACCCAGGGCTGCATCTTTTAGCCCAGCACTGACCCTGAAAAGTAATTCTAAGAGTACTTACCAGTAACTTGTATTTCCTTCCATAGGAATAGATAGTGTGGTTTTCACCCAAAAAGTTTCTAAGTGTCCATTTTTGAAACGTACAAATATTCCTCTAAAATCAGCCGAACAACGAATTCCAATTTACTCACCTGTTATCAGGAGAGAACCCAGGGCTGCATCTTTTAGCCCAGCACTGACCCTGAAAAGTAATTCTAAGAGTACTTACCAGTAACTTGTATTTCCTTCCATAGGAATAGATAGTGTGGTTTTCACCCAAAAAGTTTCTAAGTGTCCAATTTTGAAACGTACAAATATTCCTCTAAAATCAGTTGAACTACGAATTCCGATTTACTCATCTGTTATCAGGAGAGAATCCAGGGCTGCATCTTTTAGCCCAGCACTGACCCTGAAAAGTCATTCTAACCGTACTTATCAGTTACTTGTATTTACTTCCAAAGGAATCAAATGTGTGGTTTTCACCAGAAAAGTTTCTAAGTTTCCAATTTTGAAATGTACAAATATTCCTCTAAAATCAGCCGAACTACGAATTCCGATTTACTCACCTGTTATCAGGAGAGAACCCAGGGCTGCATCTTTTAGCCCAGCACTGACCCTGAAAAATAATTCTAAGCGTACTTACCAGTAACTTGTATTTTCTTCCATAGGAATCTATTGTGTGGTTATCACCAGAAAAGTTTCTAAGTGTCCATTTTTGAAACGTACAAATATTCCTCTAAAATCAGCCGAACAACGAATTCCGATTTACTCACCTGTTATCAGGAGAGAACCCAGGGCTGCATCTTTTAGCCCAGCACTGACCCTGAAAAGTAATTCTAAGAGTACTTACCAGTAACTTGTATTTCCTTCCATAGGAATAGATAGTGTGGTTTTCACCAAAAAAGTTTCTAAGTGTCCAATTTTGAAACGTACAAATATTCCTCTAAAATCAACCGAACTACGAATTCCGATTTACTCATCTGTTATCAGGAGAGAAACCAGGGCATCTTTTAGCCCAGCACTGACCCTGAAAAGTAATTCAAAGCGTACTTACCAGTAACTTGTATTTCCTTTCACAGTAATCCATTGTGTGGTTTTCACCAGAAAAGTTTCTAAGTGTCCATTTTTAAAACGTACAAATATTCCTCTAAAATCAGCCGAACAACGAATTCCGATTTACTCACCTGTTATCAAGAGAGAACCCAGGGCTGCATCTTTTAGCCCAGCACTGACAATGAAAAGTCATTCTAACCGTACTTACCACTTACTTGTATTTACTTCCAAAGGAATCAAATGTGTGGTTTTCACCAGAAAAGTTTCTAAGTGTCCAATTTTGAAACTTACAAATATTCCTCTAAAATCAACCGAACTACGAATTCCGATTTACTCATCTGTTATCAGGAGAGAAACCAGGGCTGCATCTTTTAGCCAAGCACTGACCCTGAAAAGTAATTCTAAGAGTACTTACCAGTAACTTGTATTTCCTTCCATAGGAATAGATAGTGTGGTTTTCACCCCAAAAGTTTCTAAGTGTCCAATTTTGAAATGTACAAATATTCGTTTAAAATCAACCAAACTACGAATTCCGATTTACTCACCTGTTATCAAGAGAGAACCCAGGGCTGCATCTTTTAGCCCAGCACTGACCCTGAAAAGTAATTCTAAGCGTACTTACCAGTAACTTGTATTTCCTTCCATAGGAATCCATTGTGTGGTTTGCACCAAAAAAGTTTCTAAGTGTCCAATTTTGAAACGTACAAATATTCCTCTAAAATCAGTTGAACTACGAATTCCGATTTACTCATCTGTTATCAGGAGAGAACCCAGGGCTGCATCTTTTAGCCCAGCACTGACCCTGAAAAGTCATTCTAACCGTACTTATCAGTTACTTGTATTTACTTCCAAAGGAATCAAATGTGTGGTTTTCACCAGAAAAGTTTCTAAGTTTCCAATTTTGAAATGTACAAATATTCCTCTAAAATAAGCCGAACTACGAATTCCGATTTACTCACCTGTTATCAGGAGAGAACCCAGGGCTGCATCTTTTAGCCCAGCACTGACCCTGAAAAGTAATTCTAAGCGTACTTACCAGTAACTTGTATTTTCTTCCATAGGAATCTATTGTGTGGTTATCACCAGAAAAGTTTCTAAGTGTCCATTTTTGAAACGTATAAATATTCCTCTAAAATCAGCCGAACAACGAATTCCGATTTACTCACCTGTTATCAGGAGAGAACCCAGGGCTGCATCTTTTAGCCCAGCACTGACCCTGAAAAGTAATTCTAAGAGTACTTACCAGTAACTTGTATTTCCTTCCATAGGAATAGATAGTGTGGTTTTCACCAAAAAAGTTTTTAAGTGTCCAATTTTGAAACGTACAAATATTCCTCTAAAATCAGTTGAACTACGAATTCCGATTTACTCATCTATCAGGAGAGAACCCAGGACTGCATCTTTTAGCCCAGCACTGACCCTGAAAAGTCATTCTAACCGTACTTACCAGTTACTTGTATTTACTTCCAAAGGAATCAAATGTGTGGTTTTCACCAGAAAAGTTTCTAAGTTTCCAATTTTGAAATGTACAAATATTCCTGTAAAATAAGCCGAACTACGAATTCCGATTTACTCACCTGTTATCAGGAGAGAACGCAGGACTGCATCTTTTAGCCCAGCACTGGCCCAAAAAAGTAATTCTAAGCGTACTTACCAGTAACTTGTATTTCCTTCCATAGGAATTCATTGTGTGGTTTTCAGCAGAAAGGTTTCTAAGTGTCCATTTTTGAAACGTACAAATATTCCTCTAAAATCAGCCGAACAATGAATTTCGAATTACTCACCTGTTATCAAGAGAGAACCCGGTGCTGATTCTTTTAGCCCAGCACTGACCCTGAAAAGTAATTCAAAGCGTACTTACCAGTAACTTGTATTTCCTTCCATAGGAATCCATTGTGTGGTTTTCACCAGAAAAGTTTCTAAGTGTCCAATTTTGAAAAGTACAAATATTCCTCTAAAATCAGTTGAACTACGAATTCCGATTTACTCACCTGTTATCAGGAGAGAACCCAGGGCTGCATCTTTCAGTCCAGCACTGACCCTGAAAAGTAATTCTAAGAGTACTTACCAGTAACTTGTATTTCCTTCCATAGGAATAGATAGTGTGGTTTTCACCAGAAAAGTTTGTAAATGTCCAATTTTGAAACGTACAAATATTCCTCTAAAATCAACCGAACTACGAATTCCGATTTACTCATCTGTTATCAGGAGAGAAACCAGGGCATCTTTTAGCCCAGCACTGACCCTGAAAAGTAATTCAAAGCGTACTTACCAGTAACTTGTATTTCCTTTCATAGTAATCCATTGTGTGGTTTTCACCAGAAAAGTTTCTAAGTGTCCATTTTTGAAACGTACATATATTCCTCTAAAATCAGCCGAACAACGAATTCCGATTTACTCACCTGTTATCAGGAGAGAAACCAGGGCTGCATCTTTTAGCCCAGCACTGACCCTGAAAAGTAATTCAAAGCGTACTTACCAGTAACTTGTATTTCCTTCCATAGGAATCCATTGTGTGGTTTGCACCAGAAAAGTTTGTAAATGTCCAATTTTGAAACGTACATATATTCCTCTAAAATCAACCGAACTACGAATTCCGATTTACTCATCTGTTATCAGGAGAGAAACCAGGCATCTTTTAGCCCAGCACTGACCCTGAAAAGTAATTCAAAGCATACTTACCAGTAACTTGTATTTCCTACCATAGGAATCCATTGTGTGGTTTTCACCAGAAAAGTTTCTAAGTGTCCATTTTTGAAACGTACAAATATTCCTCTAAAATCAGCCGAACAAAGAATTCCAATTTACTCACCTGTTATCAGGAGAGAACCCAGGGCTGCATCTTTTAGCCCAGCACTGACCCTGAAAAGTAATTCTAAGAGTACTTACCAGTAACTTGTATTTCCTTCCATAGGAATAGATAGTGTGGTTTTCACCCAAAAAGTTTCTAAGTGTCCATTTTTGAAACGTACAAATATTCCTCTAAAATCAGCCGAACAACGAATTCCAATTTACTCACCTGTTATCAGGAGAGAACCCAGGGCTGCATCTTTTAGCCCAGCACTGACCCTGAAAAGTAATTCTAAGAGTACTTACCAGTAACTTGTATTTCCTTCCATAGGAATAGATAGTGTGGTTTTCACCCAAAAAGTTTCTAAGTGTCCAATTTTGAAACGTACAAATATTCCACTAAAATCAGTTGAACTACGAATTCCGATTTACTCATCTGTTATCAGGAGAGAATCCAGGGCTGCATCTTTTAGCCCAGCACTGACCCTGAAAAGTCATTCTAACCGTACTTATCAGTTACTTGTATTTACTTCCAAAGGAATCAAATGTGTGGTTTTCACCAGAAAAGTTTCTAAGTGTCCAATTTTGAAACTTACAAATATTCCTCTAAAATCAGCCGAACTACAAATTCCGATTTACTCACCTGTTATCAGGAGAGAACCTAGGGCTGCATCTTTTAGCCCACCACTGACCGTGAAAAGTAATTCTAAGCGTACTTACCAGTAACTTGTATTTCCTTCCATAGAAATCATTGTGTGGTTTTCACCAGAAAAGTTTCTAAGTGTCCATTTTTGAAACGTACAAATATTCCTCTAAAATCAGCCGAACAATGAATTTCGAATTACTCACCTGTTATCAAGAGAGAACCCAGGGCTGCATCTTTTAGCCCAGCACTGACCCTGAAAAGTAATTCTAAGAGTACTTACCAGTAACTTGTATTTCCTTCCATAGGAATAGATAGTGTGGTTTTCACCCAAAAAGTTTCTAAGTGTCCAATTTTGAAACGTACAAATATTCCACTAAAATCAGTTGAACTACGAATTCCGATTTACTCATCTGTTATCAGGAGAGAATCCAGGGCTGCATCTTTTAGCCCAGCACTGACCCTGAAAAGTCATTCTAACCGTACTTATCAGTTACTTGTATTTACTTCCAAAGGAATCAAATGTGTGGTTTTCACCAGAAAAGTTTCTAAGTGTCCAATTTTGAAACTTACAAATATTCCTCTAAAATCAGCCGAACTACAAATTCCGATTTACTCACCTGTTATCAGGAGAGAACCTAGGGCTGCATCTTTTAGCCCACCACTGACCGTGAAAAGTAATTCTAAGCGTACTTACCAGTAACTTGTATTTCCTTCCATAGAAATCATTGTGTGGTTTTCACCAGAAAAGTTTCTAAGTGTCCATTTTTGAAACGTACAAATATTCCTCTAAAATCAGCCGAACAATGAATTTCGAATTACTCACCTGTTATCAAGAGAGAACCCAGTGCTGCATCTTTTAGACCAGCACTGACCCTGAAAAGTAATTCTAAGAGTACTTACCAGTAACTTGTATTTCCTTCCATAGGAATAGATAGTGTGGTTTTCACCCCAAAAGTTTCTAAGTGTCCAATTTTGAAATGTACAAATATTCGTCTAAAATCAACCGAACTACGAATTCCGATTTACTCACCTGTTATCAAGAGAGAACCCAGGGCTGCATCTTTTAGCCCAGCACTGACAATGAAAAGTCATTCTAACCGTACTTACCAGTTACTTGTATTTACTTCCAAAGGAATCAAATGTGTGGTTTTCACCAGAAAAGTTTCTAAGTGTCCAATTTTGAAACTTACAAATATTCCTCTAAAATGAACCGAACTACGAATTCCGATTTACTCATCTGTTATCAGGAGAGAACCTAGGGCTGCATCTTTAAGCCCACCACTGACCGTGAAAAGTAATTCTAAGCGTACTTACCAGTAACTTGTATTTCCTTCCATAGAAATCATTGTGTGGTTTTCACCAGAAAAGTTTCTAAGTGTCCATTTTTGAAACGTACAAATATTCCTCTAAAATCAGCCGAACAACGAATTCCGATTTACTCACCTGTTATCAGGAGAGAAACCAGGGCTGCATCTTTTCGCCCAGCACTGACAATGAAAAGTCATTCTAACCGTACTTACCAGTTACTTGTATTTACTTCCAAAGGAATCAAATGTGTGGTTTTCACCAGAAAAGTTTCTAAGTGTCCAATTTTGAAACTTACAAATATTCCTCTAAAATCAGCCGAACTACAAATTCCGATTTACTCACCTGTTATCAGGAGAGAACCTAGGGCTGCATCTTTTAGCCCACCACTGACCGTGAAAAGTAATTCTAAGCGTACTTACCAGTAACTTGTATTTCCTTCCATAGAAATCATTGTGTGGTTTTCACCAGAAAAGTTTCTAAGTGTCCATTTTTGAAACGTACAAATATTCCTCTAAAATCAGCCGAACAATGAATTTCGAATTACTCACCTGTTATCAAGAGAGAACCCAGTGCTGCATCTTTTAGACCAGCACTGACCCTGAAAAGTAATTCTAAGAGTACTTACCAGTAACTTGTATTTCCTTCCATAGGAATAGATAGTGTGGTTTTCACCCCAAAAGTTTCTAAGTGTCCAATTTTGAAATGTACAAATATTCGTCTAAAATCAACCGAACTACGAATTCCGATTTACTCACCTGTTATCAAGAGAGAACCCAGGGCTGCATCTTTTAGCCCAGCACTGACAATGAAAAGTCATTCTAACCGTACTTACCAGTTACTTGTATTTACTTCCAAAGGAATCAAATGTGTGGTTTTCACCAGAAAAGTTTCTAAGTGTCCTATTTTGAAATGTACAAATATTCGTCTAAAATCAACCGAACTACGAATTCCGATTTACTCACCTGTTATCAGGAGAGAACCCAGGGCTGCATCTTTCAGTCCAGCACTGACCCTGAAAAGTAATTCTAAGAGTACTTACCAGTAACTTGTATTTCCTTCCATAGGAATAGATAGTGTGGTTTTCACCAGAAAAGTTTGTAAATGTCCAATTTTGAAACGTACAAATATTCCTCTAAAATCAACCGAACTACGAATTCCGATTTACTCATCTGTTATCAGGAGAGAAACCAGGGCATCTTTTAGCCCAGCACTGACCCTGAAAAGTAATTCAAAGCGTACTTACCAGTAACTTGTATTTCCTTTCACAGTAATCCATTGTGTGGTTTTCACCAGAAAAGTTTCTAAGTGTCCATTTTTGAAACGTACAAATATTCCTCTAAAATCAGCCGAACAACGAATTCCGATTTACTCACCTGTTATCAGGAGAGAAACCAGGGCTGCATCTTTTCGCCCAGCACTGACCCTGAAAAGTAATTCAAAGCGTACTTACCAGTAACTTGTATTTCCTTCCATAGGAATAGATAGTGTGGTTTTCACCAGAAAAGTTTGTAAATGTCCAATTTTGAAACGTACAAATATTCCTCTAAAATCAACCGAACTACGAATTCCGATTTACTCATCTGTTATCAGGAGAGAAACCAGGCATCTTTTAGCCCAGCACTGACCCTGAAAAGTAATTCAAAGCATACTTACCAGTAACTTGTATTTCCTACCATAGGAATCCATTGTGTGGTTTTCACCAGAAAAGTTTCTAAGTGTCCATTTTTGAAACGTACAAATATTCCTCTAAAATCAGCCGAACAACGAATTCCAATTTACTCACCTGTTATCAGGAGAGAACCCAGGGCTGCATCTTTTAGCCCAGCACTGACCCTGAAAAGTCATTCTAACCGTACTTACCAGTTACTTGTATTTACTTCCAAAGGAATCAAATGTGTGGTTTTCACCAGAAAAGTTTCTAAGTTTCCAATTTTTAAATGTACAAATATTCCTCTAAAATAAGCCGAACTACGAATTCCGATTTACTCACCTGTTATCAGGAGAGAACGCAGGACTGCATCTTTTAGCCCAGCACTGGCCCAAAAATGTAATTCTAAGCGTACTTACCAGTAACTTGTATTTCCTTCCATAGGAATCCATTGTGTGGTTTTCAGCAGAAAAGTTTCTAAGTGTCCATTTTTGAAACGTACAAATATTCCTCTAAAATCAGCCGAACAATGAATTTCGAATTACTCACCTGTTATCAAGAGAGAACCCGGTGCTGATTCTTTTAGCCCAGCACTGACCCTGAAAAGTAATTCAAAGCGTACTTACCAGTAACTTGTATTTCCTTCCATAGAAATCCATTGTGTGGTTTTCACCAGAAAAGTTTCTAAGTGTCCAATTTTGAAAAGTACAAATATTCCTCTAAAATCAGTTGAACTACGAATTCCGATTTACTCACCTGTTATCAGGAGAGAACCCAGGGCTGCATCTTTCAGTCCAGCACTGACCCTGAAAAGTAATTCTAAGAGTACTTACCAGTAACTTGTATTTCCTTCCATAGGAATAGATAGTGTGGTTTTCACCAGAAAAGTTTGTAAATGTCCAATTTTGAAACGTACAAATATTCCTCTAAAATCAACCGAACTACGAATTCCGATTTACTCATCTGTTATCAGGAGAGAAACCAGGGCATCTTTTAGCCCAGCACTGACCCTGAAAAGTAATTCAAAGCGTACTTACCAGCAACTTGTATTTCCTTTCACAGTAATCCATTGTGTGGTTTTCACCAGAAAAGTTTCTAAGTGTCCATTTTTGAAACGTACAAATATTCCTCTAAAATCAGCCGAACAACGAATTCCGATTTACTCACCTGTTATCAGGAGAGAAACCAGGGCTGCATCTTTTCGCCCAGCACTGACCCTGAAAAGTAATTCAAAGCGTACTTACCAGTAACTTGTATTTCCTTCCATAGGAATAGATAGTGTGGTTTTCACCAGAAAAGTTTGTAAATGTCCAATTTTGAAAGGTAAAAATATTCCTCTAAAATCAACCGAACTACGAATTCCGATTTACTCATCTGTTATCAGGAGAGAAACCAGGCATCTTTTAGCCCAGCACTGACCCTGAAAAGTAATTCAAAGCATACTTACCAGTAACTTGTATTTCCTACCATAGGAATCCATTGTGTGGTTTTCACCAGAAAAGTTTCTAAGTGTCCATTTTTGAAACGTACAAATATTCCTCTAAAATCAGCTGAACAACGAATTCCAATTTACTCACCTGTTATCAGGAGAGAACCCAGGGCTGCATCTTTTAGCCCAGCACTGACCCTGAAAAGTAATTCTAAGAGTACTTACCAGTAACTTGTATTTCCTTCCATAGGAATAGATAGTGTGGTTTTCACCCAAAAAGTTTCTAAGTGTCCAATTTTGAAACGTACAAATATTCCTCTAAAATCAGTTGAACTACGAATTCCGATTTACTCATCTGTTATCAGGAGAGAATCCAGGGCTGCATCTTTTAGCCCAGCACTGACCCTGAAAAGTCATTCTAACCGTACTTATCAGTTACTTGTATTTACTTCCAAAGGAATCAAATGTGTGGTTTTCACCAGAAAAGTTTCTAAGTTTCCAATTTTGAAATGTACAAATATTCCTCTAAAATAAGCCGAACTACGAATTCCGATTTACTCACCTGTTATCAGGAGAGAAACCAGGGCTGCATCTTTTCGCCCAGCACTGACCCTGAAAAGTAATTCAAAGCGTACTTACCAGTAACTTGTATTTCCTTCCATAGGAATAGATAGTGTGGTTTTCACCAGAAAAGTTTGTAAATGTCCAATTTTGAAAGGTACAAATATTCCTCTAAAATCAACCGAACTACGAATTCCGATTTACTCATCTGTTATCAGGAGAGAAACCAGGCATCTTTTAGCCCAGCACTGACACTGAAAAGTAATTCAAAGCATACTTACCAGTAACTTGTATTTCCTACCATAGGAATCCATTGTGTGGTTTTCACCAGAAAAGTTTCTAAGTGTCCATTTTTGAAACGTACAAATATTCCTCTAAAATCAGCTGAACAACGAATTCCAATTTACTCACCTGTTATCAGGAGAGAACCCAGGGCTGCATCTTTTAGCCCAGCACTGACCCTGAAAAGTAATTCTAAGAGTACTTACCAGTAACTTGTATTTCCTTCCATAGGAATAGATAGTGTGGTTTTCACCCAAAAAGTTTCTAAGTGTCCAATTTTGAAACGTACAAATATTCCTCTAAAATCAGTTGAACTACGAATTCCGATTTACTCATCTGTTATCAGGAGAGAATCCAGGGCTGCATCTTTTAGCCCAGCACTGACCCTGAAAAGTCATTCTAACCGTACTTATCAGTTACTTGTATTTACTTCCAAAGGAATCAAATGTGTGGTTTTCACCAGAAAAGTTTCTAAGTTTCCAATTTTGAAATGTACAAATATTCCTCTAAAATAAGCCGAACTACGAATTCCGATTTACTCACCTGTTATCAGGAGAGAACCCAGGGCTGCATCTTTTAGCCCAGCACTGACCCTGAAAAATAATTCTAAGCGTACTTACCAGTAACTTGTATTTTCTTACATAGGAATCTATTGTGTGGTTATCACCAGAAAAGTTTCTAAGTGTCCATTTTTGAAACGTACAAATATTCCTCTAAAATCAGCCGAACAACGAATTCCGATTTACTCACCTGTTATCAGGAGAGAACCCAGGGCTGCATCTTTTAGCCCAGCACTGACCCTGAAAAGTAATTCTAAGAGTACTTACCAGTAACTTGTATTTCCTTCCATAGGAATAGATAGTGTGGTTTTCACCCAAAAAGTTTCTAAGTGTCCAATTTTGAAACGTACAAATATTCCTCTAAAATCAGTTGAACTACGAATTCCGATTTACTCATCTGTTATCAGGAGAGAACCCAGGGCTGCATCTTTTAGCCCAGCACTGACAATGAAAAGTCATTCTAACCGTACTTACCAGTTACTTGTATTTACTTCCAAAGGAATCAAATGTGTGGTTTTCACCAGAAAAGTTTCTAAGTGTCCAATTTTGAAACTTACAAATATTCCTCTAAAATCAGCCGAACTACAAATTCCGATTTACTCACCTGTTATCAGGAGAGAACCTAGGGCTGCATCTTTTAGCCCACCACTGACCGTGAAAAGTAATTCTAAAAGCGTACTTACCAGTAACTTGTATTTCCTTCCATAGAAATCATTGTGTGGTTTTCACCAGAAAAGTTTCTAAGTGTCCATTTTTGAAACGTACAAATATTCCTCTAAAATCAGCCGAACAATGAATTTCGAATTACTCACCTGTTATCAAGAGAGAACCCAGTGCTGCATCTTTTAGACCAGCACTGACTCTGAAATGTAATTCTAAGCATACTTAACAGTAACTTGTATTTCCTTCCATAGGAATCCATTGTGGGGTTTTCACCAGAAAAGTTTCTAAGTGTCCAATTTTGAAACGTACAAATATTCCTCTAAAATCAGCCGAACTACAAATTCCGATTTACTCACCTGTTATCAGGAGAGAACCTAGGGCTGCATCTTTTAGCCCAGCACTGACCCTGAAAAGTAATTCTAAGCGTACTTACCAGTAACTTGTATTTCCTTCCATAGGAATCATTGTGTGGTTTTCACCAGAAAAGTTTCTAAGTGTCCATTTTTGAAATGTACAAATATTCCTCTAAAATCAGCCGAACAACGAATTCCGATTTACTCACCTGTTATCAGGAGAGAACCCAGGGCTGAATCTTTTAGCCCAGCACTGACCCTGAAAAGTAATTCTAAGAGTACTTACCAGTAACTTGTATTTCCTTCCACAGGAATAGATAGTGTGGTTTTCACCAGAAAAGTTTGTAAGTGTCCAATTTTGAAACGTACAAATATTCATCTAAAATCAACCGAACTACGAATTCCGATTTACTCATCTGTTATCAGGAGAGAAACCAGGGCTGCATCTTTTAGCCCAGCACTGACCCTGAAAAGTAATTCTAAGAGTACTTACCAGTAACTTGTATTTCCTTCCATAGGAATAGATAGTGTGGTTTTCACTCAAAAAGTTTCTAAGTGTCCAATTTTGAAACGTACAAATATTCGTCTAAAATCAACCGAACTACGAATTCCGATTTACTCACCTGTTATCAAGAGAGAACCCAGGGCTGCATCTTTTAGCCCAGCACTGACCCTGAAAAGTAATTCTAAGCGTACTTACCAGTAACTTGTATTTCCTTCCATAGGAATCCATTGTGTGGTTTGCACCAGAAAAGTTTCTAAGTGTCCAATTTTGAAACGTACAAATATTCCTCTAAAATCAGTTGAAGTACGAATTCCGATTTACTCATCTGTTATCAGGAGAGAATCCAGGGCTGCATCTTTTAGCCCAGCACTGACCCTGAAAAGTCATTCTAACCGTACTTATCAGTTACTTGTATTTACTTCCAAAGGAATCAAATGTGTGGTTTTCACCAGAAAAGTTTCTAAGTTTCCAATTTTGAAATGTACAAATATTCCTCTAAAATAAGCCGAACTACGAATTCCGATTTACTCACCTGTTATCAGGAGAGAAACCAGGGCTGCATCTTTTCGCCCAGCACTGACCCTGAAAAGTAATTCAAAGCGTACTTACCAGTAACTTGTATTTCCTTCCATAGGAATAGATAGTGTGGTTTTCACCAGAAAAGTTTGTAAATGTCCAATTTTGAAAGGTACAAATATTCCTCTAAAATCAACCGAACTACGAATTCCGATTTACTCATCTGTTATCAGGAGAGAAACCAGGCATCTTTTAGCCCAGCACTGACACTGAAAAGTAATTCAAAGCATACTTACCAGTAACTTGTATTTCCTACCATAGGAATCCATTGTGTGGTTTTCACCAGAAAAGTTTCTAAGTGTCCATTTTTGAAACGTACAAATATTCCTCTAAAATCAGCTGAACAACGAATTCCAATTTACTCACCTGTTATCAGGAGAGAACCCAGGGCTGCATCTTTTAGCCCAGCACTGACCCTGAAAAGTAATTCTAAGAGTACTTACCAGTAACTTGTATTTCCTTCCATAGGAATAGATAGTGTGGTTTTCACCCAAAAAGATTCTAAGTGTCCAATTTTGAAACGTACAAATATTCCTCTAAAATCAGTTGAACTACGAATTCCGATTTACTCATCTGTTATCAGGAGAGAATCCAGGGCTGCATCTTTTAGCCCAGCACTGACCCTGAAAAGTCATTCTAACCGTACTTATCAGTTACTTGTATTTACTTCCAAAGGAATCAAATGTGTGGTTTTCACCAGAAAAGTTTCTAAGTTTCCAATTTTGAAATGTACAAATATTCCTCTAAAATAAGCCGAACTACGAATTCCGATTTACTCACCTGTTATCAGGAGAGAACCCAGGGCTGCATCTTTTAGCCCAGCACTGACCCTGAAAAGTAATTCTAAGAGTACTTACCAGTAACTTGTATTTCCTTCCATAGGAATAGATAGTGTGGTTTTCACCCAAAAAGTTTCTAAGTGTCCAATTTTGAAACGTACAAATATTCCTCTAAAATCAGTTGAACTACGAATTCCGATTTACTCATCTGTTATCAGGAGAGAACCCAGGGCTGCATCTTTTAGCCCAGCACTGACAATGAAAAGTCATTCTAACCGTACTTACCAGTTACTTGTATTTACTTCCAAAGGAATCAAATGTGTGGTTTTCACCAGAAAAGTTTCTAAGTGTCCAATTTTGAAACTTACAAATATTCCTCTAAAATCAGCCGAACTACAAATTCCGATTTACTCACCTGTTATCAGGAGAGAACCTAGGGCTGCATCTTTTAGCCCACCACTGACCGTGAAAAGTAATTCTAAAAGCGTACTTACCAGTAACTTGTATTTCCTTCCATAGAAATCATTGTGTGGTTTTCACCAGAAAAGTTTCTAAGTGTCCATTTTTGAAACGTACAAATATTCCTCTAAAATCAGCCGAACAATGAATTTCGAATTACTCACCTGTTATCAAGAGAGAACCCAGTGCTGCATCTTTTAGACCAGCACTGACTCTGAAATGTAATTCTAAGCATACTTAACAGTAACTTGTATTTCCTTCCATAGGAATCCATTGTGGGGTTTTCACCAGAAAAGTTTCTAAGTGTCCAATTTTGAAACGTACAAATATTCCTCTAAAATCAGCCGAACTACAAATTCCGATTTACTCACCTGTTATCAGGAGAGAACCTAGGGCTGCATCTTTTAGCCCAGCACTGACCCTGAAAAGTAATTCTAAGCGTACTTACCAGTAACTTGTATTTCCTTCCATAGGAATCATTGTGTGGTTTTCACCAGAAAAGTTTCTAAGTGTCCATTTTTGAAATGTACAAATATTCCTCTAAAATCAGCCGAACAACGAATTCCGATTTACTCACCTGTTATCAGGAGAGAACCCAGGGCTGAATCTTTTAGCCCAGCACTGACCCTGAAAAGTAATTCTAAGAGTACTTACCAGTAACTTGTATTTCCTTCCACAGGAATAGATAGTGTGGTTTTCACCAGAAAAGTTTGTAAGTGTCCAATTTTGAAACGTACAAATATTCATCTAAAATCAACCGAACTACGAATTCCGATTTACTCATCTGTTATCAGGAGAGAAACCAGGGCTGCATCTTTTAGCCCAGCACTGACCCTGAAAAGTAATTCTAAGAGTACTTACCAGTAACTTGTATTTCCTTCCATAGGAATAGATAGTGTGGTTTTCACTCAAAAAGTTTCTAAGTGTCCAATTTTGAAACGTACAAATATTCGTCTAAAATCAACCGAACTACGAATTCCGATTTACTCACCTGTTATCAAGAGAGAACCCAGGGCTGCATCTTTTAGCCCAGCACTGACCCTGAAAAGTAATTCTAAGCGTACTTACCAGTAACTTGTATTTCCTTCCATAGGAATCCATTGTGTGGTTTGCACCAGAAAAGTTTCTAAGTGTCCAATTTTGAAACGTACAAATATTCCTCTAAAATCAGTTGAAGTACGAATTCCGATTTACTCATCTGTTATCAGGAGAGAACCCAGGGCTGCATCTTTTAGCCCAGCACTGACCCTGAAAAGTCATTCTAACCGTACTTATCAGTTACTTGTATTTACTTCCAAAGGAATCAAATGTGTGGTTTTCACCAGAAAAGTTTCTAAGTGTCCAATTTTGAAACTTACAAATATTCCTCTAAAATGAACCGAACTACGAATTCCGATTTACTCATCTGTTATCAGGAGAGAACCTAGGGCTGCATCTTTAAGCCCACCACTGACCGTGAAAAGTAATTCTAAGCGTACTTACCAGTAACTTGTATTTCCTTCCATAGAAATCATTGTGTGGTTTTCACCAGAAAAGTTTCTAAGTGTCCATTTTTGAAACGTACAAATATTCCTCTAAAATCAGCCGAACAACGAATTCCGATTTACTCACCTGTTATCAGGAGAGAAACCAGGGCTGCATCTTTTCGCCCAGCACTGACAATGAAAAGTCATTCTAACCGTACTTACCAGTTACTTGTATTTACTTCCAAAGGAATCAAATGTGTGGTTTTCACCAGAAAAGTTTCTAAGTGTCCAATTTTGAAACTTACAAATATTCCTCTAAAATCAGCCGAACTACAAATTCCGATTTACTCACCTGTTATCAGGAGAGAACCTAGGGCTGCATCTTTTAGCCCACCACTGACCGTGAAAAGTAATTCTAAGCGTACTTACCAGTAACTTGTATTTCCTTCCATAGAAATCATTGTGTGGTTTTCACCAGAAAAGTTTCTAAGTGTCCATTTTTGAAACGTACAAATATTCCTCTAAAATCAGCCGAACAATGAATTTCGAATTACTCACCTGTTATCAAGAGAGAACCCAGTGCTGCATCTTTTAGACCAGCACTGACCCTGAAAAGTAATTCTAAGAGTACTTACCAGTAACTTGTATTTCCTTCCATAGGAATAGATAGTGTGGTTTTCACCCCAAAAGTTTCTAAGTGTCCAATTTTGAAATGTACAAATATTCGTCTAAAATCAACCGAACTACGAATTCCGATTTACTCACCTGTTATCAAGAGAGAACCCAGGGCTGCATCTTTTAGCCCAGCACTGACAATGAAAAGTCATTCTAACCGTACTTACCAGTTACTTGTATTTACTTCCAAAGGAATCAAATGTGTGGTTTTCACCAGAAAAGTTTCTAAGTGTCCAATTTTGAAATGTACAAATATTCGTCTAAAATCAACCGAACTACGAATTCCGATTTACTCACCTGTTATCAGGAGAGAACCCAGGGCTGCATCTTTCAGTCCAGCACTGACCCTGAAAAGTAATTCTAAGAGTACTTACCAGTAACTTGTATTTCCTTCCATAGGAATAGATAGTGTGGTTTTCACCAGAAAAGTTTGTAAATGTCCAATTTTGAAACGTACAAATATTCCTCTAAAATCAACCGAACTACGAATTCCGATTTACTCATCTGTTATCAGGAGAGAAACCAGGGCATCTTTTAGCCCAGCACTGACCCTGAAAAGTAATTCAAAGCGTACTTACCAGTAACTTGTATTTCCTTTCACAGTAATCCATTGTGTGGTTTTCACCAGAAAAGTTTCTAAGTGTCCATTTTTGAAACGTACAAATATTCCTCTAAAATCAGCCGAACAACGAATTCCGATTTACTCACCTGTTATCAGGAGAGAAACCAGGGCTGCATCTTTTCGCCCAGCACTGACCCTGAAAAGTAATTCAAAGCGTACTTACCAGTAACTTGTATTTCCTTACATAGGAATAGATAGTGTGGTTTTCACCAAAAAAGTTTGTAAATGTCCAATTTTGAAACGTACAAATATTCCTCTAAAATCAACCGAACTACGAATTCCGATTTACTCATCTGTTATCAGGAGAGAAACCAGGCATCTTTTAGCCCAGCACTGACCCTGAAAAGTAATTCAAAGCATACTTACCAGTAACTTGTATTTCCTACCATAGGAATCCATTGTGTGGTTTTCACCAGAAAAGTTTCTAAGTGTCCATTTTTGAAACGTACAAATATTCCTCTAAAATCAGCCGAACAACGAATTCCAATTTACTCACCTGTTATCAGGAGAGAACCCAGGGCTGCATCTTTTAGCCCAGCACTGACCCTGAAAAGTCATTCTAACCGTACTTACCAGTTACTTGTATTTACTTCCAAAGGAATCAAATGTGTGGTTTTCACCAGAAAAGTTTCTAAGTTTCCAATTTTTAAATGTACAAATATTCCTCTAAAATAAGCCGAACTACGAATTCCGATTTACTCACCTGTTATCAGGAGAGAACGCAGGACTGCATCTTTTAGCCCAGCACTGGCCCAAAAATGTAATTCTAAGCGTACTTACCAGTAACTTGTATTTCCTTCCATAGGAATCCATTGTGTGGTTTTCAGCAGAAAAGTTTCTAAGTGTCCATTTTTGAAACGTACAAATATTCCTCTAAAATCAGCCGAACAATGAATTTCGAATTACTCACCTGTTATCAAGAGAGAACCCGGTGCTGATTCTTTTAGCCCAGCACTGACCCTGAAAAGTAATTCAAAGCGTACTTACCAGTAACTTGTATTTCCTTCCATAGAAATCCATTGTGTGGTTTTCACCAGAAAAGTTTCTAAGTGTCCAATTTTGAAAAGTACAAATATTCGTCTAAAATCAACCGAACTACGAATTCCGATTTACTCACCTGTTATCAGGAGAGAACCCAGGGCTGCATCTTTCAGTCCAGCACTGACCCTGAAAAGTAATTCTAAGAGTACTTACCAGTAACTTGTATTTCCTTCCATAGGAATAGATAGTGTGGTTTTCACCAGAAAAGTTTGTAAATGTCCAATTTTGAAACGTACAAATATTCCTCTAAAATCAACCGAACTACGAATTCCGATTTACTCATCTGTTATCAGGAGAGAAACCAGGGCATCTTTTAGCCCAGCACTGACCCTGAAAAGTAATTCAAAGCGTACTTACCAGTAACTTGTATTTCCTTTCACAGTAATCCATTGTGTGGTTTTCACCAGAAAAGTTTCTAAGTGTCCATTTTTGAAACGTACAAATATTCCTCTAAAATCAGCCGAACAACGAATTCCGATTTACTCACCTGTTATCAGGAGAGAAACCAGGGCTGCATCTTTTCGCCCAGCACTGACCCTGAAAAGTAATTCAAAGCGTACTTACCAGTAACTTGTATTTCCTTCCATAGGAATAGATAGTGTGGTTTTCACCAGAAAAGTTTGTAAATGTCCAATTTTGAAACGTACAAATATTCCTCTAAAATCAACCGAACTACGAATTCCGATTTACTCATCTGTTATCAGGAGAGAAACCAGGCATCTTTTAGCCCAGCACTGACCCTGAAAAGTAATTCAAAGCATACTTACCAGTAACTTGTATTTCCTACCATAGGAATCCATTGTGTGGTTTTCACCAGAAAAGTTTCTAAGTGTCCATTTTTGAAACGTACAAATATTCCTCTAAAATCAGCCGAACAACGAATTCCAATTTACTCACCTGTTATCAGGAGAGAACCCAGGGCTGCATCTTTTAGCCCAGCACTGACCCTGAAAAGTCATTCTAACCGTACTTACCAGTTACTTGTATTTACTTCCAAAGGAATCAAATGTGTGGTTTTCACCAGAAAAGTTTCTAAGTTTCCAATTTTTAAATGTACAAATATTCCTCTAAAATAAGCCGAACTACGAATTCCGATTTACTCACCTGTTATCAGGAGAGAACGCAGGACTGCATCTTTTAGCCCAGCACTGGCCCAAAAATGTAATTCTAAGCGTACTTACCAGTAACTTGTATTTCCTTCCATAGGAATCCATTGTGTGGTTTTCAGCAGAAAAGTTTCTAAGTGTCCATTTTTGAAACGTACAAATATTCCTCTAAAATCAGCCGAACAATGAATTTCGAATTACTCACCTGTTATCAAGAGAGAACCCGGTGCTGATTCTTTTAGCCCAGCACTGACCCTGAAAAGTAATTCAAAGTGTACTTACCAGTAACTTGTATTTCCTTCCATAGAAATCCATTGTGTGGTTTTCACCAGAAAAGTTTCTAAGTGTCCAATTTTGAAAAGTACAAATATTCCTCTAAAATCAGTTGAACTACGAATTCCGATTTACTCACCTGTTATCAGGAGAGAACCCAGGGCTGCATCTTTCAGTCCAGCACTGACCCTGAAAAGTAATTCTAAGAGTACTTACCAGTAACTTGTATTTCCTTCCATAGGAATAGATAGTGTGGTTTTCACCAGAAAAGTTTGTAAATGTCCAATTTTGAAACGTACAAATATTCCTCTAAAATCAACCGAACTACGAATTCCGATTTACTCATCTGTTATCAGGAGAGAAACCAGGGCATCTTTTAGCCCAGCACTGACCCTGAAAAGTAATTCAAAGCGTACTTACCAGCAACTTGTATTTCCTTTCACAGTAATCCATTGTGTGGTTTTCACCAGAAAAGTTTCTAAGTGTCCATTTTTGAAACGTACAAATATTCCTCTAAAATCAGCCGAACAACGAATTCCGATTTACTCACCTGTTATCAGGAGAGAAACCAGGGCTGCATCTTTTCGCCCAGCACTGACCCTGAAAAGTAATTCAAAGCGTACTTACCAGTAACTTGTATTTCCTTCCATAGGAATAGATAGTGTGGTTTTCACCAGAAAAGTTTGTAAATGTCCAATTTTGAAAGGTAAAAATATTCCTCTAAAATCAACCGAACTACGAATTCCGATTTACTCATCTGTTATCAGGAGAGAAACCAGGCATCTTTTAGCCCAGCACTGACCCTGAAAAGTAATTCAAAGCATACTTACCAGTAACTTGTATTTCCTACCATAGGAATCCATTGTGTGGTTTTCACCAGAAAAGTTTCTAAGTGTCCATTTTTGAAACGTACAAATATTCCTCTAAAATCAGCTGAACAACGAATTCCAATTTACTCACCTGTTATCAGGAGAGAACCCAGGGCTGCATCTTTTAGCCCAGCACTGACCCTGAAAAGTAATTCTAAGAGTACTTACCAGTAACTTGTATTTCCTTCCATAGGAATAGATAGTGTGGTTTTCACCCAAAAAGTTTCTAAGTGTCCAATTTTGAAACGTACAAATATTCCTCTAAAATCAGTTGAACTACGAATTCCGATTTACTCATCTGTTATCAGGAGAGAATCCAGGGCTGCATCTTTTAGCCCAGCACTGACCCTGAAAAGTCATTCTAACCGTACTTATCAGTTACTTGTATTTACTTCCAAAGGAATCAAATGTGTGGTTTTCACCAGAAAAGTTTCTAAGTTTCCAATTTTGAAATGTACAAATATTCCTCTAAAATAAGCCGAACTACGAATTCCGATTTACTCACCTGTTATCAGGAGAGAAACCAGGGCTGCATCTTTTCGCCCAGCACTGACCCTGAAAAGTAATTCAAAGCGTACTTACCAGTAACTTGTATTTCCTTCCATAGGAATAGATAGTGTGGTTTTCACCAGAAAAGTTTGTAAATGTCCAATTTTGAAAGGTACAAATATTCCTCTAAAATCAACCGAACTACGAATTCCGATTTACTCATCTGTTATCAGGAGAGAAACCAGGCATCTTTTAGCCCAGCACTGACACTGAAAAGTAATTCAAAGCATACTTACCAGTAACTTGTATTTCCTACCATAGGAATCCATTGTGTGGTTTTCACCAGAAAAGTTTCTAAGTGTCCATTTTTGAAACGTACAAATATTCCTCTAAAATCAGCTGAACAACGAATTCCAATTTACTCACCTGTTATCAGGAGAGAACCCAGGGCTGCATCTTTTAGCCCAGCACTGACCCTGAAAAGTAATTCTAAGAGTACTTACCAGTAACTTGTATTTCCTTCCATAGGAATAGATAGTGTGGTTTTCACCCAAAAAGTTTCTAAGTGTCCAATTTTGAAACGTACAAATATTCCTCTAAAATCAGTTGAACTACGAATTCCGATTTACTCATCTGTTATCAGGAGAGAATCCAGGGCTGCATCTTTTAGCCCAGCACTGACCCTGAAAAGTCATTCTAACCGTACTTATCAGTTACTTGTATTTACTTCCAAAGGAATCAAATGTGTGGTTTTCACCAGAAAAGTTTCTAAGTTTCCAATTTTGAAATGTACAAATATTCCTCTAAAATAAGCCGAACTACGAATTCCGATTTACTCACCTGTTATCAGGAGAGAACCCAGGGCTGCATCTTTTAGCCCAGCACTGACCCTGAAAAATAATTCTAAGCGTACTTACCAGTAACTTGTATTTTCTTACATAGGAATCTATTGTGTGGTTATCACCAGAAAAGTTTCTAAGTGTCCATTTTTGAAACGTACAAATATTCCTCTAAAATCAGCCGAACAACGAATTCCGATTTACTCACCTGTTATCAGGAGAGAACCCAGGGCTGCATCTTTTAGCCCAGCACTGACCCTGAAAAGTAATTCTAAGAGTACTTACCAGTAACTTGTATTTCCTTCCATAGGAATAGATAGTGTGGTTTTCACCCAAAAAGTTTCTAAGTGTCCAATTTTGAAACGTACAAATATTCCTCTAAAATCAGTTGAACTACGAATTCCGATTTACTCATCTGTTATCAGGAGAGAACCCAGGGCTGCATCTTTTAGCCCAGCACTGACAATGAAAAGTCATTCTAACCGTACTTACCAGTTACTTGTATTTACTTCCAAAGGAATCAAATGTGTGGTTTTCACCAGAAAAGTTTCTAAGTGTCCAATTTTGAAACTTACAAATATTCCTCTAAAATCAGCCGAACTACAAATTCCGATTTACTCACCTGTTATCAGGAGAGAACCTAGGGCTGCATCTTTTAGCCCACCACTGACCGTGAAAAGTAATTCTAAAAGCGTACTTACCAGTAACTTGTATTTCCTTCCATAGAAATCATTGTGTGGTTTTCACCAGAAAAGTTTCTAAGTGTCCATTTTTGAAACGTACAAATATTCCTCTAAAATCAGCCGAACAATGAATTTCGAATTACTCACCTGTTATCAAGAGAGAACCCAGTGCTGCATCTTTTAGACCAGCACTGACTCTGAAATGTAATTCTAAGCATACTTAACAGTAACTTGTATTTCCTTCCATAGGAATCCATTGTGGGGTTTTCACCAGAAAAGTTTCTAAGTGTCCAATTTTGAAACGTACAAATATTCCTCTAAAATCAGCCGAACTACAAATTCCGATTTACTCACCTGTTATCAGGAGAGAACCTAGGGCTGCATCTTTTAGCCCAGCACTGACCCTGAAAAGTAATTCTAAGCGTACTTACCAGTAACTTGTATTTCCTTCCATAGGAATCATTGTGTGGTTTTCACCAGAAAAGTTTCTAAGTGTCCATTTTTGAAATGTACAAATATTCCTCTAAAATCAGCCGAACAACGAATTCCGATTTACTCACCTGTTATCAGGAGAGAACCCAGGGCTGAATCTTTTAGCCCAGCACTGACCCTGAAAAGTAATTCTAAGAGTACTTACCAGTAACTTGTATTTCCTTCCACAGGAATAGATAGTGTGGTTTTCACCAGAAAAGTTTGTAAGTGTCCAATTTTGAAACGTACAAATATTCATCTAAAATCAACCGAACTACGAATTCCGATTTACTCATCTGTTATCAGGAGAGAAACCAGGGCTGCATCTTTTAGCCCAGCACTGACCCTGAAAAGTAATTCTAAGAGTACTTACCAGTAACTTGTATTTCCTTCCATAGGAATAGATAGTGTGGTTTTCACTCAAAAAGTTTCTAAGTGTCCAATTTTGAAACGTACAAATATTCGTCTAAAATCAACCGAACTACGAATTCCGATTTACTCACCTGTTATCAAGAGAGAACCCAGGGCTGCATCTTTTAGCCCAGCACTGACCCTGAAAAGTAATTCTAAGCGTACTTACCAGTAACTTGTATTTCCTTCCATAGGAATCCATTGTGTGGTTTGCACCAGAAAAGTTTCTAAGTGTCCAATTTTGAAACGTACAAATATTCCTCTAAAATCAGTTGAAGTACGAATTCCGATTTACTCATCTGTTATCAGGAGAGAATCCAGGGCTGCATCTTTTAGCCCAGCACTGACCCTGAAAAGTCATTCTAACCGTACTTATCAGTTACTTGTATTTACTTCCAAAGGAATCAAATGTGTGGTTTTCACCAGAAAAGTTTCTAAGTTTCCAATTTTGAAATGTACAAATATTCCTCTAAAATAAGCCGAACTACGAATTCCGATTTACTCACCTGTTATCAGGAGAGAAACCAGGGCTGCATCTTTTCGCCCAGCACTGACCCTGAAAAGTAATTCAAAGCGTACTTACCAGTAACTTGTATTTCCTTCCATAGGAATAGATAGTGTGGTTTTCACCAGAAAAGTTTGTAAATGTCCAATTTTGAAAGGTACAAATATTCCTCTAAAATCAACCGAACTACGAATTCCGATTTACTCATCTGTTATCAGGAGAGAAACCAGGCATCTTTTAGCCCAGCACTGACACTGAAAAGTAATTCAAAGCATACTTACCAGTAACTTGTATTTCCTACCATAGGAATCCATTGTGTGGTTTTCACCAGAAAAGTTTCTAAGTGTCCATTTTTGAAACGTACAAATATTCCTCTAAAATCAGCTGAACAACGAATTCCAATTTACTCACCTGTTATCAGGAGAGAACCCAGGGCTGCATCTTTTAGCCCAGCACTGACCCTGAAAAGTAATTCTAAGAGTACTTACCAGTAACTTGTATTTCCTTCCATAGGAATAGATAGTGTGGTTTTCACCCAAAAAGATTCTAAGTGTCCAATTTTGAAACGTACAAATATTCCTCTAAAATCAGTTGAACTACGAATTCCGATTTACTCATCTGTTATCAGGAGAGAATCCAGGGCTGCATCTTTTAGCCCAGCACTGACCCTGAAAAGTCATTCTAACCGTACTTATCAGTTACTTGTATTTACTTCCAAAGGAATCAAATGTGTGGTTTTCACCAGAAAAGTTTCTAAGTTTCCAATTTTGAAATGTACAAATATTCCTCTAAAATAAGCCGAACTACGAATTCCGATTTACTCACCTGTTATCAGGAGAGAACCCAGGGCTGCATCTTTTAGCCCAGCACTGACCCTGAAAAGTAATTCTAAGAGTACTTACCAGTAACTTGTATTTCCTTCCATAGGAATAGATAGTGTGGTTTTCACCCAAAAAGTTTCTAAGTGTCCAATTTTGAAACGTACAAATATTCCTCTAAAATCAGTTGAACTACGAATTCCGATTTACTCATCTGTTATCAGGAGAGAACCCAGGGCTGCATCTTTTAGCCCAGCACTGACAATGAAAAGTCATTCTAACCGTACTTACCAGTTACTTGTATTTACTTCCAAAGGAATCAAATGTGTGGTTTTCACCAGAAAAGTTTCTAAGTGTCCAATTTTGAAACTTACAAATATTCCTCTAAAATCAGCCGAACTACAAATTCCGATTTACTCACCTGTTATCAGGAGAGAACCTAGGGCTGCATCTTTTAGCCCACCACTGACCGTGAAAAGTAATTCTAAAAGCGTACTTACCAGTAACTTGTATTTCCTTCCATAGAAATCATTGTGTGGTTTTCACCAGAAAAGTTTCTAAGTGTCCATTTTTGAAACGTACAAATATTCCTCTAAAATCAGCCGAACAATGAATTTCGAATTACTCACCTGTTATCAAGAGAGAACCCAGTGCTGCATCTTTTAGACCAGCACTGACTCTGAAATGTAATTCTAAGCATACTTAACAGTAACTTGTATTTCCTTCCATAGGAATCCATTGTGGGGTTTTCACCAGAAAAGTTTCTAAGTGTCCAATTTTGAAACGTACAAATATTCCTCTAAAATCAGCCGAACTACAAATTCCGATTTACTCACCTGTTATCAGGAGAGAACCTAGGGCTGCATCTTTTAGCCCAGCACTGACCCTGAAAAGTAATTCTAAGCGTACTTACCAGTAACTTGTATTTCCTTCCATAGGAATCATTGTGTGGTTTTCACCAGAAAAGTTTCTAAGTGTCCATTTTTGAAATGTACAAATATTCCTCTAAAATCAGCCGAACAACGAATTCCGATTTACTCACCTGTTATCAGGAGAGAACCCAGGGCTGAATCTTTTAGCCCAGCACTGACCCTGAAAAGTAATTCTAAGAGTACTTACCAGTAACTTGTATTTCCTTCCACAGGAATAGATAGTGTGGTTTTCACCAGAAAAGTTTGTAAGTGTCCAATTTTGAAACGTACAAATATTCATCTAAAATCAACCGAACTACGAATTCCGATTTACTCATCTGTTATCAGGAGAGAAACCAGGGCTGCATCTTTTAGCCCAGCACTGACCCTGAAAAGTAATTCTAAGAGTACTTACCAGTAACTTGTATTTCCTTCCATAGGAATAGATAGTGTGGTTTTCACTCAAAAAGTTTCTAAGTGTCCAATTTTGAAACGTACAAATATTCGTCTAAAATCAACCGAACTACGAATTCCGATTTACTCACCTGTTATCAAGAGAGAACCCAGGGCTGCATCTTTTAGCCCAGCACTGACCCTGAAAAGTAATTCTAAGCGTACTTACCAGTAACTTGTATTTCCTTCCATAGGAATCCATTGTGTGGTTTGCACCAGAAAAGTTTCTAAGTGTCCAATTTTGAAACGTACAAATATTCCTCTAAAATCAGTTGAAGTACGAATTCCGATTTACTCATCTGTTATCAGGAGAGAACCCAGGGCTGCATCTTTTAGCCCAGCACTGACCCTGAAAAGTCATTCTAACCGTACTTATCAGTTACTTGTATTTACTTCCAAAGGAATCAAATGTGTGGTTTTCACCAGAAAAGTTTCTAAGTTTCCAATTTTGAAATGTACAAATATTCCTCTAGAATAAGCCGAACTACGAATTCCGATTTACTCACCTGTTATCAGGAGAGAACCCAGGGCTGCATCTTTTAGCCCAGCACTGACCCTGAAAAGTAATTCTAAGCGTACTTACCAGTAACTTGTATTTTCTTCCATAGGAATCTATTGTGTGGTTATCACCAGAAAAGTTTCTAAGTGTCCATTTTTGAAACGTACAAATATTCCTCTAAAATCAGCCGAACAACGAATTCCGATTTACTCACCTGTTATCAGGAGAGAACCCAGGGCTGCATCTTTTAGCCCAGCACTGACCCTGAAAATTAATTCTAAGCGTACTTACCAGTAACTTGTATTTCCTTCCATAGGAATATATAGTGTGGTTTTCACCAAAAAAGTTTTTAAGTGTCCAATTTTGAAACGTTCAAATATTCCTCTAAAATCAGTTGAACTACGAATTCCGATTTACTCATCTGTTATCAGGAGAGAACCCAGGGCTGCATCTTTTAGCCCAGCACTGACCCTGAAAAGTCATTCTAACCGTACTTACCAGTTACTTGTATTTACTTCCAAAGGAATCAAATGTGTGGTTTTCACCAGAAAAGTTTCTAAGTTTCCAATTTTGAAATGTACAAATATTCCTCTAAAATAAGCCGAACTACGAATTCCGATTTACTCACCTGTTATCAGGAGAGAACGCAGGACTGCATCTTTTAGCCCAGCACTGGCCCAAAAAAGTAATTCTAAGCGTACTTACCAGTAACTTGTATTTCCTTCCATAGGAATCCATTGTGTGGTTTGCAGCAGAAAAGTTTCTAAGTGTCCATTTTTGAAACGTACAAATATTCCTCTAAAATCAGCCGAACAATGAATTTCGAATTACTCACCTGTTATCAAGAGAGAACCCGGTGCTGATTCTTTTAGCCCAGCACTGACCCTGAAAAGTAATTCAAAGCGTACTTACCAGTAACTTGTATTTACTTCCATAGGAATCCATTGTGTGGTTTTCACCAGAAAAGTTTCTAAGTGTCCAATTTTGAAAAGTACAAATATTCCTCTAAAATCAGTTGAACTACGAATTCCGATTTACTCACCTGTTATCAGGAGAGAACCCAGGGCTGCATCTTTCAGTCCAGCACTGACCCTGAAAAGTAATTCTAAGCGTACTTACCAGTAACTTGTATTTTCTTCCATAGGAATCTATTGTGTGGTTATCACCAGAAAAGTTTCTAAGTGTCCATTTTTGAAACGTACAAATATTCCTCTAAAATCAGCCGAACAACGAATTCCGATTTACTCACCTGTTATCAGGAGAGAAACCAGGGCTGCATCTTTTAGCCCAGCACTGACCCTGAAAAGTAATTCAAAGCGTACTTACCAGTAACTTGTATTTCCTTCCATAGGAATCCATTGTGTGGTTTTCACCAGAAAAGTTTCTAAGTGTCCAATTTTGAAACGTACAAATATTCCTCTAAAATCAGTTGAACTACGAATTCCGATTTACTCACCTGTTATCAGGAGAGAACCCAGGGCTGCATCTTTTAGCCCAGCACTGACCCTGAAAAGTAATTCTAAGAGTACTTACCAGTAACTTGTATTTCCTTCCATAGGAATAGATAGTGTGGTTTTCACCCAAAAAGTTTCTAAGTGTCCAATTTTGAAACGTACAAATATTCCTCTAAAATCAGTTGAACTACGAATTCCGATTTACTCATCTGTTATCAGGAGAGAATCCAGGGCTGCATCTTTTAGCCCAGCACTGACCCTGAAAAGTCATTCTAACCGTACTTATCAGTTACTTGTATTTACTTCCAAAGGAATCAAATGTGTGGTTTTCACCAGAAAAGTTTCTAAGTTTCCAATTTTGAAATGTACAAATATTCCTCTAAAATAAGCCGAACTACGAATTCCGATTTACTCACCTGTTATCAGGAGAGAACCCAGGGCTGCATCTTTTAGCCCAGCACTGACCCTGAAAAATAATTCTAAGCGTACTTACCAGTAACTTGTATTTTCTTCCATAGGAATCTATTGTGTGGTTATCACCAGAAAAGTTTCTAAGTGTCCATTTTTGAAACGTACAAATATTCCTCTAAAATCAGCCGAACAACGAATTCCGATTTACTCACCTGTTATCAGGAGAGAACCCAGGGCTGCATCTTTTAGCCCAGCACTGACCCTGAAAAGTAATTATAAGAGTACTTACCAGTAACTTGTATTTCCTTCCATAGGAATAGATAGTGTGGTTTTCACCAAAAAAGTTTCTAAGTGTCCAATTTTGAAACGTACAAATATTCCTCTAAAATCAGTTGAACTACGAATTCCGATTTACTCATCTGTTATCAGGAGAGAATCCAGGGCTGCATCTTTTAGCCCAGCACTGACCCTGAAAAGTCATTATAACCGTACTTATCAGTTACTTGTATTTACTTCCAAAGGAATCAAATGTGTGGTTTTCACCAGAAAAGTTTCTAAGTTTCCAATTTTGAAATGTACAAATATTCCTCTAAAATAAGCCGAACTACGAATTCCGATTTACTCACCTGTTATCAGGAGAGAACCCAGGGCTGCATCTTTTAGCCCAGCACTGACCCTGAAAAATAATTCTAAGCGTACTTACCAGTAACTTGTATTTTCTTCCATAGGAATCTATTGTGTGGTTATCACCAGAAAAGTTTCTAAGTGTCCATTTTTGAAACGTACAAATATTCCTCTAAAATCAGCCGAACAACGAATTCCGATTTACTCTCCTGTTATCAGGAGAGAACCCAGGGCTGCATCTTTTAGCCCAGCACTGACCCTGAAAAGTAATTCTAAGAGTACTTACCAGTAACTTGTATTTCCTTCCATAGGAATAGATAGTGTGGTTTTCACCCAAAAAGTTTCTAAGTGTCCAATTTTGAAACGTACAAATATTCCTCTAAAATCAGTTGAACTACGAATTCCGATTTACTCATCTGTTATCAGGAGAGAACCCAGGGCTGCATCTTTTAGCCCAGCACTGACAATGAAAAGTCATTCTAACCGTACTTACCAGTTACTTGTATTTACTTCCAAAGGAATCAAATGTGTGGTTTTCACCAGAAAAGTTTCTAAGTGTCCAATTTTGAAACTTACAAATATTCCTCTAAAATCAGCCGAACTACAAATTCCGATTTACTCACCTGTTATCAGGAGAGAACCTAGGGCTGCATCTTTTAGCCCACCACTGACCGTGAAAAGTAATTCTAAAAGCGTACTTAACAGTAACTTGTATTTCCTTCCATAGGAATCCATTGTGGGGTTTTCACCAGAAAAGTTTCTAAGTGTCCAATTTTGAAACGTACAAATATTCCTCTAAAATCAGCCGAACTACAAATTCCGATTTACTCACCTGTTATCAGGAGAGAACCTAGGGCTGCATCTTTTAGCCCAGCACTGACCCTGAAAAGTAATTCTAAGCGTACTTACCAGTAACTTGTATTTCCTTCCATAGGAATCATTGTGTGGTTTTCACCAGAAAAGTTTCTAAGTGTCCATTTTTGAAATGTACAAATATTCCTCTAAAATCAGCCGAACAACGAATTCCGATTTACTCACCTGTTATCAGGAGAGAACCCAGGGCTGAATCTTTTAGCCCAGCACTGACCCTGAAAAGTAATTCTAAGAGTACTTACCAGTAACTTGTATTTCCTTCCACAGGAATAGATAGTGTGGTTTTCACCAGAAAAGTTTGTAAGTGTCCAATTTTGAAACGTACAAATATTCATCTAAAATCAACCGAACTACGAATTCCGATTTACTCATCTGTTATCAGGAGAGAAACCAGGGCTGCATCTTTTAGCCCAGCACTGACCCTGAAAAGTAATTCTAAGAGTACTTACCAGTAACTTGTATTTCCTTCCATAGGAATAGATAGTGTGGTTTTCACTCAAAAAGTTTCTAAGTGTCCAATTTTGAAACGTACAAATATTCGCCTAAAATCAACCGAACTACGAATTCCGATTTACTCACCTGTTATCAAGAGAGAACCCAGGGCTGCATCTTTTAGCCCAGCACTGACCCTGAAAAGTAATTCTAAGCGTACTTACCAGTAACTTGTATTTCCTTCCATAGGAATCCATTGTGTGGTTTGCACCAGAAAAGTTTCTAAGTGTCCAATTTTGAAACGTACAAATATTCCTCTAAAATCAGTTGAAGTACGAATTCCGATTTACTCATCTGTTATCAGGAGAGAACCCAGGGCTGCATCTTTTAGCCCAGCACTGACCCTGAAAAGTCATTCTAACCGTACTTATCAGTTACTTGTATTTACTTCCAAAGGAATCAAATGTGTGGTTTTCACCAGAAAAGTTTCTAAGTTTCTAATTTTGAAATGTACAAATATTCCTCTAGAATAAGCCGAACTACGAATTCCGATTTACTCACCTGTTATCAGGAGAGAACCCAGGGCTGCATCTTTTAGCCCAGCACTGACCCTGAAAAGTAATTCTAAGCGTACTTACCAGTAACTTGTATTTTCTTCCATAGGAATCTATTGTGTGGTTATCACCAGAAAAGTTTCTAAGTGTCCATTTTTGAAACGTACAAATATTCCTCTAAAATCAGCCGAACAACGAATTCCGATTTACTCACCTGTTATCAGGAGAGAACCCAGGGCTGCATCTTTTAGCCCAGCACTGACCCTGAAAATTAATTCTAAGCGTACTTACCAGTAACTTGTATTTCCTTCCATAGGAATATATAGTGTGGTTTTCACCCAAAAAGTTTTTAAGTGTCCAATTTTGAAACGTTCAAATATTCCTCTAAAATCAGTTGAACTACGAATTCCGATTTACTCATCTGTTATCAGGAGAGAACCCAGGGCTGCATCTTTTAGCCCAGCACTGACCCTGAAAAGTCATTCTAACCGTACTTACCAGTTACTTGTATTTACTTCCAAAGGAATCAAAAGTGTGGTTTTCACCAGAAAAGTTTCTAAGTTTCCAATTTTGAAATGTACAAATATTCCTCTAAAATAAGCCGAACTACGAATTCCGATTTACTCACCTGTTATCAGGAGAGAACGCAGGACTGCATCTTTTAGCCCAGCACTGGCCCAAAAAAGTAATTCTAAGCGTACTTACCAGTAACTTGTATTTTCTTCCATAGGAATCTATTGTGTGGTTATCACCAGAAAAGTTTCTAAGTGTCCATTTTTGAAACGTACAAATATTCCTCTAAAATCAGCCGAACAACGAATTCCGATTTACTCACCTGTTATCAGGAGAGAAACCAGGGCTGCATCTTTTAGCCCAGCACTGACCCTGAAAAGTAATTCAAAGCGTACTTACCAGTAACTTGTATTTCCTTCCATAGGAATCCATTGTGTGGTTTTCACCAGAAAAGTTTCTAAGTGTCCAATTTTGAAACGTACAAATATTCCTCTAAAATCAGTTGAACTACGAATTCCGTTTACTCACCTGTTATCAGGAGAGAACCCAGGGCTGCATCTTTTAGCCCAGCACTGACCCTGAAAAGTAATTCTAAGAGTACTTACCAGTAACTTGTATTTCCTTCCATAGGAATAGATAGTGTGGTTTTCACCCAAAAAGTTTCTAAGTGTCCAATTTTGAAACGTACAAATATTCCTCTAAAATCAGTTGAACTACGAATTCCGATTTACTCATCTGTTATCAGGAGAGAATCCAGGGCTGCATCTTTTAGCCCAGCACTGACCCTGAAAAGTCATTCTAACCGTACTTATCAGTTACTTGTATTTACTTCCAAAGGAATCAAATGTGTGGTTTTCACCAGAAAAGTTTCTAAGTTTCCAATTTTGAAATGTACAAATATTCCTCTAAAATAAGCCGAACTACGAATTCCGATTTACTCACCTGTTATCAGGAGAGAACCCAGGGCTGCATCTTTTAGCCCAGCACTGACCCTGAAAAATAATTCTAAGCGTACTTACCAGTAACTTGTATTTTCTTCCATAGGAATCTATTGTGTGGTTATCACCAGAAAAGTTTCTAAGTGTCCATTTTTGAAACGTACAAATATTCCTCTAAAATCAGCCGAACAACGAATTCCGATTTACTCACCTGTTATCAGGAGAGAACCCAGGGCTGCATCTTTTAGCCCAGCACTGACCCTGAAAAGTAATTCTAAGAGTACTTACCAGTAACTTGTATTTCCTTCCATAGGAATAGATAGTGTGGTTTTCACCAAAAAAGTTTCTAAGTGTCCAATTTTGAAACGTACAAATATTCCTCTAAAATCAGTTGAACTATGAATTCCGATTTACTCATCTGTTATCAGGAGAGAACCCAGGGCTGCATCTTTTAGCCCAGCACTGACCCTGAAAAGTCATTCTAACCGTACTTACCAGTTACTTGTATTTACTTCCAAAGGAATCAAATGTTTGGTTTTCACCAGAAAAGTTTCTAAGTGTCCAATTTTGAAACTTACAAATATTCCTCTAAAATCAGCCGAACTACAAATTGCGATTTACTCACCTGTTATCAGGAGAGAACCTAGGGCTGCATCTTTTAGCCCACCACTGACCGTGAAAAGTAATTCTAAGCGTACTTACCAGTAACTTGTATTTCCTTCCATAGGAATCATTGTGTGGTTTTCACCAGAAAAGTTTCTAAGTGTCCATTTTTGAAACGTACAAATATTCCTCTAAAATCAGCCGAACAATGAATTTCGAATTACTCACCTGTTATCAAGAGAGAACCCAGTGCTGCATCTTTTAGACCAGCACTGACTCTGAAATGTAATTCTAAGCATACTTAACAGTAACCTGTATTTCCTTCCAGAGGAATCCATTGTGGGGTTTTCACCAGAAAAGTTTCTAAGTGTCCAATTTTGATACTTACAAATATTCCTCTAAAATCAGTTGAACTACGAATTCTGATTTACTCACCTGTTATCAGGAGAGAACCCAGGGCTGCATCTTTTAGCCCAGCACTGACCCTGAAAAGTAATTCTAAGAGTACTTACCAGTAACTTGTATTTCCTTCCACAGGAATAGATAGTGTGGTTTTCACCAGAAAAGTTTCTAATTGTCCATTTTTGAAACGTACAAATATTCCTCTAAAATCAGCCGAACAACGAATTCTGATTTACTCACCTGTTATCAGGAGAGAACCCAGGGCTGCATCTTTTAGCCCAGCACTGACCCTGAAAAGTAATTCTAAGAGTACTTACCAGTAACTTGTATTTCCTTCCATAGGAATAGATAGTGTGGTTTTCACCAGAAAAGTTTGTAAGTGTCCAATTTTGAAGCCTACAAATATTTGTCTAAAATCAACCGAACTACGAATTCCGATTTACTCACCTGTTATCAAGAGAGAACCCAGGGCTGCATCTTTTAGCCCAGCACTGACCCTGAAAAGTAATTCTAAGCGTACTTACCAGTAACTTGTATTTCCTTCCAAAGGAATCAAATGTGTGGTTTTCACCAGAAAAGTTTCTAAGTTTCCAATTTTGAAATGTACAAATATTCCTCTAAAATAAGCCGAACTACGAATTCCGATTTACTCACCTGTTATCAGGAGAGAACCCAGGGCTGCATCTTTTAGCCCAGCACTGACCCTGAAAAGTAATTCTAAGCGTACTTACCAGTAACTTGTATTTTCTTCCATAGGAATCTATTGTGTGGTTATCACCAGAAAAGTTTCTAAGTGTCCATTTTTGAAACGAACAAATATTCCTCTAAAATCAGCCAAACAACGAATTCCGATTTACTCACCTGTTATCAGGAGAAAACCCAGGGCTGCATCTTTTAGCCCAGCACTGACCCTGAAAAGTAATTCTAAGAGTACTTACCAGTAACTTGTATTTCCTTCCATAGGAATAGATAGTGTGGTTTTCACCCAAAAAGTTTCTAAGTGTCCAATTTTGAAACGTACAAATATTTGTCTAAAATCAACCGGACTACAAATTCCGACTTACTCACCTGTTATCAAGAGAGAACGCAGGGCTGCATCTTTTAGCCCAGCTCTGACCCTGAAAAGTAATTTTAAGCGTACTTACCAGTAACTTGTATTTCCTTCCATAGGAATCCATTGTGTGGTTATCACCAGAAAAGTTTCTAAGTGTCCATTTTTGAAACGTACAAATATTCCTCTAAAATCAGCCGAACAACGAATTCCGATTTACTCACCTGTTATCAGGAGAGAAACCAGGGCTGCATCTTTTAGCCCAGCACTGACCCTGAAAAGTAATTCAAAGCGTACTTACCAGTAACTTGTATTTCCTTCCATAGGAATCCATTGTGTGGTTTTCACCAGAAAAGTTTCTAAGTGTCCAATTTTGAAACGTACAAATATTCCTCTAAAATCAGTTGAACTACGAATTCCGATTTACTCACCTGTTATCAGGAGAGAACCCAGGGCTGCATCTTTTAGCCCAGCACTGACCCTGAAAAGTAATTCTAAGAGTACTTACCAGTAACTTGTATTTCCTTCCATAGGAATAGATAGTGTGGTTTTCACCCAAAAAGTTTCTAAGTGTCCAATTTTGAAACGTACAAATATTCCTCTAAAATCAGTTGAACTACGAATTCCGATTTACTCATCTGTTATCAGGAGAGAATCCAGGGCTGCATCTTTTAGCCCAGCACTGACCCTGAAAAGTCATTCTAACCGTACTTATCAGTTACTTGTATTTACTTCCAAAGGAATCAAATGTGTGGTTTTCACCAGAAAAGTTTCTAAGTTTCCAATTTTGAAATGTACAAATATTCCTCTAAAATAAGCCGAACTACGAATTCCGATTTACTCACCTGTTATCAGGAGAGAACCCAGGGCTGCATCTTTTAGCCCAGCACTGACCCTGAAAAATAATTCTAAGCGTACTTACCAGTAACTTGTATTTTCTTCCATAGGAATCTATTGTGTGGTTATCACCAGAAAAGTTTCTAAGTGTCCATTTTTGAAACGTACAAATATTCCTCTAAAATCAGCCGAACAACGAATTCCGATTTACTCACCTGTTATCAGGAGAGAACCCAGGGCTGCATCTTTTAGCCCAGCACTGACCCTGAAAAGTAATTCTAAGAGTACTTACCAGTAACTTGTATTTCCTTCCATAGGAATAGATAGTGTGGTTTTCACCAAAAAAGTTTCTAAGTGTCCAATTTTGAAACGTACAAATATTCCTCTAAAATCAGTTGAACTATGAATTCCGATTTACTCATCTGTTATCAGGAGAGAACCCAGGGCTGCATCTTTTAGCCCAGCACTGACCCTGAAAAGTCATTCTAACCGTACTTACCAGTTACTTGTATTTACTTCCAAAGGAATCAAATGTTTGGTTTTCACCAGAAAAGTTTCTAAGTGTCCAATTTTGAAACTTACAAATATTCCTCTAAAATCAGCCGAACTACAAATTGCGATTTACTCACCTGTTATCAGGAGAGAACCTAGGGCTGCATCTTTTAGCCCACCACTGACCGTGAAAAGTAATTCTAAGCGTACTTACCAGTAACTTGTATTTCCTTCCATAGGAATCATTGTGTGGTTTTCACCAGAAAAGTTTCTAAGTGTCCATTTTTGAAACGTACAAATATTCCTCTAAAATCAGCCGAACAATGAATTTCGAATTACTCACCTGTTATCAAGAGAGAACCCAGTGCTGCATCTTTTAGACCAGCACTGACTCTGAAATGTAATTCTAAGCATACTTAACAGTAACCTGTATTTCCTTCCAGAGGAATCCATTGTGGGGTTTTCACCAGAAAAGTTTCTAAGTGTCCATTTTTGATACTTACAAATATTCCTCTAAAATCAGTTGAACTACGAATTCTGATTTACTCACCTGTTATCAGGAGAGAACCCAGGGCTGCATCTTTTAGCCCAGCACTGACCCTGAAAAGTAATTCTAAGAGTACTTACCAGTAACTTGTATTTCCTTCCACAGGAATAGATAGTGTGGTTTTCACCAGAAAAGTTTCTAATTGTCCATTTTTGAAACGTACAAATATTCCTCTAAAATCAGCCGAACAACGAATTCTGATTTACTCACCTGTTATCAGGAGAGAACCCAGGGCTGCATCTTTTAGCCCAGCACTGACCCTGAAAAGTAATTCTAAGAGTACTTACCAGTAACTTGTATTTCCTTCCATAGGAATAGATAGTGTGGTTTTCACCAGAAAAGTTTGTAAGTGTCCAATTTTGAAGCCTACAAATATTCCTCTAAAATCAACCGACTACGAATTCCGATTTACTCATCTGTTATCAGGAGAAAACCCAGGGCTGCATCTTTTAGCCCAGCACTGACCCTGAAAAGTAATTCTAAGAGTACTTACCAGTAACTTGTATTTCCTTCCATAGGAATAGATAGTGTGGTTTTCACCCAAAAAGTTTCTACGTGTCCAATTTTGAAACGTACAAATATTTGTCTAAAATCAACCGAACTACGAATTCCGATTTACTCACCTGTTATCAAGAGAGAACCCAGGGCTGCATCTTTTAGCCCAGCACTGACCCTGAAAAGTAATTCTAAGCGTACTTACCAGTAACTTGTATTTCCTTCCAAAGGAATCAAATGTGTGGTTTTCACCAGAAAAGTTTCTAAGTTTCCAATTTTGAAATGTACAAATATTCCTCTAAAATAAGCCGAACTACGAATTCCGATTTACTCACCTGTTATCAGGAGAGAACCCAGGGCTGCATCTTTTAGCCCAGCACTGACCCTGAAAAGTAATTCAAAGCGTACTTACCAGTAACTTGTATTTCCTTCCATAGGAATCCATTGTGTGGTTTTCACCAGAAAAGTTTCTAAGTGTCCAATTTTGAAACGTACAAATATTCCTCTAAAATCAGTTGAACTACGAATTCCGATTTACTCACCTGTTATCAGGAGAGAACCCAGGGCTGCATCTTTTAGCCCAGCACTGACCCTGAAAAGTAATTCTAAGAGTACTTACCAGTAACATGTATTTCCTTCCATAGGAATCAAATGTGTGGTTTTCACCAGAAAAGTTTCTAAGTGTCCAATTTTGAAATGTACAAATATTCCTCTAAAATAAGCCGAACTACGAATTCCGATTTACTCACCTGTTATCAGGAGAGAACCCAGGGCTGCATCTTTTAGCCCAGCACTGACCCTGAAAAGTAATTCTAAGCGTACTTACCAGTAACTTGTATTTTCTTCCATAGGAATCTATTGTGTGGTTATCACCAGAAAAGTTTCTAAGTGTCCATTTTTGAAACGTACAAATATTCCTCTAAAATCAGTCAAACAACAAATTCCGATTTACTCACCTGTTATCAGGAGAGAACCCAGGGCTGCATCTTTTAGCCCAGCACTGACCCTGAAAAGTAATTCTAAGAGTACTTACCAGTAACTTGTATTTCCTTTCATAGGAATAGATAGTGTGGTTTTCACCAAAAAAGTTTCTAAGTGTCCAATTTTGAAACGTACACATATTCCTCTAAAATCAGTTGAACTACGAATTCCGATTTACTCATCTGTTATCAGGAGAGAACCCAGGGCTGCATCTTTTAGCCCAGCACTGACCCTGAAAAGTAATTCTAAGCGTACTTACCAGTAACTTGTATTTTCTTCCATAGGAATCTATTGTGTGGTTATCACCAGAAAAGTTTCTAAGTGTCCATTTTTGAAACGTACAAATATTCCTCTAAAATCAGCCGAACAACGAATTCCGATTTACTCACCTGTTATCAGGAGAGAAACCAGGGCTGCATCTTTTAGCCCAGCACTGACCCTGAAAAGTAATTCAAAGCGTACTTACCAGTAACTTGTATTTCCTTCCATAGGAATCCATTGTGTGGTTTTCACCAGAAAAGTTTCTAAGTGTCCAATTTTGAAACGTACAAATATTCCTCTAAAATCAGTTGAACTACGAATTCCGATTTACTCACCTGTTATCAGGAGAGAACCCAGGGCTGCATCTTTTAGCCCAGCACTGACCCTGAAAAGTAATTCTAAGAGTACTTACCAGTAACTTGTATTTCCTTCCATAGGAATAGATAGTGTGGTTTTCACCCAAAAAGTTTCTAAGTGTCCAATTTTGAAACGTACAAATATTCCTCTAAAATCAGTTGAACTACGAATTCCGATTTACTCATCTGTTATCAGGAGAGAATCCAGGGCTGCATCTTTTAGCCCAGCACTGACCCTGAAAAGTCATTCTAACCGTACTTATCAGTTACTTGTATTTACTTCCAAAGGAATCAAATGTGTGGTTTTCACCAGAAAAGTTTCTAAGTTTCCAATTTTGAAATGTACAAATATTCCTCTAAAATAAGCCGAACTACGAATTCCGATTTACTCACCTGTTATCAGGAGAGAACCCAGGGCTGCATCTTTTAGCCCAGCACTGACCCTGAAAAATAATTCTAAGCGTACTTACCAGTAACTTGTATTTTCTTCCATAGGAATCTATTGTGTGGTTATCACCAGAAAAGTTTCTAAGTGTCCATTTTTGAAACGTACAAATATTCCTCTAAAATCAGCCGAACAACGAATTCCGATTTACTCACCTGTTATCAGGAGAAAACCCAGGGCTGCATCTTTTAGCCCAGCACTGACCCTGAAAAGTAATTCTAAGAGTACTTACCAGTAACTTGTATTTCCTTCCATAGGAATAGATAGTGTGGTTTTCACCCAAAAAGTTTCTAAGTGTCCAATTTTGAAACGTACAAATATTTGTCTAAAATCAACCGGACTACAAATTCCGACTTACTCACCTGTTATCAAGAGAGAACGCAGGGCTGCATCTTTTAGCCCAGCTCTGACCCTGAAAAGTTATTCTAAGCGTACTTACCAGTAACTTGTATTTCCTTCCATAGGAATCCATTGTGTGGTTTGCACCAGAAAAGTTTCTAAGTGTCCAATTTTGAAACGTACAAATATTCCTCTAAAATCAGTTGAACTACGAATTCCGATTTACTCATCTGTTATCAGGAGAGAACCCAGGGCTGCATCTTTTAGCCCAGCACTGACCCTGAAAAGTCATTCTAACCGTACTTATCAGTTACTTGTATTTACTTCCAAAGGAATCAAATGTGTGGTTTTCACCAGAAAAGTTTCTAAGTTTCCAATTTTGAAATGTACAAATATTCCTCTAAAATAAGCCGAACTACGAATTCCGATTTACTCACCTGTTATCAGGAGAGAACCCAGGGCTGCATCTTTTAGCCCAGCACTGACCCTGAAAAGTAATTCTAAGTGTACTTACCAGTAACTTGTATTTTCTTCCATAGGAATCTATTGTGTGGTTATCACCAGAAAAGTTTCTAAGTGTCCATTTTTGAAACGTACAAATATTCCTCTAAAATCAGCCAAACAACGAATTCCGATTTACTCACCTGTTATCAGGAGAGAACCCAGGGCTGCATCTTTTAGCCCAGCACTGACCCTGAAAAGTAATTCTAAGAGTACTTACCAGTAACTTGTATTTCCTTTCATAGGAATAGATAGTGTGGTTTTCACCAAAAAAGTTTCTAAGTGTCCAATTTTGAAACGTACACATATTCCTCTAAAATCAGTTGAACTACGAATTCCGATTTACTCATCTGTTATCAGGAGAGAACGCAGGACTGCATCTTTTAGCCCAGCACTGGCCCAAAAAAGTAATTCTAAGCGTACTTACCAGTAACTTGTATTTCCTTCCATAGGAATCCATTGTGTGGTTTTCAGCAGAAAAGTTTCTAAGTGTCCAATTTTGAAACGTACAAATATTCCTCTAAAATCAGCCGAACTACAAATTCCGATTTACTCACCTGTTATCAGGAGAGAACCTAGGGCTGCATCTTTTAGCCCAGCACTGACCCTGAAAAGTAATTCTATGCGTACTTACCAGTAACTTGTATTTCCTTCCATAGGAATCATTGTGTGGTTTTCACCAGAAAAGTTTCTAAGTGTCCATTTTTGAAACGTACAAATATTCCTCGAATATCAGCCGAACAATGAATTTCGAATTACTCACCGGTTATCAAGAGAGAACCCAGTGCTGCATCTTTTAGACCAGCACTGACTCTGAAATGTAATTCTAAGCATACTTAACAGTAACTTGTATTTCCTTCTATAGGAATCCATTGTGTGGTTTTCACCAGAAAAGTTTGTAAATGTCCAATTTTGAAACTCACAAATATTCCTCTAAAATCAGTTGAACTACGAATTCTGATTTACTCACCTGTTATCAGGAGAGAACCCAGGGCTGAATCTTTTAGCCCAGCACTGACCCTGAAAAGTAATTCTAAGAGTACTTACCAGTAACTTGTATTTCCTTCCACAGGAATAGATAGTGTGGTTTTCACCAGAAAAGTTTGTAAGTGTCCAATTTTGAAATGTACAAATATTCCTCTAAAATCAACCGAACTACGAATTCCGATTTACTCATCTGTTATCAGGAGAGAAACCAGGGCTGCATCTTTTAGCCCAGCACTGACCCTGAAAAGTAATTCTAAGAGTACTTACCAGTAACTTGTATTTCCTTCCATAGGAATAGATAGTGTGGTTTTCACCCAAAAAGTTTCTAAGTGTCCAATTTTGAAACGTACAAATATTCGACTAAAATCAACCGAACTACGAATTCCGATTTACTCACCTTTTATCAAGAGAGAACCCAGGGCTGCATCTTTTAGCCCAGCACTTACCCTGAAAAGTAATTCTAAGAGTACTTACCAGTAACTTGTATTTCCTTCCATAGGAATAGATAGTGTGGTTTTCACCAAAAAAGTTTCTAAGTGTCCAATTTTGAAACGTACAAATATTCCTCTAAAATCAGTTGAACTACGAATTCCGATTTACTCATCTGTTATCAGGAGAGAACCCAGGGCTGCATCTTTTAGCCCAGCACTGACCCTGAAAAGTCATTCTAACCATACTTATCAGTTACTTGTATTTACTTCCAAAGGAATCAAATGTGTGGTTTTCACCAGAAAAGTTTCTAAGTTTCCAATTTTGAAATGTACAAATATTCCTCTAAAATAAGCCGAACTACGAATTCCGATTTACTCACCTGTTATCAGGAGAGAATGCAGGACTGCATCTTTTAGCCCAGCACTGGCCCAAAAAAGTAATTCTAAGCGTACTTACCAGTAACTTGTATTTCCTTCCATAGGAATACATTGTGTGGTTTTCAGCAGAAAAGTTTCTAAGTGTCCAATTTTGAAACGTACAAATATGCCTCTAAAATCAGCCGAACTACAAATTCCGATTTACTCACCTGTTATCAGGAGAGAACCTAGGGCTGCATCTTTTAGCCCAGCACTGACCGTGAAAAGTAATTCTAAGCGTACTTACCAGTAAATTGTATTTCCTTCCATAGGAATCATTGTGTGGTTTTCACCAGAAAAGTTTCTAAGTGTCCATTTTTGAAACGTACAAATATTCCTCTTAAATCAGCCGAACAATGAATTTCAAATTACTCACCTGTTATCAAGAGAGAACCCAGTGCTGCATCTTTTAGACCAGCACTGACTCTGAAATGTAATTCTAAGCATACTTAACAGTAACTTGTATTTCCTTCCATAGGAATCCATTGTGTGGTTTTCACCAGAAAAGTTTCTAAGTGTCCAATTTTGAAACTTACAAATATTCCTCTAAAATCAGTTGAACTACGAATTCTGATTTACTCACCTGTTATCAGGAGAGAACCCAGGGCTGCATCTTTTAGCCCAGCACTGACCCTGAAAAGTAATTCTAAGAGTACATACCAGTAACTTGTATTTCCTTCCACAGGAATAGATAGTGTGGTTTTCACCAGAAAAGTTTGTAAGTGTCCAATTTTGAAACGTACAAATATTCCTCTAAAATCAACCGAACTACGAATTCCGATTTACTCATCTGTTATCAGGAGAGAAACCAGGGCTGCATCTTTTAGCCCAGCACTGACCCTGAAAAGTAATTCAAAGAGTACTTACCAGTAACTTGTATTTCCTTCTCCAGGAATCCATTGTGTGGTTTTCACCAGAAAAGTTTCTAATTGTCCATTTTTGAAACGTACAAATATTCCTCTAAAATCAGCCGAACAACGAATTCCGATTTACTCACCTGTTATCAGGAGAGAACCCAGGGCTGCATCTTTTAGCCGAGCACTGACCCTGAAAAGTAATTCTAAGAGTACTTACCAGTAACTTGTATTTCCTTCCACAGGAATAGATAGTGTGGTTTTCACCAGAAAAGTTTGTAAGTTTCCAATTTTGAAATGTACAAATATTCCTCTAAAATAAGCCGAACTACGAATCCTGATTTACTCACCTGTTATCAGGAGAGAACGCAGGACTGCATCTTTTAGCCCAGCACTGGCCCAAAAAAGTAATTCTAAGCGTACTTACCAGTAACTTGTATTTCCTTCCATAGGAATCCATTGTGTGGTTTTCAGCAGAAAAGTTTCTAAGTGTCCAATTTTGAAACGTACAAATATTCCTCTAAAATCAGCCGAACTACAAATTCCGATTTACTCACCTGTTATCAGGAGAGAACCTAGGGCTGCATCTTTTAGCCCAGCACTGACCCTGAAAAGTAATTCTATGCGTACTTACCAGTAACTTGTATTTCCTTCCATAGGAATCATTGTGTGGTTTTCACCAGAAAAGTTTCTAAGTGTCCATTTTTGAAACGTACAAATATTCCTCGAATATCAGCCGAACAATGAATTTCGAATTACTCACCGGTTATCAAGAGAGAACCCAGTGCTGCATCTTTTAGACCAGCACTGACTCTGAAATGTAATTCTAAGCATACTTAACAGTAACTTGTATTTCCTTCTATAGGAATCCATTGTGTGGTTTTCACCAGAAAAGTTTGTAAATGTCCAATTTTGAAACTCACAAATATTCCTCTAAAATCAGTTGAACTACGAATTCTGATTTACTCACCTGTTATCAGGAGAGAACCCAGGGCTGAATCTTTTAGCCCAGCACTGACCCTGAAAAGTAATTCTAAGAGTACTTACCAGTAACTTGTATTTCCTTCCACAGGAATAGATAGTGTGGTTTTCACCAGAAAAGTTTGTAAGTGTCCAATTTTGAAATGTACAAATATTCCTCTAAAATCAACCGAACTACGAATTCCGATTTACTCATCTGTTATCAGGAGAGAAACCAGGGCTGCATCTTTTAGCCCAGCACTGACCCTGAAAAGTAATTCTAAGAGTACTTACCAGTAACTTGTATTTCCTTCCATAGGAATAGATAGTGTGGTTTTCACCCAAAAAGTTTCTAAGTGTCCAATTTTGAAACGTACAAATATTCGACTAAAATCAACCGAACTACGAATTCCGATTTACTCACCTTTTATCAAGAGAGAACCCAGGGCTGCATCTTTTAGCCCAGCACTTACCCTGAAAAGTAATTCTAAGAGTACTTACCAGTAACTTGTATTTCCTTCCATAGGAATAGATAGTGTGGTTTTCACCAAAAAAGTTTCTAAGTGTCCAATTTTGAAACGTACAAATATTCCTCTAAAATCAGTTGAACTACGAATTCCGATTTACTCATCTGTTATCAGGAGAGAACCCAGGGCTGCATCTTTTAGCCCAGCACTGACCCTGAAAAGTCATTCTAACCATACTTATCAGTTACTTGTATTTACTTCCAAAGGAATCAAATGTGTGGTTTTCACCAGAAAAGTTTCTAAGTTTCCAATTTTGAAATGTACAAATATTCCTCTAAAATAAGCCGAACTACGAATTCCGATTTACTCACCTGTTATCAGGAGAGAATGCAGGACTGCATCTTTTAGCCCAGCACTGGCCCAAAAAAGTAATTCTAAGCGTACTTACCAGTAACTTGTATTTCCTTCCATAGGAATCCATTGTGTGGTTTTCAGCAGAAAAGTTTCTAAGTGTCCAATTTTGAAACGTACAAATATTCCTCTAAAATCAGCCGAACTACAAATTACGAATTAACCCCCCTGTTATTAGGAGAGAACCTAGGGCTGCATCTTTTAGCCCAGCACTGACCCTGAAAAGTAATTCTAAGCGTACTTACCAGTAACTTGTATTTCCTTCCATAGGAATCATTGTGTGGTTTTCACCAGAAAAGTTTCTAAGTGTCCATTTTTGAAACGTACAAATATTCCTATAAAATCAGCCGAACAATGAATTTTGAATTACTCACCTGTTATCAAGAGAGAACCTGGTGCTGCATCTTTTAGACCAGCACTGACTCTGAAATGTAATTCTAAGCATACTTAACAGTAACTTGTATTTCCTTCCATAGGAATCCATTGTGTGGTTTTCGCCAGAAAAGTTTCTAAGTGTCCAATTTTGAAACTTACAAATATTCCTCTAAAATCAGTTGAACTACGAATTCTGATTTACTCACCTGTTATCAGGAGAGAACTCAGGGCTGAATCTTTTAGGCCAGCACTGACCCTGAAAAGTAATTCTAAGAGTACTTACCAGTAACTTGTATTTCCTTCCATAGGAATAGATAGTGTGGTTTTCACCCAAAAAGTTTCTAAGTGTCCAATTTTGAAACGTACACATATTCCTCTAAAATCAGTTGAACTACGAATTCCGATTTATTCATCTGTTATCAGGAGAGAACCCAGGGCTGCATCTTTTAGCCCAGCACTGACCCTGAAAAGTCATTCTAACCGTACTTACCAGTTACTTGTATTTACTTCCAAAGGAATCAAATGTGTGGTTTTCACCAGAAAAGTTTCTAAGTTTCCAATTTTGAAATGTACAAATATTCCTCTAAAATAAGCCGAACTACGAATTCCGATTTACTCACCTGTTATCAGGAGAGAACGCAGGACTGCATCTTTTAGCCCAGCACTGGCCCAAAAAAGTAATTCTAAGCGTACTTACCAGTAACTTGTATTTCCTTCCATAGGAATCCATTGTGTGGTTTTCAGCAGAAAAGTTTCTAAGTGTCCAATTTTTAAACGTACAAATATTCCTCTAAAATCAGCCGAACTACAAATTCCGATTTACTCACCTGTTATCAGGAGAGAACCTAGGGCTGCATCTTTTAGCCCAGCACTGACCGTGAAAAGTAATTCTAAGCGTACTTACCAGTAACTTGTATTTCCTTCCATAGGAATCATTGTGTGGTTTTCACCAGAAAAGTTTCTAAGTGTCCATTTTTGAAACGTACAAATATTCCTCTTAAATCAGCCGAACAATGAATTTCAAATTACTCACCTGTTATCAAGAGAGAACCCAGTGCTGCATCTTTTAGACCAGCACTGACTCTGAAAAGTAATTCTAAGAGTACTTACCAGTAACTTGTATTTCCTTCCACAGGAATAGATAGTGTGGTTTTCACCAGAAAAGTTTGTAAGTGTCCAATTTTGAAACGTACAAATATTCCTCTAAAATCAACCGAACTACGAATTCCGATTTCCTCATCTGTTATCAGGAGAGAAACCAGGGCTGCATCTTTTAGCCCAGCACTGACCCTGAAAAGTAATTCAAAGAGTACTTACCAGTAACTTGTATTTCCTTCTCCAGGAATCCATTGTGTGGTTTTCACCAGAAAAGTTTCTAATTGTCCATTTTTGAAACGTACAAATATTCCTCTAAAATCAGCCGAACAACGAATTCCGATTTACTCACCTGTTATCAGGAGAGAACCCAGGGCTGCATCTTTTAGCCCAGCACTGACCCTGAAAAGTAATTCTAAGAGTACTTACCAGTAACTTGTATTTCCTTCCACAGGAACAGATAGTGTGGTTTTCACCAGAAAAGTTTGTAAGTTTCCAATTTTGAAATGTACAAATATTCCTCTAAAATCAGCCGAACTACAAATTCCGATTTACTCACCTGTTATCAGGAGAGAACCTAGGGCTGCATCTTTTAGCCAAGCACTGACCCTGAAAAGTAATTCTATGCGTACTTACCAGTAACTTGTATTTCCTTCCATAGGAATCATTGTGTGGTTTTCACCAGAAAAGTTTCTAAGTGTCCATTTTTGAAACGTACAAATATTCCTCTAAAATCAGCCGAACAATGAATTTCGAATTACTCACCGGTTATCAATAGAGAACCCAGGGCTGCATCTTTTAGCCCAGCACTGACCCTGAAAAGTAATTCTATGCGTACTTACCAGTAACTTGTATTTCCTTCCATAGGAATCCATTGTGTGGTTTTCACCAGAAAAGTTTGTAAATGTCCAATTTTGAAACGTACAAATATTCCTCTAAAATCAGCCGAACTACAAATTACGAATTAACCCCCCTGTTATTAGGAGAGAACCTAGGGCTGCATCTTTTAGCCCAGCACTGACCCTGAAAAGTAATTCTAAGCGTACTTACCAGTAACTTGTATTTCCTTCCATAGGAATCATTGTGTGGTTTTCACCAGAAAAGTTTCTAAGTGTCCATTTTTGAAACGTACAAATATTCCTCTTAAATCAGCCGAACAATGAATTTCAAATTACTCACCTGTTATCAAGAGAGAACCCAGTGCTGCATCTTTTAGACCAGCACTGACTCTGAAATGTAATTCTAAGCATACTTAACAGTAACTTGTATTTCCTTCCATAGGAATCCATTGTGTGGTTTTCACCAGAAAAGTTTCTAAGTGTCCAATTTTGAAACTTACAAATATTCCTCTAAAATCAGTTGAACTACGAATTCTGATTTACTCACCTGTTATCAGGAGAGAACCCAGGGCTGCATCTTTTAGCCCAGCACTGACCCTGAAAAGTAATTCTAAGAGTACATACCAGTAACTTGTATTTCCTTCCACAGGAATAGATAGTGTGGTTTTCACCAGAAAAGTTTGTAAGTGTCCAATTTTGAAACGTACAAATATTCCTCTAAAATCAACCGAACTACGAATTCCGATTTACTCATCTGTTATCAGGAGAGAAACCAGGGCTGCATCTTTTAGCCCAGCACTGACCCTGAAAAGTAATTCAAAGAGTACTTACCAGTAACTTGTATTTCCTTCTCCAGGAATCCATTGTGTGGTTTTCACCAGAAAAGTTTCTAATTGTCCATTTTTGAAACGTACAAATATTCCTCTAAAATCAGCCGAACAACGAATTCCGATTTACTCACCTGTTATCAGGAGAGAACCCAGGGCTGCATCTTTTAGCCGAGCACTGACCCTGAAAAGTAATTCTAAGAGTACTTACCAGTAACTTGTATTTCCTTCCACAGGAATAGATAGTGTGGTTTTCACCAGAAAAGTTTGTAAGTTTCCAATTTTGAAATGTACAAATATTCCTCTAAAATAAGCCGAACTACGAATCCTGATTTACTCACCTGTTATCAGGAGAGAACGCAGGACTGCATCTTTTAGCCCAGCACTGGCCCAAAAAAGTAATTCTAAGCGTACTTACCAGTAACTTGTATTTCCTTCCATAGGAATCCATTGTGTGGTTTTCAGCAGAAAAGTTTCTAAGTGTCCAATTTTGAAACGTACAAATATTCCTCTAAAATCAGCCGAACTACAAATTCCGATTTACTCACCTGTTATCAGGAGAGAACCTAGGGCTGCATCTTTTAGCCCAGCACTGACCCTGAAAAGTAATTCTATGCGTACTTACCAGTAACTTGTATTTCCTTCCATAGGAATCATTGTGTGGTTTTCACCAGAAAAGTTTCTAAGTGTCCATTTTTGAAACGTACAAATATTCCTCGAATATCAGCCGAACAATGAATTTCGAATTACTCACCGGTTATCAAGAGAGAACCCAGTGCTGCATCTTTTAGACCAGCACTGACTCTGAAATGTAATTCTAAGCATACTTAACAGTAACTTGTATTTCCTTCTATAGGAATCCATTGTGTGGTTTTCACCAGAAAAGTTTGTAAATGTCCAATTTTGAAACTCACAAATATTCCTCTAAAATCAGTTGAACTACGAATTCTGATTTACTCACCTGTTATCAGGAGAGAACCCAGGGCTGAATCTTTTAGCCCAGCACTGACCCTGAAAAGTAATTCTAAGAGTACTTACCAGTAACTTGTATTTCCTTCCACAGGAATAGATAGTGTGGTTTTCACCAGAAAAGTTTGTAAGTGTCCAATTTTGAAATGTACAAATATTCCTCTAAAATCAACCGAACTACGAATTCCGATTTACTCATCTGTTATCAGGAGAGAAACCAGGGCTGCATCTTTTAGCCCAGCACTGACCCTGAAAAGTAATTCTAAGAGTACTTACCAGTAACTTGTATTTCCTTCCATAGGAATAGATAGTGTGGTTTTCACCCAAAAAGTTTCTAAGTGTCCAATTTTGAAACGTACAAATATTCGACTAAAATCAACCGAACTACGAATTCCGATTTACTCACCTTTTATCAAGAGAGAACCCAGGGCTGCATCTTTTAGCCCAGCACTTACCCTGAAAAGTAATTCTAAGAGTACTTACCAGTAACTTGTATTTCCTTCCATAGGAATAGATAGTGTGGTTTTCACCAAAAAAGTTTCTAAGTGTCCAATTTTGAAACGTACAAATATTCCTCTAAAATCAGTTGAACTACGAATTCCGATTTACTCATCTGTTATCAGGAGAGAACCCAGGGCTGCATCTTTTAGCCCAGCACTGACCCTGAAAAGTCATTCTAACCATACTTATCAGTTACTTGTATTTACTTCCAAAGGAATCAAATGTGTGGTTTTCACCAGAAAAGTTTCTAAGTTTCCAATTTTGAAATGTACAAATATTCCTCTAAAATAAGCCGAACTACGAATTCCGATTTACTCACCTGTTATCAGGAGAGAATGCAGGACTGCATCTTTTAGCCCAGCACTGGCCCAAAAAAGTAATTCTAAGCGTACTTACCAGTAACTTGTATTTCCTTCCATAGGAATCCATTGTGTGGTTTTCAGCAGAAAAGTTTCTAAGTGTCCAATTTTGAAACGTACAAATATTCCTCTAAAATCAGCCGAACTACAAATTACGAATTAACCCCCCTGTTATTAGGAGAGAACCTAGGGCTGCATCTTTTAGCCCAGCACTGACCCTGAAAAGTAATTCTAAGCGTACTTACCAGTAACTTGTATTTCCTTCCATAGGAATCATTGTGTGGTTTTCACCAGAAAAGTTTCTAAGTGTCCATTTTTGAAACGTACAAATATTCCTATAAAATCAGCCGAACAATGAATTTTGAATTACTCACCTGTTATCAAGAGAGAACCTGGTGCTGCATCTTTTAGACCAGCACTGACTCTGAAATGTAATTCTAAGCATACTTAACAGTAACTTGTATTTCCTTCCATAGGAATCCATTGTGTGGTTTTCGCCAGAAAAGTTTCTAAGTGTCCAATTTTGAAACTTACAAATATTCCTCTAAAATCAGTTGAACTACGAATTCTGATTTACTCACCTGTTATCAGGAGAGAACTCAGGGCTGAATCTTTTAGGCCAGCACTGACCCTGAAAAGTAATTCTAAGAGTACTTACCAGTAACTTGTATTTCCTTCAATAGGAATAGATAGTGTGGTTTTCACCCAAAAAGTTTCTAAGTGTCCAATTTTGAAATGTACACATATTCCTCTAAAATCAGTTGAACTACGAATTCCGATTTATTCATCTGTTATCAGGAGAGAACCCAGGGCTGCATCTTTTAGCCCAGCACTGACCCTGAAAAGTCATTCTAACCGTACTTACCAGTTACTTGTATTTACTTCCAAAGGAATCAAATGTGTGGTTTTCACCAGAAAAGTTTCTAAGTTTCCAATTTTGAAATGTACAAATATTCCTCTAAAATAAGCCGAACTACGAATTCCGATTTACTCACCTGTTATCAGGAGAGAACGCAGGACTGCATCTTTTAGCCCAGCACTGGCCCAAAAAAGTAATTCTAAGCGTACTTACCAGTAACTTGTATTTCCTTCCATAGGAATCCATTGTGTGGTTTTCAGCAGAAAAGTTTCTAAGTGTCCAATTTTTAAACGTACAAATATTCCTCTAAAATCAGCCGAACTACAAATTCCGATTTACTCACCTGTTATCAGGAGAGAACCTAGGGCTGCATCTTTTAGCCCAGCACTGACCGTGAAAAGTAATTCTAAGCGTACTTACCAGTAACTTGTATTTCCTTCCATAGGAATCATTGTGTGGTTTTCACCAGAAAAGTTTCTAAGTGTCCATTTTTGAAACGTACAAATATTCCTCTTAAATCAGCCGAACAATGAATTTCAAATTACTCACCTGTTATCAAGAGAGAACCCAGTGCTGCATCTTTTAGACCAGCACTGACTCTGAAAAGTAATTCTAAGAGTACTTACCAGTAACTTGTATTTCCTTCCACAGGAATAGATAGTGTGGTTTTCACCAGAAAAGTTTGTAAGTGTCCAATTTTGAAACGTACAAATATTCCTCTAAAATCAACCGAACTACGAATTCCGATTTCCTCATCTGTTATCAGGAGAGAAACCAGGGCTGCATCTTTTAGCCCAGCACTGACCCTGAAAAGTAATTCAAAGAGTACTTACCAGTAACTTGTATTTCCTTCTCCAGGAATCCATTGTGTGGTTTTCACCAGAAAAGTTTCTAATTGTCCATTTTTGAAACGTACAAATATTCCTCTAAAATCAGCCGAACAACGAATTCCGATTTACTCACCTGTTATCAGGAGAGAACCCAGGGCTGCATCTTTTAGCCCAGCACTGACCCTGAAAAGTAATTCTAAGAGTACTTACCAGTAACTTGTATTTCCTTCCACAGGAACAGATAGTGTGGTTTTCACCAGAAAAGTTTGTAAGTTTCCAATTTTGAAATGTACAAATATTCCTCTAAAATCAGCCGAACTACAAATTCCGATTTACTCACCTGTTATCAGGAGAGAACCTAGGGCTGCATCTTTTAGCCAAGCACTGACCCTGAAAAGTAATTCTATGCGTACTTACCAGTAACATGTATTTCCTTCCATAGGAATCATTGTGTGGTTTTCACCAGAAAAGTTTCTAAGTGTCCATTTTTGAAACGTACAAATATTCCTCTAAAATCAGCCGAACAATGAATTTCGAATTACTCACCGGTTATCAATAGAGAACCCAGGGCTGCATCTTTTAGCCCAGCACTGACCCTGAAAAGTAATTCTATGCGTACTTACCAGTAACTTGTATTTCCTTCCATAGGAATCCATTGTGTGGTTTTCACCAGAAAAGTTTGTAAATGTCCAATTTTGAAACGTACAAATATTCCTCTAAAATCAGCCGAACTACAAATTACGAATTAACCCCCCTGTTATTAGGAGAGAACCTAGGGCTGCATCTTTTAGCCCAGCACTGACCCTGAAAAGTAATTCTAAGCGTACTTACCAGTAACTTGTATTTCCTTCCATAGGAATCATTGTGTGGTTTTCACCAGAAAAGTTTCTAAGTGTCCATTTTTGAAACGTACAAATATTCCTATAAAATCAGCCGAACAATGAATTTCGAATTACTCACCTGTTATCAAGAGAGAACCTGGTGCTGCATCTTTTAGACCAGCACTGACTCTGAAATGTAATTCTAAGCATACTTAACAGTAACTTGTATTTCCTTCCATAGGAATCCATTGTGTGGTTTTCGCCAGAAAAGTTTCTAAGTGTCCAATTTTGAAACTTACAAATATTCCTCTAAAATCAGTTGAACTACGAATTCTGATTTACTCACCTGTTATCAGGAGAGAACTCAGGGCTGAATCTTTTAGGCCAGCACTGACCCTGAAAAGTAATTCTAAGAGTACTTACCAGTAACTTGTATTTCCTTCCATAGGAATAGATAGTGTGGTTTTCACCCAAAAAGTTTCTAAGTGTCCAATTTTGAAACGTACACATATTCCTCTAAAATCAGTTGAACTACGAATTCCGATTTATTCATCTGTTATCAGGAGAGAACCCAGGGCTGCATCTTTTAGCCCAGCACTGACCTTGAAAAGTCATTCTAACCGTACTTACCAGTTACTTGTATTTACTTCCAAAGGAATCAAATGTGTGGTTTTCACCAGAAAAGTTTCTAAGTTTCCAATTTTGAAATGTACAAATATTCCTCTAAAATAAGCCGAACTACGAATTCCGATTTACTCACCTGTTATCAGGAGAGAACGCAGGACTGCATCTTTTAGCCCAGCACTGGCCCAAAAAAGTAATTCTAAGCGTACTTACCAGTAACTTGTATTTCCTTCCATAGGAATCCATTGTGTGGTTTTCAGCAGAAAAGTTTCTAAGTGTCCAATTTTTAAACGTACAAATATTTCTCTAAAATCAGCCGAACTACAAATTCCGATTTACTCACCTGTTATCAGGAGAGAACCTAGGGCTGCATCTTTTAGCCCAGCACTGACCGTGAAAAGTAATTCTAAGCGTACTTACCAGTAACTTGTATTTCCTTCCATAGGAATCATTGTGTGGTTTTCACCAGAAAAGTTTCTAAGTGTCCATTTTTGAAACGTACAAATATTCCTCTTAAATCAGCCGAACAATGAATTTCAAATTACTCACCTGTTATCAAGAGAGAACCCAGTGCTGCATCTTTTAGACCAGCACTGACTCTGAAAAGTAATTCTAAGAGTACTTACCAGTAACTTGTATTTCCTTCCACAGGAATAGATAGTGTGGTTTTCACCAGAAAAGTTTGTAAGTGTCCAATTTTGAAACGTACAAATATTCCTCTAAAATCAACCGAACTACGAATTCCGATTTCCTCATCTGTTATCAGGAGAGAAACCAGGGCTGCATCTTTTAGCCCAGCACTGACCCTGAAAAGTAATTCAAAGAGTACTTACCAGTAACTTGTATTTCCTTCTCCAGGAATCCATTGTGTGGTTTTCACCAGAAAAGTTTCTAATTGTCCATTTTTGAAACGTACAAATATTCCTCTAAAATCAGCCGAACAACGAATTCCGATTTACTCACCTGTTATCAGGAGAGAACCCAGGGCTGCATCTTTTAGCCCAGCACTGACCCTGAAAAGTAATTCTAAGAGTACTTACCAGTAACTTGTATTTCCTTCCACAGGAACAGATAGTGTGGTTTTCACCAGAAAAGTTTGTAAGTTTCCAATTTTGAAATGTACAAATATTCCTCTAAAATCAGCCGAACTACAAATTCCGATTTACTCACCTGTTATCAGGAGAGAACCTAGGGCTGCATCTTTTAGCCAAGCACTGACCCTGAAAAGTAATTCTATGCGTACTTACCAGTAACTTGTATTTCCTTCCATAGGAATCATTGTGTGGTTTTCACCAGAAAAGTTTCTAAGTGTCCATTTTTGAAACGTACAAATATTCCTCTAAAATCAGCCGAACAATGAATTTCGAATTACTCACCGGTTATCAATAGAGAACCCAGGGCTGCATCTTTTAGCCCAGCACTGACCCTGAAAAGTAATTCTATGCGTACTTACCAGTAACTTGTATTTCCTTCCATAGGAATCCATTGTGTGGTTTTCACCAGAAAAGTTTGTAAATGTCCAATTTTGAAACTTACAAATATTCCTCTAAAATCAGTTGAACTACGAATTTTGATTTACTCACCTGTTATCAGGAGAGAACCCAGGGCTGAATCTTTTAGCCCAGCACTGACCCTGAAAAGTAATTCTAAGAGTACTTACCAGTAACTTGTATTTCCTTCCACAGGAATAGATAGTGTCGTTTTCACCAGAAAAGTTTGTAAGTGTCCAATTTTGAAATGTACAAATATTCCTCTAAAATCAACCGAACTACGAATTCCGATTTACTCATCTGTTATCAGGAGAGAAACCAGGGCTGCATCTTTTAGCCCAGCACTGACCCTGAAAAGTAATTCTAAGAGTACTTACCAGTAACTTGTATTTCCTTCCATAGGAATAGATAGTATGGTTTTCACCCAAAAAGTTTCTAAGTGTCCAATTTTGAAACGTACAAATATTCGACTAAAATCAACCGAACTACGAATTCCGATTTACTCACCTTTTATCAAGAGAGAACCCAGGGCTGCATCTTTTAGCCCAGCACTTACCCTGAAAAGTAATTCTAAGAGTACTTACCAGTAACTTGTATTTCCTTCCATAGGAATAGATAGTGTGGTTTTCACCCAAAATGTTTCTAAGTGTCCAATTTTGAAACGTACACATATTCCTCTAAAATCAGTTGAACTACGAATTCCGATTTACTCATCTGTTATCAGGAGAGAACCCAGGGCTGCATCTTTTAGCCCAGCACTGACCCTGAAAAGTCAGTCTAACCGTACTTACCAGTTACTTGTATTTACTTCCAAAGGAATCAAATGTGTGGTTTTCACCAGAAAAGTTTCTAAGTTTCCAACTTTGAAATGTACAAATATTCCTCTAAAATAAGCCAAACTACGAATTCCGATTTACTCACCTGTTATCAGGAGAGAACGCAGGACTGCATCTTTTAGCCCAGCACTGGCCCAAAAAAGTAATTCTAAGCGTACTTACCAGTAACTTGTATTTCCTTCCATAGGAATCCATTGTGTGGTTTTGAGCAGAAAAGTTTCTAAGTGTCCAATTTTGAAACGTACAAATATTCCTCTAAAATCAGCCGAACTACAAATTCCGATTTACTCACCTGTTATCAGGAGAGAACCTAGGGCTGCATCTTTTAGCCCAGCACTGACCGTGAAAAGTAATTCTAAGCGTACTTACCGGTAACTTGTATTTCCTTCCATAGGAATCATTGTGTGGTTTTCACCAGAAAAGTTTCTAAGTGTCCATTTTTGAAACGTACAAATATTCCTCTAAAATCAGCCGAACAATGAATTTCGAATTACTCACCTGTTATCAAGAGAGAACCCAGTGCTGCATCTTTTAGACCAGCACTGACTCTGAAATGTAATTCTAAGCATACTTAACAGTAACTTGTATTTCCTTCCATAGGAATCCATTGTGTGGTTTTCACCAGAAAAGTTTCTAAGTGTCCAATTTTGAAACTTACAAATATTCCTCTAAAATCAGTTGAACTACGAATTCTGATTTACTCACCTGTTATCAGGAGAGAACCCAGGGCTGCATCTTTTAGCCTAGCACTGACCCTGAAAAGTAATTCTAAGAGTACTTACCAGTAACTTGTATTTCCTTCCACAGGAATAGATATTGTGGTTTTCACCAGAAAAGTTTCTAAGTGTCCAATTTTGAAACGTACAAATATTCCTCTAAAATCAGCCGAACAACGAATTCCGATTTACTCACCTGTTATCAGGAGAGAACCCAGGGCTGCATCTTTTAGCCCAGCACTGACCCTGAAAAGTAATTCTAAGAGTACTTACCAGTAACTTACCAAAAAAGTTTCTAAGTGTCCAATTTTGAAACGTACAAATATTCCTCTAAAATCAGTTGAACTACGAATTCCGATTTACTCATCTGTTATCAGGAGAGAACTCAGGGCTGCATCTTTTAGCCCAGCACTGACCCTGAAAAGTCATTCTAACCATACTTACCAGTTACTTGTATTTACTTCCAAAGGAATCAAATGTGTGGTTTTCACCAGAAAAGTTTCTAAGTTTCCAATTTTGAAATGTACAAATATTCCTCTAAAATAAGCCGAACTACGAATTCCGATTTACTCACCTGTTATCAGGAGAAATGCAGCACTGCATCTTTTAGCCCAGCACTGGCCCAAAAAAGTAATTCTAAGCGTACTTACCAGTAACTTGTATTTCCTTCCATAGGAATCCATTGTGTGGTTTTCAGCAGAAAAGTTTCTAAGTGTCCAATTTTGAAACGTACAAATATTCTTCTAAAATCAGCCGAACTACAAATTCCGATTTACTCACCTGTTATTAGGAGAGAACCTAGGGCTGCATCTTTTAGCCCAGCACTGACCCTGAAAAGTAATTCTAAGCGTACTTACCAGTAACTTGTATTTCCTTCTATAGGAATCATTGTGTGGTTTTCACCAGAAAAGTTTCTAAGTGTCCATTTTTGAAATGTACAAATATTCCTATAAAATCAGCCGAACAATGAATTTCGAATTACTCACCTGTTATCAAGAGAGAACCCGGTGCTGCATCTTTTAGACCAGCACTGACTCTGAAATGTAATTCTAAGCATACTTAACAGTAACTTGTATTTCCTTCCATAGGAATCCATTGTGTGGTTTTCACCAGAAAAGTTTCTAAGTGTCCAATTTTGAAACTTACAAATATTCCTCTATAATCAGTTGAACTACGAATTCTGATTTACTCACCTGTTATCAGGAGAGAACCCAGGGCTGAATCTTTTAGGCCAGTACTGACCCTGAAAAGTATTTCTAAGAGAACTTACCAGTAACTTGTATTTCCTTCCACAGGAATAGATAGTGTGGTTTTCACCAGAAAAGTTTCTATGTGTCCAATTTTGAAACGTACAAATATTCCTCTAAAATCAACCGAACTACGAATTCCGATTTACTCATCTGTTATCAGGAGAGAAACCAGGGCTGCATCTTTTAGCCCAGCACTGACCCTGAAAAGTAATTCAAAGAGTACTTACCAGTAACTTGTATTTCCTTCTCTAGGAATCCATTGTGTGGTTTTCACCAGAAAAGTTTCTAAGTGTCCAATTTTGAAACGTACAAATATTCCTCTAAAATCAGTTGAACTACGATTTCTGATTTACTCACCTGTTATCAGGAGAGAACCCAGGGCTGCATCTTTTAGCCCAGCACTGACCCTGAAAAGTAATTCTAAGAGTACTTACCAGTAACTTGTATTTCCTTCAATAGGAATAGATAGTGTGGTTTTCACCAGAAAAGTTTGTAAGTGTCCAATTTTAAAGCCTATAAATATTCCTCTAAAATCAACCGAACTACGAATTCCGATTTACTCATCTGTTATCAGGAGAAAACCCAGGGCTGCATCTTTTAGCACAGCACTGACCCTGAAAAGTAATTCTAAGAGTACTTACCAGTAACTTGTATTTCCTTCCATAGGAAAAGATAGTGTGGTTTTCACCCAAAAAGTTTTTAAGTGTCCAATTTTGAAACGTACAAATATTCGTCTAAAATCAACTGAACTACGAATTCCGATTTACTCACCTGTTATCAAGAGAGAACCCAGGGCTGCATCTTTTAGCCCAGCACTGACCCTGAAAAGTAATTCTAAGCGTACTTACCAGTAACTTGTATTTCCTTCCATAGGAAGCATTGTGTGGTTTTCACCAGAAAAGTTTCTAAGTGTCCATTTTTGAAACGTACAAATATTCCTATAAAATCAGCCGAACAATGAATTTCGAATTACTCACCTGTTATCAAGAGAGAACCCGGTGCTGCATCTTTTAGACCAGCACTGACTCTGAAATGTAATTCTAAGCATACTTAACAGTAACTTGTATTTCCTTCCATAGGAATCCATTGTGTGGTTTTCACCAGAAAAGTTTCTAAGTGTCCAATTTTGAAACTTACAAATATTCCTCTAAAATCAGTTGAACTACGAATTCTGATTTACTCACCTGTTATCAGGAGAGAACCCAGGGCTGAATCTTTTAGGCCAGCACTGACCCTGAAAAGTCATTCTAAGAGTACTTACCAGTAACTTGTATTTCCTTCCACAGGAATATATAGTGTGGTTTTCACCAGAAAAGTTTGTAAGTGTCCAATTTTGAAACGTACAAATATTCCTCTAAAATCAACCGAACTACGAATTCCGATTTACTCATCTGTTATCAGGAGAGAAACCAGGGCTGCATCTTTTAGCCCAGCACTGACCCTGAAAAGTAATTCAAAGAGTACCTACCAGTAACTTGTATTTCCTTCTCTAGGAATCCATTGTGTGGTTTTCACCAGAAAAGTTTCTAAGTGTCCAATTTTGAAACGTACAAATATTCCTCTAAAATCAGTTGAACTACGAATTCTGATTTACTCACCTGTTATCAGGAGAGAACCCAGGGCTGCATCGTTTAGCCCAGCACTGACCCTGAAAAGTAATTCTAAGAGTACTTACCAGTAACTTGTATTTCCTTCCATAGGAATAGATAGTGTGGTTTGCACCAGAAAAGTTTCTAAGTGTCCAATTTTGAAGACTACAAATATTCCTCTAAAATCAACTGAACTACGAATTCCGATTTACTCACCTGTTATCAAGAGATAACCCAGGGCTGCATCTTTTAGCCCAGCACTGACCCTGAAAAGTAATTCTAAGCGTACTTACCAGTAACTTGTATTTCCTTCCATAGGAATCCATTGTGTGGTTTGCACCAGAAAAGTTTCTAAGTGTCCAATTTTGAAACGTACAAATATTCCTCTAAAATCAGTTGAACTACGAATTCCGATTTACTCATCTGTTATCAGGAGAGAACCCAGGGCTGCATCTTTTAGCCCAGCACTGACCCTGAAAAGTCATTCTAACCGTACTTATCAGTTACTTGTATTTACTTCCAAAGGAATCAAATGTGTGGTTTTCACCAGAAAAGTTTCTAAGTTTCCAATTTTGAAATGTACAAATATTCCTCTAAAATAAGCCGAACTACGAATTTCGATTTACTCACCTGTTATCAGGAGAGAACCCAGGGCTGCATCTTTTAGCCCAGCACTGACCCTGAAAAGTAATTCTAAGCGTACTTACCAGTAACTTGTATTTTCTTCCATAGGAATCTATTGTGTGGTTATCACCAGAAAAGTTTCTAAGTGTCCATTTTTGAAACGTACAAATATTCCTCTAAAATCAGCCGAACAACGAATTCCGATTTACTCACCTGTTATCAGGAGAGAACCCAGGGCTGCATCTTTTAGCCCAGCACTGACTCTGAAAATGAATTCTAAGCGTACTTACCAGTAACTTGTATTTCCTTCCATAGGAATATATAGTGTGGTTTTCACCCAAAAAGTTTTTAAGTGTCCAATTTTGAAACGTACAAATATTCCTCTAAAATCAGTTGAACTACGAATTCTGATTTACTCATCTGTTATCAGGAGAGAACCCAGGGCTGCATCTTTTAGCCCAGCACTGACCCTGAAATGTAATTCTAAGCATACTTAACAGTAACTTGTATTTCCTTCCATAGGAATCCATTGTGTGGTTTTCACCAGAAAAGTTTCTAAGTGTCCAATTTTGAAACTTACAAATATTCCTCTATAATCAGTTGAACTACGAATTCTGATTTACTCACCTGTTATCAGGAGAGAACACAGGGCTGAATCTTTTAGGCCAGTACTGACCCTGAAAAGTATTTCTAAGAGAACTTACCAGTAACTTGTATTTCCTTCCACAGGAATAGATAGTGTGGTTTTCACCAGAAAAGTTTCTAAGTGTCCAATTTTGAAACGTACAAATATTCCTCTAAAATCAACCGAACTACGAATTCCGATTTACTCATCTGTTATCAGGAGAGAAACCAGGGCTGCATCTTTTAGCCCAGCACTGACCCTGAAAAGTAATTCAAAGAGTACTTACCAGTAACTTGTATTTCCTTCTCTAGGAATCCATTGTGTGGTTTTCACCAGAAAAGTTTCTAAGTGTCCAATTTTGAAACATACAAATATTCCTCTAAAATCAGTTGAACTACGATTTCTGATTTACTCACCTGTTATCAGGAGAGAACCCAGGGCTGCATCTTTTAGCCCAGCACTGACCCTGAAAAGTAATTCTAAGAGTACTTACCAGTAACTTGTATTTCCTTCAATAGGAATAGATAGTGTGGTTTTCACCAGAAAAGTTTGTAAGTGTCCAAATTTAAAGCCTATAAATATTCCTCTAAAATCAACCGAACTACGAATTCCGATTTACTCATCTGTTATCAGGAGAAAACCCAGGGCTGCATCTTTTAGCACAGCACTGACCCTGAAAAGTAATTCTAAGAGTACTTACCAGTAACTTGTATTTCCTTCCATAGGAAAAGATAGTGTGGTTTTCACCCAAAAAGTTTTTAAGTGTCCAATTTTGAAACGTACAAATATTCGTCTAAAATCAACTGAACTACGAATTCCGATTTACTCACCTGTTATCAAGAGAGAACCCAGGGCTGCATCTTTTAGCCCAGCACTGACCCTGAAAAGTAATTCTAAGCGTACTTACCAGTAACTTGTATTTCCTTCCATAGGAAGCATTGTGTGGTTTTCACCAGAAAAGTTTCTAAGTGTCCATTTTTGAAACGTACAAATATTCCTATAAAATCAGCCGAACAATGAATTTCGAATTACTCACCTGTTATCAAGAGAGAACCCGGTGCTGCATCTTTTAGACCAGCACTGACTCTGAAATGTAATTCTAAGCATACTTAACAGTAACTTGTATTTCCTTCCATAGGAATCCATTGTGTGGTTTTCACCAGAAAAGTTTCTAAGTGTCCAATTTTGAAACTTACAAATATTCCTCTAAAATCAGTTGAACTACGAATTCTGATTTACTCACCTGTTATCAGGAGAGAACCCAGGGCTGAATCTTTTAGGCCAGCACTGACCCTGAAAAGTCATTCTAAGAGTACTTACCAGTAACTTGTATTTCCTTCCACAGGAATATATAGTGTGGTTTTCACCAGAAAAGTTTGTAAGTGTCCAATTTTGAAACGTACAAATATTCCTCTAAAATCAACCGAACTACGAATTCCGATTTACTCATCTGTTATCAGGAGAGAAACCAGGGCTGCATCTTTTAGCCCAGCACTGACCCTGAAAAGTAATTCAAAGAGTACTTACCAGTAACTTGTATTTCCTTCTCTAGGAATCCATTGTGTGGTTTTCACCAGAAAAGTTTCTAAGTGTCCAATTTTGAAACGTACAAATATTCCTCTAAAATCAGTTGAACTACGAATTCTGATTTACTCACCTGTTATCAGGAGAGAACCCAGGGCTGCATCGTTTAGCCCAGCACTGACCCTGAAAAGTAATTCTAAGAGTACTTACCAGTAACTTGTATTTCCTTCCATAGGAATAGATAGTGTGGTTTGCACCAGAAAAGTTTCTAAGTGTCCAATTTTGAAGACTACAAATATTCCTCTAAAATCAACTGAACTACGAATTCCGATTTACTCACCTGTTATCAAGAGATAACCCAGGGCTGCATCTTTTAGCCCAGCACTGACCCTGAAAAGTAATTCTAAGCGTACTTACCAGTAACTTGTATTTCCTTCCATAGGAATCCATTGTGTGGTTTGCACCAGAAAAGTTTCTAAGTGTCCAATTTTGAAACGTACAAATATTCCTCTAAAATCAGTTGAACTACGAATTCCGATTTACTCATCTGTTATCAGGAGAGAACCCAGGGCTGCATCTTTTAGCCCAGCACTGACCCTGAAAAGTCATTCTAACCGTACTTATCAGCTACTTGTATTTACTTCCAAAGGAATCAAATGTGTGGTTTTCACCAGAAAAGTTTCTAAGTTTCCAATTTTGAAATGTACAAATATTCCTCTAAAATAAGCCGAACTACGAATTTCGATTTACTCACCTGTTATCAGGAGAGAACCCAGGGCTGCATCTTTTAGCCCAGCACTGACCCTGAAAAGTAATTCTAAGCGTACTTACCAGTAACTTGTATTTTCTTCCATAGGAATCTATTGTGTGGTTATCACCAGAAAAGTTTCTAAGTGTCCATTTTTGAAACGTACAAATATTCCTCTAAAATCAGCCGAACAACGAATTCCGATTTACTCACCTGTTATCAGGAGAGAACCCAGGGCTGCATCTTTTAGCCCAGCACTGACCCTGAAAATGAATTCTAAGCGTACTTACCAGTAACTTGTATTTCCTTCCATAGGAATATATAGTGTGGTTTTCACCCAAAAAGTTTTTAAGTGTCCAATTTTGAAACGTACAAATATTCCTCTAAAATCAGTTGAACTACGAATTCTGATTTACTCATCTGTTATCAGGAGAGAACCCAGGGCTGCATCTTTTAGCCCAGCACTGACCCTGAAAAGTCATTCTAACCGTACTTACCAGTTACTTGTATTTACTTCCAAAGGAATCAAATGTGTGGTTTTCACCAGAAAAGTTTCTAAGTTTCCAATTTTGAAATGTACAAATATTCCTCTAAAATAAGCCGAACTACGAATTCCGATTTACTCACCTGTTATCAGGAGAGAACGCAGGAGTGCATCTTTTAGCCCAGCACTGGCCCAAAAAAGTAATTCTAAGCGTACTTACCAGTAACTTGTATTTCCTTCCATAGGAATCCATTGTGTGGTTTTCAGCAGAAAAGTTTCTAAGTGTCCATTTTTGAAACGTACAAATATTCCTCTAAAATCAGCCGAACAATGAATTTCGAATTACTCACCTGTTATCAAGAGAGAACCCGGTGCTGATTCTTTTAGCCCAGCACTGACCCTGAAAAGTAATTCAAAGCGTACTTACCAGTAACTTGTATTTCCTTCCATAGGAATCCCTTGTGTGGTTTTCACCAGAAAAGTTTCTAAGTGTCCAATTTTGAAAAGTACAAATATTCCTCTAAAATCAGTTGAACTACGAATTCCGATTTACTCAACTGTTATCAGGAGAGAACCCAGGGCTGCATCTTTCAGTCCAGCACTGACCCTGAAAAGTAATTCTAAGAGTACTTACCAGTAACTTGTATTTCCTTCCACAGGAATAGATAGTGTGGTTTTCACCAGAAAAGTTTCTAAGTGTCCAATTTTGAAACGTACAAATATTCCTCTAAAATCAACCGAACTATGAATTCCAATTTACTCACCTGTTATCAGGGGAGAAACCAGGGCTGCATCTTTTAACCCAGCACTGACTCTGAAAAGTAATTCTAAGCATACTTACCAGTAACTTGTATTTCCTTCCATAGCAATCCATTCTGAATTACTCACCTGTTATCAAGAGAGAACCCAGTGCTGCATCTTTTAGACCAGCACTGACTCTGAAATGTAATTCTAAGCATACTTAACAGTAACTTGTATTTCCTTCCATAGGAATCCATTGTGTGGTTTTCACCAGAAAAGTTTCTAAGTGTCCATTTTTGAAACGTACAAATATTCCTCTAAAATCAGCCGAACTACGAATTCTGAAATACTCACCTGTTATCAAGAGAGAACCCAGGGCTGCATCTTTTAGCCCAGCACTGACCCTGAAAAGTAATTCTAAGCGTACTTACCTGTAACTTGTATTTCCTTCCATTGGAATCCATTGTGTGGTTTGCACCAGAAAAGTTTCTAAGAGTCCATGTTTGAAACATACAAATATTCCTCTAAAATCAGCCGAACTACAAATTCCGAAATACTCACCTGTTATCAAGAGAGAACCCAGTGCTGCATCTTTTAGACCAGCACTGACTCTGAAATGTAATTCTAAGCATACTTAAGAGTAACTTGTATTTCCTTCCATAGCAATCCATTCTGAATTACTCACCTGTTATCAGGAGAGAACCCAGGGCTGCATCTTTTAGCCCAGCACTGACCCTGAAAAGTAATTCAAAGCATACTTACCAGTAACTTGTATTTCCTTCCATAGGAATCCATTGTTTGGTTTTCACCAGAAAAGTTTCTAAGTGTCCATTTTTGAAACATACAAATATTCCTCTAAAATCAGCCGAACTACGAATTCTGATTTACTCACCTGTTCTCGGGAGAGAACCCAGGGCTGCATCTTTTAGCCCAGCACTGACCCTGAAAAGTAATTCTAAGCGTACTTTCCAGTAACATGTATTTCCTTCCATAGGAATCCATTGTGTGGTTTTCACCAGAAAAGTTTCTACGTATCCAATTTTGAAATGTACAAGTATTCCTCTAAAATCAGCCGAACTACGAATTCCGGTTTACTCACCTGTTATCAAGAGAGAACCTATGCTGCATCTTTTAGACCAGCACTGACCGTGAAAAGTAATTCTAAGTGTACTTACCAGTAACTTGTATTTCCTTCCATAGGAATCCATTTTGTGGTTTAAACTAGAAAAGTTTCTAAGTGTCCAATTTTTAAACGTACAAATATTCCATTAAAATCAGCTGAACTACGAATTCCGATTTACTCACCTGTTATCAAGAGAGAACCCAGGGCTGCATCTTTTAGCCCAGCACTGACCCTGAAAAGTCATTCTAACCGTACTTACCAGTTACTTGTATTTACTTCCAAAGGAATCAAATGTGTGGTTTTCACCAGAAAAGTTTCTAAGTTTCCAATTTTGAAATGTATAAGTATTCCTCTATATAAGCCGAACTACGAATTCCGATTTACTCACCTGTTATCACGAGAGAACGCAGGGCTGCATCTTTTAGCCCAGCACTGACCCTGAAAAGTAATTCTAAGCGTACTTACCAGTAACTTGTATTTCCTTCCATAGGAATCATTGTGTGGTTTTCACCGGAAAAGTTTCTAAGTGTCCATTTTTGAAACGTACAAATATTCCTCTAAAATCAGCGGAACTACGAATTCCGAAATACTCACCTGTTATCAAGAGAGAACCCAGTGCTGCATCTTTTAGACCAGCACTGACTCTGAAATGTAATTCTAAGCATACTGAAATGTAACTTGTATTTCCTTCCATAGGAATCTATTGTGTGGTTTTCACCAGAAAAGATTCTAAGTGTCCAATTTTGAAACGTACAAATATTCCTCTAAAATCAGTTGAACTACGAATTCTGATTACTCACCTGTTATCAGGAGAGAACCCAGGGCTGCATCTTTTAGCCCAGCACTGACCCTGAAAATTAATTCTAAGCGTACTTACCAGTAACTTGTATTTCCTTCCATAAGAATAGATAGTGTGGTTTTCACCAGAAAAGTTTCTAAGTGTCCAATTTTGAAACGTACAAATATTCCTCTAAAATCAACCGAACTATGAATTCCAATTTACTGACCTGTTATCAGGAGAGAACCCAGGGCTGCATCTTTTAGCCCAGCACTGACCCTGAAAAGTAATTCTAAGCGTACTTACCAGTAACTTGTATTTCCTTCCATAGGAATAGATAGTGTGGTTTTCACCAGAAAAGTTTGTAAGTGTCCAATTTTGAAGACTACAAATATTCCTCTAAAATCAACCGAACTACGAATACCGATTTACTCATCTGTTATCAGGAGAAAACCCAGGGCTGCATCTTTTAGCCCAGCACTGACCCTGAAAAGTAATTCTAAGAGTACTTACCAGTAACTTGTATTTCCTTCCATAGGAAAAGATAGTGTGGTTTTCACCCAAAAAGTTTCTAAGTGTCCAATTTTGAAACGTACAAATATTCGTCTAAAATCAACTGAACTACGAATTCCGATTTACTCACCTGTTATCAAGAGAGAACCCAGGGCTGCATCTTTTACCCCAGCACTGACCCTGAAAAGTAATTCTAAGCGTACTTACCAGTAACTTGTATTTCCTTCCATAGGAAGCATTGTGTGGTTTTCACCAGAAAAGTTTCTAAGTGTCCATTTTTGAAACGTACAAATATTCCTCTAAAATCAGCCGAACAATGAATTTCGAATTACTCACCTGTTATCAAGAGAGAACCCGGTGCTGCATCTTTTAGACCAGCACTGACTCTGAAATGTAATTCTAAGCATACTTAACAGTAACTTGTATTTCCTTCCATAGGAATCCATTGTGTGGTTTTCACCAGAAAAGTTTCTAAGTGTCCAATTTTGAAACTTACAAATATTCCTCTAAAATCAACCGAACTACGAATTCCGATTTACTCATCTGTTATCAGGAGAGAAACCAGGGCTGCATCTTTTAGCCCAGCACTGACCCTGAAAAGTAATTCTAAGCGTACTTACCAGTAACTTGTATTTCCTTCCATAGGAATCCATTGTGTGGTTTGAACCAGAAAAGTATCTAAGTGTCCAATTTTGAAGACTACAAATATTCCTCTAAAATCAACTGAACTACGAATTCCGATTTACTCACCTGTTATCAAGAGAGAACCCAGGGCTGCATCTTTTAGCCCAGCACTGACCCTGAAAAGTAATTCTAAGCGTACTTACCAGTAACTTGTATTTCCTTCCATAGGAATAGATAGTGTGGTTTTCACCCAAAAAGTTTCTAAGTGTCCAATTTTGAAATGTACAAATATTCCTCTAAAATAAGCCGAACTACGAATTTCGATTTACTCACCTGTTATCAGGAGAGAACCCAGGGCTGCATCTTTTAGCCCAGCACTGACCCTGAAAAGTAATTCTAAGCGTACTTACCAGTAACTTGTATTTTCTTCCATAGGAATCTATTGTGTGGTTATCACCAGAAAAGTTTCTAAGTGTCCATTTTTGAAACGTACAAATATTCCTCTAAAATCAGCCGAACAACGAATTCCGATTTACTCACCTGTTATCAGGAGAGAACGCAGGACTGCATCTTTTAGCCCAGCACTGGCCCAAAAAAGTAATTCTAAGCGTACTTACCAGTAACTTGTATTTCCTTCCATAGGAATATATAGTGTGGTTTTCACCCAAAAAGTTTTTAAGTGTCCAATTTTGAAACGTACAAATATTCCTCTAAAATCAGTTGAACTACGAATTCTGATTTACTCATCTGTTATCAGGAGAGAACCCAGGGCTGCATCTTTTAGCCCAGCACTGACCCTGAAAAGTCATTCTAACCGTACTTACCAGTTACTTGTATTTACTTCCAAAGGAATCAAATGTGTGGTTTTCACCAGAAAAGTTTCTAAGTTTCCAATTTTGAAATGTACAAATATTCCTCTAAAATAAGCCGAACTACGAATTCCGATTTACTCACCTGTTATCAGGAGAGAACGCAGGACTGCATCTTTTAGCCCAGCACTGGCCTAAAAAAGTAATTCTAAGCGTACTTACCAGTAACTTGTATTTCCTTCCATAGGAATCCATTGTGTGGTTTTCAGCAGAAAAGTTTCTAAGTGTCCATTTTTGAAACGTACAAATATTCCTCTAAAATCAGCCGAACAATGAATTTCGAATTACTCACCTGTTATCAAGAGAGAACCCGGTGCTGATTCTTTTAGCCCAGCACTGACCCTGAAAAGTAATTCAAAGCGTACTTACCAGTAACTTGTATTTCCTTCCATAGGAATCCCTTGTGTGGTTTTCACCAGAAAAGTTTCTAAGTGTCCAATTTTGAAAAGTACAAATATTCCTCTAAAATCAGTTGAACTACGAATTCCGATTTACTCAACTGTTATCAGGAGAGAACCCAGGGCTGCATCTTTCAGTCCAGCACTGACCCTGAAAAGTAATTCTAAGAGTACTTACCAGTAACTTGTATTTCCTTCCACAGGAATAGATAGTGTGGTTTTCACCAGAAAAGTTTCTAAGTGTCCAATTTTGAAACGTACAAATATTCCTCTAAAATCAACCGAACTATGAATTCCAATTTACTCACCTGTTATCAGGGGAGAAACCAGGGCTGCATCTTTTAACCCAGCACTGACTCTGAAAAGTAATTCTAAGCATACTTACCAGTAACTTGTATTTCCTTCCATAGCAATCCATTCTGAATTACTCACCTGTTATCAAGAGAGAACCCAGTGCTGCATCTTTTAGACCAGCACTGACTCTGAAATGTAATTCTAAACATACTTAACAGTAACTTGTATTTCCTTCCATAGGAATCCATTGTGTGGTTTTCACCAGAAAAGTTTCTAAGTGTCCATTTTTGAAACGTACAAATATTCCTCTAAAATCAGCCGAACTACGAATTCTGAAATACTCACCTGTTATCAAGAGAGAACCCAGGGCTGCATCTTTTAGCCCAGCACTGACCCTGAAAAGTAATTCTAAGCGTACTTACCTGTAACTTGTATTTCCTTCCATTGGAATCCATTGTGTGGTTTGCACCAGAAAAGTTTCTAAGAGTCCATGTTTGAAACATACAAATATTCCTCTAAAATCAGCCGAACACAAATTCCGAAATACTCACCTGTTATCAAGAGAGAACCCAGTGCTGCATCTTTTAGACCAGCACTGACTCTGAAATGTAATTCAAAACATACTTACCAGTAACTTGTATTTCCTTCCATAGGAATCCATTGTGTGGTTTTCACCAGAAAAGTTTCTAAGTGTCCATTTTTGAAACATACAAATATTCCTCTAAAATCAGCCGAACTACGAATTCTGATTTACTCCCCTGTTCTCGGGAGAGAACCCAGGGCTGCATCTTTTAGCCCAGCACTGACCCTGAAAAGTAATTCTAAGCGTACTTTCCAGTAACATGTATTTCCTTCCATAGGAATCCATTGTGTGGTTTTCACCAGAAAAGTTTCTACGTATCCAATTTTGAAATGTACAAGTATTCCTCTAAAATCAGCCGAACTACGAATTCCGGTTTACTCACCTGTTATCAAGAGAGAACCTATGCTGCATCTTTTAGACCAGCACTGACCGTGAAAGGTAATTCTAAGTGTACTTACCAGTAACTTGTATTTCCTTCCATAGGAATCCATTTTGTGGTTTAAACTAGAAAAGTTTCTAAGTGTCCAATTTTTAAATGTACAAATATTCCATTAAAATCAGCCGAACTACGAATTCCGATTTACTCACCTGTTATCAAGAGAGAACCCAGGGCTGCATCTTTTAGCCCAGCACTGACCCTGAAAAGTCATTCTAACCGTACTTACCAGTTACTTGTATTTACTTCCAAAGGAATCAAATGTGTGGTTTTCACCAGAAAAGTTTCTAAGTTTCCAATTTTGAAATGTATAAGTATTCCTCTAAAATAAGCCGAACTACGAATTCCGATTTACTCACCTGTTATCACGAGAGAACGCAGGGCTGCATCTTTTAGCCCAGCACTGACCCTGAAAAGTAATTCTAAGCGTACTTACCAGTAACTTGTATTTCCTTCCATAGGAATCATTGTGTGGTTTTCACCGGAAAAGTTTCTAAGTGTCCATTTTTGAAACGTACAAATATTCCTCTAAAATCAGCGGAACTACGAATTCCGAAATACTCACCTGTTATCAAGAGAGAACCCAGTGCTGCATCTTTTAGACCAGCACTGACTCTGAAATGTAATTCTAAGCATACTGAAATGTAACTTGTATTTCCTTCCATAGGAATCTATTGTGTGGTTTTCACCAGAAAAGATTCTAAGTGTCCAATTTTGAAACGTACAAATATTCCTCTAAAATCAGTTGAACTACGAATTCTGATTACTCACCTGTTATCAGGAGAGAACCCAGGGCTGCATCTTTTAGCCCAGCACTGACCCTGAAAATTAATTCTAAGCGTACTTACCAGTAACTTGTATTTCCTTCCATAAGAATAGATAGTGTGGTTTTCACCAGAAAAGTTTCTAAGTGTCCAATTTTGAAACGTACAAATATTCCTCTAAAATCAACCGAACTATGAATTCCAATTTACTGACCTGTTATCAGGAGAGAACCCAGGGCTGCATCTTTTAGCCCAGCACTGACCCTGAAAAGTAATTCTAAGCGTACTTACCAGTAACTTGTATTTCCTTCCATAGGAATAGATAGTGTGGTTTTCACCAGAAAAGTTTGTAAGTGTCCAATTTTGAAGACTACAAATATTCCTCTAAAATCAACCGAACTACGAATACCGATTTACTCATCTGTTATCAGGAGAAAACCCAGGGCTGCATCTTTTAGCCCAGCACTGACCCTGAAAAGTAATTCTAAGAGTACTTACCAGTAACTTGTATTTCCTTCCATAGGAAAAGATAGTGTGGTTTTCACCCAAAAAGTTTCTAAGTGTCCAATTTTGAAACGTACAAATATTCGTCTAAAATCAACTGAACTACGAATTCCGATTTACTCACCTGTTATCAAGAGAGAACCCAGGGCTGCATCTTTTAGCCCAGCACTGACCGTGAAAAGTAATTCTAAGCGTACTTACCAGTAACTTGTATTTCCTTCCATAGGAATCCATTGTGTGGTTTGCACCAGAAAAGTTTCTAAGTGTCCAATTTTGAAGACTACAAATATTCCTCTAAAATCAACTGAACTACGAATTCCGATTTACTCACCTGTTATCAAGAGAGAACCCAGGGCTGCATCTTTTAGCCCAGCACTGACCCTGAAAAGTAATTCTAAGCGTACTTACCAGTAACTTGTATTTCCTTCCATAAGAATAGATAGTGTGGTTTTCACCAGAAAAGTTTCTAAGTGTCCAATTTTGAAACGTACAAATATTCCTCTAAAATCAACCGAACTATGAATTCCAATTTACTGACCTGTTATCAGGAGAGAACCCAGGGCTGCATCTTTTAGCCCAGCACTGACCCTGAAAAGTAATTCTAAGCGTACTTACCAGTAACTTGTATTTCCTTCCATAGGAATAGATAGTGTGGTTTTCACCAGAAAAGTTTGTAAGTGTCCAATTTTGAAGACTACAAATATTCCTCTAAAATCAACCGAACTACGAATACCGATTTACTCATCTGTTATCAGGAGAAAACCCAGGGCTGCATCTTTTAGCCCAGCACTGACCCTGAAAAGTAATTCTAAGAGTACTTACCAGTAACTTGTATTTCCTTCCATAGGAAAAGATAGTGTGGTTTTCACCCAAAAAGTTTCTAAGTGTCCAATTTTGAAACGTACAAATATTCGTCTAAAATCAACTGAACTACGAATTCCGATTTACTCACCTGTTATCAAGAGAGAACCCAGGGCTGCATCTTTTAGCCCAGCACTGACCCTGAAAAGTAATTCTAAGCGTACTTACCAGTAACTTGTATTTCCTTCCATAGGAAGCATTGTGTGGTTTTCACCAGAAAAGTTTCTAAGTGTCCATTTTTGAAACGTACAAATATTCCTCTAAAATCAGCCGAACAATGAATTTCGAATTACTCACCTGTTATCAAGAGAGAACCCGGTGCTGCATCTTTTAGACCAGCACTGACTCTGAAATGTAATTCTAAGCATACTTAACAGTAACTTGTATTTCCTTCCATAGGAATCCATTGTGTGGTTTTCACCAGAAAAGTTTCTAAGTGTCCAATTGTGAAACTTACAAATATTCCTCTAAAATCAACCGAACTACGAATTCCGATTTACTCATCTGTTATCAGGAGAGAAACCAGGGCTGCATCTTTTAGCCCAGCACTGACCCTGAAAAGTAATTCTAAGCGTACTTACCAGTAACTTGTATTTCCTTCCATAGGAATCCATTGTGTGGTTTGCACCAGAAAAGTTTCTAAGTGTCCAATTTTGAAGACTACAAATATTCCTCTAAAATCAACTGAACTACGAATTCCGATTTACTCACCTGTTATCAAGAGAGAACCCAGGGCTGCATCTTTTAGCCCAGCACTGACCCTGAAAAGTAATTCTAAGCGTACTTACCAGTAACTTGTATTTCCTTCCATAGGAATAGATAGTGTGGTTTTCACCAAAAAAGTTTCTAAGTGTCCAATTTTGAAACGTACAAATATTCCTCTAAAATCAGTTGAACTACAAATTCCGATTTACTCATCTGTTATCAGGAGACAACCCAGGGCTGCATCTTTTAGCCCAGCACTGACCCTGAAAAGTCATTCTAACCGTACTTACCAGTTACTTGTATTTACTTCCAAAGGAATCAAATGTGTGGTTTTCACCAGAAAAGTTTCTAAGTTTCCAATTTTGAAATGTACAAATATTCCTGTAAAATAAGCCGAACTAAGAATTCCGATTTACTCACCTGTTATCAGGAGAGAACGCAGGACTGCATCTTTTAGCCCAGAAGTGGCCCAAAAAAGTAATTCTAAGCGTACTTACCAGTAACTTGTATTTCCTTCCATAGGAATCCATTGTTTGGTTTTCAGCAGAAAAGTTTCTAAGTGTCCAATTTTGAAACGTACAAATATTCCTCTAAAATCAGCCGAACTACAAATTCCGATTTACTCACCTGTTATCAGGAGAGAACCTAGGGCTGCATCTTTTAGCCCAGCACTGACCGTGAAAAGTAATTCTAAGCGTACTTACCAGTAACTTGTATTTCCTTCCATAGGAATCATTGTGTGGTTTTCACCAGAAAAGTTTCTAAGTGTCCATTTTGGAAACATACAAATATTCCTCTAAAATCAGCCGAACAATGAATTTCGAATTACTCACCTGTTATCAAGAGAGAACTCAGTGCTGCATCTTTTAGACCAGCACTGACTCTGAAATGTAATTCTAAGCATACTTAACAGTAACTTGTATTTCCTTCCATAGGAATCCATTGTGTGGTTTTCACCAGAAAAGTTTCTAAGTGTCCAATTTTGAAACTTACAAATATTCCTCTAAAATCAGTTGAACTACGAATTCTGATTTACTCACCTGTTATCAGGAGAGAACCCAGGGCTGCATCTTTTAGCCCAGCACTGACCCTGAAAAGTAATTCTAAGAGTACTTACCAGTAACTTGTATTTCCTTCCACAGGAATAGATAGTGTGGTTTTCACCAGAAAAGTTTGTAAGTGTCCAATTTTGAAACGTACAAATATTCCTCTAAAATCAGTTGAACTACGAATTCCGATTTACTCACCTGTTATCAGGAGAGAACCCAGGGCTGCATCTTTTAGCCCAGCACTGACCCTGAAAAGTAATTCTAAGCGTACTTACCAGTAACTTGTATTTCCTTCCATAGGAATAGATAGTGTGGTTTTCACCAGAAAAGTTTCTAAGTGTCCAATTTTGAAACGTACAAATATTCCTCTAAAATCAACCGAACTATGAATTCCAATTTACTCACCTGTTATCAGGGGAGAAACCAGGGCTGCATCTTTTAACCCAGCACTGACTCTGAAAAGTAATTCTAAGCATACTTACCAGTAACTTGTATTTCCTTCCATAGCAATCCATTCTGAATTACTCACCTGTTATCAGGAGAGAACCCAGGGCTGCATCTTTTAGCCCAGCACTGACCCTGAAAAGTAATTCAAAGCATACTTACCAGTAACTTGTATTTCCTTCCATAGGAATCCATTGTGTGGTTTTCACCAGAAAAGTTTCTAAGTGTCCATTTTTGAAACGTACAAATATTCCTCTAAAATCAGCCGAACTACGAATTCTGAAATACTCACCTGTTATCAAGAGAGAACCCAGGGCTGCATCTTTTAGCCCAGCACTGACCCTGAAAAGTAATTCTAAGCGTACTTAGCTGTAACTTGTATTTCCTTCCATAGGAATCCATTGTGTGGTTTGCACCAGAAAAGTTTCTAAGAGTCCATTTTTGAAACATACAAATATTCCTCTAAAATCAGCCGAACTACAAATTCTGAAATACTCACCTGTTATCAAGAGAGAACCCAGTGCTGCATCTTTTAGACCAGCACTGACTCTGAAATGTAATTCTAAGCATACTTAAGAGTAACTTGTATTTCCTTCCATAGCAATCCATTCTGAATTACTCACCTGTTATCAGGAGAGAACCCAGGGCTGCATCTTTTAGCCCAGCACTGACCCTGAAAAGTAATTCAAAGCATACTTACCAGTAACTTGTATTTCCTTCCATAGGAATCCATTGTGTGGTTTTCACCAGAAAAGTTTCTAAGTGTCCATTTTTGAAACATACAAATATTCCTCTAAAATCAGCTGAACTACGAATTCTGATTTACTCACCTGTTCCCGGGAGAGAACCCAGGGCTGCATCTTTTAGCCCAGCACTGACCCTGAAAAGTAATTCTAAGCGTACTTACCAGTAACTTGTATTTCCTTCCATAGGAAGCATTTTGTGGTTTTCACCAGAAAAGTTTCTAAGTGTCCATTTTTGAAACGTACAAATATTCCTATAAAATCAGCCGAACAATGAATTTCGAATTACTCACCTGTTATCAAGAGAGAACCCGGTGCTGCATCTTTTAGACCAGCACTGACCCTGAAAAGTAATTCAAAGAGTACTTACCAGTAACTTGTATTTCCTTCCATAGGAATCCATTGTGTGGTTTTCACCAGAAAAGTTTCTAAGTGTCCAATTTTGAAACTTACAAATATTCCTCTAAAATCAGTTGAACTACGAATTCTGATTTACTCACCTGTTATCAGGAGAGAACCCAGGGCTGAATCTTTTAGGCCAGCACTGACCCTGAAAAGTAATTCTAAGAGTACTTACCAGTAACTTGTATTTCCTTCTCTAGGAATCCATTGTGTGGTTTTCACCAGAAAAGTTTCTAAGTGTCCAATTTTGAAACGTACAAATATTCCTCTAAAATCAACCGAACTACGAATTCCGATTTACTCATCTGTTATCAGGAGAGAAACCAGGGCTGCATCTTTTAGCCCAGCACTGACCCTGAAAAGTAATTCAAAGAGTACTTACCAGTAACTTGTATTTCCTTCTCTAGGAATCCATTGTGTGGTTTTCACCAGAAAAGTTTCTAAGTGTCCAATTTTGAAACGTACAAATATTCCTCTAAAATCAGTTGAACTACGAATTCTGATTTACTCACCTGTTATCAGGAGAGAACCCAGGGCTGCATCGTTTAGCCCAGCACTGACCCTGAAAAGTAATTATAAGAGTACTTACCAGTAACTTGTATTTCCTTCCATAGGAATAGATAGTGTGGTTTTCACCAGAAAAGTTTGTAAGTGTCCAATTTTGAAGACTACAAATATTCCTCTAAAATCAACCGAACTACGAATACCGATTTACTCATCTGTTATCAGGAGAAAACCCAGGGCTGCATCTTTTAGCCCAGCACTGACCCTGAAAAGTAATTCTAAGAGTACTTACCAGTAACTTGTATTTCCTTCCATAGGAAAAGATAGTGTGGTTTTCACCCAAAAAGTTTCTAAGTGTCCAATTTTGAAAAGTACAAATATTTGTCTAAAATTAACTAAACTACGAATTCCGATTTACTCACCTGTTATCAAGAGAGAACCCAGGGCTGCATCTTTTAGCCCAGCACTGACCCTGAAAAGTAATTCTAAGCGTACTTACCAGTAACTTGTATTTCCTTCCATAGGAAGCATTGTGTGGTTTTCACCAGAAAAGTTTGTGTCCAGTTTTGAAACGTACAAATATTCCTCTAAAATCAGCCGAACAATGAATTTTGAATTACTCACCTGTTATCAAGAGAGAACCCGGTGCTGCATCTTTTAGACCAGCACTGACTCTGAAATGTAATTCTATGCATTCTTAACAGTAACTTGTATTTCCTTCCATAGGAATCCATTGTGTGGTTTTCACCAGAAAAGTTTCTAAGTGTCCAATTTTGAAACTTACAAATATTCCTCTAAAATCAGTTGAACTACGAATTCTGATTTACTCACCTGTTATCAGGAGAGAACCCAGGGCTGAATCTTTTAGGCCAGCACTGACCCTGAAAAGTCATTCTAAGAGTACTTACCAGTAACTTGTATTTCCTTCCACAGGAATAGATAGTGTGGTTTTCACCAGAAAAGTTTGTAAGTGTCCAATTTTGAAACGTACAAATATTCCTCTAAAATCAACCGAACTACGAATTCCGATTTACTCATCTGTTATCAGGAGAGAAACCAGGGCTGCATCTTTTAGCCCAGCACTGACCCTGAAAAGTAATTCAAAGAGTACTTACCAGTAACTTGTATTTCCTTCTCTAGGAATCCATTGTGTGGTTTTCACCAGAAAAGTTTCTAAGTGTCCAATTTTGAAACGTACAAATATTCCTCTAAAATCAGTTGAACTACGAATTCTGATTTACTCACCTGTTATCAGGAGAGAACCCAGGGCTGCATCTTTTAGCCCAGCACTGACCCTGAAAAGTAAGTCTAAGAATACTTACCAGTAACTTGTATTTCCTTCCATAGGAATAGATAGTGTGGTTTTCACCAGAAAAGTTTGTAAGTGTCCAATTTTGAAGACTACAAATATTCCTCTAAAATCAACTGAACTACGAATTCCGATTTACTCACCTGTTATCAAAAGAGAACCCAGGGCTGCATCTTTTAGCCCAGCACTGACCCTGAAAAGTAATTCTAAGCGTACTTACCAGTAACTTGTATTTCCTTCCATAGGAATAGATAGTGTGGTTTTCACCAAAAAAGTTTCTAAGTGTCCAATTTTGAAACGTACAAATATTCCTCTAAAATCAGTTAAACTACAAATTCCGATTTACTCATCTGTTATCAGGAGACAACCCAGGGCTGCATCTTTTAGCCCTGCACTGACCCTGAAAAGTCATTCTAACCGTACTTACCAGTTACTTGTATTTACTTCCAAAGGAATCAAATGTGTGGTTTTCACCAGAAAAGTTTCTAAGTTTCCAATTTTGAAATGTACAAATATTCCTGTAAAATAAGCCGAACTACGAATTCTGATTTACTCACCTGTTATCAGGAGAGAACGCAGGACTGAATCTTTTAGCCCAGAACTGGCCCAAAAAAGTAATTCTAAGCGTACTTACCAGTAACTTGTTTTTCCTTCCATAGGAATCCATTGTTTGGTTTTCAGCAGAAAAGTTTCTAAGTGTCCAATTTTGAAACGTACAAATATTCCTCTAAAATCAGCCGAACTACAAATTCCGATTTGCTCACCTGTTATCAGGAGAGAACCTAGGGCTGCATCTTTTAGCCCAGCACTGACCGTGAAAAGTAATTCTAAGCGTACTTACCAGTAACTTGTATTTCCTTCCATAGGAATCATTGTGTGGTTTTCACCAGAAAAGTTTCTAAGTGTCCATTTTTGAAACGTACAAATATTCCTCTAAAATCAGCCGAACAATGAATTTCGAATTACTCACCTGTTATCAAGAGAGAACCCAGTGCTGCATCTTTTAGACCAGCACTGACTCTGAAATGTAATTCTAAGCATACTTAACAGTAACTTGTATTTCCTTCCATAGGAATCCATTGTGTGGTTTTCACCAGAAAAGTTTCTAAGTGTCCAATTTTGAAACTTACAAATATTCCTCTAAAATCAGTTGAACTACGAATTCTGATTTACTCACCTGTTATCACGAGAGAACCCAGGGCTGCATCTTTTAGCCCAGCACTGACCCTGAAAAGTAATTCTAAGAGTACTTACCAGTAACTTGTATTTCCTTCCACAGGAATAGATAGTGTGGTTTTCACCAGAAAAGTTTGTAAGTGTCCACATTTGAAACGTACAAATATTCCTCTAAAATCAGTTGTGCTACGAATTCTGATTTACTCACCTGTTATCAGGAGAGAACCCAGGGCTGCATCTTTTAGCCCAGCACTGACCCTGAAAAGTAATTCTAAGCGTACTTACCAGTAACTTGTATTTCCTTCCATAGGAATAGATAGTGTGGTTTTCACCAGAAAAGTTTCTAAGTGTCCAATTTTGAAACGTACAAATATTCCTCTAAAATCAACCGAACTATGAATTCCAATTTACTCACCTGTTATCAGGGGAGAAACCAGGGCTGCATCTTTTAACCCAGCACTGACTCTGAAAAGTAATTCTAAGCATACTTACCAGTAACTTGTATTTCCTTCCATAGCAATCCATTCTGAATTACTCACCTGTTATCAAGAGAGAACCCAGTGCTGCATCTTTTAGACCAGCACTGACTCTGAAATGTAATTCTAAGCATACTTAACAGTAACTTGTATTTCCTTCCATAGGAATCCATTGTGTGGTTTTCACCAGAAAAGTTTCTAAGTGTCCATTTTTGAAACGTACAAATATTCCTCTAAAATCAGCCGAACTACGAATTCTGAAATACTCACCTGTTATCAAGAGAGAACCCAGGGCTGCATCTTTTAGCCCAGCACTGACCCTGAAAAGTAATTCTAAGCGTACTTACCTGTAACTTGTATTTCCTTCCATAGGAATCCATTGTGTGGTTTGCACCAGAAAAGTTTCTAAGAGTCCATTTTTGAAACATACAAATATTCCTCTAAAATCAGCCGAACTACAAATTCCAAAATACTCACCTGTTATCAAGAGAGAACCTATGCTGCATCTTTTAGACCAGCACTGACCGTGAAAAGTAATTCTAAGTGTACTTACCAGTAACTTGTATTTCCTTCCATAGGAATCCATTTTGTGGTTTAAACTAGTAAAGTTTCTAAGTGTCCAATTTTTAAACGTACAAATATTCCATTAAAATCAGCCGAACTACGAATTCCGATTTACTCACCTGTTATCAAGAGAGAACCCAGGGCTGCATCTTTTAGCACAGCACTGACCCTGAAAAGTCATTCTAACCGTACTTACCAGTTACTTGTATTTACTTCCAAAGGAATCAAATGTGTGGTTTTCACCAGAAAAGTTTCTAAGTTTCCAATTTTGAAATGTATAAGTATTCCTCTAAAATAAGCCGAACTACGAATTCCGATTTACTCACCTGTTATCACGAGAGAACGCAGGGCTGCATCTTTTAGCCCAGCACTGACCCTGAAAAGTAATTCTAAGCGTACTTACCAGTAACTTGTATTTCCTTCCATAGGAATCATTGTGTGGTTTTCACCAGAAAAGTTTCTAAGTGTCCATTTTTGAAACGTACAAATATTCCTCTAAAATCAGCGGAACTACGAATTCCGAAATACTCACCTGTTATCAAGAGAGAACCCAGTGCTGCATCTTTTAGACCAGCACTGACTCTGAAATGTAATTCTAAGCATACTGAGGTGTAACTTGTATTTCCTTCCATAGGAATCTATTGTGTGGTTTTCACCAGAAAAGTTTCTAAGTGTCCAATTTTGAAACGTACAAATATTCCTCTAAAATCAGTTGAACTACGAATTCTGATTTACTCACCTTTTATCAGGAGAGAACCCAGGGCTGCATCTTTTAGCCCAGCACTGACCCTGAAAATTAATTCTAAGCGTACTTACCAGTAACTTGTATTTCCTTCCATAAGAATAGATAGTGTGGTTTTCACCAGAAAAGTTTCTAAGTGTCCAATTTTGAAACGTACAAATATTCCTCTAAAATCAACCGAACTATGAATTCCAATTTACTGACCTGTTATCAGGAGAGAACCCAGGGCTGCATCTTTTAGCCCAGCACTGACCCTGAAAAGTAATTCTAAGCGTACTTACCAGTAACTTGTATTTCCTTCCATAGGAATCCATTGTGTGGTTTTCACCAGAAAAGTTTCTAAGTGTCCTATTTTGAAACGTACATTATTTCTCTAAAATCAGCCGAACTACGAATTCTGAAATACTCACCTGTTATCAAGAGAGAACCCAGGGCTGCATCTTTTAGCCCAGCACTGACCCTGAAAAGTAATTCTAAGCGTACTTACCTGTAACTTGTATTTCCTTCCATAGGAATCCATTGTGTGGTTTGCACCAGAAAAGTTTCTAAGAGTTTATTTTTGAAACATACAAATATTCCTCTAAAATCAGCCGAACTACAAATTCCGAAATACTCACCTGTTATCAAGAGAGAACCCAGTGCTGCATCTTTTAGACCAGCACTGACTCTGAAATGTAATTCTAAGCATACTTAAGAGTAACTTGTATTTCCTTCCATAGCAATCCATTCTGAATTACTCACCTGTTATCAGGAGAGAACCCAGGGCTGCATCTTTTAGCCCAGCACTGGCCCAAAAAAGTAATTCAAAGCATACTTACCAGTAACTTGTATTTCCTTCCATAGGAATCCATTGTGTGGTTTTCACCAGAAAAGTTTCTAAGTGTCCATTTTTGAAAGATACAAATATTCCTCTAAAATCAGCCGAACTACGAATTCTGATTTACTCACCTGTTCTCGGGAGAGAACCCAGGGCTGCATCTTTTAGCCCAGCACTGACCCTGAAAAGTAATTCTAAGCGTACTTTCCAGTAACTTGTATTTCCTTCCATAGGAATCCATTGTGTAGTTTTCACCAGAAAAGTTTCTACGTATCCAATTTTGAAATGTACAAGTATTCCTCTAAAATCAGCCGAACTACGAATTCCGGTTTATTCACCTGTTATCAAGAGAGAACCTATGCTGCATCTTTTAGACCAGCACTGACCGTGAAAAGTAATTCTAAGTGTACTTACCAGTAACTTGTATTTCCTTCCATAGGAATCCATTTTGTGGTTTAAACTAGAAAAGTTTCTAAGTGTCCAATTTTTAAATGTACAAATATTCTATTAAAATCAGCCGAACTACGAATTCCGATTTACTCACCTGTTATCAAGAGAGAACCCAGGGCTGCATCTTTTAGCCCAGCACTGACCCTGAAAAGTCATTCTAACCGTACTTACCAGTTACTTGTATTTACTTCCAAAGGAATCAAATGTGTGGTTTTCACCAGAAAAGTTTCTAAGTTTCCAATTTTGAAATGTACAAGTATTCCTCTAAAATAAGCCGAACTACGAATTCCGATTTACTCACCTGTTATCACGAGAGAACGCAGGGCTGCATCTTTTAGCCCAGCACTGACCCTGAAAAGTAATTCTAAGCGTACTTACCAGTAACTTGTATTTCCTTCCAAAGGAATCATTGTGTGGGTTTCACCAGAAAAGTTTCTAAGTGTCCATTTTTGAAACGTACAAATATTCCTCTAAAATCAGCGGAACTACGAATTCCGAAATACTCATCTGTTATCAAGAGAGAACCCAGTGCTGCATCTTTTAGACCAGCACTGACTCTGAAATGTAATTCTAAGCATACTGAAGTGTAAATTGTATTTCCTTCCATAGGAATCTATTGTGTGGTTTTCACCAGAAAAGTTTCTAATTGTCCAATTTTGAAACGTACAGATATTCCTCTAAAATCAGTTGAACTACGAATTCCGATTTACTCACCTGTTATCAGGAGAGAACCCAGGGCTGCATCTTTTAGCCCAGCACTGACCCTGAAAATTAATTCTAAGCGTACTTACCAGTAACTTGTATTTCCTTCCATAAGAACAGATAGTGTGGTTTTTACCAGAAAAGTTTCTAAGTGTCCAATTTTGAAACATACAAATATTCCTCTAAAATCAACCGAACTATGTATTCCAATTTACTGACCTGTTATCAGGAGAGAACCCAGGGCTGCATCTTTTAGCCCAGCACTGACCCTGAGAAGTAATTCTAAGCGTACTTACCAGTAACTTGTATTTCCTTCTATAGGAATCCATTGTGTGGTTTTCACCAGAAAAGTTTCTAAGTGTCCTATTTTGAAACGTACATTATTCCTCTAAAATCAGCCAAACTACGAATTCCGATTGACTCACCTGTTATCAAGAGAGAACCCGGTGCTGCCTCTTTTAGACCAGCACTGACATTGATAAGTATTTCTAAGCGTACTTACCAGTAACTTGTTTTTCCTTCCATAGTAATCATTGTGTGGTTTTCAGCAGAAAAGTTTCTAATTGTCCAATTTTCAAATGTACAAATATTCCTCTAAAATCAGTTGAAATACGAATTCCGATTTACTCACCTGTTATCAGGAGAGAACCCAGGGCTGCATCTTTTAGCCCAGCACGGACCCTGAAAAGATATTCTTAGCATACTTACCAGTAACTTGGATTTCCTTCCATAGGAATCCATTTTGTGGTTTTCAGCAGAAAAGTTTCTAAGTGTCCTATTTTGAAACGTACATTATTCCTCTAAAATCAGCCAAACTACGAATTCCGATTGACTCACCTGTTATCAAGAGAGAACACAGTGCTGCATCTTTTAGACCAGCACTGACATTGAAAAGTATTTCTAAGCATACTTACCAGTAACTTGTTTTTCCTTCCATAGCAATCCATTGTGTGGTTTTCACCAGAAAAGTTTCTAAGTGTCCAATTTTGAAACGTACAAATATTCCTCTAAAATCAACCGAACTATGAATTCCAATTTACTCACCTGTTATCAGGAGAGAAACCAGGGCTGCATCTTTTAACCCAGCACTGACTCTGAAAAGTAATTCTAAGCATACTTACTAGTAACTTGTATTTCCTTCCATAGCAATCCATTGTGTGGTTTTCAGCAGAAAAGTTTCTAATTGTCCATTTTTGAAACGTACAAATATTCCTCTAAAATCAGCCGAACTACGAATTCCGAATTACTCACCTGTTATCAGGAGAGAACCCAGGGCTGCATCTTTTAGCCAGCACTGACCTTGAAAAGTAATTCAAAGCGTACTTACCAGTAACTTGTATTTCCTTCCATAGGAATCCATTGTGTGGTTTTCACCAGAAAAGTTTCTAAGTGTCCATTTTTGAAACGTACAAATATTCCTCTAAAATCAGCCGAACTACGAATTCCGAAATACTCACCTGTTATCAAGAGAGAACCCAGTGCTGCATCTTTTAGACCAGCACTGACTCTGAAATGTAATTCTAAGCATACTTAACAGTAACTTGTATTTCCTTCCATAGAAATCCATTGTGTGGTTTTCACCAGAAAAGTTTCTAAGTGTCCAATTTTGAAACGTACAAAATTCCTCTAAAATCAACCGAACTATGAATTCCAATTTACTCACCTGTTATCAGGAGAGAAACAAGGGCTGCATCTTTTAACCCAGCACTGACTCTGAAAAGTAATTCTAAGCATACTTACCAGTAACTTGTATTTCCTTCCATAGCAATCCATTGTGTGGTTTTCAGCAAAAAAGTTTCTAATTGTCCAATTTTGAAACGTACAAATATTCCTCTAATATCAACCGAACTACGAATTCCGATTTACTCACCTGTTATCAGGAGAGAAACCAGGGCTGCATCGTTCAGCCCAGCACTGACCCAGAAAAGAAATTCTAAGCGTACTTACCAGTAACTTGTTTTTCCTTCCATAGGAATCCATTTTGTGGTTTTCACCAGAAAAGTTTCTAAGTGTCCTATTTTGAAACGTACAAGTATTCCTCTAAAATCAGTTGAACTACGAATTCCGATTGACTCACCTGTTATCGAGAGAGAACCCAGTGCTGCATCTTTTAGACCTGCACTGACTTTGAAAAGTAATTCTAAGCGTACTTACCAGTAACTTGTTTTTCTTTCCGTAGGAATCATTGTGTGGTTTTCAGCAGAAAAGTTTCTAAGTATCCAATTTTGAAATGTACAAATATTCCTCTGAAATCAGCCGAACTATGAATTCCGATTTACTCACCTGTTAGGAGAGAACCCAGGGCTGCATCTTTTAGCCCAGCACTGACCCTGAAAAGTAATTCAAAGCTTACTTACCAGTAACTTATATTTCCTTCATTAGGAATCCATTGTGTGGTTTTCACCAGAAAAGTTTCTAAGTGTCCATTTTTGAAACGTACAAATATTCCTCTAAAATCAGCCGAACTACGAATTCCGAATTACTCACCTGTTATCAGGAGAGAACCCAGGGCTGCATCTTTTAGCCCAGCACTGACCCTGAAAAGTAATTCAAAGCATACTTACCAGTAACTTGTATTTCCTTCCATAGGAATCCATTGTGTGGTTTTCACCAGAAAAGTTTCTAAGTGTCAATTTTTGAAACGTACAAATATTCCTCTAAAATCAGCCGAACTCCGAATTCTGAATTACTCACCTGTTATCAACAGAGAACCCAGTGCTGCATCTTTTAGACCAGCACTGACTCTGAAATGTAATTCTAAGCATACTTAACAGTAACTTGTATTTCCTTCCATAGAAATCCATTGTGTGGTTTTCACCAGAAAAGTTTCTAAGTGTCCAATTTTGAAACGTACAAAATTCCTCTAAAATCAGTTGAACTACGAATTCTGATTTACTCACCTATTATCAGGAGAGAACCTGGGGCTGCATCTTTTAACCCAGCACTGACTCTGAAAAGTAATTCTAAGCATACTAACCAGTAACTTGTATTTCCTTCCATAGCAATCCATTGTGTGGTTTTCAGCAAAAAAGTTTCTGATTGTCCAATTTTGAAACGTACAAATATTCCTCTAATATCAACCGAACTACGAATTCCGATTTACTCACCTGTTATCAGGAGAGAAACCAGGGCTGCATCTTTCAGCCCAGCACTGACCCAGAAAAGAAATTCTAAACATACTTACCAGTAACTTGTTTTTCCTTCCATAGGAATCCATTGTGTGGTTTTCACCAGAAAAGTTTCTAAGTATCCAATTTTGAAATGTACAAATATTCCTCTAAAATCATCCGAACTATGAATTCCGATTTACTCACCTGTTAGGAGAGAACCCAGGGCTGCATCTTTTAGCCAAGCACTGACCCTGAAAAGTAATTCAAAGCTTACTTACCAGTAACTTATATTTCCTTCATTAGGAATCCATTGTGTGGTTTTCACCAGAAAAGTTTCTAAGTGTCCATTTTTGAAACGTACAAATATTCCTCTAAAATCAGCCGAACTACGAATTCCGAATTACTCACCAGTTATCAGGAGAGAACCCAGGGCTGCATCTTTTAGCCCAGCACTGACCCTGAAAAGTAATTCAAAGCATACTTACCAGTAACTTGTATTTCCTTCCATAGGAATCCATTGTGTGGTTTTCACCAGAAAAGATTCTAAGTGTCCATTTTTGAAACGTACAAATATTCCTCTAAAATCAGTTGAACTACGAATTCCGATTTACTCACCTGTTATCAGGAGAGAACCCAGGGCTGCATCTTTTAGCCCAGCACTGACCCTGAAAAGTAATTCTAAGCGTACTTACAAGTAACTTGTATTTCCTTCCATAGGAATAGATAGTGTGGTTTTCACCAGAAAAATTTCTAAGTGTCCATTTTTGAAACGTACAAATATTCCTATAAAATCAGCCGAACTACGAATTCCGAAATACTCACCTGTTATCAAGAGAGAACCCAGTGCAGCATCTTTTAGCCCAGCACTGACCCTGAAAAGTAATTCTAAGCGTACTTACCAGTAACTTGTATTTACTTCCATAGGAATAGATAGTGTGGTTTTCACCAGAAAAGTTTCTAAGTGTCCATTTTTGAAATGTACAAATATTCCTCTAAAATCAGCCGAACTACGAATTCCGAATTACTCACCTGTTATCAGGAGAGAACCCAGGGCTGCATCTTTTAGCCCAGCACTGACCCTGAAAAGTAATTCAAAGCATACTTACCAGTAACTTGTATTTCCTTCCATAGGAATCCATTGTGTGGTTTTCACCAGAAAAGTTTCTAAGTGTCAATTTTTGAAACGTACAAATATTCCTCTAAAATCAGCCGAACTCCGAATTCTGAATTACTCACCTGTTATCAACAGAGAACCCAGTGCTGCATCTTTTAGACCAGCACTGACTCTGAAATGTAATTCTAAGCATACTTAACAGTAACTTGTATTTCCTTCCATAGAAATCCATTGTGTGGTTTTCACCAGAAAAGTTTCTAAGTGTCCAATTTTGAAACGTACAAAATTCCTCTAAAATCAGTTGAACTACGAATTCTGATTTACTCACCTATTATCAGGAGAGAACCTGGGGCTGCATCTTTTAACCCAGCACTGACTCTGAAAAGTAATTCTAAGCATACTTACCAGTAACTTGTATTTCCTTCCATAGCAATCCATTGTGTGGTTTTCAGCAAAAAAGTTTCTGATTGTCCAATTTTGAAACGTACAAATATTCCTCTAATATCAACCGAACTACGAATTCCGATTTACTCACCTGTTATCAGGAGAGAAACCAGGGCTGCATCTTTCAGCCCAGCACTGACCCAGAAAAGAAATTCTAAACGTACTTACAAGTAACTTGTTTTTCCTTCCATAGGAATAGATAGTGTGGTTTGCACCAGAAAAGTTTCTAAGTGTCCAATTTTGAAGACTACAAATATTCCTCTAAAATCAACTGAACTACGAATTCCGATTTACTCACCTGTTATCAAGAGATAACCCAGGGCTGCATCTTTTAGCCCAGCACTGACCCTGAAAAGTAATTCTAAGCGTACTTACCAGTAACTTGTATTTCCTTCCATAGGAATCCATTGTGTGGTTTGCACCAGAAAAGTTTCTAAGTGTCCAATTTTGAAACGTACAAATATTCCTCTAAAATCAGTTGAACTACGAATTCCGATTTACTCATCTGTTATCAGGAGAGAACCCAGGGCTGCATCTTTTAGCCTAGCACTGACCCTGAAAAGTCATTCTAACCGTACTTATCAGTTACTTGTATTTACTTCCAAAGGAATCAAATGTGTGGTTTTCACCAGAAAAGTGTCTAAGTTTCCAATTTTGAAATGTACAAATATTCCTCTAAAATAAGCCGAACTACGAATTCCGATTTACTCACCTGTTATCAGGAGAGAACCCAGGGCTGCATCTTTTAGCCCAGCACTGACCCTGAAAAGTAATTCTAAGCGTACTTACCAGTAACTTGTATTTTCTTCCATAGGAATAGATAGTGTGGTTTTCACCAGAAAAATTTCTAAGTGTCCATTTTTGAAACGTACAAATATTCCTATAAAATCAGCCGAACTACGAATTCCGAAATACTCACCTGTTATCAAGAGAGAACCCAGTGCTGCATCTTTTAGCCCAGCACTGACCCTGAAAAGTAATTCTAAGCGTACTTACCAGTAACTTGTATTTACTTCCATAGGAATAGATAGTGTGGTTTTCACCAGAAAAGTTTCTAAGTGTCCATTTTTGAAATGTACAAATATTCCTCTAAAATCAGCCGAACTACGAATTCCGAATTACTCACCTGTTATCAGGAGAGAACCCAGGGCTGCATCTTTTAGCCCAGCACTGACCCTGAAAAGTAATTCAAAGCATACTTACCAGTAACTTGTAATTCCTTCCATAGTAATCCATTGTGTGGTTTTCAGCAGAAAAGTTTCTAAGAGTCGAATTTTGAAACGTACAAATATTCCTCTAAAATCAGTTGAACTACGAATTCCGATTTACTCACCTGTTATCAGGAGAGAACCCAGGGCTGCATCTTTTAGCCCAGCACTGACCCTGAAAAGTAATTCTAAGCGTACTTACAAGTAACTTGTATTTCCTTCCATAGGAACAGATAGTGTGGTTTTCACCAGAAAAGTTTCTAAGTGTCTATTTTTGAAACGTACAAATATTCCTATAAAATCAGCCAAACTACGAATTTCGAATTACTCACCTGTTATCAGGAGAGAACCTAGGGCTGCATCTTTTAGCCCAGCACTGACCCTGAAAAGTAATTCAAAGCGTACTTACCAGTAACTTGTATTTCCTTAAATAGGAATCCATTGTGTGGTTTTCACCAGAAAAGTTTCTAAGTGTCCATTTTTGAAACGTACAAATATTCATCTAAAATCAGCCGAACTACGAATTCTGAATTACTCACCTGTTATCAACAGAGAACCCAGTGCTGCATCTTTTAGACCAGCACTGACTCTGAAATGTAATTCTAAGCATACTTAACAGTAACTTGTATTTCCTTCCATAGAAATCCATTGTGTGGTTTTCACCAGAAAAGTTTCTAAGTGTCCAATTTTGAAACGTACAAAATTCCTCTAAAATCAACCGAACTATGAATTCCAATTTACTCACCTGTTATCAGGAGAGAAACAAGGGCTGCATCTTTTAACCCAGCACTGACTCTGAAAAGTAATTCTAAGCATACTTACCAGTAACTTGTATTTCCTTCCATAGCAATCCATTGTGTGGTTTTCAGCAAAAAAGTTTCTAATTGTCTAATTTTGAAACGTACAAATATTCCTCTAATATCAACCGAACTACGAATTCCGATTTACTCACCTGTTATCAGGAGAGAAACCAGGGCTGCATCTTTCAGCCCAGCACTGACCCAGAAAAGAAATTCTAAGCGTACTTACCAGTAACTTGTTTTTCCTTCCATAGGAATCCATTTTGTGGTTTTCACCAGAAAAGTTTCTAAGTGTCCTATTTTGAAACGTACAAGTATTCCTCTAAAATCAGCCAAACTACGAATTCCGATTGACTCACCTGTTATCGAGAGAGAACCCAGTGCTGCATCTTTTAGACCTGCACTGACTTTGAAAAGTAATTCTAAGCGTACTTACCAGTAACTTGTTTTTCTTTCTGTAGGAATCATTGTGTGGTTTTCAGCAGAAAAGTTTCTAAGTATCCAATTTTGAAATGTACAAATATTCCTCTAAAATCAGCCGAACTATGAATTCCGATTTACTCACCTGTTAGGAGAGAACCCAGGGCTGCATCTTTTAGCCCAGCACTGACCCTGAAAAGTAATTCAAAGCTTACTTACCAGTAACTTATATTTCCTTCATTAGGAATCCATTGTGTGGTTTTCACCAGAAAAGTTTCTAAGTGTCCATTTTTGAAACGTACAAATATTCCTCTAAAATCAGCCGAACTACGAATTCTGAAATACTCACCTGTTATCAAGAGAGAACCCAGTGCTGCATCTTTTAGACCAGCACTGACTCTGAAATGTAATTCTAAGCATACTTAAGAGTAACTTGTATTTCCTTCCATAGGAATCCATTGTGTGGTTTTCACCAGAAAAGTTTCTAAGTGTCCATTTTTGAAACATACAAATAATCCTCTAAAATCAGCCGAACTACGAATTCTGATTTACTCACCTGTTCTCGGGAGAGAACCCAGGGCTGCATCTTTTAGCCCAGCACTGGCCCTGAAAAGTAATTCTAAGCGTACTTTCCAGTAACTTGTATTTCCTTACATAGGAATCCATTGTGTGGTTTTCACCAGAAAAGTTTCTACGTATTCAATTTTGAAATGTACAAGTATTCCTCTAAAATCAGCCGAACTACGAATTCCGGTTTACTCACCTGTTATCAAGAGAGAACCTATGCTGCATCTTTTAAACCAGCACTGACCGTGAAAAGTAATTCTAAGTGTACTTACCAGTAACTTGTATTTCCTTCCATAGGAATCCATTTTGTGGTTTAAACTAGAAAAGTTTCTAAGTGTCCAATTTTTAAACGTACAAATATTCCATTAAAATCAGCCGAACTACGAATTCCGATTTACTCACCTGTTATCAAGAGAGAACCCAGGGCTGCATCTTTTAGCCCAGCACTGACCCTGAAAAGTCATCCTAACTGTACTTACCAGTTACTTGTATTTACTTCCAAAGGAATCAAATGTGTGGTTTTCACCAGAAAAGTTTCTAAGTTTCCAATTTTGAAATGTACAAATATTCCTCTAAAATAAGCCGAACTACGAATTCCGATTTACTCACCTGTTATCACGAGAGAGCGCAGGGCTGCATCTTTTAGCCCAGCACTGACCCTGAAAAGTAATTCTAAGCGTACTTACCAGTAACTTGTATTTCCTTCCATAGGAATCATTGTGTGGTTTTAACCAGAAAAGTTTCTAAGTGTCCATTTTTGAAACGTACAAATATTCCTCTAAAATCAGCGGAACTACGAATTCCGAAATACTCACCTGTTATCAAGAGAGAACCCAGTGCTGCATCTTTTAGACCAGCACTGACTCTGAAATGTAATTCTAAGCATACTTAAGTGTAACTTGTATTTCTTTCCATAGGAATCCATTGTGTGGTTTTCACCAGAAAAGTTTCTAAGTGTCCAATTTTGAAACGTACAAATATTCCTCTAAAATCAGTTGAACTACGAATTCCGATTTACTCACCTGTTATCAGGAGAGAACCCAGGGCTGCATCTTTTAGCCCAGCACTGACCCTGAAAATTAATTCTAAGCGTACTTACCAGTAACTTGTATTTCCTTCCATAAGAATAGATAGTGTGGTTTTCACCAGAAAAGTTTCTAAGTGTCCAATTTTGAAATGTACAAATATTCCTCTAAAATCAACCGAACTATGTATTCCAATTTACTCACCTGGTATCAGGAGAGAAACTAGGTCTGCATCTTTTAACCCAGCACTGACTCTGAAAAGTAATTCTAAGCATACTTACCAGTAACTTGTATTTCCTTCCATAGCAATCCATTGTGTGGTTTTCAGCAGAAAAGTTTCTAATTGTCCAATTTTAAAACGTGCAAATATTCCTCTAAAATCAGTTGAACTACGAATTCCGATTTACTCACCTGTTATCAGGAGAGAACCCAGGGCTGCATCTTTTAGCTCAGCACTGACCCTGAAAAGTAATTCTAAGCGTACTTACAAGTAACTTGTATTTCCTTCCATAGGAATAGATTTTTTTTTTTTTTGACATGTTTTTATTAGGGTTTTGCATATATTACATCATATGAAACATTCACAGATATGAGTCTGAATCGCTGTATTGTAACATTCTGGGTCATTGGGAAAGACATAGTGTGTGGAAGCTGTAGTCCATTAGCCATCGGGTCTTCCCCGATGGTTCGAGAGATCTGTCCTCCCCTGTGCCGGTATCATCTGGTCTCCCTGTCTAACGCCCTGGTCGTGTCTATATCTGCCGTCTCGATCAGGGGTGAATTTATCTTCCCATCACGGTCTATCTAGCGTCTCCTCTTGTCTCACATTCCCTAGCATGTCGTGTAACTAGAACAACAGAATGTAAACCGCCAACTGGGACCATCTACGCCTGTGAGGCTGTTTGGAAAGGGCCCTGGGGTAGGGGGGGGCCCCCGAAACTGGGTATGTTATGGGAGGAAGGGAGGAAGTGCGTGAAGTGTGGAAGGGGGGGAGGGGGGATGTGAGGCCGGCGGGCGAGGTGCTCCTATGACACAGTATGTACGGGTTGGTGGTAGGTGTATGCGGTGTGCTTTAAGGCTCCCCAGGGGGGAAGGGAGGGGGCGGGTGGTCGGATTGCCATTTAACGCCCAGCCGGGGGACCGGGTCTGTACATGCCTTCGCTGCTGGGTATGTTGTCCTTCCTATGGGTTGTTTGTGTCCTCCGTTGATCCGGGGCAGTCGGGGGGGGTCGCCGGGGTGCGAGGAGAGGGCTGTGACGTGTCTGGGGTGTCCCCTGTATTGTCTGCTTGCTTAAACAGGATGAGGAGTTGTGCCCACTCCATGGATATCGGGTGTTTGCGGGCGCCCTTCGCTTCCTCCTCTCGTAGCAGTTCCTCCTCCGCCGCTCCCCACTTGAGTACCGCGCCCACCCATGCCGGGCCAGACGGCCCCTCTGGGGCCCTCCAATGCATTGCGATGTTTCTCTTCACGAGGAGATGGGCCAAGGAGGTGAATTTCCGCTGTACTTTCGCGGATTTCCTCTTCGGGGCGATCCCCAGTGCACATTCCTCCCATGTGGGGGTGGACTGGAGTTCGGTCGCGGCTTGAACGGCTCGGTGTACACCGCCCCAGAAAAGTTGTACGGCTGGGCAGACCCAAAACATATGTTTGAAGTCGGCGTCTGCCTGGTGGCAGCGGGGACATTCGAATTGTGTATCGGGGTAAAATCGGTGGAGTTTGGCTGGGGTAAGGTACGCCCGATGTAGGATATTAAATTGAATATTTTTAAAGCGCGCGTTCCTGGACACTTTTTTCGGTGACTCCAGGGCTTTGCGCCACTCCGCATCATGGAATGCCCTGCCTGCATCGTCTTCCCACGTCTCCCGCAGTTTGTCCAGGGTGGTGTCTGTGAGCTCCCGGATCGCTTTATAGAGCCAGGTAATGAGATGGCTGCCTGCTCCCATACGCAGCACCGTGTGTAGCACCGGGTGTGTCGGGGGTTCCCCATTGCGCGCGCGCCAGAAACGGTCGCCACTCATCAGCAGCTGTCTGTGTGTCAGAAATTGCCCCTGGGGGAGATCGTGCCACTCCATCAATTGCTCAAATGTCCTCAGTTGCCCCTCTTGGAACAACGCCTCCATTTCCGTGATCCCATGATCTGTCCACACTTGGAGGGCCCTCGCGGTGAAGCATCCGTTCCGTCGGGGGAAGCCCACCAGGGGGAGCAGGGGGGAGTATAGTGGCTTGCCCGTTGACATGCGATGAACCCTCATCATGCATCTGCGGGCGATGGCGACCTGGAGTGGATGCGTGCGTGTCGGTTTGGAGCCCGGCAGGAGCAGTCGGCGGATCTCAGGCATAGGCAGTTTGCCTCTCTCCGTGATCGTCTCCCCCACTTGTCTCTCCGCCGTCCAGTGGGACAGCCACTGGAGCTGTGCCACGAGGAAGTACGATTCAAAGGAGGGCGCCCCCAGGCCCCCGGCCGTCGTGGGGAGGTACAGTGTGCGCAGCGCTACTCGGTGTCGGCCGTCCCCCCATATCAGAGCCATCAACAGCGAGTCCAATTCCCGAAAGAAGGATCGCGGCGGGACAATAGGGAGGTTTGTGAAGAAGTAGAGGAGTCTTGGGACCATAATCATTTTTGCCAGAGCGACACGTCCTATGGGAGCTAGTGGCAATGTCTTCCAAAACCCTACCGCCGATCGTAGGCTCGTCAGTGCTCTTCGGTGGTTCCCCTCGAAGAGGTCACCGGGGGAATGATATAGGCGCACTCCCAGGTATCTGGGGGCCGTTCCATCCCATCCCAGCGTCTGATCGCCCAGGGTTATCTCTAGGGGTTCCGTCTGGACGCCCAGAGGGAAGATGGACGATTTCTCCCAGTTGACCCGGAGCCCCGATAGCCCTTCGTACTCCCGGAGTGTCGTCCAGATGGGTGTGAGATCGGCTGTGATGTCGCGGACATATATCAGGAGATCATCCGCATATAGTGACACACAATGGGTGACGTCCGCTATGGGTATCCCCCATGTCTCCCCCTCCCGTCGCAGTCGTATGGCCAGGGGCTCCATCGCCAGGGCGAAGAGGAGAGGAGAGAGGGGGCACCCTTGCCTGGTTCCACGGGTCACTGGGAATGGCGCCGATATAAGTTTGCCAAGTCTCACCCTGGAGGTGAGGCCTCCGTACAGGAGTCGAGTATAGGCTAGCAACGTGGGACCAACACCGATCTGCTGCAAGACCTCAAATAGATACCACCACTGCAGGGTATCAAACGCCTTCTCCAGGTCCAGGACCAGGCATGCCGCTCTGGGAAATCGTCCTTTCACCTGATCCTGAACGTGGAAAAAACGGCGCAAGTTATGTGAGGTGTTACGCCGGGGAACGAAGCTGCACTGGTCCGTGTGCACCAGTGTGGGAAGGACTTGGCTGTAGCGGTCCGCTAAGATTTTCCCTAGAATCTTACAGTCCGTGTTCAGGAGCGTTATTGGCCGGTAGGATGTCGGGAGTACGGGATCTCTGTACGGCTTTAAGAAGGTCACCAGGATCGACGCCCGCATCGAGGCCGGGAGCATTCTGTGGGTCACTGCCTCTTCGTTTATGGAGACCAGCCGTGGCGCCAATAGTGCCGCGAATGTGTGGTAGTACTCGATCGGGAGTCCGTCCATGCCCGGTGCCTTCCCGCGCGCCAGGGCTTTGATTGCTTGCTTCACGTCGACCGGCTTAAGTTTCCCGTCCAGGTCCCTCCCGAGCGCGGGGGGGATCTTGGGCAGGGACGCCCCACCTAGGAAACTGGCAAGGTCTCCCGTGGGTCCGGTCCGCGGGGCTCGGTACAGGGCCGCATAGTATGCGTGGAAGATGTGGAGGATATCTGTCTGCGAATATTTAAGTTGCCCATCTGGGGCTTGGAGTTCCGTGATCGGGCGCGGCGCTGTATCTTGCCGAGCCAACCAAGCCAGGAGGGCCCCCGTCCTATTTCCCTCCTTGTGTGTTCGCGTTGCGTACGCCCGAAAATTATATTTGCGCAGATCTCTCAGGGCTATTGAGTGGGAGGATTTGGCCTCTGACAGTTGCGCCTCCGTGGCATCACCGCGGTCCACCCTCTTCGAGAGTTCCGCGAGCCGGGTCTCCGCCCCCAGCAGTGCCCTGTCGAGCACTCTCCTGACTCCCACTACCTGTTGAATGCAGTGGCCCCTGGCACAGACCTTGAATGCATCCCATTCCAGCGAGCGCGTAGATGCCGTGTTGTCGTTTCGTCGAAAATGGCCCTGCATGAAGTCCTCTAAGGTTCGGTGGAATACCGGGTCTGTGAGACATTCCCGGGGCATCCTCCACGTTGGAATCGGGGGGTGAGGGGGTCTCCATCGGAGGACCGCCGTGTGCGCATCGTGGTCCGAGATCACTCTGCCTAGGTAGTCCGACTCCCGAACTGAGGGTAGGAGCGACGTGGAGCATAGGAATCTATCCAGCCTGACCCGTAAATCGTGGGGGACCGAATGGAAGGAGTACAGTTTTGTGGTGGGATGGCGAGTTCTCCAAATGTCTGCTAGTCCCCATTTGTCTACCCAGCTGCGGAGGGCTGTGGCTTGCTTGTATGCGGAGAAGCGGGCTTGGGGGGGTGTGAACGGTCTAGGTGTGGATCCAGGGTGCAATTATAATCCCCTCCCAGGAGCCACGGGGTCGAAGTGTGATGGGCCAACATGCGTGTGAGTTTGTCCCAATAACTCTCCTGTTCTGTGTTGGGGGCGTAGAGACTCCCTATCAGTAGTTGCTGGCCCTCTAACAGTCCCGTCAGTATCGCGTAGCGGCCCTCTCTGTCCACCAGTCTGCTCTGCTCTTTAAATGGCACCCCCGGCCTGATCCATACTAGCGCGCCCCTAGCAAATGCGGAGTAGGTCGTGGCGCATATAATGCCTCGCCATTTTCTCTGTAGTCTGTCTGCCTCCCCTGCCGTCAGATGCGTTTCTTGTAAGAGTGCTACCTGGGCCTTCTGTCTCTTAATGTATGCATAGACTGAATAGCGCTTGCGGGCAGTGTGCATTCCCCTAACGTTAAGTGTCAGGAATTTTATGTCCGTGTTAGGAGAGTTGTGAGGAATGTTGTGGGATGTCATAATGATACGTCCTTGATGCGTCGCGGGTCCTTCCGTTGCCGTACCCGCCCTCTCTCCTGCCACCTACCGTCTGTCCGTGTACTGTATCGTCTGTGGAGATCGCCATGCCTGCACTGGGAATGACCGGGAAGGGATACAAAGGATGGGGAGGTGAACTGCAACAACTGTGGGAAACAGTCCCAATACTGGGGGCGCATCGCGCAGGGCGATGTGCCCAAACTGGTAGCTTTGGCGTGACTTTAGTTCGTAACCACGGGGGTGGTGGATCCGATGGCCGCCGACTCCCGCTCTGGTGGCGGCCCGTACATCGTTGATGACTATAAATGTCCTGCCCGATGTCGGGCTCAGCGGTTAGTCTGTTCTTTGTGGTTTGCGTGGCCGGGCGTGCTCAATGTGATGCTGATTCTATCCGTGGGTTACTTGTCAGATGAGCGTGTCCGCAGTCTGGGGGGTCACCACAGGGGGTGTCACCGAGCCCTCTCGTGATCCTGGCGTTGCGCTCTTTTCGTCGTCTGAGCTAAAGATGTGAGGGCCACGTTCCGAGTCCGATCCTCTGTCGTGGGGACTCAGTGTGGCTACCGCTTGGAGAGCCCTCCGACGCTCCGCAATAATCTGTGCTAGGTCCAGGGAGCTGGCGGTGGTATTTCCTGTGCGCCTGCTAGTCGGCGTGGAGGAGACCCTTCGGGTCCGGCGGCCTGAGCGCCCGGGCGTAGTCTTCGGGCGAGAGCCGGGGTCATGTCCGGGGTGCTGTGCGTGCTGTTCCGCCCATGTCGCCGCGTCCCCCGGGTCTGTGAAGAAGTGCGTCTCGCCTCCATAGATGACCTTGAGGCGGGCTGGGAAGAGAAGTGCATATTGTATGTTTTTCGAGCGCAGGGTCCGCTTTACTGCCAGGAAGGTGGCCCGTTGTAACTGGACCGCACGGGAGTAGTCCGGGAACAGCATGACTTGCTTGTCCTCTAGTTGTAGCCGTCCCCGTTGCCTGGCCGCCCGCAGGATGGCGTCGCGGTCCTGATAGTGGAGGAGTTTGAGCAGGAAAGGACGAGGGGGCATGCCCGGCTGTGGTCTGCGGGTTGGCACTCTGTGGACCCTCTCCACGGAAAAAAACGCGGTAAGAGCATCTGCTTGCGTGAATGTGGCGATCCAGTCAGAGATGTATTTGACCGGGTCGGGCCCTTCGATTCCCTCCGGCAGGTTCATGATTCGGATATTGCTCCGTCGGGAACGCCCTTCTAGGTCGTCTGTCTTGTTCTCCAGCGTCCTTATCCGTGTCAGTAGGTCCTGGAGCGTGTTGTCTTGCTTTTGTATCTGCGGTTCCAGTATCTGGAGACGGTGCGCGCTTTGTGCCACTTTGTCCGCCAGTTTCCTGTGGTCGTCGCGGAGGAGGCCCAGGTCTGATGACAACTCGCCGAATCTCCCTTCCATTGTCACTCGAGAATGTTCTATGGCTGCCAGGACCTGGTCTAGTTTTCTGGTCGTGGGGTCCTCTTCGATCGGCCCGGGGCAACGGGGAGGCTTCGCCGACATCGATTCGGTCGTCCTGGACTGGTGAGAGGCCGGTGGCGCCCCCGCCGATTTCTGGCGACCCATCGTAGGGGGGGGGGTCCCTCACCGCGGCTATGGGCTCTTCTGTGCGCTGGTGGACACACGAGCTGGTCCGGTAGTTGCGTTCTTCCCGCTGGTGCGACTCTTCGGGGATCGTTCACTGGTGGCCACACACTAGCTTGTCCGGCAGGCGCGCTCTGCCCGCCGGTGTGACTCTTCAAGGCTCAGCCCTCATCCGGCTTCGTCCCGCTGACTTGGCAGCAAGCGCGCCGTCTGCGCCCCTTCCGGTTCGCGGCAGCGGCCGTCGGCCCGTTCTGGATGTGTGCGTATCCACTTCGTGGGGCCCCAATCCCAGTGAACCCTTCTCCTGAGGGCTCAGAGAGTCCCCCCGGTCGCCTTTTCGTCTGTTAGCAGGACCCACTCGGATCGTCTAGTTTCGTGGTGCCTACGTCGCTGGCCTCGCACACCTCCTCTGCCCTCTGGTCCGACTGTCTCCCCAACTCCAGGGGGGTGCGTACGACTATGCCAGGCGAGAGACGGCGCACTCCCCACCGTCTGCAGCGACCTCGTCTGGGGCTCCACACCTCTTCTGTCGCCCAGACGCCCACCGCGGCTGCGGCTAGGGACTCTCGGCCCGGGCCTTCAAGGACTGCGGGCTGCACCCCACACCCCCGTCGGGTGTTATGTCAATCCTCTCCCTGCGACAGTACGTGGGGGGGTGTGGGGGCCCAGGAGTCACCACGCATCCCTCGCCCCAATCGGGGGCTCACCTGATGTGCGGGTCGTGTCTTCTGGCTGTCCTCTCTGTGACGCGATTCCCGCCCGGTTGCTTCTGCTTCTGTCGTCTGTCCGCGGTCACCGGGGGTGGAGGGCAGGGGGCGCGCTTTCCCGTCCGATCGCCCCTCGAGCCGCCGGAGCACCCAGGCCGTCCCCCGGGGCCCCGTCTCTGTCGCGCTTCTCCCAGGCACTCTCACGGGCCGCTGCTACTGGGTCAAGCGCGCCGTCTGGGGCGCCGACACACCGCTGTCCCGTCGCTGCTCCGCTCCTTCATGGCCGCCATTTTGAACGCGGCTCGTCCGTGTCCGCGCCCGGGGTTCCCCGCGTTGCTCCCGCTGGTGTCTCGGGGAGCTGGTTGCAGGTCGGAGGGGTCCCCGATGATCGCCGGGTCCGGTGCACTCCTTTTCAGGGGCGATGGACGCCCGGGGCAGGTAGGATCGTGGGGTTTACGGGCCGCCGGGCAGGAGCTTCAAGGATAGGAGTCCGCCATCTTGGCTGGCTCGGCCACGCCCCTCCTTCCATAGGAATAGATAGTGTGGTTTTCACCAGAAAAGTTTCTAAGTGTCCATTTTTGAAACGTACAAATATTCCTCTAAAATCAGCCGAACTACGAATTCTGAATTACTCACCTGTTATCAGGAGAGAAACCAGGGCTGCATCTTTTAGCCCAGCACTGACCCTGAAAAGTAATTCTAAGCGTACTTACCAGTAACTTGTATTTTCTTCCATAGGAATCCATTGTGTGGTTTTCACCAGAAAAGTTTCTAAGTGTCCTATTTTGAAACGTACATTATTCCTCTAAAATCAGCCAAACTACGAATTCCGATTGACTTACCTGTTATCAAGAGAGAACCCAGTGCTGCATCTTTTAGACCAGCACTGACATTGAAAAGTATTTCTAAGCGTACTTACCAGTAACTTGTTTTTCCTTCCATAGTAATCATTGTGTGGTTTTCAGCAGACAAGTTTCTAATTGTCCAATTTTCAAACGTACAAATATTCCTCTAAAATCAGTTGAACTACGAATTCCGATTTACTCACCTGTTATCAGGAGAGAACCCAGGGCTGCATCTTTTAGCCCAGCACGGACCCTGAAAAGATATTCTTAGCATACTTACCAGTAACTTGGATTTCCTTCCATAGGAATCCATTGCGTGGTTTTCAGCAGAAAAGTTTCTAAGTGTCCTATTTTGAAACGTACATTATTCCTCTAAAATCAGCCAAACTACGAATTCCGATTGACTCACCTGTTATCAAGAGAGAACACAGTGCTGCATCTTTTAGACCAGCACTGACATTGAAAAGTATTTCTAAGCGTACTTACCAGTAACTTGTTTTTCCTTCCATAGGAATCATTGTGTGGTTTTCAGCAGAAAAGTTTCTAAGTGTCCAATTTTGAAATGTACAAATATTCCTCTAAAATCAGCCGAACTACGAATTCTGAAATACTCACCTGTTATCAAGAGAGAACCCAGTGCTGCATCTTTTAGACCAGCACTGACTCTGAAATGTAATTCTAAGCATACTTAAGAGTAACTTGTATTTCCTTCCATAGGAATCCATTGTGTGGTTTTCACCAGAAAAGTTTCTAAGTGTCCATTTTTGAAACATACAAATATTCCTCTAAAATCAGCTGAACTACGAATTCCGATTTACTCACCTGTTCTCGGGAGAGAACCCAGGGCTGCATCTTTTAGCCCAGCACTGGCCCTGAAAAGTAATTCTAAGCGTACTTTCCAGTAACTTGTATTTCCTTCCATAGGAATCCATTGTGTGGTTTTAACCAGAAAAGTTTCTACGTATCCAATTTTGAAATGTACAAGTATTCCTCTAAAATCAGCCGAACTACGAATTCCGGTTTACTCACCTGTTATCAAGAGAGAACCTATGCTGCATCTTTTAGACCAGCACTGACCGTGAAAAGTAATTCTAAGTGTACTTACCAGTAACTTGTATTTCCTTCCATAGGAATCCATTTTGTGGTTTAAACTAGAAAAGTTTCTAAGTGTCCAATTTTTAAACGTACAAATATTCCATTAAAATCAGCCGAACTACGAATTCCGATTTACTCACCTGTTATCAAGAGAGAACCCAGGGCTGCATCTTTTAGCCCAGCACTGACCCTGAAAAGTCATTCTAACCGTACTTACCAGTTACTTGTATTTACTTCCAAAGGAATCAAATGTGTGGTTTTCACCAGAAAAGTTTCTAAGTTTCCAATTTTGAAATGTACAAATATTCCTCTAAAATAAGCCGAACTACGAATTCCGATTTACTCACCTGTTATCACGAGAGAACACAGGGCTGCATCTTTTAGCCCAGCACTGACCCTGAAAAGTAATTCTAAGCGTACTTACCAGTAACTTGTATTTCCTTCCATAGGAATCCATTTTGTGGTTTAAACTAGAAAAGTTTCTAAGTGTCCATTTTTGAAACGTACAAATATTCCTCTAAAATCAGCGGAACTACGAATTCCGAAATACTCACCTGTTATCAAGAGAGAACCCAGTGCTGCATCTTTTAGACCAGCACTGACTCTGAAATGTAATTCTAAGCATACTTAAGTGTAACTTGTATTTCTTTCCATAGGAATCCATTGTGTGGTTTTCACCAGAAAAGTTTCTAAGTGTCCAATTTTGAAACGTACAAATATTCCTCTAAAATCAGTTGAACTACGAATTCCGATTTACTCACCTGTTATCAGGAGAGAACCCAGGGCTGCATCTTTTAGCCCAGCACTGACCCTGAAAATTAATTCTAAGCGTACTTACCAGTAACTTGTATTTCCTTCTATAAGAATAGATAGTGTGGTTTTCACCAGAAAAGTTTCTAAGTGTCCAATTTTGAAACGTACAAATATTCCTCTAAAATCAACCGAACTATGAATTCCGATTTACTCACCTGTTATCAAGAGAGAACCCAGTGCTGCATCTTTTAGACCAGCACTGACTCTGAAATGTAATTCTAAGCATACTTAACAGTAACTTGTATTTCCTTCCATAGAAATCCATTGTGTGGTTTTCACCAGAAAAGTTTCTAAGTGTCCAATTTTGAAACGTACAAAATTCCTCTAAAATCAGTTGAACTACGAATTCCGAATTACTCACCTGTTATCAGGAGAGAACCCAGGGCTGCATCTTTTAGCCCAGCACTGACCCTGAAAAGTAATTCAAAGCATACTTACCAGTAACTTGTATTTCCTTCAATAGGAATCCATTGTGTGGTTTTCAGCAGAAAAGATTCTAATTGTCCAATTTTGAAACGTACAAATATTCCTCTAAAATCAACCGAACTATGAATTCCAATTTACTCACCTGTTATGAGGAGAGAAACAAGGGCTGCATCTTTTAACCCAGCACTGACTCTGTAAAGTAGTTCTAAGCATACTTGCCAGTAACTTGTAATTCCTTCCATAGCAATCCATTGTGTGGTTTTCAGCCGAAAAGTTTCTAATTGTCCAATTTTGAAACGTACAAATATTCCTCTAAAATCAGTTGAACTACGAATTCCGATTTACTCACCTGTTATCAGGAGAGAACCTAGGGCTGCATCTTTTAGCCCAGCACTGACCCTGAAAAGTAATTCTAAGCGTACTTACAAGTAACTTGTATTTCCTTCCATAGGTATAGATAGTGTGGTTTTCACCAGAAAAATTTCTAAGTGTCCATTTTTGAAACATACAAATATTCCTATAAAATCAGCCGAACTACGAATTCCGAAATACTCACCTGTTATCAAGAGAGAACCCAGTGCTGCATCTTTTAGCCCAGCACTGACCCTGAAAAGTAATTCTAAGCATACTTACCAGTAACTTGTATTTACTTCCATAGGAATAGATAGTGTGGTTTTCACCAGAAAAGTTTCTAAGTGTCCAATTTTGAAACGTACAAATATTCCTCTAAAATCAACCGAACTATGAATTCCAATTTACTCACCTGTTATCAGGAGAGAAACAAGGGCTGCATCTTTTAACCCAGCACTGACTCTGAAAAGTAATTCTAAGCATAATTGCCAGTAACTTGTAATTCCTTCCATAGCAATCCATTGTGTGGTTTTCAGCAGAAAAGTTTCTAAGAGTCGAATTTTGAAACGTACAAATATTTCTCTAAAATCAGTTGAACTACGAATTCCGATTTACTCATCTGTTATCAAGAGAGAACCCAGGTCTGCATCTTTTAGCCCAGCACTGACCCTGAAAATTAATTCTAAGCGTACTTACAAGTAACTTGTATTTCCTTCCATAGGAATAGATGGTGTGGTTTTCACCAGAAAAGTTTCTAAGTGTCCATTTTTGAAACGTACAAATATTCCTCTAAAATCAGCCAAACTACGAATTCTGAATTACTCACCTGTTATCAACAGAGAACCCAGTGCTGCATCTTTTAGACTAGCACTGACTCTGAAATGTAATTCTAAGCATACTTAACAGTAACTTGTATTTCCTTCCATAGAAATCCATTGTGTGGTTTTCACCAGAAAAGTTTCTAAGTGTCCAATTTTGAAACGTACAAAATTCCTCTAAAATCAGTTGAACTACGAATTCCGATTTACTCACCTGTTATCAGGAGAGAACCCGGGGCTGCATCTTTTAGCCCAGCACTGACCCTGAAAAGTAATTCTAAGCATACTTGCCAGTAACTTGTATTTCCTTCCATAGGAATAGATAGTGTGGTTTTCACCAGAAAAGTTTCTAAGTGTCCAATTTTGAAACGTACAAATATTCCTCTAAAATCAACCGAACTATGAATTCCATTTTACTCACCTGTTATCAGGAGAGAAACCAGGGCTGCATCTTTTAACCCAGCGCTGACTCTGAAAAGTAATTCTAAGCATACTTACTAGTAACTTGTATTTCCTTCCATAGCAATCCATTGTGTGGTTTTCAGCAGAAAAGTTTCTAATAGTCCATTTTTGAAACGTACAAATATTCCTCTAAAATCAGCCGAACTACGAATTCCGAATTACTCACCTGTTATCAGGAGAGAACCCAGGGCTGCATCTTTTAGCCCAGCACTGACCTTGAAAAGTAATTCAAAGCGTACTTACCAGTAACTTGTATTTCCTTCCATAGGAATCCATTGTGTGGTTTTCACCAGAAAAGTTTCTAAGTGTCCAATTTTGAACCGTACAAAATTCCTCTAAAATTAGTTGAACTACGAATTCCGATTTACTCACCTGTTATCAGGAGAGAACCCGGGGCTGCATCTTTTAGCCCAGCACTGACCCTGAAAAGTACTTCTAAGCATACTTACCAGTAACTTGTATTTCCTTCCATAGGAATAGATAGTGTGGTTTTCACCAGAAAAGTTTCTAAGTGTCCATTTTTGAAACGTACAAATATTCCTATAAAATCAGCCGAACTACAAATTCCGAAATACTCACCTGTTATCAAGAGAGAACCCAGTGCTGCATATTTTAGACCAGCACTGACCCTGAAAAGTAATTCTAAGCGTACTTACCAGTAACTTGTATTTACTTCAATAGGAATAGATAGTGTGGTTTTCACCAGAAAAGTTTCTAAGTGTCCATTTTTGAAACGTACAAATATTCCTATAAAATCAGCCGAACTACGAATTCTGAATTACTCACCTGTTATCAGGAGAGAACCCAGGGCTGCATCTTTTAGCCCAGCACTGACCTTGAAAAGTAATTCAAAGCGTACTTACCAGTAACTTGTATTTCCTTAAATAGGAATCCATTGTGTGGTTTTCACCGGAAAAGTTTTTAAGTGTCCATTTTTGAAACGTACAAATATTCCTCTAAAATCAGCCGAACTACGAATTCCGAATTACTCACCTGTTATCAACAGAGAACCCAGGGCTGCATCTTTTAGCCCAGCACTGACCCTGAAAAGTAATTCAAAGCTTACTTACCAGTAACTTATATTTCCCTCATTAGGAATCCATTGTGTGGTTTTCACCAGAAAAGTTTCTAAGTGTCCATTTTTGAAACGTACAAATATTCATTTTAAAATCAGCCAAACTACGAATTCCGAATTACTCACCTGTTATCAGGAGAGAACACAGGGCTGCATCTTTTAGCCCAGCACTGACCCTGAAAAGTAATTCAAAGCATACTTACCAGTAACTTGTATTTCCTTCAATAGGAATCCATTGTGTGGTTTTCAGCTGAAAAGTTTCTAATTGTCTAATTTTGAAACGTACAAATATTCCTCTAAAATCAGTTGAACTACGAATTCCGATTTACTCACCTGTTATCAGGAGAGAACCCAGGGCTGCATCTTTTAGCCCAGCACTGACCCTGAAAAGTAATTCTAAGCGTACTTACAAGTAACTTGTATTTCCTTCCATAGGTATAGATAGTGTGGTTTTCACCAGAAAAATTTCTTAGTGTCCATTTTTGAAACGTACAAATATTCCTATAAAATCAGCCGAACTACGAATTCCGAAATACTCACCTGTTATCAAGAGAGAACCCAGTGCTGCATCTTTTAGCCCAGCACTGACCCTGAAAAGTAATTCTAAGCATACTTACCAGTAACTTGTATTTACTTCCATAGGAATAGATAGTGTGGTTTTCACCAGAAAAGTTTCTAAGTGTCCAATTTTGAAACGTACAAATATTCCTCTAAAATCAACCGAACTATGAATTCCAATTTACTCACCTGTTATCAGGAGAGAAACAAGGGCTGCATCTTTTAACTCAGCACTGACTCTGATAAGTAATTCTAAGCATACTTGCCAGTAACTTGTAATTCCTTCCATAGCAATCCATTGTGTGGTTTTCAGCAGAAAAGTTTCTAAGAGTCGAATTTTGAAACGTACAAATATTCCTCTAAAATCAGTTGAACTACGAATTCCGATTTACTCATCTGTTATCAAGAGAGAACCCAGGGCTGCATCTTTTAGCCCAGCACTGACCCTGAAAAGTAATTCTAAGTGTACTTACAAGTAACTTGTATTTCCTTCCATAGGAATAGATAGTGTGGTTTTCACCAGAAAAGTTTCTAAGTGTCCATTTTTGAAACGTACAAATATTCCTATAAAATCAGCCGAACTACGAATTCCGAATTACTCACCTGTTATCAGGAGAGAACCCAGGGCTGCATCTTTTAGCCCAGCACTGACCATGAAAAGTAATTCAAAGCGTACTTACCAGTAACTTGTATTTCCTTAAATAGGAATCCATTGTGTGGTTTTCACCAGAAAAGTTTCTAAGTGTCCATTTTTGAAACGTACAAATATTCCTCTAAAATCAGCCGAACTACGAATTCTGAATTACTCACCTGTTATCAACAGAGAACCCAGTGCTGCATCTTTTAGACCAGCACCGACTCTGAAATGTAATTCTAAGCATACTTAACAGTAACTTGTATTTCCTTCCATAGAAATCCATTGTGTGGTTTTCACCAGAAAAGTTTCTAAGTGTCCAATTTTGAAACGTACAAAATTCCTCTAAAATCAGTTGAACTACGAATTCCGATTTACTCACCTGTTATCAGGAGAGAACCCGGGGCTGCATCTTTTAGCCCAGCACTGACCCTGAAAAGTAATTCTAAGCATACTTGCCAGTAACTTGTATTTCCTTCCATAGGAATAGATAGTGTGGTTTTCACCAGAAAAGTTTCTAAGTGTCCAATTTTGAAACGTACAAATATTCCTCTAAAATCAACCGAACTATGAATTCCATTTTACTCACCTGTTATCAGGAGAGAAACCAGGGCTGCATCTTTTAACCCAGCACTGACTCTGAAAAGTAATTCTAAGCATACTTACTAGTAACTTGTATTTCCTTCCATAGCAATCCATTGTGTGGTTTTCAGCAGAAAAGTTTCTAATTGTCCAATTTTGAAACGTACAAATATTCCTCTAAAATCAGTTGAACTACGAATTCCGATTTACTCACCTGTTATCAGGAGAGAACCCAGGGCTGCATCTTTTAGCCCAGCACTGACGCTGAAAAGTAATTCTAAGCGTACTTACAAGTAACTTGTATTTCCTTCCATAGGAATAGATAGTGTGGTTTTCACCAGAAAAGTTTCTAAGTGTCCATTTTTGAAACGTACAAATATTCCTCTAAAATCAGCAGAACTACGAATTCCGAATTACTCACCTGTTATCAGGAGAGAACCCAGGGCTGCATCTTTTAGCCCAGCACTGACCTTACAAAGTAATTCAAAGCATACTTACCAGTAACTTGTATTTCCTTCCATAGGAATCCATTGTGTGCTTTTCACCAGAAAAGTTTCTAAGTGTCCATTTTTGAAACGTACAAATATTCCTCTAAAATCAGCCGAACTACGAATTCCAAAATACTCACCTGTTATCAAGAGAGAACCCAGTGCTGCATCTTTTAGACCAGCACTGACTCTGAAATGTAATTCTAAGCATACTTAACAGTAACTTGTATTTCCTTCCATAGAAATCCATTGTGTGGTTTTCACCAGAAAAGTTTCTAAGTGTCCAATTTTGAAACGTACAAAATTCCTCTAAAATCAACCGAACTATGAATTCCAATTTACTCACCTGTTATCAGGAGAGAAACAAGGGCTGCATCTTTTAACCCAGCACTGACTCTGAAAAGTAATTCTAAGCATACTTACCAGTAACTTGTATTTCCTTCCATAGCAATCCATTGTGTGGTTTTCAGCAGAAAAGTTTCTAAGTGTCCAATTTTGAAACGTACAAATATTCCTCTGAAATCAGTTGAACTACGAATTCCGATTTACTCACCTGTTATCAGGAGAGAACCCAGGGCTGCATCTTTTAGCCCAGCACTGACCCTGAAAAGTAATTCTAAGCATACTTACAAGTAACTTGTATTTCCTTCCATAGGAATAGATAGTGTGGTTTTCACCAGAAAAGTTTCTAAGTGTCCATTTTTGAAACGTACAAATATTCCTATAAAATCAGCCGAACTACGAATTCCGAAATACTCACCTGTTATCAAGAGAGAACCCAGTGCTGCATCTTTTAGCCCAGCACTGACCCTGAAAAGTAATTCTAAGCGTACTTACCAGTAACTTGTATTTACTTCCATAGGAATAGATAGTGTGGTTTTCACCAGAAAAGTTTCTAAGTGTCCATTTTTGAAACGTACAAATATTCCTATAAAATCAGCCGAACTACGAATTCCGAATTACTCACCTGTTATCAACAGAGAACCCAGGGCTGCATCTTTTAGCCCAGCACTGACCCTGAAAAGTAATTCAAAGCTTACTTACCAGTAGCTTATATTTCCTTCATTAGGAATCCATTGTGTGGTTTTCACCAGAAAAGTTTCTAAGTGTCCAATTTTGAAACTTACAAATATTCCTCTAAAATCAGTTAAACTACGAATTCTGATTTACTCACCTGTTATCAGGAGAGAACCCAGTGCTGCATCTTTTAGACCAGCACTGACTCTGAAATGTAATTCTAAGCATACTTAACAGTAACTTGTATTTCCTTCCATAGAAATCCATTGTGTGGTTTTCACCAGAAAAGTTTCTAAGTGTCCAATTTTGAAACGTACAAAATTCCTCTAAAATCAGTTGAACTACGAATTCCGATTTACTCACCTATTATCAGGAGAGAACCCGGGGCTGCATCTTTTAACCCAGCACTGACTCTGAAAAGTAATTCTAAGCATACTTACCAGTAACTTGTTTTTCCTTCCATAGCAATCCATTGTGTGGTTTTCAGCAAAAAAGTTTCTAAGTGTCCTATTTTGAAACGTACATATATTCCTCTAAAATCAGCCGAACTACGAATTCTGAATTACTCACCTGTTATCAACAGAGAACCCAGTGCTGCATCTTTTAGACCAGCACTGACTCTGAAATGTAATTCTAAGCATACTTAACAGTAACTTGTATTTCCTTCCATAGAAATCCATTGTGTGGTTTTCAGCAGAAAAGTTTCTAATTGTCCAATTTTGAAACGTACAAATATTCCTCTAAAATCAGTTGAACTACGAATTCCGATTTACTCACCTGTTATCAGGAGAGAACCCAGGGCTGCATCTTTTAGCCCAGCACTGACGCTGAAAAGTAATTCTAAGCGTACTTACAAGTAACTTGTATTTCCTTCCATAGGAATAGATAGTGTGGTTTTCACCAGAAAAGTTTCTAAGTGTCCATTTTTGAAACGTACAAATATTCCTCTAAAATCAGCCGAACTACGAATTCCGAATTACTCACCTGTTATCAGGAGAGAACCCAGGGCTGCATCTTTTAGCCCAGCACTGACCTTGAAAAGTAATTCAAAGTGTACTTACCAGTAACTTGTATTTCCTTTCATAGGAATCCATTGTGTGCTTTTCACCAGAAAAGTTTCTAAGTGTCCATTTTTGAAACGTACAAATATTCCTCTAAAATCAGCCAAACTACGAATTCCAAAATACTCACCTGTTATCAAGAGAGAACCCAGTGCTGCATCTTTTAGACCAGCACTGACTCTGAAATGTAATTCTAAGCATACTTAACAGTAACTTGTATTTCCTTCCATAGAAATCCATTGTGTGGTTTTCACCAGAAAAGTTTCTAAGTGTCCAATTTTGAAACGTACAAAATTCCTCTAAAATCAACCGAACTATGAATTCCAATTTACTCACCTGTTATCAGGAGAGAAACAAGGGCTGCATCTTTTAACCCAGCACTGACTCTGAAAAGTAATTCTAAGCATACTTACCAGTAACTTGTATTTCCTTCCATAGCAATCCATTGTGTGGTTTTCAGCAGAAAAGTTTCTAAGTGTCCAATTTTGAAACGTACAAATATTCCTCTGAAATCAGTTGAACTACGAATTCCGATTTACTCACCTGTTATCAGGAGAGAACCCAGGGCTGCATCTTTTAGCCCAGCACTGACCCTGAAAAGTAATTCTAAGCGTACTTACAAGTAACTTGTATTTCCTTCCATAGGAATAGATAGTGTGGTTTTCACCAGAAAAGTTTCTAAGTGTCCATTTTTTACATGTACAAATATTCCTATAAAATCAGCCGAACTACGAATTCCGTATACTCACCTGTTATCAGGAGAGAAACCAGGGCTGCATCTTTTAGCCCAGCACTGACCCAGAAAAGAAATTTTAAGCGTACTTACCAGTAACTTGTATTTCCTTCCATAGGAATCCATTGTGTGGTTTTCACCAGAAAAGTTTCTAAGTGTCCATTTTTGAAACGTACAAATATTCCTATAAAATCAGCCGAACTACGAATTCCGAAATACTCACCTGTTATCAAGAAAGAACCCAGTGCTGCATCTTTTAGCCCAGCACTGACCCTGAAAAGTAATTCTAAGCGTACTTACCAGTAACTTGTATTTACTTCCATAGGAATAGATAGTGTGGTTTTCACCAGAAAAGTTTCTAAGTGTCCATTTTTGAAACGTACAAATATTCATTTTAAAATCAGCCGAACTACGAATTCCGAAATACTCACCTGTTATCAAGAGAGAACCCAGGGCTGCATGTTTTAGCCCAGCACTGACCCTGAAAAGTAATTCTAAGCATACTTACCAGTAACTTGTATTTACTTCCATAGGAATAGATAGTGTGGTTTTCACCAGAAAAGTTTCTGAGTGTCCAATTTTGAAACATACAAATATTCCTCTAAAATCAACCGAACTATGAATTCCAATTTACTCACCTGTTATCAGGAGAGAAACGAGGGCTGCATCTTTTAACCCAGCACTGACTCTGATAAGTAATTCTAAGCATACTTGCCAGTAACTTGTAATTCCTTCCATAGCAATCCATTGTGTGGTTTTCAGCAGAAAAGTTTCTACGAGTCGAATTTTGAAACGTACAAATATTCCTCTAAAATCAGTTGAACTACGAATTCCGATTTACTCATCTGTTATCAAGAGAAAACCCAGGGCTGCATCTTTTAGCCCAGCACTGACCCTGAAAAGTAATTCTAAGCGTACTTACAAGTAACTTGTATTTCCTTCCATAGGAATAGATAGTGTGGTTTTCACCAGAAAAGTTTCTAAGTGTCCATTTTTGAAACATACAAATATTCCTATAAAATCAGCCAAACTACGAATTCCGAATTACTCACCTGTTATCAGGAGAGAACCCAGGGCTGCATCTTTTAGCCCAGCACTGACCCTGAAAAGTAATTCAAAGCATACTTACCAGTAACTTGTATTTCCTTAAATAGGAATCCATTGTGTGGTTTTCACCAGAAAAGTTTCTAAGTGTCCATTTTTGAAACGTACAAATATTCCTCTAAAATCAGCCGAACTACGAATTCTGAATTACTCACCTGTTATCAACAGAGAACCCAGTGCTGCATCTTTTAGACCAGCACTGACTCTGAAATGTAATTCTAAGCATACTTAACAGTAACTTGTATTTCCTTCCATAAAAATCCATTGTGTGGTTTTCACCAGAAAAGTTTCTAAGTGTCCAATTTTGAAACGTACAAAATTCCTCTAAAATCAGTTGAACTACGAATTCCGATTTACTCACCTGTTATCAGGAGAGAACCCGGGGCTGCATCTTTTAGCCCAGCACTGACCCTGAAAAGTAATTCTAAGCATACTTGCCAGTAACTTGTATTTCCTTCCATAGGAATAGATAGTGTGGTTTTCACCAGAAAAGTTTCTAAGTGTCCAATTTTGAAACGTACAAATATTCCTCTAAAATCAACCGAACTATGAATTCCATTTTACTCACCTGTTAGCAGGAGAGAAACCAGGGCTGCATCTTTTAACCCAGCACTGACTCTGAAAAGTAATTCTAAGCATACTTACTAGTAACTTGTATTTCCTTCCATAGCAATCCATTGTGTGGTTTTCAGCAGAAAAGTTTCTAATTGTCCAATTTTGAAACGTACAAATATTCTTCTAAAATCAGTTGAACTACGAATTCCGATTTACTCACCTGTTATCAGGAGAGAACCCAGGGCTGCATCTTTTAGCCCAGCACTGACGCTGAAAAGTAATTCTAAGCGTACTTACAAGTAACTTGTATTTCCTTCCATAGGAATAGATAGTGTGGTTTTCACCAGAAAAGTTTCTAAGAGTCCATTTTTGAAACGTACAAATATTCCTCTAAAATCAGCCGAACTACGAATTCCGAATTACTCACCTGTTATCAGGAGAGAACCCAGGGCTGCATCTTTTAGCCCAGCACTGACCTTGAAAAGTAATTCAAAGCGTACTTACCAGTAACTTGTATTTCCTTCCATAGGAATAGATAGTGTGGTTTTCACCAGAAAAGTTTCTAAGTGTCCATTTTTGAAACGTACAAATATTCCTATAAAATCAGCCGAACTACGAATTCCGAATTACTCACCTGTTATCAGGAGAGAACCCAGGGCTGCATCCTTTAGCCCAGCACTGACCTTGAAAAGTAATTCAAAGCGTACTTACCAGTAACTTGTATTTCCTTAAATAGGAATCCATTGTGTGGTTTTCACCGGAAAAGTTTCTAAGTGTCCATTTTTGAAACGTACAAATATTCCTCTAAAATCAGCCGAACTCCGAATTCCGAATTACTCACCTGTTATCAACAGAGAACCCAGGGCTGCATCTTTTAGCCCAGCACTGACTCTGAAAAGTAATTCAAAGCTTACTTACCAGTAACTTATATTTCCTTCATTAGGAATCCATTGTGTGGTTTTCAGCAGAAAAGTTTCTAAGAGTCGAATTTTGAAACGTACAAATATTCCTCTAAAATCAGTTGAACTACGAATTCCGATTTACTCATCTGTTATCAAGAGAGAACCCAGGGCTGCATCTTTTAGCCCAGCACTGACCCTGAAAAGTAATTCTAAGCGTACTTACAAGTAACTTGTATTTCCTTCTTAGGAATAGATAGTGTGGTTTTCACCAGAAAAGTTTCTAAGTGTCCATTTTTGAAACGTACAAATATTCCTATAAAATCAGCCAAACTACGAATTCCGAATTACTCACCTGTTATCAGGAGAGAACCCAGGGCTGCATCTTTTAGCCCAGCACTGACCCTGAAAAGTAATTCAAAGCATACTTACCAGTAACTTGTATTTCCTTAAATAGGAATCCATTGTGTGGTTTTCACCAGAAAAGTTTCTAAGTGTCCATTTTTGAAACGTACAAATATTCCTCTAAAATCAGCCGAACTACGAATTCTGAATTACTCACCTGTTATCAACAGAGAACCCAGTGCTGCATCTTTTAGACCAGCACTGACTCTGAAATGTAATTCTAAGCATACTTAACAGTAACTTGTATTTCCTTCCATAGAAATCCATTGTGTGGTTTTCACCAGAAAAGTTTCTAAGTGTCCAATTTTGAAACGTACAAAATTCCTCTAAAATCAGTTGAACTACGAATTCCGATTTACTCACCTGTTATCAGGAGAGAACCCGGGGCTGCATCTTTTAGCCCAGCACTGACCCTGAAAAGTAATTCTAAGCATACTTGCCAGTAACTTGTATTTCCTTCCATAGGAATAGATAGTGTGGTTTTCACCAGAAAAGTTTCTAAGTGTCCAATTTTGAAACGTACAAATATTCCTCTAAAATCAACCGAACTATGAATTCCATTTTACTCACCTGTTAGCAGGAGAGAAACCAGGGCTGCATCTTTTAACCCAGCACTGACTCTGAAAAGTAATTCTAAGCATACTTACTAGTAACTTGTATTTCCTTCCATAGCAATCCATTGTGTGGTTTTCAGCAGAAAAGTTTCTAATTGTCCAATTTTGAAACGTACAAATATTCCTCTAAAATCAGTTGAACTACGAATTCCGATTTACTCACCTGTTATCAGGAGAGAACCCAGGGCTGCATCTTTTAGCCCAGCACTGACGCTGAAAAGTAATTCTAAGCGTACTTACAAGTAACTTGTATTTCCTTCCATAGGAATAGATAGTGTGGTTTTCACCAGAAAAGTTTCTAAGAGTCCATTTTTGAAACGTACAAATATTCCTCTAAAATCAGCCGAACTACGAATTCCGAATTACTCACCTGTTATCAGGAGAGAACCCAGGGCTGCATCTTTTAGCCCAGCACTGACCTTGAAAAGTAATTCAAAGCGTACTTACCAGTAACTTGTATTTCCTTCCATAGGAATAGATAGTGTGGTTTTCACCAGAAAAGATTCTAAGTGTCCATTTTTGAAACGTACAAATATTCCTATAAAATCAGCCGAACTACGAATTCCGAATTACTCACCTGTTATCAGGAGAGAACCCAGGGCTGCATCCTTTAGCCCAGCACTGACCTTGAAAATTAATTCAAAGCATACTTACCAGTAACTTGTATTTCCTTAAATAGGAATCCATTGTGTGGTTTTCACCAGAAAAGTTTCTAAGTGTCCATTTTTGAAACGTACAAATATTCCTCTAAAATCAGCCGAACTCCGAATTCCGAATTACTCACCTGTTATCAACAGAGAACCCAGGGCTGCATCTTTTAGCCCAGATCTGACTCTGAAAAGTAATTCAAAGCTTACTTACCAGTAACTTATATTTCCTTCATTAGGAATCCATTGTGTGGTTTTCACCAGAAAAGTTTCTAAGTGTCCATTTTTTAAACGTACAAATATTCATTTTAAAATCAGCCGAACTACGAATTCCGAATTACTCACCTGTTATCAGGAGAGAACCCAGGGCTGCATCTTTTAGCCCAGCACTGACCCTGAAAAGTAATTCAAAGCATACTTACCAGTAACTTGTATTTCCTTCCATAGGAATAGATAGTGTGGTTTTCACCAGAAAAGATTCTAAGTGTCCATTTTTGAAACGTACAAATATTCCTATAAAATCAGCCGAACTACGAATTCCGAATTACTCACCTGTTATGAGGAGAGAAACAAGGGCTGCATCTTTTAACCCAGCACTGACTCTGTAAAGTAATTCTAAGCATACTTGCCAGTAACTTGTAATTCCTTCCATAGCAATCCATTGTGTGGTTTTCAGCAGAAAAGTTTCTAATTGTCCAATTTTGAAACGTACAAATATTCCTCTAAAATCAGTTGAACTACGAATTCCGATTTACTCACCTGTTATCAGGAGAGAACCCAGGGCTGCATCTTTTAGCCCAGCACTGACCCTGAAAAGTAATTCTAAGCGTACTTACAAGTAACTTGTATTTACTTTTAGGAATAGATAGTGTGGTTTTCACCAGAAAAGTTTCTAAGTGTCCAATTTTGAAACGTACAAATATTCCTATAAAATCAGCCGAACTACGAATTCCGAAATACTCACCTGTTATCAAGAGAGAACCCAGTGTTGCATCTTTTAGCCCAGCACTGACCCTGAAAAGTAATTCTAAGCATACTTACCAGTAACTTGTATTTACTTCCATAGGAATAGATAGTGTGGTTTTCACCAGAAAAGTTTCTAAGTGTCCAATTTTGAAACGTACAAATATTCCTCTAAAATCAACCGAACTATGAATTCCAATTTACTCACCTGTTATCAGGAGAGAAACAAGGGCTGCATCTTTTAACCCAGCACTGACTCTGAAAAGTAATTCTAAGCATACTTGCCAGTAACTTGTAATTCCTTCCATAGCAATCCATTGTGTGGTTTTCAGCAGAAAAGTTTCTAAGAGTCGAATTTTGAAACGTACAAATATTCCTCTAAAATCAGTTCAACTACGAATTCCGATTTACTCATCTGTTATCAAGAGAGAACCCAGGGCTGCATCTTTTAGCCCAGCACTGACCCTGAAGAGTAATTCTAAGCGTACTTACAAGTAACTTGTATTTCCTTCCATAGGAATAGATAGTGTGGTTTTCACCAGAAAAGTTTCTAAGTGTCCATTTTTGAAACGTACAAATATTCCTATAAAATCAGCCGAACTACGAATTCTGAATTACTCACCTGTTATCAACAGAGAACCGAGTGCTGCATCTTTTAGACCAGCACTGACTCTGAAATGTAATTCTAAGCATACTTAACAGTAACTTGTATTTCCTTCCATAGAAATCCATTGTGTGGTTTTCACCAGAAAAGTTTCTAAGTGTCCAATTTTGAAACGTACAAAATTCCACTAAAATCAGTTGAACTACGAATTCCGATTTACTCACCTGTTATCAGGAGAGAACCCGGGGCTGCATCTTTTAGCCCAGCACTGATCCTGAAAAGTAATTCTAAGCATACTTGCCAGTAACTTGTATTTCCTTCCATAGGAATAGATAGTGTGGTTTTCACCAGAAAAGTTTCTAAGTGTCCATTTTTGAAACGTACAAATATTCCTATAAAATCAGCCGAACTACGAATTCCGAATTACTCACCTGTTATCAGGAGAGAACCCAGGGCTGCATCTTTTAGCCCAGCACTGACCCTGAAAAGTAATTCAAAGCATACTTACCAGTAACTTGTATTTCCTTCCATAGGAATAGATAGTGTGGTTTTCACCAGAAAAGATTCTAAGTGTCCATTTTTGAAACGTACAAATATTCCTATAAAATCAGCCGAACTACGAATTCCGAATTACTCACCTGTTATGAGGAGAGAAACAAGGGCTGCATCTTTTAACCCAGCACTGACTCTGTAAAGTAATTCTAAGCATACTTGCCAGTAACTTGTAATTCCTTCCATAGCAATCCATTGTGTGGTTTTCAGCAGAAAAGTTTCTAATTGTCCAATTTTGAAACGTACAAATATTCCTCTAAAATCAGTTGAACTACGAATTCCGATTTACTCACCTGTTATCAGGAGAGAACCCAGGGCTGCATCTTTTAGCCCAGCACTGACCCTGAAAAGTAATTCTAAGCGTACTTACAAGTAACTTGTATTTACTTTTAGGAATAGATAGTGTGGTTTTCACCAGAAAAGTTTCTAAGTGTCCAATTTTGAAACGTACAAATATTCCTATAAAATCAGCCGAACTACGAATTCCGAAATACTCACCTGTTATCAAGAGAGAACCCAGTGTTGCATCTTTTAGCCCAGCACTGACCCTGAAAAGTAATTCTAAGCATACTTACCAGTAACTTGTATTTACTTCCATAGGAATAGATAGTGTGGTTTTCACCAGAAAAGTTTCTAAGTGTCCAATTTTGAAACGTACAAATATTCCTCTAAAATCAACCGAACTATGAATTCCAATTTACTCACCTGTTATCAGGAGAGAAACAAGGGCTGCATCTTTTAACCCAGCACTGACTCTGAAAAGTAATTCTAAGCATACTTGCCAGTAACTTGTAATTCCTTCCATAGCAATCCATTGTGTGGTTTTCAGCAGAAAAGTTTCTAAGAGTCGAATTTTGAAACGTACAAATATTCCTCTAAAATCAGTTCAACTACGAATTCCGATTTACTCATCTGTTATCAAGAGAGAACCCAGGGCTGCATCTTTTAGCCCAGCACTGACCCTGAAGAGTAATTCTAAGCGTACTTACAAGTAACTTGTATTTCCTTCCATAGGAATAGATAGTGTGGTTTTCACCAGAAAAGTTTCTAAGTGTCCATTTTTGAAACGTACAAATATTCCTATAAAATCAGCCGAACTACGAATTCTGAATTACTCACCTGTTATCAACAGAGAACCGAGTGCTGCATCTTTTAGACCAGCACTGACTCTGAAATGTAATTCTAAGCATACTTAACAGTAACTTGTATTTCCTTCCATAGAAATCCATTGTGTGGTTTTCACCAGAAAAGTTTCTAAGTGTCCAATTTTGAAACGTACAAAATTCCACTAAAATCAGTTGAACTACGAATTCCGATTTACTCACCTGTTATCAGGAGAGAACCCGGGGCTGCATCTTTTAGCCCAGCACTGATCCTGAAAAGTAATTCTAAGCATACTTGCCAGTAACTTGTATTTCCTTCCATAGGAATAGATAGTGTGGTTTTCACCAGAAAAGTTTCTAAGTGTCCATTTTTGAAACGTACAAATATTCCTATAAAATCAGCCGAACTACGAATTCCGAATTACTCACCTGTTATCAGGAGAGAACCCAGGGCTGCATCTTTTAGCCCAGCACTGACCCTGAAAAGTAATTCAAAGCATACTTACCAGTAACTTGTATTTCCTTAAATAGGAATCCATTGTGTGGTTTTCACCAGAAAAGTTTCTAAGTGTCCATTTTTGAAACGTACAAATATTCCTCTAAAATCAGCCGAACTACGAATTCTGAATTACTCACCTGTTATCAACAGAGAACCCAGTGCTGCATCTTTTAGACCAGCACTGACTCTGAAATGTAATTCTAAGCATACTTAACAGTAACTTGTATTTCCTTCCATAGAAATCCATTGTGTGGTTTTCACCAGAAAAGTTTCTAAGTGTCCAATTTTGAAACGTACAAAATTCCTCTAAAATCAGTTGAACTACGAATTCCGATTTACTCACCTGTTATCAGGAGAGAACCCGGGGCTGCATCTTTTAGCCCAGCACTGACCCTGAAAAGTAATTCTAAGCATACTTGCCAGTAACTTGTATTTCCTTCCATAGGAATAGATAGTGTGGTTTTCACCAGAAAAGTTTCTAAGTGTCCAATTTTGAAACGTACAAATATTCCTCTAAAATCAACCGAACTATGAATTCCATTTTACTCACCTGTTAGCAGGAGAGAAACCAGGGCTGCATCTTTTAACCCAGCACTGACTCTGAAAAGTAATTCTAAGCATACTTACTAGTAACTTGTATTTCCTTCCATAGCAATCCATTGTGTGGTTTTCACCAGAAAAGTTTCTAAGAGTCCATTTTTGAAACGTACAAATATTCCTCTAAAATCAGCCGAACTACGAATTCCGAATTACTCACCTGTTATCAGGAGAGAACCCAGGGCTGCATCTTTTAGCCCAGCACTGACCTTGAAAAGTAATTCAAAGCGTACTTACCAGTAACTTGTATTTCCTTCCATAGGAATAGATAGTGTGGTTTTCACCAGAAAAGATTCTAAGTGTCCATTTTTGAAACGTACAAATATTCCTATAAAATCAGCCGAACTACGAATTCCGAATTACTCACCTGTTATCAGGAGAGAACCCAGGGCTGCATCCTTTAGCCCAGCACTGACCTTGAAAAGTAATTCAAAGCGTACTTACCAGTAACTTGTATTTCCTTAAATAGGAATCCATTGTGTGGTTTTCACCAGAAAAGTTTCTAAGTGTCCATTTTTGAAACGTACAAATATTCCTCTAAAATCAGCCGAACTCCGAATTCCGAATTACTCACCTGTTATCAACAGAGAACCCAGGGCTGCATCTTTTAGCCCAGCACTGACTCTGAAAAGTAATTCAAAGCTTACTTACCAGTAACTTATATTTCCTTCATTAGGAATCCATTGTGTGGTTTTCACCAGAAAAGTTTCTAAGTGTCCATTTTTGAAACGTACAAATATTCATTTTAAAATCAGCCGAACTACGAATTCCGAATTACTCACCTGTTATCAGGAGAGAACCCAGGGCTGCATCTTTTAGCCCAGCACTGACCCTGAAAAGTAATTCAAAGCATACTTACCAGTAACTTGTATTTCCTTCAATAGGAATCCATTGTGTGGTTTTCAGCAGAAAAGTTTCTAATTGTCCAATTTTGAAACGTACAAATATTCCTCTAAAATCAACCGAACTATGAATTCCAATTTACTCACCTGTTATGAGGAGAGAAACAAGGGCTGCATCTTTTAACCCAGCACTGACTCTGTAAAGTAATTCTAAGCATACTTGCCAGTAACTTGTAATTCCTTCCATAGCAATCCATTGTGTGGTTTTCAGCAGAAAAGTTTCTAATTGTCCAATTTTGAAACGTACAAATATTCCTCTAAAATCAGTTGAACTACGAATTCCGATTTACTCACCTGTTATCAGGAGAGAACCCAGGGCTGCATCTTTTAGCCCAGCACTGACCCTGAAAAGTAATTCTAAGCGTACTTACAAGTAACTTGTATTTACTTTTAGGAATAGATAGTGTGGTTTTCACCAGAAAAGTTTCTAAGTGTCCAATTTTGAAACGTACAAATATTCCTATAAAATCAGCCGAACTACGAATTCCGAAATACTCACCTGTTATCAAGAGAGAACCCAGTGTTGCATCTTTTAGCCCAGCACTGACCCTGAAAAGTAATTCTAAGCATACTTACCAGTAACTTGTATTTACTTCCATAGGAATAGATAGTGTGGTTTTCACCAGAAAAGTTTCTAAGTGTCCAATTTTGAAACGTACAAATATTCCTCTAAAATCAACCGAACTATGAATTCCAATTTACTCACCTGTTATCAGGAGAGAAACAAGGGCTGCATCTTTTAACCCAGCACTGACTCTGAAAAGTAATTCTAAGCATACTTGCCAGTAACTTGTAATTCCTTCCATAGCAATCCATTGTGTGGTTTTCAGCAGAAAAGTTTCTAAGAGTCGAATTTTGAAACGTACAAATATTCCTCTAAAATCAGTTGAACTACGAATTCCGATTTACTCATCTGTTATCAAGAGAGAACCCAGGGCTGCATCTTTTAGCCCAGCACTGACCCTGAAGAGTAATTCTAAGCGTACTTACAAGTAACTTGTATTTCCTTCCATAGGAATAGATAGTGTGGTTTTCACCAGAAAAGTTTCTAAGTGTCCATTTTTGAAACGTACAAATATTCCTATAAAATCAGCCGAACTACGAATTCTGAATTACTCACCTGTTATCAACAGAGAACCGAGTGCTGCATCTTTTAGACCAGCACTGACTCTGAAATGTAATTCTAAGCATACTTAACAGTAACTTGTATTTCCTTCCATAGAAATCCATTGTGTGGTTTTCACCAGAAAAGTTTCTAAGTGTCCAATTTTGAAACGTACAAAATTCCTCTAAAATCAGTTGAACTACGAATTCCGATTTACTCACCTGTTATCAGGAGAGAACCCGGAGCTGCATCTTTTAGCCCAGCACTGACCCTGAAAAGTAATTCTAAGCATACTTGCCAGTAACTTGTATTTCCTTCCATAGGAATAGATAGTGTGGTTTTCACCAGAAAAGTTTCTAAGTGTCCATTTTTGAAACGTACAAATATTCCTATAAAATCAGCCAAACTACGAATTCCGAATTACTCACCTGTTATCAGGAGAGAACCCAGGGCTGCATATTTTAGCCCAGCACTGACCCTGAAAAGTAATTCAAAGCATACTTACCAGTAACTTGTATTTCCTTAAATAGGAATCCATTGTGTGGTTTTCACCAGAAAAGTTTCTAAGTGTCCATTTTTGAAACGTACAAATATTCCTCTAAAATCAGCCGAACTACGAATTCTGAATTACTCACCTGTTATCAACAGAGAACCCAGTGCTGCATCTTTTAGACCAGCACTGACTCTGAAATGTAATTCTAAGCATACTTAACAGTAACTTGTATTTCCTTCCATAGAAATCCATTGTGTGGTTTTCACCAGAAAAGTTTCTAAGTGTCCAATTTTGAAACGTACAAAATTCCTCTAAAATCAGTTGAACTACAAATTCCGATTTACTCACCTGTTATCAGGAGAGAACCCGGGGCTGCATCTTTTAGCCCAGCACTGACCCTGAAAAGTAATTCTAAGCATACTTGCCAGTAACTTGTATTTCCTTCCATAGGAATAGATAGTGTGGTTTTCACCAGAAAAGTTTCTAAGTGTCCAATTTTGAAACGTACAAATATTCCTCTAAAATCAACCGAACTATGAATTCCATTTTACTCACCTGTTAGCAGGAGAGAAACCAGGGCTGCATCTTTTAACCCAGCACTGACTCTGAAAAGTAATTCTAAGCATACTTACTAGTAACTTGTATTTCCTTCCATAGCAATCCATTGTGTGGTTTTCAGCAGAAAAGTTTCTAATTGTCCAATTTTGAAACGTACAAATATTCCTCTAAAATCAGTTGAACTACGAATTCCGATTTACTCACCTGTTATCAGGAGAGAACCCAGGGCTGCATCTTTTAGCCCAGCACTGACGCTGAAAAGTAATTCTAAGCGTACTTACAAGTAACTTGTATTTCCTTCCATAGGAATAGATAGTGTGGTTTTCACCAGAAAAGTTTCTAAGAGTCCATTTTTGAAACGTACAAATATTCCTCTAAAATCAGCCGAACTACGAATTCCGAATTACTCACCTGTTATCAGGAGAGAACCCAGGGCTGCATCTTTTAGCCCAGCACTGACCTTGAAAAGTAATTCAAAGCGTACTTACCAGTAACTTGTATTTCCTTCCATAGGAATAGATAGTGTGGTTTTCACCAGAAAAGTTTCTAAGTGTCCATTTTTGAAACATACAAATATTCCTATAAAATCAGCCGAACTACGAATTCCGAATTACTCACCTGTTATCAGGAGAGAACCCAGGGCTGCATCCTTTAGCCCAGCACTGACCTTGAAAAGTAATTCAAAGCGTACTTACCAGTAACTTGTATTTCCTTAAATAGGAATCCATTGTGTGGTTTTCACCGGAAAAGTTTCTAAGTGTCCATTTTTGAAATGTACAAATATTCCTCTAAAATCAGCCGAACTCCGAATTCCGAATTACTCACCTGTTATCAACAGAGAACCCAGGGCTGCATCTTTTAGCCCAGCACTGACTCTGAAAAGTAATTCAAAGCTTACTTACCAGTAACTTATATTTCCTTCATTAGGAATCCATTGTGTGGTTTTCAGCAGAAAAGTTTCTAAGAGTCGAATTTTGAAACGTACAAATATTCCTCTAAAATCAGTTGAACTACGAATTCCGATTTACTCATCTGTTATCAAGAGAGAACCCAGGGCTGCATCTTTTAGCCCAGCACTGACCCTGAAAAGTAATTCTAAGCGTACTTACAAGTAACTTGTATTTCCTTCCATAGGAATAGATAGTGTGGTTTTCACCAGAAAAGTTTCTAGGTGTCCATTTTTTAAACGTACAAATATTCCTATAAAATCAGCCAAACTACGAATTCCGAATTACTCACCTGTTATCAGGAGAGAACCCAGGGCTGCATCTTTTAGCCCAGCACTGACCCTGAAAAGTAATTCAAAGCATACTTACCAGTAACTTGTATTTCCTTAAATAGGAATCCATTGTGTGGTTTTCACCAGAAAAGTTTCTAAGTGTCCATTTTTGAAACGTACAAATATTCCTCTAAAATCAGCCGAACTACGAATTCTGAATTACTCACCTGTTATCAACAGAGAACCCAGTGCTGCATCTTTTAGACCAGCACTGACTCTGAAATGTAATTCTAAGCATACTTAACAGTAACTTGTATTTCCTTCCATAGAAATCCATTGTGTGGTTTTCACCAGAAAAGTTTCTAAGTGTCCAATTTTGAAACGTACAAAATTCCTCTAAAATCAGTTGAACTACGAATTCCGATTTACTCACCTGTTATCAGGAGAGAACCCGGGGCTGCATCTTTTAGCCCAGCACTGACCCTGAAAAGTAATTCTAAGCATACTTGCCAGTAACTTGTATTTCCTTCCATAGGAATAGATAGTGTGGTTTTCACCAGAAAAGTTTCTAAGTGTCCAATTTTGAAACGTACAAATATTCCTCTAAAATCAACCGAACTATGAATTCCATTTTACTCACCTGTTAGCAGGAGAGAAACCAGGGCTGCATCTTTTAACCCAGCACTGACTCTGAAAAGTAATTCTAAGCATACTTACTAGTAACTTGTATTTCCTTCCATGGCAATCCATTGTGTGGTTTTCAGCAGAAAAGTTTCTAATTGTCCAATTTTGAAACGTACAAATATTCCTCTAAAATCAGTTGAACTACGAATTCCGATTTACTCACCTGTTATCAGGAGAGAACCCAGGGCTGCATCTTTTAGCCCAGCACTGACGCTGAAAAGTAATTCTAAGCGTACTTACAAGTAACTTGTATTTCCTTCCATAGGAATAGATAGTGTGGTTTTCACCAGAAAAGTTTCTAAGAGTCCATTTTTGAAACGTACAAATATTCCTCTAAAATCAGCCGAACTACGAATTCCGAATTACTCACCTGTTATCAGGAGAGAACCCAGGGCTGCATCTTTTAGCCCAGCACTGACCTTGAAAAGTAATTCAAAGCGTACTTACCAGTAACTTGTATTTCCTTCCATAGGAATAGATAGTGTGGTTTTCACCAGAAAAGATTCTAAGTGTCCATTTTTGAAACGTACAAATATTCCTATAAAATCAGCCGAACTACGAATTCCGAATTACTCACCTGTTATCAGGAGAGAACCCAGGGCTGCATCCTTTAGCCCAGCACTGACCTTGAAAAGTAATTCAAAGCGTACTTACCAGTAACTTGTATTTCCTTAAATAGGAATCCATTGTGTGGTTTTCAGCAGAAAAGTTTCTAAGTGTCCAATTTTGAAACGTACAAAATTCCTCTAAAATCAACCGAACTATGAATTCCAATGTACTCACCTGTTATCAGGAGAGAAACAAGGGCTGCATCTTTTAACCCATCACTGACTCTGAAAAGTAATTCTAAGCATACTTACCAGTAACTTGTATTTCCTTCCATAGCAATCCATTGTGTGGTTTTCAGCAGAAAAGTTTCTAAGTGTCCAATTTTGAAACGTACAAATATTCCTCTGAAATCAGTTGAACTACGAATTCCGATTTACTCACCTGTTATCAGGAGAGAACCCAGGGCTGCATCTTTTAGCCCAGCACTGACCCTGAAAAGTAATTCTAAGCGTACTTACAAGTAACTTGTATTTCCTTCCATAGGAATAGATTGTGTGGTTTTCACCAGAAAAGTTTCTAAGTGTCCATTTTTTAGATGTACAAATATTCCTATAAAATCAGCCGAACTACGAATTCCGTATACTCACCTGTCATCAGGAGAGAAACCAGGGCTGCATCTTTTAGCCCAGCACTGACCCAGAAAAGAAATTTTAAGCGTACTTACCAGTAACTTGTATTTCCTTCCATAGGAATCCATTGTGTGGTTTTCACCAGAAAAGTTTCTAAGTGTCCATTTTTGAAACGTACAAATATTCCTATAAAATCAGCCGAACTACGAATTCCGAAATACTCACCTGTTATCAAGAAAGAACCCAGTGCTGCATCTTTTAGCCCAGCACTGACCCTGAAAAGTAATTCTAAGCGTACTTACCAGTAACTTGTATTTACTTCCATAGGAATAGATAGTGTGGTTTTCACCAGAAAAGTTTCTAAGTGTCCATTTTTGAAACGTACAAATATTCCTATAAAATCAGCCGAACTACGAATTCCGAATTACTCACCTGTTATCAGGAGAGAACCCAGGGCTGCATCTTTTAGCCCAGCACTGACCCTGAAAAGTAATTCAAAGCGTACTTACCAGTAACTTGTATTTCCTTAAATAAGAATCCATTGTGTGGTTTTCACCGGAAAAGTTTCTAAGTGTCCATTTTTGAAACATACAAATATTCCTCTAAAATCAGCCGAACTACGAATTCCGAATTACTCACCTGTTATCAACAGAGAACCCAGGGCTGCATCTTTTAGCCCAGCACTGACCCTGAAAAGTAATTCAAAGCTTACTTACCAGTAACTTATATTTCCTTCATTAGGAATCCATTGTGTGGTTTTCACCAGAAAAGTTTCTAAGTGTCCATTTTTGAAACGTACAAATATTCATTTTAAAATCAGCCGAACTACGAATTCCGAATTACTCACCTGTTATCAGGAGAGAACCCAGGGCTGCATCTTTTAGCCCAGCACTGACCCTGAAAAGTAATTCAAAGCATACTTACCAGTAACTTGTATTTCCTTCAATAGGAATCCATTGTGTGGTTTTCAGCAGAAAAGTTTCTAATTGTCCAATTTTGAAACGTACAAATATTCCTCTAAAATCAACCGAACTATGAATTCCAATTTACTCACCTGTTATCAGGAGAGAAACAAGGGCTGCATCTTTTAACCCAGCACTGACTCTGTAAAGTAATTCTAAGCATACTTGCCAGTAACTTGTAATTCCTTCCATAGCAATCCATTGTGTGGTTTTCAGCAGAAAAGTTTCTAATTGTCCAATTTTGAAACGTACAAATATTCCTCTAAAATCAGTTGAACTACGAATTCCGATTTACTCACCTTTTATCAGGAGAGAACCCAGGGCTGCATCTTTTAGCCCAGCACTGACCCTGAAAAGTAATTCTAAGCGTACTTACAAGTAACTTGTATTTCCTTCCATAGGAATAGATAGTGTGGTTTTCACCAGAAAAGTTTCTAAGAGTCCATTTTTGAAACGTACAAATATTCATCTAAAATCAGCCGAACTACGAATTCCGAATTACTCACCTGTTATCAGGAGAGAACCCAGGGCTGCATCTTTTAGCCCAGCACTGACCTTGAAAAGTAATTCAAAGCGTACTTACCAGTAACTTGTATTTCCTTCCATAGGAATAGATAGTGTAGTTTTCACCAGAAAAGATTCTAAGTGTCCATTTTTGAAACGTACAAATATTCCTATAAAATCAGCCGAACTACGAATTCCGAATTACTCACCTGTTATCAGGAGAGAACCCAGGGCTGCATCCTTTAGCCCAGCACTGACCTTGAAAAGTAATTCAAAGCGTACTTACCAGTAACTTGTATTTCCTTAAATAGGAATCCATTGTGTGGTTTTCAACAGAAAAGTTTCTAAGTGTCCATTTTTGAAACGTACAAATATTCCTCTAAAATCAGCCGAACTCCGAATTCCGAATTACTCACCTGTTATCAACAGAGAACCCAGGGCTGCATCTTTTAGCCCAGCACTGACTCTGAAAAGTAATTCAAAGCTTACTTACCAGTAACTTATATTTCCTTCATTAGGAATCCATTGTGTGGTTTTCACCAGAAAAGTTTCTAAGTGTCCATTTTTGAAACGTACAAATATTCATTTTAAAATCAGCCGAACTACGAATTCCGAATTACTCACCTGTTATCAGGAGAGAACCCAGGGCTGCATCTTTTAGCCCAGCACTGACCCTGAAAAGTAATTCAAAGCATACTTACCAGTAACTTGTATTTCCTTCAATAGGAATCCATTGTGTGGTTTTCAGCAGAAAAGTTTCTAATTGTCCAATTTTGAAACGTACAAATATTCCTCTAAAATCAACCGAACTATGAATTCCAATTTACTCACCTGTTATGAGGAGAGAAACAAGGGCTGCATCTTTTAACCCAGCACTGACTCTGTAAAGTAATTCTAAGCATACTTGCCAGTAACTTGTAATTCCTTCCATACCAATCCATTGTGTGGTTTTCAGCAGAAAAGTTTCTAATTGTCCAATTTTGAAACGTACAAATATTCCTCTAAAATCAGTTGAACTACGAATTCCGATTTACTCACCTGTTATCAGGAGAGAACCCAGGGCTGCATCTTTTAGCCCAGCACTGACCCTGAAAAGTAATTCTAAGCGTACTTACAAGTAACTTGTATTTACTTCCATAGGAATAGATAGTGTGGTTTTCACCAGAAAAGTTTCTAAGTGTCCATTTTTGAAAAGTACAAATATTCCTCTAAAATCAGCCGAACTCCGAATTCCGAATTACTCACCTGTTATCAACAGAGAACCCAGGGCTGCATCTTTTAGCCCAGCACTGACTCTGAAAAGTAATTCAAAGCTTACTTACCAGTAACTTATATTTCCTTCATTAGGAATCCATTGTGTGGTTTTCACCAGAAAAGTTTCTAAGTGTCCATTTTTGAAACGTACAAATATTCATTTTAAAATCAGCCGAACTACGAATTCCGAATTACTCACCTGTTATCAGGAGAGAACCCAGGGCTGCATCTTTTAGCCCAGCACTGACCCTGAAAAGTAATTCAAAGCATACTTACCAGTAACTTGTATTTCCTTCAATAGGAATCCATTGTGTGGTTTTCAGCAGAAAAGTTTCTAATTGTCCAATTTTGAAACGTACAAATATTCCTCTAAAATCAACCGAACTATGAATTCCAATTTACTCACCTGTTATGAGGAGAGAAACAAGGGCTGCATCTTTTAACCCAGCACTGACTCTGTAAAGTAATTCTAAGCATACTTGCCAGTAACTTGTAATTCCTTCCATAGCAATCCATTGTGTGGTTTTCAGCAGAAAAGTTTCTAATTGTCCAATTTTGAAACGTACAAATATTCCTCTAAAATCAGTTGAACTACGAATTCCGATTTACCCACCTGTTATCAGGAGAGAACCCAGGGCTGCATCTTTTAGCCCAGCACTGACCCTGAAAAGTAATTCTAAGCGTACTTACAAGTAACTTGTATTTACTTCCATAGGAATAGATTGTGTGGTTTTCAGCAGAAAAGTTTCTAATTGTCCAATTTTGAAACGTACAAATATTCCTATAAAATCAGCCGAACTACGAATTCCGAAATACTCACCTGTTATCAAGAGAGAACCCAGTGTTGCATCTTTTAGCCCAGCACTGACCCTGAAAAGTAATTCTAAGCATACTTACCAGTAACTTGTATTTACTTCCATAGGAATAGATAGTGTGGTTTTTACCAGAAAAGTTTCTAAGTGTCCAATTTTGAAACGTACAAATATTCCTCTAAAATCAACCGAACTATGAATTCCAATTTACTCACCTGTTATCAGGAGAGAAACAAGGGCTGCATCTTTTAACCCAGCACTGACTCTGAAAAGTAATTCTAAGCATACTTGCCAGTAACTTGTAATTCCTTCCATAGCAATCCATTGTGTGGTTTTCAGCAGAAAAGTTTCTAAGAGTCGAATTTTGAAACGTACAAATATTCCTCTAAAATCAGTTGAACTACGAATTCCGATTTACTCATCTGTTATCAAGAGAGAACCCAGGGCTGCATCTTTTAGCCCAGCACTGACCCTGAAGAGTAATTCTAAGCGTACTTACAAGTAACTTGTATTTCCTTCCATAGGAATAGATAGTGTGGTTTTCACCAGAAAAGTTTCTAAGTGTCCATTTTTGAAAAGTACAAATATTCCTATAAAATCAGCCGAACTACGAATTCTGAATTACTCACCTGTTATCAACAGAGAACCGAGTGCTGCATCTTTTAGACCAGCACTGACTCTGAAATGTAATTCTAAGCATACTTAACAGTAACTTGTATTTCCTTCCATAGAAATCCATTGTGTGGTTTTCACCAGAAAAGTTTCTAAGTGTCCAATTTTGAAACGTACAAAATTCCTCTAAAATCAGTTGAACTACGAATTCCGATTTACTCACCTGTTATCAGGAGAGAACCCGGGGCTGCATCTTTTAGCCCAGCGCTGACCCTGAAAAGTAATTATAAGCATACTTGCCAGTAACTTGTATTTCCTTAAATAGGAATAGATAGTGTGGTTTTCACCAGAAAAGTTTCTAAGTGTCCAATTTTGAAACGTACAAATATTGCTCTAAAATCAACCGAACTATGAATTCCATTTTACTCACCTGTTATCAGGAGAGAAACCAGGGCTGCATCTTTTAGCCCAGCACTGACCTTGAAAAGTAATTCAAAGCGTACTTACCAGTAACTTGTATTTCCTTCCATAGGAATCCATTGTGTGCTTTTCACCAGAAAAGTTTCTAAGTGTCCATTTTTGAAACGTACAAATATTCCTCTAAAATCAGCCGAACTACGAATTCCAAAATACTCACCTGTTATCAAGAGAGAACCCAGTGCTGCATCTTTTAGACCAGCACTGACTCTGAAATGTAATTCTAAGCATACTTAACAGTAACTTGTATTTCCTTCCATAGAAATCCATTGTGTGGTTTTCACCAGAAAAGTTTCTAAGTGTCCAATTTTGAAACGTACAAAATTCCTCTAAAATCAACCGAACTATGAATTCCAATTTACTCACCTGTTATCAGGAGAGAAACAAGGGCTGCATCTTTTAACCCATCACTGACTCTGAAAAGTAATTCTAAGCATACTTACCAGTAACTTGTATTTCCTTCCATAGCAATCCATTGTGTGGTTTTCAGCAGAAAAGTTTCTAAGTGTCCAATTTTGAAACGTACAAATATTCCTCTGAAATCAGTTGAACTACGAATTCCGATTTACTCACCTGTTATCAGGAGAGAACCCAGGGCTGCATCTTTTAGCCCAGCACTGACCCTGAAAAGTAATTCTAAGCGTACTTACAAGTAACTTGTATTTCCTTCCATAGGAATAGATTGTGTGGTTTTCACCAGAAAAGTTTCTAAGTGTCCATTTTTTAGATGTACAAATATTCCTATAAAATCAGCCGAACTACGAATTCCGTATACTCACCTGTTATCAGGAGAGAAACCAGGGCTGCATCTTTTAGCCCAGCACTGACCCAGAAAAGAAATTTTAAGCGTACTTACCAGTAACTTGTATTTCCTTCCATAGGAATCCATTGTGTGGTTTTCACCAGAAAAGTTTCTAAGTGTCCATTTTTGAAACATACAAATATTCCTATAAAATCAGCCGAACTACGAATTCCGAAATACTCACCTGTTATCAAGAAAGAACCCAGTGCTGCATCTTTTAGCCCAGCACTGACCCTGAAAAGTAATTCTAAGCGTACTTACCAGTAACTTGTATTTACTTCCATAGGAATAGATAGTGTGGTTTTCACCAGAAAAGTTTCTAAGTGTCCATTTTTGAAACGTACAAATATTCCTATAAAATCAGCCGAACTACGAATTCCGAATTACTCACCTGTTATCAGGAGAGAACCCAGGGCTGCATCTTTTAGCCCAGCACTGACCCTGAAAAGTAATTCAAAGCGTACTTACCAGTAACTTGTATTTCCTTAAATAAGAATCCATTGTGTGGTTTTCACCGGAAAAGTTTCTAAGTGTCCATTTTTGAAACGTACAAATATTCCTCTAAAATCAGCCGAACTACGAATTCCGAATTACTCACCTGTTATCAACAGAGAACCCAGGGCTGCATCTTTTAGCCCAGCACTGACCCTGAAAAGTAATTCAAAGCTTACTTACCAGTAACTTATATTTCCTTCATTAGGAATCCATTGTGTGGTTTTCACCAGAAAAGTTTCTAAGTGTCCATTTTTGAAACGTACAAATATTCATTTTAAAATCAGCCGAACTACGAATTCCGAATTACTCACCTGTTATCAGGAGAGAACCCAGGGCTGCATCTTTTAGCCCAGCACTGACCCTGAAAAGTAATTCAAAGCATACTTACCAGTAACTTGTATTTCCTTCAATAGGAATCCATTGTGTGGTTTTCAGCAGAAAAGTTTCTAATTGTCCAATTTTGAAACGTACAAATATTCCTCTAAAATCAACCGAACTATGAATTCCAATTTACTCACCTGTTATGAGGAGAGAAACAAGGGCTGCATCTTTTAACCCAGCACTGACTCTGTAAAGTAATTCTAAGCATACTTGCCAGTAACTTGTAATTCCTTCCATAGCAATCCATTGTGTGGTTTTCAGCAGAAAAGTTTCTAATTGTCCAATTTTGAAACGTACAAATATTCCTCTAAAATCAGTTGAACTACGAATTCCGATTTACTCACCTGTTATCAGGAGAGAACCCAGGGCTGCATCTTTTAGCCCAGCACTGACCCTGAAAAGTAATTCTAAGCGTACTTACAAGTAACTTGTATTTACTTCCATAGGAATAGATAGTGTGGTTTTCACCAGAAAAGTTTCTAAGTGTCCAATTTTGAAACGTACAAATATTCCTATAAAATCAGCCGAACTACGAATTCCGAAATACTCACCTGTTATCAAGAGAGAACCCAGTGTTGCATCTTTTAGCCCAGCACTGACCCTGAAAAGTAATTCAAAGCATACTTACCAGTAACTTGTATTTCCTTCAATAGGAATCCATTGTGTGGTTTTCAGCAGAAAAGTTTCTAATTGTCCAATTTTGAAACGTACAAATATTCCTCTAAAATCAACCGAACTATGAATTCCAATTTACTCACCTGTTATCAGGAGAGAAACAAGGGCTGCATCTTTTAACCCAGCACTGACTCTGAAAAGTAATTCTAAGCATACTTGCCAGTAACTTGTAATTCCTTCCATAGCAATCCATTGTGTGGTTTTCAGCAGAAAAGTTTCTAAGAGTCGAATTTTGAAACGTACAAATATTCCTCTGAAATCAGTTGAACTACGAATTCCGATTTACTCATCTGTTATCAAGAGAGAACCCAGGGCTGCATCTTTTAGCCCAGCACTGACCCTGAAGAGTAATTCTAAGCGTACTTACAAGTAACTTGTATTTCCTTCCATAGGAATAGATAGTGTGGTTTTCACCAGAAAAGTTTCTAAGTGTCCATTTTTGAAACGTACAAATATTCCTATAAAATCAGCCGAACTACGAATTCTGAATTACTCACCTGTTATCAACAGAGAACCGAGTGCTGCATCTTTTAGACCAGCACTGACTCTGAAATGTAATTCTAAGCATACTTAACAGTAACTTGTATTTCCTTCCATAGAAATCCATTGTGTGGTTTTCACCAGAAAAGTTTCTAAGTGTCCAATTTTGAAACGTACAAAATTCCGCTAAAATCAGTTGAACTACGAATTCCGATTTACTCACCTGTTATCAGGAGAGAACCCGGGGCTGCATCTTTTAGCCCAGCGCTGACCCTGAAAAGTAATTCTAAGCATACTTGCCAGTAACTTGTATTTCCTTAAATAGGAATAGATAGTGTGGTTTTCACCAGAAAAGTTTCTAAGTGTCCAATTTTGAAACGTACAAATATTGCTCTAAAATCAACCGAACTATGAATTCCATTTTACTCACCTGTTATCAGGAGAGAAACCAGGGCTGCATCTTTTAGCCCAGCACTGACCTTGAAAAGTAATTCAAAGCGTACTTACCAGTAACTTGTATTTCCTTCCATAGGAATCCATTGTGTGCTTTTCACCAGAAAAGTTTCTAAGTGTCCATTTTTGAAACGTACAAATATTCCTCTAAAATCAGCCGAACTACGAATTCCAAAATACTCACCTGTTATCAGGAGAGAACCCAGGGCTGCATCTTTTAGCCCAGCGCTGACCCTGAAAAGTAATTCAAAGCGTACTTACCAGTAACTTGTATTTCCTTAAATAAGAATCCATTGTGTGGTTTTCACCGGAAAAGTTTCTAAGTGTCCATTTTTGAAACGTACAAATATTCCTCTAAAATCAGCCGAACTCCGAATTCCGAATTACTCACCTGTTATCAACAGAGAACCCAGGGCTGCATCTTTTAGCCCAGCACTGACCCTGAAAAGTAATTCTAAGCGTACTTACAAGTAACTTGTAATTCCTTCCATAGCAATCCATTGTGTGGTTTTCAGCAGAAAAGTTTCTAAGAGTCGAATTTTGAAACGTACAAATATTCCTCTAAAATCAGTTGAACTACGAATTCTGAATTACTCACATGTTATCAACAGAGAACCGAGTGCTGCATCTTTTAGACCAGCACTGACTCTGAAATGTAATTCTAAGCATACTTAACAGTAACTTGAATTTCCTTCCATAGAAATCCATTGTGTGGTTTTCACCAGAAAAGTTTCTAAGTGTCCAATTTTGAAACGTACAAAATTCCTCTAAAATCAGTTGAACTACGAATTCCGATTTACTCACCTGTTATCAGGAGAGAACCCGGGGCTGCATCTTTTAGCCCAGCACTGACCCTGAAAAGTAATTCTAAGCATACTTGCCAGTAACTTGTATTTCCTTAAATAGGAATAGATAGTGTGGTTTTCACCAGAAAAGTTTCTAAGTGTCCATTTTTGAAACGTACAAATATTCCTATAAAATCAGCCAAACTACGAATTCCGAATTACTCACCTGTTATCAGGAGAGAACCCAGGGCTGCATCTTTTAGCCCAGCACTGACCCTGAAAAGTAATTCAAAGCATACTTACCAGTAACTTGTATTTCCTTAAATAGGAATCCATTGTGTGGTTTTCACCAGAAAAGTTTCTAAGTGTCCATTTTTGAAACGTACAAATATTCCTCTAAAATCAGCCGAACTACGAATTCTGAATTACTCACCTGTTATCAACAGAGAACCCAGTGCTGCATCTTTTAATCCAGCACTGACTCTGAAATGTAATTCTAAGCATACTTAACAGTAACTTGTATTTCCTTCCATAGAAATCCATTGTGTGGTTTTCACCAGAAAAGTTTCTAAGTGTCCAATTTTGAAACGTACAAAATTCCTCTAAAATCAGTTGAACTACGAATTCCGATTTACTCACCTGTTATCAGGAGAGAACCCGGGGCTGCATCTTTTAGCCCAGCACTGACCCTGAAAAGTAATTTTAAGCATACTTGCCAGTAACTTGTATTTCCTTCCATAGGAATAGATAGTGTGGTTTTCACCAGAAAAGTTTCTAAGTGTCCAATTTTGAAACGTACAAATATTCCTCTAAAATCAACCGAACTATGAATTCCATTTTACTCACCTGTTAGCAGGAGAGAAACCAGGGCTGCATCTTTTAACCCAGCACTGACTCTGAAAAGTAATTCTAAGCATACTTACTAGTAACTTGTATTTCCTTCCATAGCAATCCATTGTGTGGTTTTCAGCAGAAAAGTTTCTAATTGTCCAATTTTGAAACGTACAAATATTCCTCTAAAATCAGTTGAACTACGAATTCCGATTTACTCACCTGTTATCAGGAGAGAACCCAGGGCTGCATCTTTTAGCCCAGCACTGACGCTGAAAAGTAATTCTAAGCGTACTTACAAGTAACTTGTATTTCCTTCCATAGGAATAGATAGTGTGGTTTTCACCAGAAAAGTTTCTAAGAGTCCATTTTTGAAACGTACAAATATTCCTCTAAAATCAGCCGAACTACGAATTCCGAATTACTCTCCTGTTATCAGGAGAGAACCCAGGGCTGCATCTTTTAGCCCAGCACTGACCTTGAAAAGTAATTCAAAGCGTACTTACCAGTAACTTGTATTTCCTTCCATAGGAATAGATAGTGTGGTTTTCACCAGAAAAGATTCTAAGTGTCCATTTTTGAAACGTACAAATATTCCTATAAAATCAGCCGAACTACGAATTCCGAATTACTCACCTGTTATCAGGAGCGAACCCAGGGCTGCATCCTTTAGCCCAGCACTGACCTTGAAAAGTAATTCAAAGCGTACTTACCAGTAACTTGTATTTCCTTAAATAGGAATCCATTGTGTGGTTTTCACCAGAAAAGTTTCTAAGTGTCCATTTTTGAAACGTACAAATATTCCTATAAAATCAGCCGAACTACGAATTCCGAATTACTCACCTGTTATCAGGAGAGAACCCAGGGCTGCATCTTTTAGCCCAGCACTGACCCTGAAAAGTAATTCAAAGCGTACTTACCAGTAACTTGTATTTCCTTAAATAAGAATCCATTGTGTGGTTTTCACCGGAAAAGTTTCTAAGTGTCCATTTTTGAAACGTACAAATATTCCTCTAAAATCAGCCGAACTACGAATTCCGAATTACTCACCTGTTATCAACAGAGAACCCAGGGCTGCATCTTTTAGCCCAGCACTGACCCTGAAAAGTAATTCAAAGCTTACTTACCAGTAACTTATATTTCCTTCATTAGGAATCCATTGTGTGGTTTTCACCAGAAAAGTTTCTAAGTGTCCATTTTTGAAACGTACAAATATTCATTTTAAAATCAGCCGAACTACGAATTCCGAATTACTCACCTGTTATCAGGAGAGAACCCAGGGCTGCATCTTTTAGCCCAGCACTGACCCTGAAAAGTAATTCAAAGCATACTTACCAGTAACTTGTATTTCCTTCAATAGGAATCCATTGTGTGGTTTTCAGCAGAAAAGTTTCTAATTGTCCAATTTTGAAACGTACAAATATTCCTCTAAAATCAACCGAACTATGAATTCCAATTTACTCACCTGTTATGAGGAGAGAAACAAGGGCTGCATCTTTTAACCCAGCACTGACTCTGTAAAGTAATTCTAAGCATACTTGCCAGTAACTTGTAATTCCTTCCATAGCAATCCATTGTGTGGTTTTCAGCAGAAAAGTTTCTAATTGTCCAATTTTGAAACGTACAAATATTCCTCTAAAATCAGTTGAACTACGAATTCCGATTTACTCACCTGTTATCAGGAGAGAACCCAGGGCTGCATCTTTTAGCCCAGCACTGACCCTGAAAAGTAATTCTAAGCGTACTTACAAGTAACTTGTATTTACTTCCATAGGAATAGATAGTGTGGTTTTCACCAGAAAAGTTTCTAAGTGTCCAATTTTGAAACATACAAATATTCCTATAAAATCAGCCGAACTACGAATTCCGAAATACTCACCTGTTATCAAGAGAGAACCCAGTGTTGCATCTTTTAGCCCAGCACTGACCCTGAAAAGTAATTCTAAGCATACTTAGCAGTAACTTGTATTTACTTCCATAGGAATAGATAGTGTGGTTTTCACCAGAAAAGTTTCTAAGTGTCCAATTTTGAAACGTACAAATATTCCTCTAAAATCAACCGAACTATGAATTCCAATTTACTCACCTGTTATCAGGAGAGAAACAAGGGCTGCATCTTTTAACCCAGCACTGACTCTGAAAAGTAATTCTAAGCATACTTGCCAGTAACTTGTAATTCCTTCCATAGCAATCCATTGTGTGGTTTTCAGCAGAAAAGTTTCTAAGAGTCGAATTTTGAAACGTACAAATATTCCTCTAAAATCAGTTGAACTACGAATTCCGATTTACTCATCTGTTATCAAGAGAGAACCCAGGGCTGCATCTTTTAGCCCAGCCCTGACCCTGAAGAGTAATTCTAAGCGTACTTACAAGTAACTTGTATTTCCTTCCATAGGAATAGATAGTGTGGTTTTCACCAGAAAAGTTTCTAAGTGTCCATTTTTGAAACGTACAAATATTCCTATAAAATCAGCCGAACTACGAATTCTGAATTACTCACCTGTTATCAACAGAGAACCGAGTGCTGCATCTTTTAGACCAGCACTGACTCTGAAATGTAATTCTAAGCATACTTAACAGTAACTTGTATTTCCTTCCATAGAAATCCATTGTGTGGTTTTCACCAGAAAAGTTTCTAAGTGTCCAATTTTGAAACGTACAAAATTCCTCTAAAATCAGTTGAACTACGAATTCCGATTTACTCACCTGTTATCAGGAGAGAACCCGGGGCTGCATCTTTTAGCCCAGCGCTGACCCTGAAAAGTAATTCTAAGCATACTTGCCAGTAACTTGTATTTCCTTAAATAGGAATAGATAGTGTGGTTTTCACCAGAAAAGTTTCTAAGTGTCCAATTTTGAAACGTACAAATATTGCTCTAAAATCAACCGAACTATGAATTCCATTTTACTCACCTGTTATCAGGAGAGAAACCAGGGCTGCATCTTTTAGCCCAGCACTGACCTTGAAAAGTAATTCAAAGCGTACTTACCAGTAACTTGTATTTCCTTCCATAGGAATCCATTGTGTGCTTTTCACCAGAAAAGTTTCTAAGTGTCCATTTTTGAAACGTACAAATATTCCTCTAAAATCAGCCGAACTACGAATTCCAAAATACTCACCTGTTATCAGGAGAGAACCCAGGGCTGCATCTTTTAGCCCAGCGCTGACCCTGAAAAGTAATTCAAAGCGTACTTACCAGTAACTTGTATTTCCTTAAATAAGAATCCATTGTGTGGTTTTCACCGGAAAAGTTTCTAAGTGTCCATTTTTGAAACGTACAAATATTCCTCTAAAATCAGCCGAACTCCGAATTCCGAATTACTCACCTGTTATCAACAGAGAACCCAGGGCTGCATCTTTTAGCACAGCACTGACTCTGAAAAGTAATTCAAAGCTTACTTACCAGTAACTTATATTTCCTTCATTAGGAATCCATTGTGTGGTTTTCACCAGAAAAGTTTCTAAGTGTCCATTTTTGAAACGTACAAATATTCATTTTAAAATCAGCCGAACTACGAATTCCGAATTACTCACCTGTTATCAGGAGAGAACCCAGGGCTGCATCTTTTAGCCCAGCACTGACCCTGAAAAGTAATTCAAAGCATACTTACCAGTAACTTGTATTTCCTTCAATAGGAATCCATTGTGTGGTTTTCAGCAGAAAAGTTTCTAATTGTCCAATTTTGAAACGTACAAATATTCCTCTAAAATCAACCGAACTATGAATTCCAATTTACTCACCTGTTATGAGGAGAGAAACAAGGGCTGCATCTTTTAACTCAGCACTGACTCTGTAAAGTAATTCTAAGCATACTTGCCAGTAACTTGTAATTCCTTCCATAGCAATCCATTGTGTGGTTTTCAGCAGAAAAGTTTCTAATTGTCCAATTTTGAAACGTACAAATATTCCTCTAAAATCAGTTGAACTACGAATTCCGATTTACTCACCTGTTATCAGGAGAGAACCCAGGGCTGCATCTTTTAGCCCAGCACTGACCCTGAAAAGTAATTCTAAGCGTACTTACAAGTAACTTGTATTTACTTCCATAGGAATAGATAGTGTGGTTTTCACCAGAAAAGTTTCTAAGTGTCCAATTTTGAAACGTACAAATATTCCTATAAAATCAGCCGAACTACGAATTCCGAAATACTCACCTGTTATCAAGAGAGAACCCAGTGTTGCATCTTTTAGCCCAGCACTGACCCTGAAAAGTAATTCTAAGCATACTTACCAGTAACTTGTATTTACTTCCATAGGAATAGATAGTGTGGTTTTCACCAGAAAAGTTTCTAAGTGTCCAATTTTGAAACGTACAAATATTCCTCTAAAATCAACCGAACTATGAATTCCAATTTACTCACCTGTTATCAGGAGAGAAACAAGGGCTGCATCTTTTAACCCAGCACTGACTCTGAAAAGTAATTCTAAGCATACTTGCCAGTAACTTGTAATTCCTTCCATAGCAATCCATTGTGTGGTTTTCAGCAGAAAAGTTTCTAAGAGTCGAATTTTGAAACGTACAAATATTCCTCTAAAATCAGTTGAACTACGAATTCCGATTTACTCATCTGTTATCAAGAGAGAACCCAGGGCTGCATCTTTTAGCCCAGCACTGACCCTGAAAAGTAATTCTAAGCGTACTTACAAGTAACTTGTAATTCCTTCCATAGCAATCCATTGTGTGGTTTTCAGCAGAAAAGTTTCTAAGAGTCGAATTTTGAAACGTACAAATATTCCTCTAAAATCAGTTGAACTACGAATTCTGAATTACTCACATGTTATCAACAGAGAACCGAGTGCTGCATCTTTTAGACCAGCACTGACTCTGAAATGTAATTCTAAGCATACTTAACAGTAACTTGTATTTCCTTCCATAGAAATCCATTGTGTGGTTTTCACCAGAAAAGTTTCTAAGTGTCCAATTTTGAAACGTACAAAATTCCTCTAAAATCAGTTGAACTACGAATTCCGATTTACTCACCTGTTATCAGGAGAGAACCCGGGGCTGCATCTTTTAGCCCAGCACTGACCCTGAAAAGTAATTCTAAGCATACTTGCCAGTAACTTGTATTTCCTTAAATAGGAATAGATAGTGTGGTTTTCACCAGAAAAGTTTCTAAGTGTCCATTTTTGAAACGTACAAATATTCCTATAAAATCAGCCAAACTACGAATTCCGAATTACTCACCTGTTATCAGGAGAGAACCCAGGGCTGCATCTTTTAGCCCAGCACTGACCCTGAAAAGTAATTCAAAGCATACTTACCAGTAACTTGTATTTCCTTAAATAGGAATCCATTGTGTGGTTTTCACCAGAAAAGTTTCTAAGTGTCCATTTTTGAAACGTACAAATATTCCTCTAAAATCAGCCGAACTACGAATTCTGAATTACTCACCTGTTATCAACAGAGAACCCAGTGCTGCATCTTTTAGACCAGCACTGACTCTGAAATGTAATTCTAAGCATACTTAACAGTAACTTGTATTTCCTTCCATAGAAATCCATTGTGTGGTTTTCACCAGAAAAGTTTCTAAGTGTCCAATTTTGAAACGTACAAAATTCCTCTAAAATCAGTTGAACTACGAATTCCGATTTACTCACCTGTTATCAGGAGAGAACCCGGGGCTGCATCTTTTAGCCCAGCACTGACCCTGAAAAGTAATTCTAAGCATACTTGCCAGTAACTTGTATTTCCTTCCATAGGAATAGATAGTGTGGTTTTCACCAGAAAAGTTTCTAAGTGTCCAATTTTGAAACGTACAAATATTCCTCTAAAATCAACCGAACTATGAATTCCATTTTACTCACCTGTTAGCAGGAGAGAAACCAGGGCTGCATCTTTTAACCCAGCACTGACTCTGAAAAGTAATTCTAAGCATACTTACTAGTAACTTGTATTTCCTTCCATAGCAATCCATTGTGTGGTTTTCAGCAGAAAAGTTTCTAATTGTCCAATTTTGAAACGTACAAATATTCCTCTAAAATCAGTTGAACTACGAATTCCGATTTACTCACCTGTTATCAGGAGAGAACCCAGGGCTGCATCTTTTAGCCCAGCACTGACGCTGAAAAGTAATTCTAAGCGTACTTACAAGTAACTTGTATTTCCTTCCATAGGAATAGATAGTGTGGTTTTCACCAGAAAAGTTTCTAAGAGTCCATTTTTGAAACGTACAAATATTCCTCTAAAATCAGCCGAACTACGAATTCCGAATTACTCTCCTGTTATCAGGAGAGAACCCAGGGCTGCATCTTTTAGCCCAGCACTGACCTTGAAAAGTAATTCAAAGCGTACTTACCAGTAACTTGTATTTCCTTCCATAGGAATAGATAGTGTGGTTTTCACCAGAAAAGATTCTAAGTGTCCATTTTTGAAACGTACAAATATTCCTATAAAATCAGCCGAACTACGAATTCTGAATTACTCACCTGTTATCAGGAGCGAACCCAGGGCTGCATCCTTTAGCCCAGCACTGACCTTGAAAAGTAATTCAAAGCGTACTTACCAGTAACTTGTATTTCCTTAAATAGGAATCCATTGTGTGGTTTTCACCAGAAAAGTTTCTAAGTGTCCATTTTTGAAACGTACAAATATTCCTCTAAAATCAGCCGAACTCCGAATTCCGAATTACTCACCTGTTATCAACAGAGAACCCAGGGCTGCATCTTTTAGCCCAGCACTGACTCTGAAAAGTAATTCAAAGCTTACTTACCAGTAACTTATATTTCCTTCATTAGGAATCCATTGTGTGGTTTTCACCAGAAAAGTTTCTAAGTGTCCATTTTTGAAACGTACAAATATTCATTTTAAAATCAGCCGAACTACGAATTCCGAATTACTCACCTGTTATCAGGAGAGAACCCAGGGCTGCATCTTTTAGCCCAGCACTGACCCTGAAAAGTAATTCAAAGCATACTTACCAGTAACTTGTATTTCCTTCAATAGGAATCCATTGTGTGGTTTTCAGCAGAAAAGTTTCTAATTGTCCAATTTTGAAACGTACAAATATTCCTCTAAAATCAACCGAACTATGAATTCCAATTTACTCACCTGTTATGAGGAGAGAAACAAGGGCTGCATCTTTTAACCCAGCACTGACTCTGTAAAGTAATTCTAAGCATACTTGCCAGTAACTTGTAATTCCTTCCATAGCAATCCATTGTGTGGTTTTCAGCAGAAAAGTTTCTAATTGTCCAATTTTGAAACGTACAAATATTCCTCTAAAATCAGTTGAACTACGAATTCCGATTTACTCACCTGTTATCAGGAGAGAACCCAGGGCTGCATCTTTTAGCCCAGCACTGACCCTGAAAAGTAATTCTAAGCGTACTTACAAGTAACTTGTATTTACTTTTAGGAATAGATAGTGTGGTTTTCACCAGAAAAGTTTCTAAGTGTCCAATTTTGAAACGTACAATATTCCTATAAAATCAGCCGAACTACGAATTCCAAAATACTCACCTGTTATCAAGAGAGAACCCAGTGTTGCATCTTTTAGCCCAGCACTGACCCTGAAAAGTAATTCTAAGCATACTTACCAGTAACTTGTATTTACTTCCATAGGAATAGATAGTGTGGTTTTCACCAGAAAAGTTTCTAAGTGTCCAATTTTGAAACGTACAAATATTCCTCTAAAATCAACCGAACTATGAATTCCAATTTACTCACCTGTTATCAGGAGAGAAACAAGGGCTGCATCTTTTAACCCAGCACTGACTCTGAAAAGTAATTCTAAGCATACTTGCCAGTAACTTGTAATTCCTTCCATAGCAATCCATTGTGTGGTTTTCAGCAGAAAAGTTTCTAAGAGTCGAATTTTGAAACGTACAAATATTCCTCTAAAATCAGTTGAACTACGAATTCCGATTTACTCATCTGTTATCAAGAGAGAACCCAGGGCTGCATCTTTTAGCCCAGCACTGACCCTGAAGAGTAATTCTAAGCGTACTTACAAGTAACTTGTATTTCCTTCCATAGGAATAGATAGTGTGGTTTTCACCAGAAAAGTTTCTAAGTGTCCATTTTTGAAACGTACAAATATTCCTATAAAATCAGCCAAACTTCGAATTCCGAATTACTCACCTGCTATCAGGAGAGAACCCAGGGCTGCATCTTTTAGCCCAGCACTGACCCTGAAAAGTAATTCAAAGCATACTTACCAGTAACTTGTATTTCCTTAAATAGGAATCCATTGTGTGGTTTTCACCAGAAAAGTTTCTAAGTGTCCATTTTTGAAACGTACACATATTCCTCTAAAATCAGCCGAACTCCGAATTCCGAATTACTCACCTGTTATCAACAGAGAACCCAGGGCTGCATCTTTTAGCCCAGCACTGACTCTGAAAAGTAATTCAAAGCTTACTTACCAGTAACTTATATTTCCTTCATTAGGAATCCATTGTGTGGTTTTCAGCAGAAAAGTTTCTAAGAGTCGAATTTTGAAACGTACAAATATTCCTCTAAAATCAGTTGAACTACGAATTCCGATTTACTCATCTGTTATCAAGAGAGAACCCAGGGCTGCATCTTTTAGCCCAGCACTGACCCTGAAAAGTAATTCTAAGCGTACTTACAAGTAACTTGTATTTCCTTCCATAGGAATAGATAGTGTGGTTTTCACCAGAAAAGTTTCTAAGTGTCCATTTTTGAAACGTACAAATATTCCTAAAAAATCAGCCAAACTACGAATTCCGAATTACTCACCTGTTATCAGGAGAGAACCCAGGGCTGCATCTTTTAGCCCAGCACTGACCCTGAAAAGTAATTCAAAGCATACTTACCAGTAACTTGTATTTCCTTAAATAGGAATCCATTGTGTGGTTTTCACCAGAAAAGTTTCTAAGTGTCCATTTTTGAAACGTACAAATATTCCTCTAAAATCAGCCGAACTACGAATTCTGAATTACTCACCTGTTATCAACAGAGAACCCAGTGCTGCATCTTTTAGACCAGCACTGACTCTGAAATGTAATTCTAAGCATACTTAACAGTAACTTGTATTTCCTTCCATAGAAATCCATTGTGTGGTTTTCACCAGAAAAGTTTCTAAGTGTCCAATTTTGAAACGTACAAAATTCCTCTAAAATCAGTTGAACTACGAATTCCGATTTACTCACCTGTTATCAGGAGAGAACCCGGGGCTGCATCTTTTAGCCCAGCACTGACCCTGAAAAGTAATTCTAAGCATACTTGCCAGTAACTTGTATTTCCTTCCATAGGAATAGATAGTGTGGTTTTCACCAGAAAAGTTTCTAAGTGTCCAATTTTGAAACGTACAAATATTCCTCTAAAATCAACCGAACTATGAATTCCATTTTACTCACCTGTTAGCAGGAGAGAAACCAGGGCTGCATCTTTTAGCCCAGCACCGACCTTGAAAAGTAATTCAAAGCGTACTTACCAGTAACTTGTATTTCCTTCCATAGGAATCCATTGTGTGCTTTTCACCAGAAAAGTTTCTAAGTGTCCATTTTTGAAACGTACAAATATTCCTCCAAAATCAGCCGAACTACGAATTCCAAAATACTCACCTGTTATCAAGAGAGAACCCAGTGCTGCATCTTTTAGACCAGCACTGACTCTGAAATGTAATTCTAAGCATACTTAACAGTAACTTGTATTTCCTTCCATAGAAATCCATTGTGTGGTTTTCACCAGAAAAGTTTCTAAGTGTCCAATTTTGAAACGTACAAAATTCCTCTAAAATCAGCCGAACTACGAATTCCGAATTACTCACCTGTTATCAACAGAGAACCCAGGGCTGCATCTTTTAGCCCAGCACTGACCCTGAAAAGTAATTCAAAGCTTACTTACCAGTAACTTATATTTCCTTCATTAGGAATCCATTGTGTGGTTTTCACCATAAAAGTTTCTAAGTGTCCATTTTTGAAACGTACAAATATTCATTTTAAAATCAGCCGAACTATGAATTCTGAATTACTCACCTGTTATCAGGAGAGAACCCAGGGCTGCATCTTTTAGCCCAGCACTGACCCTGAAAAGTAATTCAAAGCATACTTACCAGTAACTTGTATTTCCTTCCATAGGAATCCATTGTGTGGTTTTCAGCAGAAAAGTTTCTAATTGTCCAATTTTGAAACGTACAAATATTCCTCTAAAATCAACCGAACTATGAATTCCAATTTACTCACCTGTTATCAGGAGAGAAACAAGGGCTGCATCTTTTAACCCAGCACTGACTCTGAAAAGTAATTCTAAGCATACTTGCCAGTAACTTGTAATTCCTTCCATAGCAATCCATTGTGTGGTTTTCAGCAGAAAAGTTTCTAATTGTCCAATTTTGAAACGTACAAATATTCCTTTAAAATCAGTTGAACTACGAATTCCGATTTACTCACCTGTTATCAGGAGAGAACCCAGGGCTGCATCTTTTAGCCCAGCACTGACCCTGAAAAGTAATTCTAAGCGTACTTACAAGTAACTTGTATTTCCTTCCATAGGAATAGATAGTGTGGTTTTCACCAGAAAAATTTCTAAGTGTCCATTTTTGAAATGTACAAATATTCCTATAAAATCAGCCGAACTACGAATTCCGAAATACTCACCTGTTATCAAGAGAGAACCCAGTGCTGCATCTTTTAGCCCAGCACTGACCCTGAAAAGTAATTCTAAGCATACTTACCAGTAACTTGTATTTACTTCCATAGGAATAGATAGTGTGGTTTTCACCAGAAAAGTTTCTAAGTGTCCATTTGTGAAACGTACAAATATTCCTCTAAAATCAACCGAACTATGAATTCCAATTTACTCACCTGTTATCAGGAGAGAAACAAGGGCTGCATCTTTTAACCTAGCACTGACTCTGAAAAGTAATTCTAAGCATACTTGCCAGTAACTTGTAATTCCTTCCATAGCAATCCATTGTGTGGTTTTCAGCAGATAAGTTTCTAAGAGTCGAATTTTGAAACGTACAAATATTCCTCTAAAATCAGTTGAACTACGAATTCCGATTGCCTCATCTGTTATCAGGAGAGAACCCAGGGCTGCATCTTTTAGCCCAGCACTGACCCTGAAAAGTAATTCAAAGCGTACTTACCAGTAACTTGTATTTCCTTAAATAGGAATCCATTGTGTGGTTTTCACCAGAAAAGTTTCTAAGTGTCCACTTTTGAAACGTACAAATATTCCTCTAAAATCAGCCGAACTACGAATTCTGAATTACTCACCTGTTATCAACAGAGAACCCAGTGCTGCATCTTTTAGACCAGCACTGACTCTGAAATGTAATTCTAAGCATACTTAACAGTAACTTGTATTTCCTTCCATAGAAATCCATTGTGTGGTTTTCACCAGAAAAATTTGCTAATTGTCCAATTTTGAAACGTACAAATATTCCTCTAAAATCAACCGAACTATGAATTCCATTTTACTCACCTGTTATCAGGAGAGAAACCAGGGCTGCATCTTTTAACCCAGCACTGACTCTGAAAAGTAATTCTAAGCATACTTACTAGTAACTTTTATTTCCTTCCATAGCAATCCATTGTGTGGTTTTCAGCAGAAAAGTTTCTAATTGTCCAATTTTGAAACGAACAAATATTCCTCTAAAATCAGTTGAACTACGAATTCCGATTTACTCACCTGTTATCAGGAGAGAACCCAGGGCTGCATCTTTTAGCCCAGCACTGACGCTGAAAAGTAATTCTAAGCGTACTTACAAGTAACTTGTATTTCCTTCCATAGGAATAGATAGTGTGGTTTTCACCGGAAAAGTTTCTAAGTGTCCATTTTTGAAACGTACAAATATTCCTCTAAAATCAGCCGAACTACGAATTCCGAAATACTCACCTGTTATCAGGAGAGAACCCAGGGCTGCATCTTTTAGACCAGCACTGACTCTGAAATGTAATTCTAAGCATACTTAACAGTAACTTGTATTTCCTTCCATAGAAATCCATTGTGTGGTTTTCACCAGAAAAATTTGCTAATTGTCCAATTTTGAAACGTACAAAATTCCTCTAAAATCAGTTGAACTACGAATTCCGATTTACTCACCTGTTATCAGGAGAGAACCCGGGGCTGCATCTTTTAGCCCAGCACTGACCCTGAAAAGTAATTCTAAGCATACTTACCAGTAACTTGTATTTCCTTCCATAGGAATAGATAGTGTGGTTTTCACCAGAAAAGTTTCTAAGTGTCCAATTTTGAAACGTACAAATATTCCTCTAAAATCAACCGAACTATGAATTCCATTTTACTCACCTGTTATCAGGAGAGAAACCAGGGCTGTATCTTTTAACCCAGCACTGACTCTGAAAAGTAATTCTAAGCATACTTACTAGTAACTTGTATTTCCTTCCATAGCAATCCATTGTGTGGTTTTCAGCAGAAAAGTTTCTAATTGTCCAATTTTGAAACGTACAAATATTCCTCTAAAATCAGTTGAACTACGAATTCCGATTTACTCACCTGTTATCAGGAGAGAACCCAGGGCTGCATCTTTTAGCCCAGCACTGACGCTGAAAAGTAATTCTAAGCGTACTTACAAGTAACTTGTATTTCCTTCCATAGGAATAGATAGTGTGGTTTTCACCAGAAAAGTTTCTAAGTGTCCATTTTTGAAACGTACAAATATTCCTCTAAAATCAGCCGAACTCCGAATTCCGAATTACTCACCTGTTATCAGGAGAGAACCCAGGGCTGCATCTTTTAGCCCAGCACTGACCTTGAAAAGTAATTCAAAGCGTACTTACCAGTAACTTGTATTTCCTTCCATAGGAATCCATTGTGTGCTTTTCACCAGAAAAGTTTCTCAGTGTCCATTTTTGAAACGTACAAATATTCCTCTAAAATCAGCCGAACTACGAATTCCAAAATACTCACCTGTTATCAAGAGAGAACCCAGTGCTGCATCTTTTAGACCAGCACTGACTCTGAAATGTAATTCTAAGCATACTTAACAGTAACTTGTATTTCCTTCCATAGAAATCCATTGTGTGGTTTTCACCAGAAAAGTTTCTAAGTGTCCAATTTTGAAACGTACAAAATTCCTCTAAAATCAACCGAACTATGAATTCCAATTTACTCACCTGTTATCAGGAGAGAAACAAGGGCTGCATCTTTTAACCCAGCACTGACTCTGAAAAGTAATTCTAAGCATACTTACCAGTAACTTGTATTTCCTTCCATAGGAATAGATAGTGTGGTTTTCACCAGAAAAGTTTCTAAGTGTCCAATTTTGAAACGTACAAATATTCCTCTGAAATCAGTTGAACTACGAATTCCGATTTACTCACCTGTTATCAGGAGAGAACCCAGGGCTGCATCTTTTAGCCCAGCACTGACCCTGAAAAGTAATTCTAAGCGTACTTACAAGTAACTTGTATTTTCTTCCATAGGAATAGATAGTGTGGTTTTCACCAGAAAAGTTTCTAAGTGTCCATTTTTTACATGTACAAATATTCCTATAAAATCAGCCGAACTACGAATTCCGTATACTCACCTGTTATCAGGAGAGAAACCAGGGCTGCATCTTTTAGCCCAGCACTGACCCAGAAAAGAAATTTTAAGCGTACTTACCAGTAACGTGTATTTCCTTCCATAGGAATCCATTGTGTGGTTTTCACCAGAAAAGTTTCTAAGTGTCCATTTTTGAAACGTACAAATATTCCTATAAAATCAGCCGAACTACGAATTCCGAAATACTCACCTGTTATCAAGAAAGAACCCAGTGCTGCATCTTTTAGCCCAGCACTGACCCTGAAAAGTAATTCTAAGCGTACTTACCAGTAACTTGTATTTACTTCCATAGGAATAGATAGTGTGGTTTTCACCAGAAAAGTTTCTAAGTGTCCATTTTTGAAACGTACAAATATTCCTATAAAATCAGCCGAACTACGATTTCCGAATTACTCACCTGTTATCAGGAGAGAACCCAAGGCTGCATCTTTTAGCCTAGCACTGACCTTGAAAAGTAATTCAAAGCGTACTTACCAGTAACTTGTATTTCCTTAAATAGGAATCCATTGTGTGGTTTTCACCGGAAAAGTTTCTAAGTGTCCATTTTTGAAACGTACAAATATTCCTCTAAAATCAGCCGAACTACGAATTCCGAATTACTCACCTGTTATCAACAGAGAACCCAGGGCTGCATCTTTTAGCCCAGCACTGACCCTGAAAAGTAATTCAAAGCTTACTTACCAGTAACTTATATTTCCTTCATTAGGAATCCATTGTGTGGTTTTCACCAGAAAAGTTTCTAAGTGTCCAATTTTGAAACGTACAAATATTCCTCTAAAATCAGTTGAACTGCGAATTCTGATTTACTCATCTGTTATCAAGAGAGAACTCAGGGCTGCATCTTTTAGCCCAGCACTGACCCTGAAAAGTAATTCTAAGAGTACTTACCAGTAACTTGTATTTCCTTCCATAGGAATAGATAGTGTGGTTTTCACCAGAAAAGTTTCTAAGTGTCCATTTTTGACACGTACAAATATTCCTATAAAATCAGCCAAACTACGAATTCTGAATTACTCACCTGTTATCAACAGAAAACCCAGTGCTGCATCTTTTAGACCAGCACTGACTCTGAAATGTAATTCTAAGCATACTTAACAGTAACTTGTATTTCCTTCCATAGAAATCCATTGTGTGGTTTTCACCAGAAAAGTTTCTAAGTGTCCAATTTTGAAACGTACAAATATTCCTCTAAAATCAGTTGAACTACGAATTCCGATTTACTCACCTGTTATCAGGAGAGAACCCGGGGCTGCATCTTTTAGCCCAGCACTGACCCTGAAAAGTAATTCTAAGCATACTTGCCAGTAACTTGTATTTCCTTCCATAGGAATAGATAGTGTGGTTTTCACCAGAAAAGTTTCTAAGTGTCCAATTTTGAAACGTACAAATATTCCTCTAAAATCAGTTGAACTACGAATTCCAATTTACTCACCTGTTATCAGGAGAGAACCCAGGGCTGCATCTTTTAGCCCAGCACTGACGCTGAAAAGTAATTCTAAGCGTACTTACAAGTAACTTGTATTTCCTTCCATAGGAATAGATAGTGTGGTTTTCACCAGAAAAGTTTCTAAGAGTCCATTTTTGAAACGTACAAATATTCCTCTAAAATCAGCCGAACTACGAATTCCGAATTACTCACCTGTTATCAGGAGAGAACCCAGGGCTGCATCTTTTAGCCCAGCACTGACCTTGAAAAGTAATTCAAAGCGTACTTACCAGTAACTTGTATTTCCTTCCATAGGAATCCATTGTGTGCTTTTCACCAGAAAAGTTTCTAAGTGTCCATTTTTGAAACGTACAAATATTCCTCTAAAATCAGCCGAACTACGAATTCCAAAATACTCACCTGTTATCAAGAGAGAACCCAGTGCTGCATCTTTTAGACCAGCACTGACTCTGAAATGTAATTCTAAGCATACTTAACAGTAACTTGTATTTCCTTCCATAGAAATCCATTGTGTGGTTTTCACCAGAAAAGTTTCTAAGTGTCCAATTTTGAAACGTACAAAATTCCTCTAAAATCAACCGAACTATGAATTCCAATTTACTCACCTGTTATCAGGAGAGAAACAAGGGCTGCATCTTTTAACCCAGCACTGACTCTGAAAAGTAATTCTAAGCATACTTACCAGTAACTTGTATTTCCTTCCATAGCAATCCATTGTGTGGTTTTCAGCAGAAAAGTTTCTAAGTGTCCAATTTTGAAACGTACAAATATTCCTCTGAAATCAGTTGAACTACGAATTCCGATTTACTCACCTGTTATCAGGAGAGAACCCAGGGCTGCATCTTTTAGCCCAGCACTGACCCTGAAAAGTAATTCTAAGCGTACTTACAAGTAACTTGTATTTCCTTCCATAGGAATAGATAGTGTGGTTTTCACCAGAAAAGTTTCTAAGTGTCCATTTTTGAAACGTACAAATATTACTATAAAATCAGCCGAACTACGAATTCCGAAATACTCACCTGTTATCAAGAGAGAACCCAGTGCTGCATCTTTTAGCCCAGCACTGACCCTGAAAAGTAATTCTAAGCGTACTTACCAGTAACTTGTATTTACTTCCATAGGAATAGATAGTGTGGTTTTCACCAGAAAAGTTTCTAAGTGTCCATTTTTGAAACGTACAAATATTCCTATAAAATCAGCCGAACTACGAATTCCGATTTACTCACCTGTTATCAGGAGAGAACCCAGGGCTGCATCTTTTAGCCCAGCACTGACCTTGAAAAGTAATTCAAAGCGTACTTACCAGTAACTTGTATTTCCTTAAATAGGAATCCATTGTGTGGTTTTCACCGGAAAAGTTTCTAAGTGTCCATTTTTGAAACGTACAAATATTCCTCTAAAATCAGCCGAACTACGAATTCCGAATTACTCACCTGTTATCAACAGAGAACCCAGGGCTGCATCTTTTAGCCCAGCACTGACCCTGAAACGTAATTCAAAGCTTACTTACCAGTAACTTATATTTCCTTCATTAGGAATCCATTGTGTGGTTTTCACCAGAAAAGTTTCTAAGTGTCCATTTTTGAAATGTACAAATATTCATTTTAAAATCAGCCGAACTACGAATTCTGAATTACTCACCTGTTATCAGGAGAGAACCCAGGGCTGCATCTTTTAGCCCAGCACTGACCCTGAAAAGTAATTCAAAGCATACTTACCAGTAACTTGTATTTCCTTCCATAGGAATCCATTGTGTGGTTTTCAGCAGAAAAGTTTCTAATTGTCCAATTTTGAAACGTACAAATATTCCTCTAAAATCAACCGAACTATGAATTCCAATTTACTCACCTGTTATCAGGAGAGAAACAAGGGCTGCATCTTTTAACCCAGCACTGACTCTGAAAAGTAATTCTAAGCATACTTGCCAGTAACTTGTAATTCCTTCCATAGCAATCCATTGTGTGGTTTTCAGCAGAAAAGTTTCTAATTGTCCAATTTTGAAACGTACAAATATTCATTTTAAAATCAGCCGAACTACGAATTCTGAATTACTCACCTGTTATCAACAGAGAACCCAGTGCTGCATCTTTTAGCCCAGCATGACCCTGAAAAGTAATTCTAAGCATACTTACCAGTAACTTGTATTTACTTCCATAGGAATAGATAGTGTGGTTTTCACCAGAAAAGTTTCTAAGTGTCCATTTTTGAAACGTACAAATATTCCTCTAAAATCAGCCGAACTACGAATTCTGAATTACTCACCTGTTATCAACAGAGAACCCAGTGCTGCATCTTTTAGACCAGCACTGACTCTGAAATGTAATTCTAAGCATACTTAACAGTAACTTGTATTTCCTTCCATAGAAATCCATTGTGTGGTTTTCACCAGAAAAATTTGCTAATTGTCCAATTTTGAAACGTACAAAATTCCTCTAAAATCAGTTGAACTACGAATTCCGATTTACTCACCTGTTATCAGGAGAGAACCCGGGGCTGCATCTTTTAGCCCAGCACTGACCCTGAAAAGTAATTCTAAGCATACTTACCAGTAACTTGTATTTCCTTCCATAGGAATAGATAGTGTGGTTTTCACCAGAAAAGTTTCTAAGTGTCCAATTTTGAAACGTACAAATATTTCTCTAAAATCAACCGAACTATGAATTCCATTTTACTCACCTGTTATCAGGAGAGAAACCAGGGCTGCATCTTTTAATCCAGCACTGACTCTGAAAAGTAATTCTAAGCATACTTACTAGTAACTTGTATTTCCTTCCATAGCAATCCATTGTGTGGTTTTCAGCAGAAAAGTTTCTAATTGTCCAATTTTGAAACGTACAAATATTCCTCTAAAATCAGTTGAACTACGAATTCCGATTTACTCACCTGTTATCAGGAGAGAACCCAGGGCTGCATCTTTTAGCCCAGCACTGACGCTGAAAAGTAATTCTAAGCGTACTTACAAGTAACTTGTATTTCCTTCCATAGGAATAGATAGTGTGGTTTTCACCAGAAAAGTTTCTAAGTGTCCATTTTTGAAACGTACAAATATTCCTCTAAAATCAGCCGAACTACGAATTCCGAATTACTCACCTGTTATCAGGAGAGAACCCAGGGCTGCATCTTTTAGCCCAGCACTGACCTTGAAAAGTAATTCAAAGCGTACTTACCAGTAACTTGTATTTCCTTCCATAGGAATCCATTGTGTGCTTTTCACCAGAAAAGTTTCTAAGTGTCCTTTTTTGAAACGTACAAATATTCCTCTAAAATCAGCCGAACTACGAATTCCAAAATACTCACCTGTTATCAAGAGAGAACCCAGTGCTGCATCTTTTAGACCAGCACTGACTCTGAAATGTAATTCTAAGCATACTTAACAGTAACTTGTATTTCCTTCCATAGAAATCCATTGTGTGGTTTTCACCAGAAAAGTTTCTAAGTGTCCAATTTTGAAACGTACAAAATTCCTCTAAAATCAACCGAACTATGAATTCCAATTTTATTCACCTGTTATCAGGAGAGAAACAAGGGCTGCATCTTTTAACCCAGCACTGACTCTGAAAAGTAATTCTAAGCATACTTACCAGAAACTTGTATTTCCTTCCATAGGAATAGATAGTGTGGTTTTCACCAGAAAAGTTTCTAAGTGTCCATTTTTGAAACGTACAAATATTACTATAAAATCAGCCGAACTACGAATTCCGAAATACTCACCTGTTATCAAGAGAGAACCCAGTGCTGCATCTTTTAGCCCAGCACTGACCCTGAAAAGTAATTCTAAGCGTACTTACCAGTAACTTGTATTTACTTCCATAGGAATAGATAGTGTGGTTTTCACCAGAAAAGTTTCTAAGTGTCCATTTTTGAAACGTACAAATATTCCTATAAAATCAGCCGAACTACGAATTCCGAATTACTCACCTGTTATCAGGAGAGAACCCAGGGCTGCATCTTTTAGCCCAGCACTGACCTTGAAAAGTAATTCAAAGCGTACTTACCAGTAACTTGTATTTCCTTAAATAGGAATCCATTGTGTGGTTTTCACCGGAAAAGTTTCTAAGTGTCCATTTTTGAAACGTACAAATATTCCTCTAAAATCAGCCGAACTACGAATTCCGAATTACTCACCTGTTATCAACAGAGAACCCAGGGCTGCATCTTTTAGCCCAGCACTGACCCTGAAACGTAATTCAAAGCTTACTTACCAGTAACTTATATTTCCTTCATTAGGAATCCATTGTGTGGTTTTCACCAGAAAAGTTTCTAAGTGTCCATTTTTGAAACATACAAATATTCATTTTAAAATCAGCCGAACTACGAATTCTGAATTACTCACCTGTTATCAGGAGAGAACCCAGGGCTGCATCTTTTAGCCCAGCACTGACCCTGAAAAGTAATTCAAAGCATACTTACCAGTAACTTGTATTTCCTTCCATAGGAATCCATTGTGTGGTTTTCAGCAGAAAAGTTTCTAATTGTCCAATTTTGAAACGTACTAATATTCCTCTAAAATAAGTTGAACTACGAATTCCGATTTACTCACCTAGGAATCCTTTGTGTGGTTTTCACCAGAAAAATTTCTAAGTGTCCATTTTTGAAATGTACAAATATTCCTATAAAATCAGCCGAACTACGAATTCCGAAATACTCACCTGTTATCAAGAGAGAACCCAGTGCTGCATCTTTTAGCCCAGCACTGACCCTGAAAAGTAATTCTAAGCATACTTACCAGTAACTTGTATTTACTTCCATAGGAATAGATAGTGTGGTTTTCACCAGAAAAGTTTCTAAGTGTCCATTTTTGAAACGTACAAATATTCCTCTAAAATCAGCCGAACTACGAACTCTGAATTACTCACCTGTTATCAACAGAGAACCCAGTGCTGCATCTTTTAGACCAGCACTGACTCTGAAATGTAATTCTAAGCATACTTAAAAGAAACTTGTATTTCCTTCCATAGAAATCCATTGTGTGGTTTTCACCAGAAAAGTTTCTAAAGTGTCCAATTTTGAAACGTACAAAATTCCTCTAAAATCAGTTGAACTACGAATTCCGATTTACTCACCTGTTATCAGGAGAGAACCCGGGGCTGCATCTTTTAGCCCAGCACTGACCCTGAAAAGTAATTCTAAGCATACTTGCCAGTAACTTGTATTGCCTTCCATAGGAATAGATAGTGTGGTTTTCACCAGAAAAGTTTCTAAGTGTCCAATTTTGAAACGTACAAATATTCCTCTAAAATCAACCGAACTATGAATTCCATTTTACTCACCTGTTATCAGGAGAGAAACCAGGGCTGCATCTTTTAACCCAGCACTGACTCTGAAAAGTAATTCTAAGCATACTTACTAGTAACTTGTATTTCCTTCCATAGCAATCCATTGTGTGGTTTTCAGCAGAAAAGTTTCTAATAGTCCAATTTTGAAACGTACAAATATTCCTCTAAAATCAGTTGAACTACGAATTCCGATTTACTCACCTGTTATCAGGAGAGAACCCAGGGCTGCATCTTTTAGCCCAGCACTGACGCTGAAAAGTAATTCTAAGCGTACTTACAAGTAACTTGTATTTCCTTCCATAGGAATAGATAGTGTGGTTTTCACCAGAAAAGTTTCTAAGTGTCCATTTTTGAAACGTACAAATATTCCTCTAAAATCAGCCAAACTACGAATTCCAAAATTCTCACCTGTTATCAAGAGAGAACCCAGTGCTGCATCTTTTAGACCAGCACTGACTCTGAAATGTAATTCTAAGCATACTTAACAGTAACTTGTATTTCCTTCCATAGAAATCCATTGTGTGGTTTTCACCAGAAAAGTTTCTAAGTGTCCAATTTTGAAACGTACAAAATTCCTCTAAAATCAACCGAACTATGAATTCCAATTTACTCACCTGTTATCAGAAGAGAAACAAGGGCTGCATCTTTTAACCCAGCATTGACTCTGAAAAGTAATTCTAAGCATACTTACCAGTAACTTGTATTTCCTTCCATAGCAATCCATTGTGTGGTTTTCAGCAGAAAAGTTTCTAATTGTCCAATTTTGAAACGTACAAATATTCCTCTAAAATCAGTTGAACTACGAATTCCGATTTACTCACCTGTTATCAGGAGAGAACCCAGGGCTGCATCTTTTAGCCCAGCACTGACGCTGAAAAGTAATTCTAAGCGTACTTACAAGTAACTTGTATTTCCTTCCATAGGAATAGATAGTGTGGTTTTCACCAGAAAAGTTTCTAAGTGTTCATTTTTGAAACGTACAAATATTCCTCTAAAATAAGCCGAACTACGAATTCCGAATTACTCACCTGTTATCAGGAGAGAACCCAGGGCTGCATCTTTTAGCCCAGCACTGACCTTGAAAAGTAATTCAAAGCGTACTTACCAGTAACTTGTATTTCCTTCCATAGGAATCCATTGTGTGCTTTTCACCAGAAAAGTTTCTAAGTGTCCATTTTTGAAACGTACAAATATTCCTCTAAAATCAGCCGAACTACGAATTCCAAAATACTCACCTGTTATCAAGAGAGAACCCAGTGCTGCATCTTTTAGACCAGCACTGACTCTGAAATGTAATTCTAAGCATACTTAACAGTAACTTGTATTTCCTTCCATAGAAATCCATTGTGTGGTTTTCACCAGAAAAGTTTCCAAGTGTCCAATTTTGAAACGTACAAAATTCCTCTAAAATCAGTTGAACTACGAATTCTGATTTACTCACCTATTATCAGGAGAGAACCCGGGGCTGCATCTTTTAACCCAGCACTGACTCTGAAAAGTAATTCTAAGCATACTTACCAGTAACTTGTATTTCCTTCCATAGCAATCCATTGTGTGGTTTTCAGCAAAAAAGTTTCTAATTGTCCAATTTTGAAACGTACAAATATTCCGCTAAAATCAGCCGAACAACGAATTCCGATTTACTCACCTGTTATCAGGAGAGAACCCAGGGCTGCATCTTTTAGCCCAGCACTGACCCTGAAAAGTAATTCTAAGAGTACTTACCAGTAACTTGTATTTCCTTCCATAGGAATAGATAGTGTGGTTTTCACCAAAAAAGTTTCTAAGTGTCCAATTTTGAAACGTACAAATATTCCTCTAAAATCAGTTGAACTACGAATTCCGATTTACTCATCTGTTATCAGGAGAGAACCCAGGGCTGCATCTTTTAGCCCAGCACTGACCCTGAAAAGTCATTCTAACCGTACTTACCAGTTACTTGTATTTACTTCCAAAGGAATCAAATGTGTGGTTTTCACCAGAAAAGTTTCTAAGTTTCCAATTTTGAAATGTACAAATATTCCTCTAAAATAAGCCGAACTACGAATTCCGATTTACTCACCTGTTATCAGGAGAGAATGGAGGACTGCATCTTTTAGCCCAGCACTGGCCCAAAAAAGTAATTCTAAGCGTACTTACCAGTAACTTGTATTTCCTTCCATAGGAATCCATTGTGTGGTTTTCAGCAGAAAAGTTTCTAAGTGTCCAATTTTGAAACGTACAAATATTCCTATAAAATCAGCCGAATTACAAATTCCGATTTACTCACCTGTTATCAGGAGAGAACCTAGGGCTGTATCTTTTAGCCCAGCACTGACCCTGAAAAGTCATTCTAACCGTACTTACCAGTTACTTGTATTTACTTCCAAAGGAATCAAATGTGTGGTTTTCACCAGAAAAGTTTCTAAGTTTCCAATTTTGAAATGTACAAATATTCCTCTAAAATAAGACGAACTACGAATTCCGATTTACTCACCTGTTATCAGGAGAGAATGGAGGACTGCATCTTTTAGCCCAGCACTGGCCCAAAAAAGTAATTCTAAGCGTACTTACCAGTAACTTGTATTTCCTGCCATAGGAATCCATTGTGTGGTTTTCACCAGAAAAGTTTCTAAGTGTCCATTTTTGAAACGTACAAATATTCCTCTAAAATCAGCCGAACAATGAATTTAGAATTACTCACCTGTTATCAAGAGAGAACCCAGTGCTGCATCTTTTAGCCCAGCACTGACCCTGAAAAGTCATTCTAACCATACTTACCAGTTACTTGTATTTACTTCCAAAGGAATCAAATGTGTGGTTTTCACCAGAAAAGTTTCTAAGTTTCCAATTTTGAAATGTACAAATATTCCTCTAAAATAAGACGAACTACGAATTCCGATTTACTCACCTGTTATCAGGAGAGAATGGAGGACTGCATCTTTTAGCCCAGCACTGGCCCAAAAAAGTAATTCTAAGCGTACTTACCAGTAACTTGTATTTCCTTCCATAGGAATCCATTGTGTGGTTTTCAGCAGAAAAGTTTCTAAGTGTCCAATTTTGAAACGTACAAATATTCCTCTAAAATCAGCCGAATTATGAATTCCGATTTACTCACCTGTTATCAGGAGAGAATACAGGGCTTCATCTTTTAGCCCAGCACTGACTCTGAAAAGTAATTCTAAGCGTACTTACTAGTAACTTGTATTTCCTTAAATAGGAATCCATTGTGTGGTTTTCACCAGAAAAGTTTCGAAGTGTCCATTTTTGAAACGTACAAATATTCCTCTAAAATCAGCCGAACTACGAATTCCGAATTACTCACCTGTTATCAGGAGAGAACCCAGGGCTGCATCTTTTAGCCCAGCACTGACCCTGAAAAGTAATTCTAAGCGTACTTACCAGTAACTTGTATTTCCTTCCATAGGAATCCTTTGTGTGGTTTTCACCAGAAAAGTTTCTAAGTGTCCATTTTTGAAACATACAAATATTCCTCTAAAATCAGTTGAACTATGAATTCTGATTTACTCACCTGTTAATAGGAGAGAACCCAGGGCTGCATCTTTTAGCCCAGCACTGACCCAGAAAAGTAATTCTAAGCGTACTTACCAGTAACTTGTATTTCCTTCCATATGAATAGATAGTGTGGTTTTCACCAGAAAAGTTTCTAAGTGTCCTATTTTGAAACGTACAAATATTCCTCTAAAATTAGTTGAACTACGAATTCTGATTTACTCACCTGTTAACAGGAGAGAACCCAGGGTGCATCTTTTAGCCCATCACTGACCCTGAAAAGTAATTCTAAGAGTACTTACCAGTAACTTGTATTTCCTTCCATAGGAATAGATAGTGTGGTTTTCACCAGAAAAGTTTGTAAGTGTCCAATTTTGAAGCCTACAAATATTCCTCTAAAATCAACCGAACTATGAATTCCGTTTTACTCATCTGTTATCAGGAGAAAACCCAGGGCTGCATATTTTAGCCCAGCACTGATCCTGAAAAGTAATTCTAAGCGTACTTACCAGTAACTTGTATTTCCTTCCATAGGAATCCATTGTGTGGTTTGCACCTGAAAAGTTTCTAAGTGTCCAATTTTGAAACGTACAAATATTCCTCTAAACTCAGTTGAACTACGAATTCCGATTTACTCATCTGTTATCAGGAGAGAACCCAGGGCTGCATCTTTTAGCCCAGCACTGACCCTGAAAAGTCATTCTAACCGTACTTATCAGTTACTTGTAGTTTCTTCCAAAGGAATCAAATGTGTGGTTTTCACCAGAAAAGTTTCTAAGTTTCCAATTTTGAAATGTACAAATATTCCTCTAAAATAAGCCGAACTACGAATTCCGATTTACTCACCTGTTTTCAGGAGAGAACCCAGGGCTGCATCATTTAGCCCAGCACTGACCCTGAAAAGTAATTCTAAGCGTACTTACCAGTAACTGTATTTTCTTCCATAGGAATCTATTGTGTGGTTATCACCAGAAAAGTTTCTAAGTGTCCATTTTTGAAACGTACAAATATTCCTCTTAAATCAGCCGAACAACGAATTCCGATTTACTCACCTGTTATCAGGAGAGAACCCAGGGCTGCATCTTTTAGCCCAGCACTGACCCTGAAAAGTAATTCTAAGAGTACTTACCAGTAACTTGTATCTTCTTCCATAGGAATAGATAGTGTAGTTTTCACCAAAAAAGTTTCTAAGTGTCCAATTTTGAAACTTACAAATATTCCCCTAAAATCAGTTGAACTACGAATTCCGATTTACTCATCTGTTATCAGGAGAGAACCCAGGGATGCATCTTTTAGCCCAGCACTGACCCTGAAAAGTAATTCAAAGCATATTTACCAGTAATTTGTATTTCCTTCCATGGGAATCCATTGTGTGGTTTTCACCAGAAAAGTTTCTAAGTGTTTATTTTTGAAACGTACAAATATTCCTCTAAAATCAGCCGAACTACGAATTCCGAAATACTCACCTGTTATCAAGAGAGAACCCAGTGCTGCATCTTTTAGCCTAGCACTGACCCTGAAAAGTAATTCTAAACGTACTTACCAGTAACTTGTATTTACTTCCATAGGAATAGATAGTGTGGTTTTCCCCAGAAAAGTTTCTAAGTGTCCAATTTTGAAACATACAAATATTCCTCTAAAATCAACCGAACTACTAATTCCGATTTACTCACCTGTTATCAGGAGAGAAACCAGGGCTGCATCTTTTAGCCCAGCACTGACTCTGAAATGTAATTCTAAGCATACTTAACAGTAACTTGTATTTCCTTCTATAGGAATCCATTGTGTGGTTTTCAGCAGAAAAGTTTCTAAGTGTCCAATTTTGAAACGTACAAATATTCCTCTAAAATCAGCCGAATTACGAATTCCGATTTACTCACCTGTTATCAGGAGAGAATACAGGGCTTCATCTTTTAGCCCAGCACTGACTCTGAAAAGTAATTCTAAGCGTACTTACCAGTAACTTGTATTTCCTTCCATAGGTATACATTGTGTGGTTTTCACCAGAAAAGTTTCTAAGTGTTCAATTTTGAAATGTACAAATATTCCTCTAAAAACAGCCGAACTACGAATTACAAATTACTCACCTGTTATCAGGAGAGAACCCAGGGCTGCATCTTTTAGCCCAGCACTGACCCTGAAAAGTAATTCTAAGCGTACTTACCAGTAACTTGTATTTCCTTCCATAGGAATCCTTTGTGTGGTTTTCACCAGAAAAGTTTCTAAGTGTCCATTTTTGAAACATACAAATATTCCTCTAAAATCAGTTGAACTACGAATTCCGATTTACTCACCTGTTAATAGGAGAGAACCCAGGGCTGCATCTTTTAGCCCAGCACTGACCCAGAAAAGTAATTCTAAGCGTACTTACCAGTAACTTGTATTTCCTTCCATATGAATAGATAGTGTGGTTTTCACCAGAAAAGTTTCTAAGTGTCCAATTTTGAAACGTACAAATATTCCTCTAAAATTAGTTGAACTACGAATTCTGATTTACTCACCTGTTAACAGGAGAGATCCCAGGGCTGCATCTTTTAGCCCAGCACCGACCCTGAAAAGTAATTCTAAGAGTACTTACCAGTAACTTGTATTTCCTTCCATAGGAATAGATAGTGTGGTTTTCACCAGAAAAGTTTGTAAGTGTCCAATTTTGAAGCCTACAAATATTCCTCTAAAATCAACCGAACTACGAATTCCGTTTTACTCATCTGTTATCAGGAGAAAACCCAGGGCTGCATATTTTAGCCCAGCAGTGACCCTGAAAAGTAATTCTAAGCATACTTACCAGTTACTTGTATTTCCTTCCATAGGAATCCATTGTGTGGTTTGCACCAGAAAAGTTTCTAAGTGTCCAATTTTGAAACGTACAAATATTCCTCTAAAATCAGTTGAACTACGAATTCCGATTTACTCATCTGTTATCAGGAGAGAACCCAGGGCTGCATCTTTTAGCCCAGCACTGACCCTGAAAAGTCATTCTAACCGTACTTATCAGTTACTTGTAGTTTCTTCCAAAGGAATCAAATGTGTGGTTTTCACCAGAAAAGTTTCTAAGTTTCCAATTTTGAAATGTACAAATATTCCTCTAAAATAAGCCGAACTACGAATTCCGATTTACTCACCTGTTATCAGGAGAGAACCCAGGGCTGCATCTTTTAGCCCAGCACTGACCCTGAAAAGTAATTCTAAGCGTACTTACCAGTAACTTGTATTTTCTTCCATAGGAATGTATTGTGTGGTTATCACCAGAAAAGTTTCTAAGTGTCCATTTTTGAAACGTACAAATATTCCTCTTAAATCAGCCGAACAACGAATTCCGATTTACTCACCTGTTATCAGGAGAGAACCCAGGGCTGCATCTTTTAGCCCAACACTTACCCTGAAAAGTAATTCTAAGAGTACTTACCAGTAACTTGTATTTTCTTCCATAGGAATAGATAGTGTAGTTTTCACCCAAAAAGTTTCTAAGTGTCCAATTTTGAAACTTACAAATATTCCCCTAAAATCAGTTGAACTACGAATTCCGATTTACTCATCTGTTATCAGGAGAGAACCCAGGGCTGCATCTTTTAGCCCAGCACTGACCCTGAAAAGTCATTCTAACCGTACTTACCAGTTACTTGTATTTACTTCCAAAGGAATCAAATGTGTGGTTTTCACCAGAAAAGTTTCTAAGTTTCCAATTTTGAAATGGACAAATATTCCTCTAAAATAAGCCGAACTACGAATTCCGATTTACTCACCTGTTATCAGGAGAGAACGCAGGACTGCATCTTTTAGCCCAGCACTGGCCCAAAAAAGTAATTCTAACCGTACTTACCAGTAACTTGTATTTCCTTCCATAGGAATCCATTGTGTGGTTTTCAGCAGAAAAGTTTCTGTGTCCAATTTTGAAACGTACAAATATTCCTCTAAAATCAGCCGAACTACAAATTCCGATTTACTCACCTGTTATTAGGAGAGAACCTAGGGCTGCATCTTTTAGCCCAGCACTGACCGTGAAAAGTAATTCAAAGCGTACTTACCAGTAACTTGTATTTCCTTCCATAGGAATCATTGTGTGGTTTTCACCAGAAAAGTTTCTAAGTGTCCATTTTTGAAACGTACAAATATTCCTCTAAAATCAGCCGAACAATGAATTTCGAATTACTCACCTGTTATCAAGAGAGAACCCAGTGCTGCATCTTTTAGACCAGCACTGACTCTGAAATGTAATTCTAAGCATACTTAACAGTAACTTGTATTTCCTTCCATAGGAATCCATTGTGTGGTTTTCCCCAGAAAAGTTTCTAAGTGTCCAATTTTGAAACGTACAAATATTCCACTAAAATCAACCGAACTACGAATTCCGATTTACTCATCTGTTATCAGGAGAGAAACCAGGGCTGCATCTTTTAGCCCAGCACTGACCCTGAAAAGTAATTCAAAGAGTACTTACCAGTAACTTGTATTTCCTTCTCTAGGAATCCATTGTGTGGTTTTCACCAGAAAAGTTTCTAAGTGTCCATTTTTGAAACGTACAAATATTCCTCTAAAATCAGCCGAACTACGAATTCCGAAATACTCACCTGTTATTAGGAGAGAACCCAGGGATGCATCTTTTAGCCCAGCACTGACCCTGAAAAGTAATTCAAAGCATACTTACCAGTAACTTGTATTTCCTTCCATGGGAATCCATTGTGTGGTTTTCACCAGAAAAGTTTCTAAGTGTCCATTTTTGAAACGTACAAATATTCCTCTAAAATCAGCCGAACTACGAATTCCGAAATACTCACCTGTTATCAAGAGAGAACCCAGTGCTGCATCTTTTAGCCTAGCACTGACCCTGAAAAGTAATTCTAAACGTACTTACCAGTAACTTGTATTTACTTCCATAGGAATAGATAGTGTGGTTTTCCCCAGAAAAGTTTCTAAGTGTCCAATTTTGAAACATACAAATATTCCTCTAAAATCAACCGAACTACGAATTCCGATTTACTCACCTGTTATCAGGAGAGAAACCAGGGCTGCATCTTTTAGCCCAGCACTGACTCTGAAATGTAATTCTAAGCATACTTAACAGTAACTTGTATTTCCTTCCATAGGAATCCATTGTGTGGTTTTCAGCAGAAAAGTTTCTAAGTGTCCAATTTTGAAACGTACAAATATTCCTCTAAAATCAGCCGAATTACGAATTCCGATTTACTCACCTGTTATCAGGAGAGAATACAGGGCTTCATCTTTTAGCCCAGCACTGACTCTGAAAAGTAATTCTAAGCGTACTTACCAGTAACTTGTATTTCCTTCCATAGGAATCCATTGTGTGGTTTTCACCAGAAAAGTTTCTAAGTGTTCAATTTTGTAATGTACAAATATTCCTCTAAAAACAGCCGAACTACGAATTACAAATTACTCACCTGTTATCAGGAGAGAACCCAGGGCTGCATCTTTTAGCCCAGCACTGACCCTGAAAAGTAATTCTAAGCGTACTTACCAGTAACTTGTATTTCCTTCCATAGGAATCCTTTGTGTGGTTTTCACCAGAAAAGTTTCTAAGTGTCCATTTTTGAAACATACAAATATTCCTCTAAAATCAGTTGAACTACGAATTCCGATTTACTCACCTGTTAATAGGAGAGAACCCAGGGCTGCATCTTTTAGCCCAGCACTGACCCAGAAAAGTAATTCTAAGCGTACTTACCAGTAACTTGTATTTCCTTCCATATGAATAGATAGTGTGGTTTTCACCAGAAAAGTTTCTATGTGTCCAATTTTGAAACGTACAAATATTCCTCTAAAATTAGTTGAACTACGAATTCTGATTTACTCACCTGTTAACAGGAGAGATCCCAGGGCTGCATCTTTTAGACCAGCACTGACCCTGAAAAGTAATTCTAAGAGTACTTACCAGTAACTTGTATTTCCTTCCATAGGAATAGATAGTGTGGTTTTCACCAGAACAGTTTGTAAGTGTCCAATTTTGAAGCCTACAAATATTCCTCTAAAATCAACCGAACTACGAATTCCGTTTTACTCATCTGTTATCAGGAGAAAACCCAGGGCTGCATATTTTAGCCCAGCACTGACCCTGAAAAGTAATTCTAAGCGTACTTACCAGTAACTTGTATTTTCTTCCATAGGAATCCATTGTGTGGGTTTCACCAGAAAAGTTTCTAATTGTCCAGTTTTGAAACGTACAAATATTCCTCTAAAATCAGCCGAACAACGAATTCCGATTTACTCACCTGTTATCAGGAGAGAACCCAGGGCTGCATCTTTTAGCCCAGCACTGACCCTGAAAAGTAATTCTAAGAGTACTTACCAGTAACTTGTATTTCCTTCCATAGGAATAGATAGTGTGGTTTTCACCAAAAAAGTTTCTAAGTGTCCAATTTTGAAACGTACAAATATTCCTCTAAAATCAGTTGAACTAAGAATTCCGATTTACTCATCTGTTATCAGGAGAGAACCCAGGGCTGCATCTTTTAGCCCAGCACTGACCCTGAAAAGTCATTCTAACTGTACTTACCAGTTACTTGTATTTACTTCCAAAGGAATCAAATGTGTGGTTTTCACCAGAAAAGTTTCTAAGTTTCCAATTTTGAAATGTACAAATATTCCTCTAAAATAAGCCGAACTACGAATTCCGATTTACTCACCTGTTATCAGGAGAGAACCTAGGGCTGCATCCTTTAGCCCAGCACTGACCGTGAAAAGTAATTCTAAGCGTACTTACCAGTAACTTGTATTTCCTTCCATAGGAATCATTGTGTGGTTTTCACCAGAAAAGTTTCTAAGTGTCCATTTTTGAAACGTACAAATATTCCTCTAAAATCAGCCGAACAATGAATTTCGAATTACTCACCTGTTATCAAGAGAGAACCCAGTGCTGCATCTTTTAGACCAGCACTGACTCTGAAATGTAATTCTAAGCATACTTAACAGTAACTTGTATTTCCTTCCATAGGAATCCATTGTGTGGTTTTCACCAGAAAAGTTTCTAAGTGTCCAATTTTGAAACTTACAAATATTCCTCTAAAATCAGTTGAACTACGAATTCTGATTTACTCACCTGTTATCAGGAGAGAACCCAGGGCTGCATCTTTTAGCCCAGCACTAACCCTGAAAAGTAATTCTAAGAGTACTTACCAGTAACTTGTATTTCCTTCCGCAGGAATAGATAGTGTGGTTTTCACCAGAAAAGTTTGTAAGTGTCCAATTTTGAAACGTACAAATATTCCTCTAAAATCAACCGAACTACGAATTCCGATTTACTCATCTGTTATCAGGAGAGAAACCAGGGCTGCATCTTTTAGCCCAGCACTGACCCTGAAAAGTAATTCAAAGAGTACTTACCAGTAACTTGTATTTCCTTCTCTAGGAATCCTTTGTGTGGTTTTCACCAGAAAAGTTTCTAAGTGTCCATTTTTGAAACATACAAATATTCCTCTAAAATCAGTTGAACTACGAATTCCGATTTACTCACCTGTTAATAGGAGAGAACCCAGGGCTGCATCTTTTAGCCCAGCACTGACCCAGAAAAGTAATTCTAAGCGTACTTACCAGTAACTTGTATTTCCTTCCATATGAATAGATAGTGTGGTTTTCACCAGAAAAGTTTCTAAGTGTCCAATTTTGAAACGTACAAATATTCCTCTAAAATCAGCCGAACTACAAATTCCGATTTACTCACCTGTTATTAGGAGAGAACCTAGGGCTGCATCTTTTAGCCCAGCACTGACCCTGAAAAGTAATTCAAAGAGTACTTACCAGTAACTTGTATCTCCTTCTCTAGGAATCCATTGTGTGGTTTTCACCAGAAAAGTTTCTAATTGTCCATTTTTGAAACGTACAAATATTCCTCTAAAATCAGCCGAACAACGAATTCCGATTTACTCACCTGTTATCAGGAGAGAACCCAGGGCTGCATCTTTTAGCCCAGCACTGACCCTGAAAAGTAATTCTAAGAGTACTTACCAGTAACTTGTATTTCCTTCCATAGGAATAGATAGTGTGGTTTTCACCCAAAAAGTTTCTAAGTGTCCAATTTTGAAACGTACAAATATTCCTCTAAAATCAGTTGAACTAAGAATTCCGATTTACTCATCTGTTATCAGGAGAGAACCCAGGGCTGCATCTTTTAGCCCAGCACTGACCCTGAAAAGTCATTCTAACCGTACTTACCAGTTACTTGTATTTACTTCCAAAGGAATCAAATGTGTGGTTTTCACCAGAAAAGTTTCTAAGTTTCCAATTTTGAAATGGACAAATATTCCTCTAAAATAAGCCGAACTACGAATTCCGATTTACTCACCTGTTATCAGGAGAGAACGCAGGACTGCATCTTTTAGCCCAGCACTGGCCCAAAAAAGTAATTCTAAGCATACTTACCAGCAACTTGTATTTCCTTCCATAGGAATCCATTGTGTGGTTTTCAGCAGAAAAGTTTCTAAGTGTCCAATTTTGAAACGTACAAATATTCCTCTAAAATCAGCTGAACTACAAATTCCGATTTACTCACCTGTTATCAGGAGAGAACCTAGGGCTGCATCCTTTAGCCCAGCACTGACCGTGAAAAGTAATTCTAAGCGTACTTACCAGTAACTTGTATTTCCTTCCATAGGAATCATTGTGTGGTTTTCACCAGAAAAGTTTCTAAGTGTCCATTTTTGAAACGTACAAATATTCCTCTAAAATCAGCCGAACATTGAATTTCGAATTACTCACCTGTTATCAAGAGAGAACCCAGTGCTGCATCTTTTAGACCAGCACTGACTCTGAAATGTAATTCTAAGCATACTTAACAGTAACTTGTATTTCCTTCCATAGGAATCCATTGTGTGGTTTTCACCAGAAAAGTTTCTAAGTGTCCAATTTTGAAACTTACAAATATTCCTCTAAAATCAGTTGAACTACGAATTCTGATTTACTCACCTGTTATCAGGAGAGAACCCAGGGCTGCATCTTTTAGCCCAGCACTAACCCTGAAAAGTAATTCTAAGAGTACTTACCAGTAACTTGTATTTCCTTCCGCAGGAATAGATAGTGTGGTTTTCACCAGAAAAGTTTGTAAGTGTCCAATTTTGAAACGTACAAATATTCCTCTAAAATCAACCGAACTACGAATTCCGATTTACTCATCTGTTATCAGGAGAGAAACCAGGGCTGCATCTTTTAGCCCAGCACTGACCCTGAAAAGTAATTCAAAGAGTACTTACCAGTAACTTGTATTTCCTTCTCTAGGAATCCATTGTGTGGTTTTCACCAGAAAAGTTTCTAAGTGTCCATTTTTGAAACGTACAAATATTCCTCTAAAATCAGCCGAACTACGAATTCCGAATTATTCACCTGTTATCAGGAGAGAACCCAGGGATGCATCTTTTAGCCCAGCACTGACCCTGAAAAGTAATTCAAAGCATACTTACCAGTAACTTGTATTTCTTTCCATGGGAATCCATTGTGTGGTTTTCACCAGAAAAGTTTCTAAGTGTCCATTTTTGAAACGTACAAATATTCCTCTAAAATCAGCCGAACTACGAATTCCGAAATACTCACCTGTTATCAAGAGAGAACCCAGTGCTGCATCTTTTAGCCTAGCACTGACCCTGAAAAGTAATTCTAAACGTACTTACCAGTAACTTGTATTTACTTCCATAGGAATAGATAGTGTGGTTTTCCCCAGAAAAGTTTCTAAGTGTCCATTTTTGAAACGTACAAATATTCCTCTAAAATCAGCCGAATTACGAATTCCGATTTACTCACCTGTTATCAGGAGAGAATACAGGGCTTCATCTTTTAGCCCAGCACTGACTCTGAAATGTAATTCTAAGCGTACTTACCAGTAACTTGTATTTCCTTCCATAGGAATCCATTGTGTGGTTTTCACCAGAAAAGTTTCTAAGTGTTCAATTTTGTAATGTACAAATATTCCTCTAAAAACAGCCGAACTACGAATTACAAATTACTCACCTGTTATCAGGAGAGAACCCAGGGCTGCATCTTTTAGCCCAGCACTGACCCTGAAAAGTAATTCTAAGCGTACTTACCAGTAACTTGTATTTCCTTCCATAGGAATCCTTTGTGTGGTTTTCACCAGAAAAGTTTCTAAGTGTCCATTTTTGAAACATACAAATATTCCTCTAAAATCAGTTGAACTACGAATTCCGATTTACTCACCTGTTAATAGGAGAGAACCCAGGGCTGCATCTTTTAGCCCAGCACTGACCCAGAAAAGTAATTCTAAGCGTACTTACCAGTAACTTGTATTTCCTTCCATATGAATAGATAGTGTGGTTTTCACCAGAAAAGTTTCTATGTGTCCAATTTTGAAACGTACAAATATTCCTCTAAAATTAGTTGAACTACGAATTCTGATTTACTCACCTGTTAACAGGAGAGATCCCAGGGCTGCATCTTTTAGACCAGCACTGACCCTGAAAAGTAATTCTAAGAGTACTTACCAGTAACTTGTATTTCCTTCCATAGGAATAGATAGTGTGGTTTTCACCAGAACAGTTTGTAAGTGTCCAATTTTGAAGCCTACAAATATTCCTCTAAAATCAACCGAACTACGAATTCCGTTTTACTCATCTGTTATCAGGAGAAAACCCAGGGCTGCATATTTTAGCCCAGCACTGACCCTGAAAAGTAATTCTAAGCGTACTTACCAGTAACTTGTATTTCCTTCCATAGGAATCCATTGTGTGGGTTTCACCAGAAAAGTTTCTAATTGTCCAGTTTTGAAACGTACAAATATTCCTCTAAAATCAGCCGAACAACGAATTCCGATTTACTCACCTGTTATCAGGAGAGAACCCAGGGCTGCATCTTTTAGCCCAGCACTGACCCTGAAAAGTAATTCTAAGAGTACTTACCAGTAACTTGTATTTCCTTCCATAGGAATAGATAGTGTGGTTTTCACCAAAAAAGTTTCTAAGTGTCCAATTTTGAAACGTACAAATATTCCTCTAAAATCAGTTGAACTAAGAATTCCGATTTACTCATCTGTTATCAGGAGAGAACCCAGGGCTGCATCTTTTAGCCCAGCACTGACCCTGAAAAGTCATTCTAACTGTACTTACCAGTTACTTGTATTTACTTCCAAAGGAATCAAATGTGTGGTTTTCACCAGAAAAGTTTCTAAGTTTCCAATTTTGAAATGTACAAATATTCCTCTAAAATAAGCCGAACTACGAATTCCGATTTACTCACCTGTTATCAGGAGAGAACCTAGGGCTGCATCCTTTAGCCCAGCACTGACCGTGAAAAGTAATTCTAAGCGTACTTACCAGTAACTTGTATTTCCTTCCATAGGAATCATTGTGTGGTTTTCACCAGAAAAGTTTCTAAGTGTCCATTTTTGAAACGTACAAATATTCCTCTAAAATCAGCCGAACAATGAATTTCGAATTACTCACCTGTTATCAAGAGAGAACCCAGTGCTGCATCTTTTAGACCAGCACTGACTCTGAAATGTAATTCTAAGCATACTTAACAGTAACTTGTATTTCCTTCCATAGGAATCCATTGTGTGGTTTTCACCAGAAAAGTTTCTAAGTGTCCAATTTTGAAACTTACAAATATTCCTCTAAAATCAGTTGAACTACGAATTCTGATTTACTCACCTGTTATCAGGAGAGAACCCAGGGCTGCATCTTTTAGCCCAGCACTAACCCTGAAAAGTAATTCTAAGAGTACTTACCAGTAACTTGTATTTCCTTCCGCAGGAATAGATAGTGTGGTTTTCACCAGAAAAGTTTGTAAGTGTCCAATTTTGAAACGTACAAATATTCCTCTAAAATCAACCGAACTACGAATTCCGATTTACTCATCTGTTATCAGGAGAGAAACCAGGGCTGCATCTTTTAGCCCAGCACTGACCCTGAAAAGTAATTCAAAGAGTACTTACCAGTAACTTGTATTTCCTTCTCTAGGAATCCTTTGTGTGGTTTTCACCAGAAAAGTTTCTAAGTGTCCATTTTTGAAACATACAAATATTCCTCTAAAATCAGTTGAACTACGAATTCCGATTTACTCACCTGTTAATAGGAGAGAACCCAGGGCTGCATCTTTTAGCCCAGCACTGACCCAGAAAAGTAATTCTAAGCGTACTTACCAGTAACTTGTATTTCCTTCCATATGAATAGATAGTGTGGTTTTCACCAGAAAAGTTTCTAAGTGTCCAATTTTGAAACGTACAAATATTCCTCTAAAATCAGCCGAACTACAAATTCCGATTTACTCACCTGTTATTAGGAGAGAACCTAGGGCTGCATCTTTTAGCCCAGCACTGACCCTGAAAAGTAATTCAAAGAGTACTTACCAGTAACTTGTATCTCCTTCTCTAGGAATCCATTGTGTGGTTTTCACCAGAAAAGTTTCTAATTGTCCATTTTTGAAACGTACAAATATTCCTCTAAAATCAGCCGAACAACGAATTCCGATTTACTCACCTGTTATCAGGAGAGAACCCAGGGCTGCATCTTTTAGCCCAGCACTGACCCTGAAAAGTAATTCTAAGAGTACTTACCAGTAACTTGTATTTCCTTCCATAGGAATAGATAGTGTGGTTTTCACCCAAAAAGTTTCTAAGTGTCCAATTTTGAAACGTACAAATATTCCTGTAAAATCAGTTGAACTAAGAATTCCGATTTACTCATCTGTTATCAGGAGAGAACCCAGGGCTGCATCTTTTAGCCCAGCACTGACCCTGAAAAGTCATTCTAACCGTACTTACCAGTTACTTGTATTTACTTCCAAAGGAATCAAATGTGTGGTTTTCACCAGAAAAGTTTCTAAGTTTCCAATTTTGAAATGGACAAATATTCCTCTAAAATAAGCCGAACTACGAATTCCGATTTACTCACCTGTTATCAGGAGAGAACGCAGGACTGCATCTTTTAGCCCAGCACTGGCCCAAAAAAGTAATTCTAAGCATACTTACCAGCAACTTGTATTTCCTTCCATAGGAATCCATTGTGTGGTTTTCAGCAGAAAAGTTTCTAAGTGTCCAATTTTGAAACGTACAAATATTCCTCTAAAATCAGCTGAACTACAAATTCCGATTTACTCACCTGTTATCAGGAGAGAACCTAGGGCTGCATCCTTTAGCCCAGCACTGACCGTGAAAAGTAATTCTAAGCGTACTTACCAGTAACTTGTATTTCCTTCCATAGGAATCATTGTGTGGTTTTCACCAGAAAAGTTTCTAAGTGTCCATTTTTGAAACGTACAAATATTCCTCTAAAATCAGCCGAACATTGAATTTCGAATTACTCACCTGTTATCAAGAGAGAACCCAGTGCTGCATCTTTTAGACCAGCACTGACTCTGAAATGTAATTCTAAGCATACTTAACAGTAACTTGTATTTCCTTCCATAGGAATCCATTGTGTGGTTTTCACCAGAAAAGTTTCTAAGTGTCCAATTTTGAAACTTACAAATATTCCTCTAAAATCAGTTGAACTACGAATTCTGATTTACTCACCTGTTATCAGGAGAGAACCCAGGGCTGCATCTTTTAGCCCAGCACTAACCCTGAAAAGTAATTCTAAGAGTACTTACCAGTAACTTGTATTTCCTTCCGCAGGAATAGATAGTGTGGTTTTCACCAGAAAAGTTTGTAAGTGTCCAATTTTGAAACGTACAAATATTCCTCTAAAATCAACCGAACTACGAATTCCGATTTACTCATCTGTTATCAGGAGAGAAACCAGGGCTGCATCTTTTAGCCCAGCACTGACCCTGAAAAGTAATTCAAAGAGTACTTACCAGTAACTTGTATTTCCTTCTCTAGGAATCCATTGTGTGGTTTTCACCAGAAAAGTTTCTAAGTGTCCATTTTTGAAACGTACAAATATTCCTCTAAAATCAGCCGAACTACGAATTCCGAATTATTCACCTGTTATCAGGAGAGAACCCAGGGATGCATCTTTTAGCCCAGCACTGACCCTGAAAAGTAATTCAAAGCATACTTACCAGTAACTTGTATTTCTTTCCATGGGAATCCATTGTGTGGTTTTCACCAGAAAAGTTTCTAAGTGTCCATTTTTGAAACGTACAAATATTCCTCTAAAATCAGCCGAACTACGAATTCCGAAATACTCACCTGTTATCAAGAGAGAACCCAGTGCTGCATCTTTTAGCCTAGCACTGACCCTGAAAAGTAATTCTAAACGTACTTACCAGTAACTTGTATTTACTTCCATAGGAATAGATAGTGTGGTTTTCCCCAGAAAAGTTTCTAAGTGTCCATTTTTGAAACGTACAAATATTCCTCTAAAATCAGCCGAATTACGAATTCCGATTTACTCACCTGTTATCAGGAGAGAATACAGGGCTTCATCTTTTAGCCCAGCACTGACTCTGAAATGTAATTCTAAGCGTACTTACCAGTAACTTGTATTTCCTTCCATAGGAATCCATTGTGTGGTTTTCACCAGAAAAGTTTCTAAGTGTTCAATTTTGTAATGTACAAATATTCCTCTAAAAACAGCCGAACTACGAATTACAAATTACTCACCTGTTATCAGGAGAGAACCCAGGGCTGCATCTTTTAGCCCAGCACTGACCCTGAAAAGTAATTCTAAGCGTACTTACCAGTAACTTGTATTTCCTTCCATAGGAATCCTTTGTGTGGTTTTCACCAGAAAAGTTTCTAAGTGTCCATTTTTGAAACATACAAATATTCCTCTAAAATCAGTTGAACTACGAATTCCGATTTACTCACCTGTTAATAGGAGAGAACCCAGGGCTGCATCTTTTAGCCCAGCACTGACCCAGAAAAGTAATTCTAAGCGTACTTACCAGTAACTTGTATTTCCTTCCATATGAATAGATAGTGTGGTTTTCACCAGAAAAGTTTCTATGTGTCCAATTTTGAAACGTACAAATATTCCTCTAAAATTAGTTGAACTACGAATTCTGATTTACTCACCTGTTAACAGGAGAGATCCCAGGGCTGCATCTTTTAGACCAGCACTGACCCTGAAAAGTAATTCTAAGAGTACTTACCAGTAACTTGTATTTCCTTCCATAGGAATAGATAGTGTGGTTTTCACCAGAAAAGTTTGTAAGTGTCCAATTTTGAAGCCTACAAATATTCCTCTAAAATCAACCGAACTACGAATTCCGTTTTACTCATCTGTTATCAGGAGAAAACCCAGGGCTGCATATTTTAGCCCAGCACTGACCCTGAAAAGTAATTCTAAGCGTACTTACCAGTAACTTGTATTTCCTTCCATAGGAATCCATTGTGTGGGTTTCACCAGAAAAGTTTCTAATTGTCCATTTTTGAAACGTACAAATATTCCTCTAAAATCAGCCGAACAACGAATTCCGATTTACTCACCTGTTATCAGGAGAGAACCCAGGGCTGCATCTTTTAGCCCAGCACTGACCCTGAAAAGTAATTCTAAGAGTACTTACCAGTAACTTGTATTTCCTTCCATAGGAATAGATAGTGTGGTTTTCACCAAAAAAGTTTCTAAGTGTCCAATTTTGAAACGTACAAATATTCCTCTAAAATCAGTTGAACTAAGAATTCCGATTTACTCATCTGTTATCAGGAGAGAACCCAGGGCTGCATCTTTTAGCCCAGCACTGACCCTGAAAAGTCATTCTAACTGTACTTACCAGTTACTTGTATTTACTTCCAAAGGAATCAAATGTGTGGTTTTCACCAGAAAAGTTTCTAAGTTTCCAATTTTGAAATGTACAAATATTCCTCTAAAATAAGCCGAACTACGAATTCCGATTTACTCACCTGTTATCAGGAGAGAACCTAGGGCTGCATCCTTTAGCCCAGCACTGACCGTTAAAAGTAATTCTAAGCGTACTTACCAGTATCTTGTATTTCCTTCCATAGGAATCATTGTGTGGTTTTCACCAGAAAAGTTTCTAAGTGTCCATTTTTGAAACGTACAAATATTCCTCTAAAATCAGCCGAACAATGAATTTCGAATTACTCACCTGTTATCAAGAGAGAACCCAGTGCTGCATCTTTTAGACCAGCACTGACTCTGAAATGTAATTCTAAGCATACTTAACAGTAACTTGTATTTCCTTCCATAGGAATCCATTGTGTGGTTTTCACCAGAAAAGTTTCTAAGTGTCCAATTTTGAAACTTACAAATATTCCTCTAAAATCAGTTGAACTACGAATTCTGATTTACTCACCTGTTATCAGGAGAGAACCCAGGGCTGCATCTTTTAGCCCAGCACTAACCCTGAAAAGTAATTCTAAGAGTACTTACCAGTAACTTGTATTTCCTTCCGCAGGAATAGATAGTGTGGTTTTCACCAGAAAAGTTTGTAAGTGTCCAATTTTGAAACGTACAAATATTCCTCTAAAATCAACCGAACTACGAATTCCGATTTACTCATCTGTTATCAGGAGAGAAACCAGGGCTGCATCTTTTAGCCCAGCACTGACCCTGAAAAGTAATTCAAAGAGTACTTACCAGTAACTTGTATTTCCTTCTCTAGGAATCCTTTGTGTGGTTTTCACCAGAAAAGTTTCTAAGTGTCCATTTTTGAAACATACAAATATTCCTCTAAAATCAGTTGAACTACGAATTCCGATTTACTCACCTGTTAATAGGAGAGAACCCAGGGCTGCATCTTTTAGCCCAGCACTGACCCAGAAAAGTAATTCTAAGCGTACTTACCAGTAACTTGTATTTCCTTCCATATGAATAGATAGTGTGGTTTTCACCAGAAAAGTTTCTAAGTGTCCAATTTTGAAACGTACAAATATTCCTCTAAAATCAGCCGAACTACAAATTCCGATTTACTCACCTGTTATTAGGAGAGAACCTAGGGCTGCATCTTTTAGCCCAGCACTGACCCTGAAAAGTAATTCAAAGAGTACTTACCAGTAACTTGTATCTCCTTCTCTAGGAATCCATTGTGTGGTTTTCACCAGAAAAGTTTCTAATTGTCCATTTTTGAAACGTACAAATATTCCTCTAAAATCAGCCGAACAACGAATTCCGATTTACTCACCTGTTATCAGGAGAGAACCCAGGGCTGCATCTTTTAGCCCAGCACTGACCCTGAAAAGTAATTCTAAGAGTACTTACCAGTAACTTGTATTTCCTTCCATAGGAATAGATAGTGTGGTTTTCACCCAAAAAGTTTCTAAGTGTCCAATTTTGAAACGTACAAATATTCCTCTAAAATCAGTTGAACTAAGAATTCCGATTTACTCATCTGTTATCAGGAGAGAACCCAGGGCTGCATCTTTTAGCCCAGCACTGACCCTGAAAAGTCATTCTAACCGTACTTACCAGTTACTTGTATTTACTTCCAAAGGAATCAAATGTGTGGTTTTCACCAGAAAAGTTTCTAAGTTTCCAATTTTGAAATGGACAAATATTCCTCTAAAATAAGCCGAACTACGAATTCCGATTTACTCACCTGTTATCAGGAGAGAACGCAGGACTGCATCTTTTAGCCCAGCACTGGCCCAAAAAAGTAATTCTAAGCATACTTACCAGCAACTTGTATTTCCTTCCATAGGAATCCATTGTGTGGTTTTCAGCAGAAAAGTTTCTAAGTGTCCAATTTTGAAACGTACAAATATTCCTCTAAAATCAGCTGAACTACAAATTCCGATTTACTCACCTGTTATCAGGAGAGAACCTAGGGCTGCATCCTTTAGCCCAGCACTGACCGTGAAAAGTAATTCTAAGCGTACTTACCAGTAACTTGTATTTCCTTCCGCAGGAATAGATAGTGTGGTTTTCACCAGAAAAGTTTGTAAGTGTCCAATTTTGAAACGTACAAATATTCCTCTAAAATCAACCGAACTACGAATTCCGATTTACTCATCTGTTATCAGGAGAGAAACCAGGGCTGCATCTTTTAGCCCAGCACTGACCCTGAAAAGTAATTCAAAGAGTACTTACCAGTAACTTGTATTTCCTTCTCTAGGAATCCTTTGTGTGGTTTTCACCAGAAAAGTTTCTAAGTGTCCATTTTTGAAACATACAAATATTCCTCTAAAATCAGTTGAACTACGAATTCCGATTTACTCACCTGTTAATAGGAGAGAACCCAGGGCTGCATCTTTTAGCCCAGCACTGACCCAGAAAAGTAATTCTAAGCGTACTTACCAGTAACTTGTATTTCCTTCCATATGAATAGATAGTGTGGTTTTCACCAGAAAAGTTTCTAAGTGTCCAATTTTGAAACGTACAAATATTCCTCTAAAATCAGCCGAACTACAAATTCCGATTTACTCACCTGTTATTAGGAGAGAACCTAGGGCTGCATCTTTTAGCCCAGCACTGGCCCAAAAAAGTAATTCTAAGCATACTTACCAGCAACTTGTATTTCCTTCCATAGGAATCCATTGTGTGGTTTTCAGCAGAAAAGTTTCTAAGTGTCCAATTTTGAAACGTACAAATATTAGCCCAGCACTGACCCTGAAAAGTAATTCTAAGAGTACTTACCAGTAACTTGTATTTCCTTCCATAGGAATAGATAGTGTGGTTTTCACCCAAAAAGTTTCTAAGTGTCCAATTTTGAAACGTACAAATATTCCTGTAAAATCAGTTGAACTAAGAATTCCGATTTACTCATCTGTTATCAGGAGAGAACCCAGGGCTGCATCTTTTAGCCCAGCACTGACCCTGAAAAGTCATTCTAACCGTACTTACCAGTTACTTGTATTTACTTCCAAAGGAATCAAATGTGTGGTTTTCACCAGAAAAGTTTCTAAGTTTCCAATTTTGAAATGGACAAATATTCCTCTAAAATAAGCCGAACTACGAATTCCGATTTACTCACCTGTTATCAGGAGAGAACGCAGGACTGCATCTTTTAGCCCAGCACTGGCCCAAAAAAGTAATTCTAAGCATACTTACCAGCAACTTGTATTTCCTTCCATAGGAATCCATTGTGTGGTTTTCAGCAGAAAAGTTTCTAAGTGTCCAATTTTGAAACGTACAAATATTCCTCTAAAATCAGCTGAACTACAAATTCCGATTTACTCACCTGTTATCAGGAGAGAACCTAGGGCTGCATCTTTTAGCCCAGCACTGACCCTGAAAAGTAATTCAAAGAGTACTTACCAGTAACTTGTATTTCCTTCTCTAGGAATCCATTGTGTGGTTTTCACCAGAAAAGTTTCTAATTGTCCATTTTTGAAACGTACAAATATTCCTCTAAAATCAGCCGAACAACGAATTCCGATTTACTCACCTGTTATCAGGAGAGAACCAAGGGCTGCATCTTTTAGCCCAGCACTGACCCTGAAAAGTCATTCTAACCGTACTTACCAGTTACTTGTATTTACTTCCAAAGGAATCAAATGTGTGGTTTTCACCAGAAAAGTTTCTAAGTTTCCAATTTTGAAATGTACAAATATTCCTCTAAAATAAGCCGAACTACGAATTCCGATTTACTCACCTGTTATCAGGAGAGAACGTAGGACTGCATCTTTTAGCCCAGCACTGGCCCAAAAAAGTAATTCTAAGCGTACTTACCAGTAACTTGTATTTCCTTCCATAGGAATCCATTGTGTGGTTTTCAGCAGAAAAGTTTCAAAGTGTCCAATTTTGAAACGTACAAATATTCCTCTAAAATCAGCCGAACTACAAATTCCGATTTACTCACCTGTTATCAGGAGAGAACCTAGGGCTGCATCTTTTAGCCCAGCACTGACCCTGAAAAGTAATTCTAAGCGTCCTTACCAGTAACTTGTATTTCCTTCCATAGGAATCATTGTGTGGTTTTCACCAGAAAAGATTCTAAGTGTCCATTTTTGAAACGTACAAATATTCCTCTAAAATCAGCCGAACAATGAATTTAGAATTACTCACCTGTTATCAAGAGAGAACCCAGTGCTGCATCTTTTAGACCAGCACTGACTCTGAAATGTAATTCTAAGCATACTTAACAGTAACTTGTGTTTCCTTCCATAGGAATCCATTGTGTGGTTTTCACCAGAAAAGTTTCTAAGTGTCCAATTTTGAAACTTACAAATATTCCTCTAAAATAAGCCGAACTATGAATTCCGATTTACTCACCTGTTATCACGAGAGAACCCAGGGCTGCATCTTTTAGCCCAGCACTGACCCTGAAAAGTCATTCTAACCGTACTTACCAGTTACTTGTATTTACTTCCAAAGGAATCAAATGTGTGGTTTTCACCAGAAAAGTTTCTAAGTTTCCAATTTTGAAATGTACAAATATTCCTCTAAAATAAGCCGACCTACGAATTCCGATTTACTCACCTATTATCAGGAGAGAACGTAGGACTGCATCTTTTAGCCCAGCACTGGCCCAAAAAAGTAATTCTAAGCGTACTTACCAGTAACTTGTATTTCCTTCCATAGGAATCCATTTTGTGGTTTTCACCAGAAAAGTTTCTAAGTGTCCAATTTTGAAACTTACAAATATTCCTCTAAAATCAGTTGAACTTCGAATTCTGATTTACTCACCTATTATCAGGCGAGAACCCAGGGCTGCATCTTTTAGCCCAGCACTAACCCTGAAAAGTAATTCTAAGAGTACTTACCAGTAACTTGTATTTCCTTCCACAGGAATAGATAGTGTGGTTTTCACCAGAAAAGTTTGTAAGTGTCCAATTTTGAAACGTACAAATATTCCTCTAAAATCAACCGAACTACGAATTCCGATTTACTCATCTTTTATTAGGAGAGAAACCAGGGCTGCATCTTTTAGCCCAGCACTGACCCTGAAAAGTAATTCAAAGAGTACTTACCAGTAACTTGTATTTCCTTCTCTAGGAATCCATTGTGTGGTTTTCACCAGAAAAGTTTCTAATTGTCCATTTTTGAAACGTACAAATATTCCTCTAAAATCAGCCGAACAACGAATTCCGATTTACTCACCTGTTATCAGGAGAGAACCCAGTGCTGCATCTTTTAGCCCAGCACTGACCCTGAAAAGTAATTCTAAGCATACTTACCAGTAACTTGTATTTCCTTCCATAGGAATCATTGTGTGGTTTTCACCAGAAAAGATTCTAAGTGTCCATTTTTGAAACGTACAAATATTCCTCTAAAATCAGCCGAACAATGAATTTAGAATTACTCACCTGTTATCAAGAGAGAACCCAGTGCTGCATCTTTTAGACCAGCACTGACTCTGAAATGTAATTCTAAGCATACTTAACAGTAACTTGTATTTCCTTCCATAGGAATCTATTGTGTGGTTTTCACCAGAAAAGTTTCTAAGTGTCCAATTTTGAAACTTACAAATATTCCTCTAAAATCAGTTGAACTATGAATTCTGATTTACTCACCTGTTATCAGGAGAGAACCCAGGGCTGAATCTTTTAGCCCAGCACTGACCCTGAAAAGTAATTCTAAGAGTACTTACCAGTAACTTGTATTTCCTTCCACAGGAATAGATAGTGTGGTTTTCACCAGAAAAGTTTGTAAGTGTCCAATTTTGAAACGTACAAATATTCCTCTAAAATCAACCGAACTACGAATTCCGATTTACTCATCTGTTATCAGGAGAGAAACCAGGGCTGCATCTTTTAGCCCAGCACTGACCCTGAAAAGTAATTCAAAGAGTACTTACCAGTAACTTGTATTTCCTTCTCTAGGAATCCATTGTGTGGTTTTCACCAGAAAAGTTTCTAATTGTCTATTTTTGAAATGTACAAATATTCCTCTAAAATCAGCCGAACAACGAATTCCGATTTACTCACCTGTTATCAGGAGAGAACCCAGGGCTGCATCTTTTAGCCCAGCACTGACCCTGAAAAGTCATTCTAACCGTACTTACCAGTTACTTGTATTTACTTCCAAAGGAATCAAATGTGTGGTTTTCACCAGAAAAGTTTCTAAGTTTCCAATTTTGAAATGTACAAATATTCCTCTAAAATAAGCCGAACTACGAATTCCGATTTACTCACCTATTATCAGGAGAGAACGTAGGACTGCATCTTTTAGCCCAGCACTGGCCCAAAAAAGTAATTCTAAGCGTACTTACCAGTAACTTGTATTTCCTTCCATAGGAATCCATTTTGTGGTTTTCACCAGAAAAGTTTCTAAGTGTCCAATTTTGAAACTTACAAATATTCCTCTAAAATCAGTTGAACTACGAATTCTGATTTACTCACCTGTTATCAGGAGAGAACCCAGGGCTGCATCTTTTAGCCCAGCACTAACCCTGAAAAGTAATTCTAAGAGTACTTACCAGTAACTTGTATTTCCTTCCACAGGAATAGATAGTGTGGTTTTCACCAGAAAAGTTTGTAAGTGTCCAATTTTGAAACGTACAAATATTCCTCTAAAATCAACCGAACTACGAATTCCGATTTACTCATCTGTTATTAGGAGAGAACCCAGGGCTGCATCTTTTAGCCCAGCACTGACCCTGAAAAGTCATTCTAACCGTACTTACCAGTTACTTGTATTTACTTCCAAAGGAATCAAATGTGTGGTTTTCACCAGAAAAGATTCTAAGTTTCCAATTTTGAAATGTACAAATATTCCTCTAAAATCAGCCGAACTACAAATTCCGATTTAGTCACCTGTTATCAGGAGAGAACCTAGGGCTGCATCTTTTAGCCCAGCACTGACCCTGAAAAGTAATTCTAAGCGTACTTACCAGTAACTTGTATTTCCTTCCATAGGAATCATTGTGTGGTTTTCACCAGAAAAGATTTTAAGTGTCCATTTTTGAAACGTACAAATATTCCTCTAAAATCAGCCGAACAATGAATTTAGAATTACTCACCTGTTATCAAGAGAGAACCCAGTGCTGTATCTTTTAGACCAGCACTGACTCTGAAATGTAATTCTAAGCATACTTAACAGTAACTTGTATTTCCTTCCATAGGAATCCATTGTGTGGTTTTCACCAGAAAAGTTTCTAAGTGTCCAATTTTGAAACTTACAAATATTCCTCTAAAATCAGTTGAACTACGAATTCTGATTTACTCACCTATTATCAGGCGAGAACCCAGGGCTGCATCTTTTAGCCCAGCACTAACCCTGAAAAGTAATTCTAAGAGTACTTACCAGTAACTTGTATTTCCTTCCACAGGAATAGATAGTTTGGTTTTCACCAGAAAAGTTTGTAAGTGTCCAATTTTGAAACGTACAAATATTCCTCTAAAATCAACCGAACTACGAATTCCGATTTACTCATCTTTTATCAGGAGAGAAACCAGGGCTGCATCTTTTAGCCCAGCACTGACCCTGAAAAGTAATTCAAAGAGTACTTACCAGTAACTTGTATTTCCTTCTCTAGGAATCCATTGTGTGGTTTTCACCAGAAAAGTTTCTAATTGTCCATTTTTGAAACGTACAAATATTCCTCTAAAATCAGCCGAACAACGAATTCCGATTTACTCACCTGTTATCAGGAGAGAACCCAGGGCTGCATCTTTTAGCCCAGCACTGACCCTGAAAAGTCATTCTAACCGTACTTACCAGTTACTTGTATTTACTTCCAAAGGAATCAAATGTGTGGTTTTCACCAAAAAAGTTTCTAAGTTTCCAATTTTGAAATGTACAAATATTCCTCTAAAATCAGCCGAACTACAAATTCCGATTTACTCACCTGTTATCAGGAGAGAACCTAGGGCTGCATCTTTTAGCCCAGCACTGACCCTGAAAAGTAATTCTAAGAGTACTTACCAGTAACTTGTATTTCCTTCCATAGGAATCATTGTGTGGTTTTCACCAGAAAAGTTTCTTAGTGTCCATTTTTGAAACGTACAAATATTCCTCTAAAATCAGCCGAACTACGCATTCCGAATTACTCACCTGTTATCAAGTGAGATTCCAGTGCTGCATCTTTTAGACCATAACTGACTCTGAAATGTAATTCTAAGCGTACTTAACAGTAACTTGTATTTCCTTCCATAGGAATCCATTGTGTGGTTTTCACCAGAAAAGCTTCTAAGTGTTCAATTTTGAAACGTACAAATATTCCTCTAAAATCAGTTGAACTACGAATTCCGATTTAATCACCTGTTATCAGGAGAGAACCCAGGGCTGCATCTTTTAGCCCAGCACTGACCCTGAAAAGTAATTCTTAGCATACTTACCAGTAACTTGTATTTCCTTCCATAGGAATCCATTGTGTGGTTTTCACTGAAAAAGTTTCTAAGTGTCCAATTTTGAAACGTACAAATATTCCTCTAAAATCAGCCAAACTACGAATTCCGAGTTACTCACCTGTTATCGAGAGAGAACCTAGGGCTGCATCTTTTAGCCCAGCACTGACACTGAAAGGTATTTCTAAGCGTACTTACCAGTAACTTGTATTTCCTTCCATAGGAATAATTGTGTGGTTTTCACCAGAAAAGTTTCTAAGTGTCCATTTTTGAAACGTACAAATATTCCTCTAAAATCAGCCGAACTACGAATTCCGAAATACTCACCTGTTATCAAGAGTGAACCCAGTGCTGCATCTTTTAGACCAGCACTGACTACGAAATGTAATTCTAAGCGTACTTAACTGTAACTTGTATTTCCTTCCATAGGAATCCATTGTGTGGTTTTCACCAGAAAAGCTTCCAAGTGTCCAATTTAGAAACGTACAAATATTCTTCTAAAATCAGTTGAACTACAAATTCCGATTTACTCACCTGTTATCAGGAGAGAACCCAGGGCTGCATCTTTTAGCCCAGCACGGACCCTGAAAAGTAATTCTTAGCGTACTTACCAGTAACTTGGATTTCCTTCCATAGTTATCCATTGTGTGGTTTTCACCAGAAAAGTTTCTAAGTGTCCTATTTTGAAACGTAGAAATATTCCTCTAAAATCAGCCAAACTACGAATTCCGATTGACTCACCTGTTATCAAGAGAGAACCCAGTGCTGCATCTTTTAGCCCAGCACTGACATTGAAAAGTAATTCAAAGCTTACTTACCAGTAACTTGTATTTCCTTCGATAGGAATCCATTGTGTGGTTTTCACCAGAAAAGTTTCTAAGTGTCCATTTTTGAAACGTACAACTATTCCTCTAAAATCAGCCGAACTACGAATTCCGAAATACTCACCTGTTATCAAGAGAGAACCCAGTGCTGCATCTTTTAGTCCAGCACTGACTCTGAAATGTAATTCTAAGCATACTTAAGAGTAACTTGTATTTCCTTCCATAGGAATCCTTTGTGTGGTTTTCACCAGAAAAGCTTCTAAGTGTTCAATTTTGAAACGTACAAATATTCATATACAATCACCCGAACTACAAATTCCGATTTACTCACCTGTTATCAGGAGAGAACGCAGGACTGCATCTTTTAGCCCAGCACTGGCCCAAAAAAGTAATTCTAACCGTACTTACCAGTAACTTGTATTTCCTTCCATGGGAATCCATTGTGTGGTTTTCAGCAGAAAAGTTTCTGTGTCCAATTTTGAAACGTACAAATATTCCTCTAAAATCAGCCGAACTACAAATTCCGATTTACTCACCTGTTATCAGGAGAGAACCTAGGGCTGCATCTTTTAGCCCAGCACTGACCGTGAAAAGTAATTCTAAGTGTACTTACCAGTAACTTGTATTTCCTTCCATAGGAATCATTGTGTGGATTTCACCAGAAAAGTTTCTAAGTGTCCATTTTTGAAACGTACAAATATTCCTCTAAAATCAGCCGAACAATGAATTTCGAATTACTCACCTGTTATCAAGAGAGAACCCAGTGCTGCATCTTTTAGACCAGCACTGACTCTGAAATGTAATTCTAAGCATACTTAACAGTAACTTGTATTTCCTTCCAAAGGAATCCATTGTGTGGTTTTCACCAGAAAAGTTTCTAAGTGTCCAATTTTGAAACTTACAAATATTCCTCTAAAATCAGTTGAACTATGAATTCTGATTTACTCACCTGTTATCAGGAGAGAACCCAGGGCTGCATCTTTTAGCCCAGCACTGACCCTGAAAAGTAATTCTAAGAGTACTTACCAGTAACTTGTATTTCCTTCCACAGGAATAGATAGTGTGGTTTTCACCAGAAAAGTTTGTAAGTGTCCAATTTTGAAACGTACAAATATTCCTCTAAAATCAACCGAACTACGAATTCCGATTTACTCATCTGTTATCAGGAGAGAAACCAGGGCTGCATCTTTTAGCCCAGCACTGACCCTGAAAAGTAATTCAAAGAGTACTTACCAGTAACTTGTATTTCCTTCTCTAGGAATCCATTGTGTGGTTTTCACCAGAAAAGTTTCTAATTGTCCATTTTTGAAACATACAAATATTCCTCTAAAATCAGCCGAACAACGAATTCCGATGTACTCACCTGTTATCAGGAGAGAACCCAGGGCTGCATCTTTTAGCCCAGCACTGACCCTGAAAAGTAATTCTAAGAGTACTTACCAGTAACTTGTATTTCCTTCCATAGGAATAGATAGTGTGGTTTTCACCAAAAAAGTTTCTAAGTGTCCAATTTTGAAACGTGCAAATATTCCTCTAAAATCAGTTGAACTACGAATTCCGATTTACTCATCTGTTATCAGGAGAGAACCCAGGGCTGCATCTTTTAGCCCAGCACTGACCCTGAAAAGTCATTCTAACCGTACTTACCAGTTACTTCTATTTACTTCCAAAGGAATCAAATGTGTGGTTTTCACCAGAAAAGTTTCTAAGTTTCCAATTTTGAAATGTACAAATATTCCTCTAAAATAAGCCGAACTACGAATTCCGATTTACTCACCTGTTATCAGGAGAGAAAACAGGACTGCATCTTTTAGCCCAGCACTGGCCCAAAAAAGTAATTCTAAGCGTACTTACCAGTAACTTGTATTTCCTTCCATAGGAATCCATTGTGTGGTTTTCAGCAGAAAAGTTTCTAAGTGTCCAATTTTGAAACGTACAAATATTCCTCTAAAATCAGCCGAACTACAAATTCCGATTTACTCACCTGTTATCAGGAGAGAACCTAGGGCAGCATCTTTTAGCCCAGCACTGACCCTGAAAAGTAATTCTAAGGGTACGTACCAGTAACTTGTATTTCCTTCCATAGGAATCATTGTGTGGTTTTCACCAGAAAAGTTTCTAAGTGTCAATTTTTGAAACGTACAAATATTCCTCTAAAATCAGCCGAACAATGAATTTCGAACTACTCACCTGTTATCAAGAGAGAACCCAGTGCTGCATCTTTTAGACCAGCACTGACTCTGAAATGTAATTCTAAGTATATTTAACAGTAACTTGTATTTCCTTCCATAGGAATCCATTGTGTGGTTTTCACCAGAAAAGTTTCTAAGTGTCCAATTTTGAAACTTACAAATATTCCTCTATAATCAGTTGAACTACGAATTCTGATTTACTCACCTGTTATCAGGAGAGAACCCAGGGCTGAATCTTTTAGCTCAGCACTGACCCTGAAAAGTAATTCTAAGAGTACTTACCAGTAACTTGTATTTCCTTCCACAGGAATAGATAGTGTGGTTTTCACCAGAAAAGTTTGTAAGTGTCCAATTTAGAAACGTACAAATATTCCTCTAAAATCATCCGAACTACGAATTCCGATTTGCTCATCTGTTATCTCGAGAGAAACCAGGGCTGCATCTTTTAGCCCAGCACTGACCCTGAAAAGTAATTCAAAGAGTACTTACCAGTAACTTGTATTTCCTTCTCTAGGAATCTATTGTGTGGTTTTCACCAGAAAAGTTTCTAAGTGTCCAATTTTGAAACGTACAAATATTCCTCTAAAATCAGTTGAACTATGAATTCTGATTTACTCACCTGTTATCAGGAGAGAACCCAGGGCTGCATCTTTTAGCCCAGCACTGACCCTGAAAAGTAATTCTAAGAGTACTTACCAGTAACTTGTATTTCCTTCCATAGGAATAGATAGTGTGGTTTTCACCAGAAAAGTTTGTAAGTGTCCAATTTTGAAGCCTACAAATATTCTTTTAAAATCAACCGAAATACGAATTCCGATTTACTCATCTGTTATCAGGAGAAAGCCCAGGGCTGCATCTTTTAGCCCAGCACTGACCCTGAAAAGTAATTCTAAGAGTACTTACCAGTAACTTGTATTTCCTTCCATAGGAATAGATAGTGTGGTTTTCACCCAAAAAGTTTCTAAGTGTCCAATTTTGAAACGTACAAATATTCGTCTAAAATCAACCGAACTTCGAATTCCGATTTACTCACCTGTTATCAAGAGAGAACCCAGGGCTGCATCTTTTAGCCCAGCACTGACCCTGAAAAGTAATTCTAAGCGTACTTACCAGTAACTTGTATTTCCTTCCATAGGAATCCATTGTGTGGTTTGCACCAGAAAAGTTTTTAAGTGTCCAATTTTGAAACGTACAAATATTCCTCTAAAATCAGTTGAACTACGAATTCCGATTTACTCATCTGTTATCAGGAGAGAAACCAGGGCTGCATCTTTTAGCCCAGCACTGACCCTGAAAAGTCATTCTAACCGTACTTATCAGTTACTTGTATTTACTTCCAAAGGAATCAAATGTGTGGTTTATACCAGAAAAGTTTCTAAGTTTCCAATTTTGAAATGTACAAATATTCTTCTAAAATAAGCCGAACTACGAATTCCGATTTACTCACCTGTTATCAGGAGAGAACCCAGGGCTGCATCGTTTAGCCCAGCACTGACCTTGAAAAGTAATTCTAAGCGTACTTACCAGTAACTTGTATTTTCTTCCATAGGAATCTATTGTGTGGTTATCACCAGAAAAGTTTCTAAGTGTCCATTTTTGAAACGTACAAATATTCCTCTAAAATCAGCCGAACAACGAATTCCGATTTACTCACCTGTTATCAGGAGAGAACCCAGGGCTGCATCTTTTAGCCAAGCACTGACCCTGAAAAGTAATTCTAAGATTACTTACCAGTAACTTGTATTTCCTTCCATAGGAATAGATAGTGTGGTTTTCAACAAAAAAGTTTCTAAGTGTCCAATTTTGAAACGTACAAATATTCCTCCAAAATCAGTTGAACTACGAATTCTGATTTACTCATCTGTTATCAGGAGAGAACCCAGGGCTGCATCTTTTAGCCCAGCACTGACCCTGAAAAGTCATTCTAACCATACTTACCAGTTACTTGTATTTACTTCCAAAGGAATCAAATGTGTGGTTTTCACCAGAAAAGTTTCTAAGTTTCCAATTTAGAAAATTATAAATATTCCTCTAAAATCAGTTGAACTACGAATTCTGATTTACTCACCTGTTATCAGGAGAGAACCCAGGGCTGAATCTTTTAGCCCAGCACTGACCCTGAAAAGTAATTCTAAGAGTACTTACCAGTAACTTGTATTTCCTTCCACAGGAATAGATAGTGTGGTTTTCACCAGAAAAGTTTGTAAGTGTCCAATTTTGAAACGTACAAATATTCCTCTAAAATCAACCGAACTACGAATTCCGATTTACTCATCTGTTATCAGGAGAGAAACCAGGGCTGCATCTTTTAGCCCAGCACTGACCCTGAAAAGTAATTCAAAGAGTACTTACCAGTAACTTGTATTTCCTTCTCTAGGAATCCATTGTGTGGTTTTCACCAGAAAAGTTTCTAAGTGTCCAATTTTGAAACGTACAAATATTCCTCTAAAATCAGTTGAACTACTAATTCTGATTTACTCACCTGTTATCAGGAGAGAACCCAGGGCTGCATCTTTTAGCCCAGCACTGACCCTGAAAAGTAATTCTAAGAGTACTTACCAGTAACTTGTATTTCCTTCCATAGGAATAGATAGTGTGGTTTTCACCAGATAAGTTTGTAAATGTCCAATTTTGAAGCCTACAAATATTCCTCTAAAATCAACCGAACTACGAATTCCGATTTACTCATCTGTTATCAGGAGAAAACCAAGGGCTGCATCTTTTAGCCCAGCACTGACCCTGAAAAGTAATTCTAAGCGTACTTACCAGTAACTTGTATTTCCTTCCATAGGAATAGATAGTGTGGTTTTCACCCAAAAAGTTTCTAAGTGTCCAATTTTGAAACGTACAAATATTCGTCTAAAATCAACCGAACTACGAATTCCGATTTACTCACCTGTTATCAAGAGAGATCCCAGGGCTGCATCTTTTAGCCCAGCACTGACCCTGAAAAGTAATTCTAAGCGTAATTACCAGTAACTTGTATTTCCTTCCATAGGAATCAATTGTGTGGTTTGCACCAGAAAAGTTTCTAAGAGTCCATTTTTGAAACATACAAATATTCCTCTAAAATCAGCCGAACTACGAATTCCGATTTACTTACCTGTTATCAGGAGAGAACCTAGGGCTGCATCTTTTAGCCCAGCACTGACACTGAAAGGTAATTCTAAGCGTACTTACCAGTAACTTGTATTTCCTTCCATAGGAATCATTGTGTGGTTTTCACCAGAAAAGTTTCTAAGTGTCCATTTTTGAAACGTACAAATATTCCTCTAAAATCAGCCGAACTACGAATTCCGATTTACTTACCTGTTATCAGGAGAGAACCTAGGGCTGCATCTTTTAGCCCAGCACTGACACTGAAAGGTAATTCTAAGCGTACTTACCAGTAACTTGTATTTCCTTCCATAGGAATCATTGTGTGGTTTTCACTGAAAAAGTTTCTAAGTGTCCAATTTTGAAACGTACAAATATTCCTCTAAAATCAGCCAAACTACGAATTCCGATTGACTCACCTGTTATCGAGAGAGAACCTAGGGCTGCATCTTTTAGCCCAGCACTGACACTGAAAGGTAATTCTAAGCGTACTTACCAGTAACTTGTATTTCCTTCCATAGGAATCATTGTGTGGTTTTCACCAGAAAAGTTTCTAAGTGTCCATTTTTGAAACGAACAAATATTCCTCTAAAATCAGCCGAACTACGAATTCCGAATTACTCACCTGTTATCAAGAGTGAACCCAGTGCTGCATCTTTTAGACCAGCACTGACTACGAAATGTAATTCTAAGCGTACTTAACTGTAACTTGTATTTCCTTCCATAGGAATCCATTGTGTGATTTTCACCAGAAAAGCTTCCAAGTGTCCAATTTAGAAACGTACAAATATTCTTCTAAAATCAGTTGAACTACAAATTCCGATTTACTCACCTGTTATCAGGAGAGAACCCAGGGCTGCATCTTTTAGCCCAGCACTGACCCTGAAAAGTAATTCTTAGCGTACTTACCAGTAACTTGGATTTCCTTCCATAGTTATCCATTGTGTGGTTTTCACCAGAAAAGTTTCTAAGTGTCCTATTTTGAAACGTAGAAATATTCCTCTAAAATCAGCCAAACTACGAATTCCGATTGACTCACCTGTTATCAAGAGAGAACCCAGTGCTGCATCTTTTAGCCCAGCACTGACATTGAAAAGTAATTCAAAGCTTACTTACCAGTAACTTGTATTTCCTTCGATAGGAATCCATTGTGTGGTTTTCACCAGAAAAGTTTCTAAGTGTCCATTTTTGAAACGTACAACTATTCCTCTAAAATCAGCCGAACTACGAATTCCGAAATACTCACCTGTTATCAAGAGAGAACCCAGTGCTGCATCTTTTAGTCCAGCACTGACTCTGAAATGTAATTCTAAGCATACTTAAGAGTAACTTGTATTTCCTTCCATAGGAATCCTTTGTGTGGTTTTCACCAGAAAAGCTTCTAAGTGTTCAATTTTGAAACGTACAAAAATTCATATACAATCACCCGAACTACAAATTCCGATTTACTCACCTGTTATCAGGAGAGAACGCAGGACTGCATCTTTTAGCCCAGCACTGGCCCAAAAAAGTAATTCTAACCGTACTTACCAGTAACTTGTATTTCCTTCCATGGGAATCCATTGTGTGGTTTTCAGCAGAAAAGTTTCTGTGTCCAATTTTGAAACGTACAAATATTCCTCTAAAATCAGCCGAACTACAAATTCCGATTTACTCACCTGTTATCAGGAGAGAACCTAGGGCTGCATATTTTAGCCCAGCACTGTCCGTGAAAAGTAATTCTAAGTGTACTTACCAGTAACTTGTATTTCCTTCCATAGGAATCATTGTGTGGATTTCACCAGAAAAGTTTCTAAGTGTCCATTTTTGAAACGTACAAATATTCCTCTAAAATCAGCCGAACAATGAATTTCGAACTACTCACCTGTTATCAAGAGAGAACCCAGTGCTGCATCTTTTAGACCAGCACTGACTCTGAAATGTAATTCTAAGTATACTTAACAGTAACTTGTATTTCCTTCCATAGGAATCCATTGTGTGGTTTTCACCAGAAAAGTTTCTAAGTGTCCAATTTTGAAACTTACAAATATTCCTCTAAAATCAGTTGAACTACGAATTCTGATTTACTCACCTGTTATCAGGAGAGAACCCAGGGCTGAATCTTTTAGCCCAGCACTGACCCTGAAAAGTAATTCTAAGAGTACTTACCAGTAACTTGTATTTCCTTCCACAGGAATAGATAGTGTGGTTTTCACCAGAAAAGTTTGTAAGTGTCCAATTTAGAAACGTACAAATATTCCTCTAAAATCAACCGAACTACGAATTCCGATTTGCTCATCTGTTATCTCGAGAGAAACCAGGGCTGCATCTTTTAGCCCAGCACTGACCCTGAAAAGTAATTCAAAGAGTACTTACCAGTAACTTGTATTTCCTTCTCTAGGAATCTATTGTGTGGTTTTCACCAGAAAAGTTTCTAAGTGTCCAATTTTGAAACGTACAAATATTCCTCTAAAATCAGTTGAACTATGAATTCTGATTTACTCACCTGTTATCAGGAGAGAACCCAGGGCTACATCTTTTAGCCCAGCACTGACCCTGAAAAGTAATTCTAAGAGTACTTACCAGTAACTTGTATTTCCTTCCATAGGAATAGATAGTGTGGTTTTCACCAGAAAAGTTTGTAAGTGTCCAATTTTGAAGCCTACAAATATTCCTCTAAAATCAACCGAAATACGAATTCCGATTTACTCATCTGTTATCAGGAGAAAGCCCAGGGCTGCATCTTTTAGCCCAGCACTGACCCTGAAAAGTAATTCTAAGAGTACTTACCAGTAACTTGTATTTCCTTCCATAGGAATAGATAGTGTTGTTTTCACCCAAAAAGTTTCTAAGTGTCCAATTTTGAAACGTACAAATATTCGTCTAAAATCAACCGAACTTCGAATTCCGATTTACTCACCTGTTATCAAGAGAGAACCCAGGGCTGCATCTTTTAGCCCAGCACTGACCCTGAAAAGTAATTCTAAGCGTACTTACCAGTAACTTGTATTTCCTTCCATAGGAATCCATTGTGTGGTTTGCACCAGAAAAGTTTTTAAGTGTCCAATTTTGAAACGTACAAATATTCCTCTAAAATCAGTTGAACTACGAATTCCGATTTACTCATCTGTTATCAGGAGAGAAACCAGGGCTGCATCTTTTAGCCCAGCACTGACCCTGAAAAGTCATTCTAACCGTACTTATCAGTTACTTGTATTTACTTCCAAAGGAATCAAATGTGTGGTTTATACCAGAAAAGTTTCTAAGTGTCCATTTTTGAAACGTACAAATATTCCTCTAAAATCAGCCGAACAACGAATTCCGATTTACTCACCTGTTATCAGGAGAGAACCCAGGGCTGCATCTTTTAGCCAAGCACTGACCCTGAAAAGTAATTCTAAGATTACTTACCAGTAACTTGTATTTCCTTCCATAGGAATAGATAGTGTGGTTTTCAACAAAAAAGTTTCTAAGTGTCCAATTTTGAAACGTACAAATATTCCTCCAAAATCAGTTGAACTACAAATTCTGATTTACTCATCTGTTATCAGGAGAGAACCCAGGGCTGCATCTTTTAGCCCAGCACTGACCCTGAAAAGTCATTCTAACCGTACTTACCAGTTACTTGTATTTACTTCCAAAGGAATCAAATGTGTGGTTTTCACCAGAAAAGTTTCTAAGTTTCCAATTTTGAAACGTACAAATATTCCTCTAAAATCAACCGAACTACGAATTCCGATTTACTCATCTGTTATCAGGAGAGAAACCAGGGCTGCATCTTTTAGCCCAGCACTGACCCTGAAAAGTAATTCAAAGAGTACTTACCAGTAACTTGTATTTCCTTCTCTAGGAATCCATTGTGTGGTTTTCACCAGAAAAGTTTCTAAGTGTCCAATTTTGAAACGTACAAATATTCCTCTAAAATCAGTTGAACTACTAATTCTGATTTACTCACCTGTTATCAGGAGAGAACCCAGGGCTGCATCTTTTAGCCCAGCACTGACCCTGAAAAGTAATTCTAAGAGTACTTACCAGTAACTTGTATTTCCTTCCATAGGAATAGATAGTGTGGTTTTCACCAGATAAGTTTGTAAATGTCCAATTTTGAAGCCTACAAATATTCCTCTAAAATCAACCGAACTACGAATTCCGATTTACTCATCTGTTATCAGGAGAAAACCAAGGGCTGCATCTTTTAGCCCAGCACTGACCCTGAAAAGTAATTCTAAGCATACTTACCAGTAACTTGTATTTCCTTCCATAGGAATAGATAGTGTGGTTTTCACCCAAAAAGTTTCTAAGTGTCCAATTTTGAAACGTACAAATATTCGTCTAAAATCAACCGAACTACGAATTCCGATTTACTCACCTGTTATCAAGAGAGATCCCAGGGCTGCATCTTTTAGCCCAGCACTGACCCTGAAAAGTAATTCTAAGCGTACTTACCAGTAACTTGTATTTCCTTCCATAGGAATCAATTGTGTGGTTTGCACCAGAAAAGTTTCTAAGAGTCCATTTTTGAAACATACAAATATTCCTCTAAAATCAGCCGAACTACGAATTCCGATTTACTTACCTGTTATCAGGAGAGAACGCAGGACTGCATCTTTTAGCCCAGCACTGGCCCAAAAAAGTAATTCTAAGCGTACTTACCAGTAACTTGTATTTCCTTCCATAGGAATCATTGTGTGGTTTTCACCAGAAAAGTTTCTAATTGTCCATTTTTGAAACGTACAAATATTCCTCGAAAATCAGCCGAACTACGAATTCCGAAATACTCACCTGTTATCAAGAGAGAACCCAGTGCTACATCTTTTAGACCAGCACTGACTCTGAAATTTAATTCTAAGCATACTTAAGAGTAACTTGTATTTCCTTCCATAGGAATCCATTGTGTGGGTTTCACCAGAAAATTTTCTAAGTGTCCAATTTTGAAACGTACAAATATTCCTCTAAAATCAGTTGAACAACGAATTCCGATTTACTCACCTGTTATCAGGAGAGAACCCAGGGGTGCCTCTTTTAGCCCAGCACTGACCCTGAAAAGTAATTCTAAGCGTACTTACCAGTAACTTGTATTTCCTTCCATAGGAATAGATAGTGTGGTTTTCACCAGAAAAGTTTCTAAGTGTCCAATTTTGAAACGTACAAATATTCCTCTAAAATCAACCGAACTATGAATTCCAATTTACTCACCTGTTATCAGGAGAGAAACCAGGGCTGCATCTTTTAACCCAGCACTGACTCTGAAAAGTAATTCTAAGCATACTTACCAGTAACTTGTATTTCCTTCCATAGCAATCCATTGAGTGGTTTTCAGCAGAAAAGTTTCTAATTGTCCAATTTTGAAACGTACAAATATTCCTCTAAAATCAGTTGAACTACGAATTCCGATTTACTCACCTGTTATCAGGAGAGAACCCAGGGCTGCATCTTTTAGCCCAGCACTGACCCTGAAAAGTAATTCTAAGCGTACTTACAAGTAACTTGTATTTCCTTCCATAGGAATAGATAGTGTGGTTTTCCCCAGAAAAGTTTCTAAGTGTCCATTTTTGAAACGTACAAATATTCCTATAAAATCAGCCAAACTACGAATTCCGAATTACTCACCTGTTATCAGGAGAGAACCCAGGGCTGCATCTTTTAGCCCAGCACTGACCCTGAAAAGTAATTCAAAGCATACTTACCAGTAACTTGTATTCCCTTCCATAGGAATCCATTGTGTGGTTTTCACCAGAAAAGTTTGTAAGTGTCCATTTTTGAAACATACAAATATTCCTCTAAAATCAGCCAAACTATGAATTCCGATTTACTCACCTGTTCTCGGGAGAGAAACCAGGGCTGCATCTTTTAGCCCAGCACTGACCCTGAAAAGTAATTCTAAGCGTACTTTCCAGTAACTTGTATTTCCTTCCGTAGGAATCCATTGTGTGGTTTTCACCAGAAAAGTTTCTACGTATCCAATTTTGAAATGTACAAGTATTCCTCTAAAATCAGCCGAACTACGAATTCCAGTTTACTCACCTGTTATCAAGAGAGAACCTATGCTGCATCTTTTAGACCAGCACTAAACGTGAAAATTAGTTCTAAGTGTACTTACCAGTAACTTGTATTTCCTTCCATAGGAATCCATTTTGTGGTTTAAACTAGAAAAGTTTCTAAGTGTCCAATTTTTAAATGTACAAATATTCCTTTAAAATCGGCCGAACTACGAATTCCAATTAACTCACCTGTTATCAAGAGAGAACCCAGGGCTGCATCTTTTAGCCCAGCACTGACCCTGAAAAATAATTCTAAGCGTACTTACCAGTAACTTGTATTTCCTTCCATAGGAATCATTGTGTGGTTTTCACCAGAAAAGTTTCTAAGTGTCCATTTTTGAAACGTACAAATATTCCTCTAAAATCAGCGGAACTACGAATTCCGATTTACTAACCTGTCATCAGGAGAGAAACCAGGGCTGCATCTTTTAGCCCAGCACTGACCCTGAAAAGTAATTCTAAGCGTACTTACCAGTAACTTGTATTTCCTTCCATAGGAATCCATTGTGTGGTTTTCACCAGAAAAGTTTCTAAGTGTCCATTTTTGAAACATACATTATTCCTCTAAAATCAGCCAAACTACGAATTCCGATTGACTCACCTGTTATCAAGAGAGAACCCAGTGCTGCATCTTTTAGACCAGCACTGACATTGAAAAGTATTTCTAAGCGTACTTACCAGTAACTTGTTTTTCCTTCCATAGTAATCATTGTGTGGTTTTCAGCAGAAAAGTTTCTAATTGTCCAATTTTCAAACGTACAAATATTCCTCTAAAATCAGTTGAACTACGAATTCCGATTTACTCACCTGTTATCAGGAGAGAACCCAGGGCTGCATCTTTTAGCCCAGCACGGACCCTGAAAAGATATTCTTAGCATACTTATCAGTAACTTGGATTTCCTTCCATAGGAATCCATTGTGTGGTTTTCAGCAGAAAAGTTTCTAAGTGTCCTATTTTGAAACGTACATTATTCCTCTAAAATCAGCCAAACTATGAATTCCGATTGACTCACCTGTTATCAAGAGAGAACACAGTGCTGCATCTTTTAGACCAGCACTGACATTGAAAAGTATTTCTAAGCGTACTTACCAGTAACTTGTTTTTCCTTCCATAGGAATCATTGTGTGGTTTTCAGCAGAAAAGTTTCTAAGTGTCCAATTTTGAAATGTACAAATATTCCTCTAAAATCAGCCGAACTATAAATTCCGATTTACTCACCTGTTAGGAGAGAACTCAGGGCTGCATCTTTTAGCCCAGCACTGACATTGAAAAGTTATTCTAAGCGTACTTACCAGTAACTTGTTTTTCCTTCCATAGGAATCCATTGTGTGGTTTTCATCAGAAAAGTTTTTAAGTGTCCATTTTTGAAACATACAAATATTCCTCTAAAATCAGCCGAACTACGAATTCCGAAATACTCACCTGTTATCAAGAGAGAACCCAGTGCTGCATATTTTAGACCAGCACTGACTCTGAAATGTAATTCTAAGCATACTTAAGAGTAACTTGTATTTCCTTCCATAGGAATCCATTGTGTGGTTTTCACCAGAAAAGTTTCTAAGTGTCCAATTTTGAAACGTACAAATATTCCTCTAAAATCAGTTGAACTACTAATTCTGATTTACTCACCTGTTATCAGGAGAGAACCCAGGGCTGCATCTTTTAGCCCAGCACTGACCCTGAAAAGTAATTCTAAGAGTACTTACCAGTAACTTGTATTTCCTTCCATAGGAATAGATAGTGTGGTTTTCACCAGAAAAGTTTGTAAATGTCCAATTTTGAAGCCTACAAATATTCCTCTAAAATCAACCGAACTACGAATTCCGATTTACTCATCTGTTATCAGGAGAAAACCCAGGGCTGCATCTTTTAGCCCAGCACTGACCCTGAAAAGTAATTCTAAGAGTACTTACCAGTAACTTGTATTTCCTTCCATAGGAATAGATAGTGTGGTTTTCACCCAAAAAGTTTCTAAGTGTCCAATTTTGAAACGTACAAATATTCGTCTAAAATCAACCGAACTACGAATTCCGATTTACTCACCTGTTATCAAGAGAGAACCCAGGGATGCATCTTTTAGCCCAGCACTGACCCTGAAAAGTAATTCTAAGCGTACTTACCAGTAACTTGTATTTCCTTCCATAGGAATCAATTGTGTGGTTTGCACCAGAAAAGTTTCTAAGAGTCCATTTTTGAAACATACAAATATTCCTCTAAAATCAGCCGAACTACGAATTCCGATTTACTTACCTGTTATCAGGAGAGAACGCAGGACTGCATCTTTTAGCCCAGCACTGGCCCAAAAAAGTAATTCTAAGCGTACTTACCAGTAACTTGTATTTCCTTCCATAGGAATCATTGTGTGGTTTTCACCAGAAAAGTTTCTAATTGTCCATTTTTGAAACGTACAAATATTCCTCGAAAATCAGCCGAACTACGAATTCCGAAATACTCACCTGTTATCAAGAGAGAACCCAGTGCTACATCTTTTAGACCAGCACTGACTCTGAAATTTAATTCTAAGCATACTTAAGAGTAACTTGTATTTCCTTCCATAGGAATCCATTGTGTGGGTTTCACCAGAAAATTTTCTAAGTGTCCAATTCTGAAACGTACAAATATTCCTCTAAAATCAGTTGAACAACGAATTCCGATTTACTCACCTGTTATCAGGAGAGAACCCAGGGGTGCATCTTTTAGCCCAGCACTGACCCTGAAAAGTAATTCTAAGCGTACTTACCAGTAACTTGTATTTCCTTCCATAGGAATAGATAGTGTGGTTTTCACCAGAAAAGTTTCTAAGTGTCCAATTTTGAAACGTACAAATATTCCTCTAAAATCAACCGAACTATGAATTCCAATTTACTCACCTGTTATCAAGAGAGATCCCAGGGCTGCATCTTTTAGCCCAGCACTGACCCTGAAAAGTAATTCTAAGCGTACTTACCAGTAACTTGTATTTCCTTCCATAGGAATCAATTGTGTGGTTTGCACCAGAAAAGTTTCTAAGAGTCCATTTTTGAAACATACAAATATTCCTCTAAAATCAGCCGAACTACGAATTCCGATTTACTTACCTGTTATCAGGAGAGAACGCAGGACTGCATCTTTTAGCCCAGCACTGGCCCAAAAAAGTAATTCTAAGCGTACTTACCAGTAACTTGTATTTCCTTCCATAGGAATCATTGTGTGGTTTTCACCAGAAAAGTTTCTAATTGTCCATTTTTGAAACGTACAAATATTCCTCGAAAATCAGCCGAACTACGAATTCCGAAATACTCACCTGTTATCAAGAGAGAACCCAGTGCTACATCTTTTAGACCAGCATTGACTCTGAAATTTAATTCTAAGCATACTTAAGAGTAACTTGTATTTCCTTCCATAGGAATCCATTGTGTGGGTTTCACCAGAAAATTTTCTAAGTGTCCAATTTTGAAACGTACAAATATTCCTCTAAAATCAGTTGAACAACGAATTCCGATTTACTCACCTGTTATCAGGAGAGAACCCAGGGGTGCCTCTTTTAGCCCAGCACTGACCCTGAAAAGTAATTCTAAGCGTACTTACCAGTAACTTGTATTTCCTTCCATAGGAATAGATAGTGTGGTTTTCACCAGAAAAGTTTCTAAGTGTCCAATTTTGAAACGTACAAATATTCCTCTAAAATCAACCGAACTATGAATTCCAATTTACTCACCTGTTATCAGGGGAGAAACCAGGGCTGCATCTTTTAACCCAGCACTGACTCTGAAAAGTAATTCTAAGCATACTTACCAGTAACTTGTATTTCCTTCCATAGCAATCCATTGAGTGGTTTTCAGCAGAAAAGTTTCTAATTGTCCAATTTTGAAACGTACAAATATTCCTCTAAAATCAGTTGAACTACGAATTCCGATTTACTCACCTGTTATCAGGAGAGAACCCAGGGCTGCATCTTTTAGCCCAGCACTGACCCTGAAAAGTAATTCTAAGCGTACTTACAAGTAACTTGTATTTCCTTCCATAGGAATAGATAGTGTGGTTTTCCCCAGAAAAGTTTCTAAGTGTCCATTTTTGAAACGTACAAATATTCCTATAAAATCAGCCAAACTACGAATTCCGAATTACTCACCTGTTATCAGGAGAGAACCCAGGGCTGCATCTTTTAGCCCAGCACTGACCCTGAAAAGTAATTCAAAGCATACTTACCAGTAACTTGTATTTCCTTCCATAGGAATCCATTGTGTGGTTTTCACCAGAAAAGTTTGTAAGTGTCCATTTTTGAAACATACAAATATTCCTCTAAAATCAGCCGAACTATAAATTCCGATTTACTCACCTGTTCTCGGGAGAGAAACCAGGGCTGCATCTTTTAGCCCAGCACTGACCCTGAAAAGTAATTCTAAGCGTACTTTCCAGTAACTTGTATTTCCTTCCGTAGGAATCCATTGTGTGGTTTTCACCAGAAAAGTTTCTACGTATCCAATTTTGAAATGTACAAGTATTCCTCTAAAATCAGCCGAACTACGAATTCCAGTTTACTCACCTGTTATCAAGAGAGAACCTATGCTGTATCTTTTAGACCAGCACTAAACGTGAAAATTAGTTCTAAGTGTACTTACCAGTAACTTGTATTTCCTTCCATAGGAATCCATTTTGTGGTTTAAACTAGAAAAGTTTCTAAGTGTCCAATTTTTAAATGTACAAATATTCCTTTAAAATCGGCCGAACTACGAATTCCAATTAACTCACCTGTTATCAAGAGAGAACCCAGGGCTGCATCTTTTAGCCCAGCACTGACCCTGAAAAATAATTCTAAGCGTACTTACCAGTAACTTGTATTTCCTTCCATAGGAATCATTGTGTGGTTTTCACCAGAAAAGTTTCTAAGTGTCCATTTTTGAAACGTACAAATATTCCTCTAAAATCAGCGGAACTACGAATTCCGATTTACTAACCTGTCATCAGGAGAGAAACCAGGGCTGCATCTTTTAGCCCAGCACTGACCCTGAAAAGTAATTCTAAGCGTACTTACCAGTAACTTGTATTTCCTTCCATAGGAATCCATTGTGTGGTTTTCACCAGAAAAGTTTCTAAGTGTCCATTTTTGAAACGTACATTATTCCTCTAAAATCAGCCAAACTACGAATTCCGATTGACTCACCTGTTATCAAGAGAGAACCCAGTGCTGCATCTTTTAGACCAGCACTGACATTGAAAAGTATTTCTAAGCGTACTTACCAGTAACTTGTTTTTCCTTCCATAGTAATCATTGTGTGGTTTTCAGCAGAAAAGTTTCTAATTGTCCAATTTTCAAACGTACAAATATTCCTCTAAAATCAGTTGAACTACGAATTCCGATTTACTCACCTGTTATCAGGAGAGAACCCAGGGCTGCATCTTTTAGCCCAGCACGGACCCTGAAAAGATATTCTTAGCATACTTATCAGTAACTTGGATTTCCTTCCATAGGAATCCATTGTGTGGTTTTCAGCAGAAAAGTTTCTAAGTGTCCTATTTTGAAACGTACATTATTCCTCTAAAATCAGCCAAACTATGAATTCCGATTGACTCACCTGTTATCAAGAGAGAACACAGTGCTGCATCTTTTAGACCAGCACTGACATTGAAAAGTATTTCTAAGCGTACTTACCAGTAACTTGTTTTTCCTTCCATAGGAATCATTGTGTGGTTTTCAGCAGAAAAGTTTCTAAGTGTCCAATTTTGAAATGTACAAATATTCCTCTAAAATCAGCCGAACTATAAATTCCGATTTACTCACCTGTTAGGAGAGAACTCAGGGCTGCATCTTTTAGCCCAGCACTGACATTGAAAAGTTATTCTAAGCGTACTTACCAGTAACTTGTTTTTCCTTCCATAGGAATCCATTGTGTGGTTTTCATCAGAAAAGTTTTTAAGTGTCCATTTTTGAAACATACAAATATTCCTCTAAAATCAGCCGAACTACGAATTCCGAAATACTCACCTGTTATCAAGAGAGAACCCAGTGCTGCATATTTTAGACCAGCACTGACTCTGAAATGTAATTCTAAGCATACTTAAGAGTAACTTGTATTTCCTTCCATAGGAATCCATTGTGTGGTTTTCACCAGAAAAGTTTCTAAGTGTCCAATTTTGAAACGTACAAATATTCCTCTAAAATCAGTTGAACTACTAATTCTGATTTACTCACCTGTTATCAGGAGAGAACCCAGGGCTGCATCTTTTAGCCCAGCACTGACCCTGAAAAGTAATTCTAAGAGTACTTACCAGTAACTTGTATTTCCTTCCATAGGAATAGATAGTGTGGTTTTCACCAGAAAAGTTTGTAAATGTCCAATTTTGAAGCCTACAAATATTCCTCTAAAATCAACCGAACTACGAATTCCGATTTACTCATCTGTTATCAGGAGAAAACCCAGGGCTGCATCTTTTAGCCCAGCACTGACCCTGAAAAGTAATTCTAAGAGTACTTACCAGTAACTTGTATTTCCTTCCATAGGAATAGATAGTGTGGTTTTCACCCAAAAAGTTTCTAAGTGTCCAATTTTGAAACGTACAAATATTCGTCTAAAATCAACCGAACTACGAATTCCGATTTACTCACCTGTTATCAAGAGAGAACCCAGGGATGCATCTTTTAGCCCAGCACTGACCCTGAAAAGTAATTCTAAGCGTACTTACCAGTAACTTGTATTTCCTTCCATAGGAATCAATTGTGTGGTTTGCACCAGAAAAGTTTCTAAGAGTCCATTTTTGAAACATACAAATATTCCTCTAAAATCAGCCGAACTACGAATTCCGATTTACTTACCTGTTATCAGGAGAGAACGCAGGACTGCATCTTTTAGCCCAGCACTGGCCCAAAAAAGTAATTCTAAGCGTACTTACCAGTAACTTGTATTTCCTTCCATAGGAATCATTGTGTGGTTTTCACCAGAAAAGTTTCTAATTGTCCATTTTTGAAACGTACAAATATTCCTCGAAAATCAGCCGAACTACGAATTCTGAAATACTCACCTGTTATCAAGAGAGAACCCAGTGCTACATCTTTTAGACCAGCACTGACTCTGAAATTTAATTCTAAGCATACTTAAGAGTAACTTGTATTTCCTTCCATAGGAATCCATTGTGTGGGTTTCACCAGAAAATTTTCTAAGTGTCCAATTTTGAAACGTACAAATATTCCTCTAAAATCAGTTGAACAACGAATTCCGATTTACTCACCTGTTATCAGGAGAGAACCCAGGGGTGCATCTTTTAGCCCAGCACTGACCCTGAAAAGTAATTCTAAGCGTACTTACCAGTAACTTGTATTTCCTTCCATAGGAATAGATAGTGTGGTTTTCACCAGAAAAGTTTCTAAGTGTCCAATTTTGAAACGTACAAATATTCCTCTAAAATCAACCGAACTATGAATTCCAATTTACTCACCTGTTATCAGGTGAGAAACCAGGGCTGCATCTTTTAACCCAGCACTGACTCTGAAAAGTAATTCTAAGCATACTTACCAGTAACTTGTATTTCCTTCCATAGCAATCCATTGAGTGGTTTTCAGCAGAAAAGTTTCTAATTGTCCAATTTTGAAATGTACAAATATTCCTCTAAAATCAGTTGAACTACGAATTCCGATTTACTCACCTGTTATCAGGAGAGAACCCAGGGCAGCATCTTTTAGCCCAGCACTGACCCTGAAAAGTAATTCTAAGCGTACTTACAAGTAACTTGTATTTCCTTCCATAGGAATAGATAGTGTGGTTTTCCCCAGAAAAGTTTCTAAGTGTCCATTTTTGAAACGTACAAATATTCCTATAAAATCAGCCGAACTACGAATTCCGAATTACTCACCTGTTATCAGGAGAGAACCCAGGGCTGCATCTTTTAGCCCAGCACTGACCCTGAAAAGTAATTCAAAGCATACTTACCAGTAACTTGTATTTCCTTCCATAGGAATCCATTGTGTGGTTTTGACCAGAAAAGTTTGTAAGTGTCCATTTTTGAAACATACAAATATTCCTCTAAAATCAGCCGAACTACGAATTCCGATTTACTCACCTGTTCTCGGGAGAGAAACCAGGGCTGCATCTTTTAGCCCAGCACTGACCCTGAAAAGTAATTCTAAGCGTACTTTCCAGTAACTTGTATTTCCTTCCATAGGAATCCATTGTGTGGTTTTCACCAGAAAAGTTTCTACGTATCCAATTTTGAAATGTACAAGTATTCCTCTAAAATCAGCCGAACTACGAATTCCGGTTTACTCACCTGTTATCAAGAGAGAACCTATGCTGCATCTTTTAGACCAGCACTGACCGTGAAAATTAGTTCTAAGTGTACTTACCAGTAACTTGTATTTCCATCCATAGGAATCCATTTTGTGGTTTAAACTAGAAAAGTTTCTAAGTGTCCAATTTTTAAATGTACAAATATTCCTTTAAAATCGGCCGAACTACGAATTCCAATTTACTCACCTGTTATCAAGAGAGAACCCAGGGCTGCATCTTTTAGCCCAGCACTGACCCTGAAAAGTAATTCTAGGCGTACTTACCAGTAACTTGTATTTCCTTCCATAGGAATCATTGTGTGGTTTTCACCAGAAAAGTTTCTAAGTGTCCATTTTTGAAACGTACAAATATTCCTCTAAAATCAGCGGAACTACAAATTCCGATTTACTAACCTGTCATCAGGAGAGAAACCAGGGCTGCATCTTTTAGCCCAGCACTGACCCTGAAAAGTAATTCTAAGCGTACTTACCAGTAACTTGTATTTCCTTCCATAGGAATCCATTGTGTGGTTTTCACCAGAAAAGTTTCTAAGTGTCCATTTTTGAAACGTAAATTATTCCTCTAAAATCAGCCAAACTACGAATTCCGATTGACTCACCTGTTATCAAGAGAGAACCCAGTGCTGCATCTTTTAGACCAGCACTGACATTGAAAAGTATTTCTAAGCGTACTTACCAGTAACTTGTTTTTCCTTCCATAGTAATCATTGTGTGGTTTTCAGCAGAAAAGTTTCTAATTGTCCAATTTTCAAACGTACAAATATTCCTCTAAAATCAGTTGAACTACGAATTCCGATTTACTCACCTGTTATCAGGAGAGAACCCAGGGCTGCATCTTTTAGCCCAGCACGGACCCTGAAAAGATATTCTTAGCATACTTATCAGTAACTTGGATTTCCTTCCATAGGAATCCATTGTGTGGTTTTCGGCAGAAAAGTTTCTAAGTGTCCTATTTTGAAACGTACATTATTCCTCTAAAATCAGCCAAACTATGAATTCCGATTGACTCACCTGTTATCAAGAGAGAACACAGTGCTGCATCTTTTAGACCAGCACTGACATTGAAAAGTATTTCTAAGCGTACTTACCAGTAACTTGTTTTTCCTTCCATAGGAATCATTGTGTGGTTTTCAGCAGAAAAGTTTCTAAGTGTCCAATTTTGAAATGTACAAATATTCCTCTAAAATCAGCCGAACTATAAATTCCGATTTACTCACCTGTTAGGAGAGAACTCAGGGCTGCATCTTTTAGCCCAGCACTGACATTGAAAAGTTATTCTAAGCGTACTTACCAGTAACTTGTTTTTCCTTCCATAGGAATCCATTGTGTGGTTTTCATCAGAAAAGTTTTTAAGTGTCCATTTTTGAAACATACAAATATTCCTCTAAAATCAGCCGAACTACGAATTCCGAAATACTCACCTGTTATCAAGAGAGAACCCAGTGCTGCATATTTTAGACCAGCACTGACTCTGAAATGTAATTCTAAGCATACTTAAGAGTAACTTGTATTTCCTTCCATAGGAATCCATTGTGTGGTTTTCACCAGAAAAGTTTCTAAGTGTCCAATTTTGAAACGTACAAATATTCCTCTTAAATCAGTTGAACTACGAATTCCAATTTACTCACCTGTTATCAGGAGAGAACCCAGGGCTGCATCTTTTAGCCCAGCACTGACCCTGAAAAGTAATTCTAAGCGTACTCACCAGTAACTTGTATTTCTTTCCATATGAATAGATAGTGTGGTTTTCACCAGAAAAGTTTCTAAGTGTCCAATTTTGAAACGTACAAATATTCCCCTAAAATCAACCGAACTATGAATTCCTATTTACTCACCTGTTATCAGGGGAGAATCCAGGGCTGCATCTTTTAACCCAGCACTGACTCTGAAAAGTAATTCTAAGCATACTTACCAGTAACTTGTATTTCCTTCCATAGCAATCCATTGTGTGGTTTTCAGCAGAAAAGTTTCTAAGTGTCCTATTTTGAAACGTACATTATTCCTCTAAAATCAGCCAAACTACGAATTCCGATTGACTCACCTGTTATCAAGAGAGAACCCAGTGCTGCATCTTTTAGACCAGCACTGACATTGAAAAGTATTTCTAAGCGTACTTACCAGTAACTTGTTTTTCCTTCCATAGTAATCATTGTGTGGTTTTCAGCAGATAAGTTTCTAATCGTCCAATTTTCAAACGTACAAATATTCCTCTAAAATCAGCCGAACTACGAATTCCGATTTACTCACCTGTTATCAAGAGAGAACCCAGGGCTGCATCTTTTAGCCCAGCACTGACCCTGAAAAGTAATTCAAAGCATACTTACCATTAACTTGTATTTCCTTCCATAGGAATCCATTGTGTGGTTTTCACAAGAAAAGTTTGTAAGTGTCCATTTTTGAAACATACAAATATTCCTCTAAAATCAGCCGAACTACGAATTCCGATTTACTCACCTGTTCTCGGGAGAGAACCCAGGGCTGCATCTTTTAGCCCAGCACTGACCCTGAAAAGTAATTCTAAGCGTACTTTCCAGTAACTTGTATTTCCTTCCATAGGAATCCATTGCGTGGTTTTCACCAGAAAAGTTTCTACGTATCCAATTTTGAAATGTACAAGTATTCCTCTAAAATCAGCCGAACTACGAATTCCGGTTTACTCACCTGTTATCAAGAGAGAACCTATGCTGCATCTTTTAGACCAGCACTGACCGTGAAAATTTATTCTAAGTGTACTTACCAGTAACTTGTATTTCCTTCCATACAAATCCATTTTGTGGTTTAAACTAGAACATTTTCTAAGTGTCCAATTTTTAAACGTACAAATATTCCTTTAAAATCAGCCGAACTACGAATTCCGATTTACTCACCTGTTATCAAGAGAGAACCCAGAGCTGCATCTTTTAGCCCAGCACTGACCCTGAAAAGTCATTCTAACCGTACTTACCAGTTACTTGTATTTACTTCCAAAGGAATCAAATGTGTGGTTTTCACCAGAAAAGTTTCTAAGTTTCCAATTTTGAAATGTACAAATATTCCTCTAAAATAAGCCGAACTACGAATTCCGATTTACTCACCTGTTATCACGAGAGAACGCAGGGCTGCATCTTTTAGCCCAGCACTGACCCTGAAAAGTAATTCTAAGCGTACTTACCAGTAACTTGTATTTCCTTCCATAGGAATCATTGTGTGGTTTTCACCAGAAAAGTTTCTAAGTGTCCATTTTTGAAACGTACAAATATTCCTCTAAAATCAGCGGAACTACGAATTCCGATTTACTAACCTGTCATCAGGAGAGAAACCAGGGCTGCATCTTTTAGCCCAGCACTGACCCTGAAAAGTAATTCTAAGCGTACTTACCAGTAACTTGTATTTCCTTCCATAGGAATCCATTGTGTGGTTTTCACCAGAAAAGTTTCTAAGTGTCCTATTTTGAAACGTACATTATTCCTCTAAAATCAGCCAAACTACGAATTCTGATTGACTCACCTGTTATCAAGAGAGAACCCAGTGCTGCATCTTTTAGACCAGCACTGACATTGAAAAGTATTTCTAAGCGTACTTACCAGTAACTTGTTTTTCCTTCCATAGTAATCATTGTGTGGTTTTCAGCAGAAAAGTTTCTAATTGTCCAATTTTCAAACGTACAAATATTCCTCTAAAATCAGTTAAACTACGAATTCCGATTTACTCACCTGTTATCAGGAGAGAACCCAGGGCTGCATCTTTTAGCCCAGCACGGACCCTGAAAAGATATTCTTAGCATACTTACCAGTAACTTGGATTTCCTTCCATAGGAATCCATTGTGTGGTTTTCAGCAGAAAAGTTTCTAAGTGTCCTATTTTGAAACGTACATTATTCCTCTAAAATCAGCCAAACTACGAATTCCGTTTGACTCACCTGTTATCAAGAGAGAACACAGTGCTGCATCTTTTAGACCAGCACTGACATTGAAAAGTATTTCTAAGCGTACTTACCAGTAACTTGTTTTTCCTTCCATAGGAATCATTGTGTGGTTTTCAGCAGAAAAGTTTCTAAGTGTCCAATTTTGAAATGTACAAATATTCCTCTAAAATCAGCCGAACTATAAATTCCGATTTACTCACCTGTTAGGAGAGAACTCAGGGCTGCATCTTTTAGCCCAGCACTGACATTGAAAAGTTATTCTAAGCGTACTTACCAGTAACTTGTTTTTCCTTCCATAGGAATCCATTGTGTGGTTTTCATCAGAAAAGTTTTTAAGTGTCCATTTTTGAAACATACAAATATTCCTCTAAAATCAGCCGAACTACGAATTCCGAAATACTCACCTGTTATCAAGAGAGAACCCAGTGCTGCATATTTTAGACCAGCACTGACTCTGAAATGTAATTCTAAGCATACTTAAGAGTAACTTGTATTTCCTTCCATAGGAATCCATTGTGTGGTTTTCACCAGAAAAGTTTCTAAGTGTTCAATTTTTAAACGTACAAATATTCCTCTAAAATCAGTTGAACTACGAATTCCGATTTACTCACCTGTTATCAGGAGAGAACCCAGGGCTGCATCTTTTAGCCCAGCACTGACCCTGAAAAGTAATTCTAAGCGTACTTACCAGTAACTTGTATTTCCTTCCATATGAATAGATAGTGTGGTTTTCACCAGAAAAGTTTCTAAGTGTCCAATTTTGAAACGTACAAATATTCCTCTAAAATCAACCGAACTATGAATTCCTATTTACTCACCTGTTATCAGGGGAGAATCCAGGGCTGCATCTTTTAACCCAGCACTGACTCTGAAAAGTAATTCTAAGCATACTTACCAGTAACTTGTATTTCCTTCCATAGCAATCCATTGTGTGGTTTTCAGCAGAAAAGTTTCTAAGTGTCCTATTTTGAAACGTACATTATTCCTCTAAAATCAGCCAAACTACGAATTCCGATTGACTCACCTGTTATCAAGAGAGAACCCAGTGCTGCATCTTTTAGACCAGCACTGACATTGAAAAGTATTTCTAAGCATACTTACCAGTAACTTGTTTTTCCTTCCATAGTAATCATTGTGTGGTTTTCAGCAGAAAAGTTTCTAATTGTCCAATTTTAAAACGTACAAATATTCCTCTAAAATCAGTTGAACTACGAATTACGATTTACTCACCTGTCATCAGGAGAGAACCCAGGGCTGCATCTTTTAGCCCAGCACTGACCCTGAAAAGTAATTCAAAGCATACTTACCAGTAACTTGTATTTCCTTCCATAGGAATCCATTGTGTGGTTTTCACCAGAAAATTTTCTAAGTGTCCATTTTTGAAACGTACAAATATTCCTCTAAAATCAGCCGAACTACGAATTCCGAAATACTCACCTGTTATCAAGAGAGGACCCAGTGCTGCATCTTTTAGACCAGCACTGACTCTGAAATGTAATTCTAAGCATACTTAAGTGTAACTTGTATTTCCTTCCATAGGAATCCATTGTGTGGTTTTCACCAGAAAAGTTTCTAAGTGTCCAATTTTGAAACGTACAAATATTCCTCTAAAATCAGTTGAACTACGAATTCCGATTTACTCACCTGTTATCAGGAGAGAACCCAGGGCTGCATCTTTTAGCCCAGCACTGACCCTGAAAATTAATTCTAAGCGTACTTACCAGTAACTTGTATTTCCTTCCATAAGAATAGATAGTGTGGTTTTCACCAGAAAAGCTTCCAAGTGTCCAATTTTGAAACGTACAAATATTCCTCTAAAATCAACCAAACTATGAATTCCAATTTACTCACCTGTTATCAGGAGAGAAACCAGGGCTGCATCTTTTAACCCAGCACTGACTCTGAAAAGTAATTCTAAGCATACTTACTAGTAACTTGTATTTCCTTCCATATCAATCCATTGTGTGGTTTTCAGCAGAAAAGTTTCTAATTGTCCAATTTTGAAATGTACAAATATTCCTCTAAAATCAGTTGATCTACGAATTCCGATTTACTCACCTGTTATCAGGAGAGAACCCAGGGTTGCATCTTTTAGCCCAGCACTAACCCAGAAAAGAAATTCTAAGCGTACTTACCAGTAACTTGTATTTCCTTCCATAGGAATCCATTGTGTGGTTTTCACCAGAAAAGTTTCTAAGTGTCCTATTTTGAAACGTACAAATATTCCTCTAAAATCAGCCGAACTACGAATTCCGAATTACTCACTTTTTATCAACAGAGAACCCAGTGCTTTATCTTTTAGAGCAGCACTGACTCTGACATGTAATTCTAAGCATACTTAACAGTAACTTGTATTTCCTTCCATAGAAATCCATTGTGTGGTTTTCACCAGAAAAGTTTCTAAGTGTCCAATTTTGAAACGTACAAAATTCCTCTAAAATCAGTTGAATTACGAATTCCGATTTACTCACCTATAATCAGGAGAGAACCCGGGGCTGCATCTTTTAACCCAGCACTGACTCTGAAAAGTAATTCTAAGCATACTTACCAGTAACTTGTATTTCCTTCCATAGCAATCCATTGTGTGGTTTTCAGCAGAAAAGTTTCTAATTGTCCAATTTTGAAATGAACAAATATTCCTCTAAAATCAGCCGAACTATGAATTCCGATTTACTCATCTGTTAGGAGAGAACTCAGGGCTGCATCTTTTAGCCCAGCACTGACCCTGAAAAGTAATTCAAAGCTTACTTACCAGTAACTTGTATTTCCTTTATTAGGAATCCATTGTGTGGTTTTCACCAGAAAAGTTTCTAAGTGTCAGTTTTTGAAATGTACAAATATTCCTCTAAAATCAGCCGAACTACGAATTCCGAATTACTCACCTGTTATCAGGAGAGAACCCAGGGCTGCATCTTTTAGCCCAGCACTGACCCTGAAAAGTAATTCAAAGCATACTTACCAGTAACTTGTATTTCCTTCCATAGGAATCCATTGTGTGGTTTTCACCAGAAAAGTTTCTAAGTGTCCATTTTTGAAACATACAAATATTCCTCTAAAATCAGCCGAACTACGAATTCTGAATTACTCACCTGTTATCAACAGAGAACCCAGTGCTGCATCTTTTAGACCAGCACTGACTCTGAAATGTAATTCTAAGCATACTTAACAGTAAATTGTATTTCCTTCCATAGAAATCCATTGTGTGGTTTTCACCAGAAAAGTTTCTAAGTGTCCAATTTTGAAACATACAAAATTCCTCTAAAATCAGTTGAACTACAAATTCCGATTTACTCACCTGTTATCAGGAGAGAACCCGGGGCTGCATCTTTTAGCCCAGCACTGACCCTGAAAAGTAATTCTAAGCATACTTACCAGTAACTTGTATTTCCTTCCATAGGAATAGATAGTGTGGTTTTCACCAGAAAAGTTTCTAAGTGTCCAATTTTGAAACGTACAAATATTCCTGTAAAATCAACCGAACTACGAATTTCGATTTACTCACCTGTTATCAGGAGAGAAACCAGGGCTGCATCTTTTAGCACAGCACTGACCCAGAAAAGAAATTCTAAGCGTACTTACCAGTAACTTGTATTTCCTTCCATAGGAATCCATTGTGTGGTTTTCACCAGAAACGTTTCTAATTGTCCAATTTTGAAACATAAAAATATTCCTCTAAAATCAGTTGTACTACGAATTCCGATTTACTCACCTGTTATCAGGAGAGAACCCAGGGCTGCATCTTTTAGCCCAGCACTGGCCCTGAAAAGTAATTCTAAGCGTACTTACCAGTAACTTGTATTTCCTTCCATAGGAATCCATTGTGTGGTTTTCAGCAGAAAAGTTTCTAAGTGTCCAATTTTGAAACGTATAAATATTCCTCTAAAATCAGCCGAACTACGAATTCCGATTTACTCACCTGTTATCAGGAGAGAATACAGGGCTGCATCTTTTAGCCCAGCACTGACTCTGAAAAGTAATTCTAAGCGTACTTACCAGTAACTTGTATTTCCTTCCATAGGAATCCATTGTGTGGTTTTCACCAGAAAAAGTTTCTAAGTGTTCAATTTTGAATTGTACAAATATTCCTCTAAAAACAGCCAAACTACGAATTACAAATTACTCACCTGTTATCAGGAGAGAACCCAGGGCTGCATCTTTTAGCCCAGCACTGACCCTGAAAAGTAAATCTAAGCGTACTTACCAGTAACTTGTATTTCCTTCCATAGGAATAGATAGTGTGGTTTTCACCAGAAAAGTTTCTAAGTGTCCAATTTTGAAACTTACAAATATTCCTCTAAAATCAACTGAACTACGAATTCCGATTTACTCACCTGTTATCAGGAGAGAAACCAGGGCTGCATCTTTTAGCCCAGCACTGACCCAGAAAAGAAATTCTAAGCGTACTTCCAGTAACTTGTATTTCCTTCCATAGGAATCCATTGTGTGGTTTTCATCAGAAAAGTTTCTAAGTGTCCTATTTTGAAACGTACAAGTATTCCTCTAAAATCAGCCAAACTACGAATTCCGATTGACTCACCTGTTATCGAGAGAGAACCCAGTGCTGCATCTTTTAGCCCAGCACTGACCCTGAAAAGTAATTCTAAGCATACTTACCAGTAACTTGTATTTCCTTCCATAGGAATAGATAGTGTGGTTTTCACCAGAAAAGTTTCTAAGTGTCCAATTTTGAAACGTTCAAATATTCCTCTAAAATCAACCGAACTACGAATTCCGATTTACTCACCTGTTATCAGGACAGAAACCAGGGCTGCATCTTTTAGCCCAGCACTGACCCAGAAAAGAAATTCTAAGCGTACTTACCAGTAACTTGTTTTTCCTTCCATAGGAATCATTGTGTGGTTTTCAGCAGAAAAGTTTCTAAGTATCCAATTTTGAAATGTACAAATATTCCTCTAAAATCAGACGAACTACTAATTCCGATTTACTCACCTGTTATCAGGAGAGAAACCAGGGCTGCATCTTTTAGCCCAGCACTGACTCTGAAAAGTAATTCTAAGCTTACTTACCAGTAACTTGTATTTCCTTTCATAGCAATCCATTGTGTGGTTTTCAGCAGAAAAGTTTCTAATTGTCCAATTTTGAAACATACAAATATTCCTCTAAAATCAGTTGAACTACGAATTCCGATTTACTCACCTGTTATCAGGAGAGAACCCAGGGCTGCATCTTTTAGCCCAGCACTGGCCCTGAAAAGTAATTCTAAGCGTACTTACCAGTAACTTGTATTTCCTTCCATAGGAATAGATAGTGTGGTTTTCACCAGAAAAGTTTCTAAGTGTCCATTTTTGAAACATACAAATGTTCCTATAAAATCAGCCGAACTACGAATTCCGAATTACTCACCTGTTATCAAGATAGAAACCAGTGCTGCATCTTTTAGCCCAGCACTGACTCTGAAAAGTAATTCTAAGCGTACTTACCAGTAACTTGTATTTCCATCCATAGGAATCCATTATGTGGTTTTCACCCAAAAAAGTTTTAAAGTGTTCAATTTTGAATTGTACAAATATTCCTCTAAAAGCAGCCAAACTACGAATTACAAATTACTCACCTGTTATCAGGAGAGAACCCAGGGCTGCATCTTTTAGCCCAGCACTGACCCTGAAAAGTAAATCTAAGCGTACTTACCAGTAACTTGTTTTTCCTTCCATAGGAATCATTGTGTGGTTTTCATCAGAAAAGTTTCTAAGTGTCCAATTTTGAAATGTACAAATATTCCTCTAAAATCAGCCGAACTATAAATTCTGATTTACTCACCTGTTAGGAGAGAACCCAGGGCTGCATCTTTTAGCCCAGCACTGACATTGAAAAGTAATTCTAAGCGTACTTACCAGTAACTTGTTTTTCCTTCTATAGGAATCCATTGTGTGGTTTTCACCAGAAAAGTTTCTAAGTGTCCAATTTTGAAACGTACAAATATTCCTCTAAAATCAACCGAACTACGAATTCCGATGTACTCACCTGTTATCAGGAGAGAAACCAGGGCTGCATCTTTCAGCCCAGCACTGACCCAGAAAAGAAATTCTAAGCATACTTACCAGTAACTTGTATTTCCTTCCATAGGAATCCATTGTGTGGTTTTCACCAGAAAAGTTTCTAAGTGTCTATTTTTGAAACGTACAAATATTCCTCTAAAATCAACCGAACTATGAATTCCAATTTACTCACCTGTTATCAGGAGAGAAAAAAGGGCTGCATCTTTTAACCCAGCACTGACTCTGAAGAGTAATTCTAAGCATACTTGCCAGTAACTTGTATTTCCTTCCATAGCAATCCATTGTGTGGTTTTCAGCAGAAAAGTTTCAAAGTGTCCATTTTTGAAACGTACAAATATTCCTCTAAAATCAGCCGAACTACGAATTCTAAATTACTCACCTGTTATCAGGAGAGAACCCAGGGCTGCATCTTTTAGCCCAGCACTGACCCTGAAAAGTAATTCAAAGCGTACTTACCAGTAACTTGTATTTCCTTAAATAGGAATCCATTGTGTGGTTTTCACCAGAAAAGTTTCAAAGTGTCCATTTTTGAAACGTACAAATATTCCTCTAAAATCAGCCGAACTACGAATTCTAAATTACTCACCTGTTATCAGGAGAGAACCCAGGGCTGCATCTTTTAGCCCAGCACTGACCGTAAAAAGTAATTCTAAGCGTACTTACCAGTAACTTGTATTTCCTTCCATAGGAATAGATAGTGTGGTTTTCACCAGAAAAGTTTCTAAGTGTCCAATTTTGAAATGTACAAATATTCCTCTAAAATCAACCGAACTACGAATTCCGATGTACTCACCTGTTATGAGGAGAGGAACCAGGGCTGCATCTTTCAGCCCAGCACTGACCCAGAAAAGAAATTCTAAGCGTACTTACCAGTAACTTGTATTTCCTTCCATAGGAATCCATTGTGTGGTTTTCACCAGAAAAGTTTCTAAGTGTGCTATTTTGAAACGTACAAGTTTTCCTCTAAAATCAGCCAAACTACGAATTCCGATTGACTCACCTGTTATCGAGAGAGAACCCAGTGCTGCATCTTTTAGACCTGCACTGACTTTGAAAAGTAATTCTAAGCGTACTTACCAGTAACTTGTTTTTCCTTCCATAGGAATCATTGTGTGGTTTTCAGCAGAAAAGTTTCTAAGTATCCAATTTTGAAATGTACAAATATTCCTCTAAAATCAGCCGAACGATGAATTCCGATTTACTCACCTGTTAGGAGAGAACCCAGGGCTGCATCTTTTAGACCTGCACTGACTTTGAAAAGTAATTCTAAGCGTACTTACCAGTAACTTGTTTTTCTTTCCATAGGAATCATTGTGTGGTTTTCAGCAGAAAAGATTCTAAGTATCCAATTTTGAAATGTACAAATATTCCTCTAAATTCAGCCAAACTTTGAATTCCGATTCACTCACCTGTTAGGAGAGAACCCAGGGCTGCATCTTTTAGCCCAGCACTGACCCTGAAAAGTCATTCTAAGCATACTTACCAGTAACTTGTTTTTCCTTCCATAGGAATCATTGTGTGGTTTTCAGCAGAAAAGTTTCTAAGTATCCAATTTTGAAATGTACAAATATTCCTCTAAATTCAGCCGAACTATGAATTCCGATTTACTCACCTGTTAGGAGAGAACCCAGGGCTGCATCTTTTAGACCTGCACTGACTTTGAAAAGTAATTCTAAGCGTACTTACCAGTAACTTGTTTTTCCTTCCATAGGAATCCATTGTGTGGTTTTCACCAGAAAAGTTTCTAAGTGTCCATTTTTGAATCGTACAAATATTCCTCTAAAATCAGCCGAACTACGAATTCCGAATTACTCACCTGTTATCAGGAGAGAACCCAGGGCTGCATATTTTAGCCCAGCACTGACTCTGAAAAGTAATTCTAAGCATACTTACCAGTAACTTGTATTTCCTTCAATAGCAATCTATTGTGTGGTTTTCAGCAGAAAAGTTTCTAATTGTCCAATTTTGAAACATAAAAATATACCTCTAAAATCAGCCGAACTACGAATTCCGATTTACTCACCTGTTATCAGGAGAGAATACAGGGCTGCATCTTTTAGCCCAGCACTGACTGTGAAAAGTAATTCTAAGCGTACTTACCAGTAACTTGTATTTCCTTCCATAGGAATAGATAGTGTGGTTTTCACCAGAAAAGTTTCTAAGTGTCCAATTTTGAAACTTACAAATATTCCTCTAAAATCAACCGAACTACGAATTCAGATTTACTCACCTGTTATCAGGAGAGAAACCAGGGCTGCATCTTTTAGCCCAGCACTGACCCAGAAAAGAAATTCTAAGCGTACTTCCAGTAACTTGTATTTCCTTCCATAGGAATCCATTGTGTGGTTTTCACCAGAAAAGTTTCTAAGTGTGCTATTTTGAAACGTACAAGTTTTCCTCTAAAATCAGCCAAACTACGAATTCCGATTGACTCACCTGTTATCGAGAGAGAACCCAGTGCTGCATCTTTTAGACCTGCACTGACTTTGAAAAGTAATTCTAAGCGTACTTACCAGTAACTTGTTTTTCCTTCCATAGGAATCATTGTGTGGTTTTCAGCAGAAAAGTTTCTAAGTATCCAATTTTGAAATGTACAAATATTCCTCTAAAATCAGCCGAACTATGAATTCCGATTTACTCACCTGTTAGGAGAGAACCCAGGGCTGCATCTTTTAGACCTGCACTGACTTTGAAAAGTAATTCTAAGCGTACTTACCAGTAACTTGTTTTTCCTTCCATAGGAATCATTGTGTGGTTTTCAGCAGAAAAGATTCTAAGTATCCAATTTTGAAATGTACAAATATTCCTCTAAATTCAGCCAAACTTTGAATTCCGATTCACTCACCTGTTAGGAGAGAACCCAGGGCTGCATCTTTTAGCCCAGCACTGACCCTGAAAAGTCATTCTAAGCATACTTACCAGTAACTTGTTTTTCCTTCCATAGGAATCATTGTGTGGTTTTCAGCAGAAAAGTTTCTAAGTATCCAATTTTGAAATGTACAAATATTCCTCTAAATTCAGCCGAACTATGAATTCCGATTTACTCACCTGTTAGGAGAGAACCCAGGGCTGCATCTTTTAGACCTGCACTGACTTTGAAAAGTAATTCTAAGCGTACTTACCAGTAACTTGTTTTTCCTTCCATAGGAATCCATTGTGTGGTTTTCACCAGAAAAGTTTCTAAGTGTCCATTTTTGAATCGTACAAATATTCCTCTAAAATCAGCCGAACTACGAATTCCGAATTACTCACCTGTTATCAGGAGAGAACCCAGGGCTGCATATTTTAGCCCAGCACTGACTCTGAAAAGTAATTCTAAGCATACTTACCAGTAACTTGTATTTCCTTCAATAGCAATCCATTGTGTGGTTTTCAGCAGAAAAGTTTCTAATTGTCCAATTTTGAAACATAAAAATATACCTCTAAAATCAGCCGAACTACGAATTCCGATTTACTCACCTGTTATCAGGAGAGAATACAGGGCTGCATCTTTTAGCCCAGCACTGACTGTGAAAAGTAATTCTAAGCGTACTTACCAGTAACTTGTATTTCCTTCCATAGGAATCCATTGTGTGGTTTTCACCAGAAAAAGTTTCTAAGTGTTCAATTTTGAATTGTACAAATATTCCTCTAAAAACAGCCAAACTACGAATAACAAATTACTCACCTGTTATCAGGAGAGAACCCAGGGCTGCATCTTTTAGCCCAGCACTGACCCTGAAAAGTAAATCTAAGCGTACTTACCAGTAACTTGTATTTCCTTCCATAGGAATAGATAGTGTGGTTTTCACCAGAAAAGTTTCTAAGTGTCCAATTTTGAAACTTACAAATATTCCTCTAAAATCAACCGAACTACGAAATCAGATTTACTCACCTGTTATCAGGAGAGAAACCAGGGCTGCATCTTTTAGCCCAGCACTGACCCAGAAAAGAAATTCTAAGCGTACTTCCAGTAACTTGTATTTCCTTCCATAGGAATCCATTGTGTGGTTTTCACCAGAAAAGTTTCTAAGTGTCCTATTTTGAAACGTACAAGTATTCCTCTAAAATCAGCCAAACTACGAATTCCGATTGACTCACCTGTTATCGAGAGAGAACCCAGTGCTGCATCTTTTAGCCCAGCACTGACCCTGAAAAGTAATTCTAAGCATACTTACCAGTAACTTGTATTTCCTTCCATAGGAATAGATAGTGTGGTTTTCACCAGAAAAGTTTCTAAGTGTCCAATTTTGAAACGTTCAAATAATCCTCTAAAATCAACCGAACTACGAATTCCGATTTACTCACCTGTTATCAGGACAGAAACCAGGGCTGCATCTTTTAGCCCAGCACTGACCCAGAAAAGAAATTCTAAGCGTACTTACCAGTAACTTGTTTTTCCTTCCATAGGAATCATTATGTGGTTTTCAGCAGAAAAGTTTCTAAGTATCCAATTTTGAAATGTACAAATATTCCTCTAAAATCAGCCGAACTACGAATTCCGATTTACTCACCTGTTATCAGGAGAGAAACCAGGGCTGCATCTTTTAGCCCAGCACTGACTCTGAAAAGTAATTCTAAGCTTACTTACCAGTAACTTGTATTTCCTTTCATAGCAATCCATTGTGTGGTTTTCAGCAGAAAAGTTTCTAAGTGTCCATTTTTGAAACATACAAATGTTCCTATAAAATCAGCCGAACTACGAATTCCGAATTACTCACCTGTTATCAAGATAGAAACCAGTGCTGCATCTTTTAGACCAGCACTGACTCTGAAATGTAATTCTAAGCATACTTAACAGTAACTTGTATTTTCTTCCATAGGAATCCATTGTGTGGTTTTCAGCAGAAAAGTTTCTAAGTGTCCAATTTTGAAATGTACAAATATTCCTCTAAAATCAGCCGAACTACGAATTCTGATTTACTCACCTGTTATCAGGAGAGAATACAGGGCTGCATCTTTTAGCCCAGCACTGACTCTGAAAAGTAATTCTAAGCGTACTTACCAGTAACTTGTATTTCCATCCATAGGAATCCATTGTGTGGTTTTCACCAAAAAAAGTTTCTAAGTGTTCAATTTTGAATTGTACAAATATTCCTCTAAAAACAGCCAAACTACGAATTACAAATTACTCACCTGTTATCAGGAGAGAACCCAGGGCTGCATCTTTTAGCCCAGCACTGACCCTGAAAAGTAAATCTAAGCGTACTTACCAGTTTTTCCTTCCATAGGAATCATTGTGTGGTTTTCATCAGAAAAGTTTCTAAGTGTCCAATTTTGAAATGTACAAATATTCCTCTAAAATCAGCCGAACTATAAATTCTGATTTACTCACCTGTTAGGAGAGAACCCAGGGCTGCATCTTTTAGCCCAGCACTGACATTGAAAAGTAATTCTAAGCGTACTTACCAGTAACTTGTTTTTCCTTCCATAGGAATCCATTGTGTGGTTTTCACCAGAAAAGTTTCTAAGTGTCCAATTTTGAAACGTACAAATATTCCTCTAAAATCAACTGATCTACGAATTCCGATGTACTCACCTGTTATCAGGAGAGAAACCAGGGCTGCATCTTTCAGCCCAGCACTGACCCAGAAAAGAAATTCTAAGCATACTTACCAGTAACTTGTATTTCCTTCCATAGGAATCCATTGTGTGGTTTTCACCAGAAAAGTTTCTAAGTGTCCATTTTTGAAACGTACAAATATTCCTCTAAAATCAACCGAACTATGAATTCCAATTTACTCACCTGTTATCAGGAGAGAAAAAAGGGCTGCATCTTTTAACCCAGCACTGACTCTGAAAAGTAATTCTAAGCATACTTGCCAGTAACTTGTATTTCCTTCCATAGCAATCCATTGTGTGGTTTTCAGCAGAAAAGTTTCTAATTGTCCAATTTTGAAACGTACAAATATTCCTCTAAAATCAGTTGAACTACGAATTCCGATTTACTCACCTGTTATCAGGAGAGAACCCAGGGCTGCATCTTTTAGCCCAGCACTGACCCTGAAAAGTAATTCTAAGCGTACTTACAAGTAACTTGTATTTCCTTCCATAGGAATAGATAGTGTGGTTTTCACCAGAAAAGTTTCTAAGTGTCCATTTTTGAAACGTACAAATATTCCTATAAAATCAGCCAAACTACGAATTCCGAATTACTCACCTGTTATCAGGAGAGAACCCAGGGCTGCATCTTTTAGCCCAGCACTGACCCTGAAAAGTAATTCAAAGCGTACTTACCAGTAACTTGTATTTCCTTAAATAGGAATCCATTGTGTGGTTTTCACCAGAAAAGTTTCAAAGTGTCCATTTTTGAAACGTACAAATATTCCTCTAAAATCAGCCGAACTACGAATTCTAAATTACTCACCTGTTTTCAGGAGAGAACCCAGGGCTGCATCTTTTAGACCAGCACTGACCCTGAAAAGTAATTCTAAGCTTACTTACCAGTAACTTGTATTTCCTTCCATAGGAATAGATAGTGTGGTTTTCACCAGAAAAGTTTCTAAGTGTCCAATTTTGAAACGTACAAATATTCCTCTAAAATCAACCGAACTACGAATTCCGATTGACTCACCTGTTATGAGGAGAGAAACCAGGGCTGCATCTTTTAGCCCAGCACTGACCCTGAAAAGTAATTCAAAGCTTACTTACCAGTAACTTGTATTTCCTTCATTTGGAATCCATTGTGTGGTTTTCACCAGAAAAGTTTCTAAGTGTCCATTTTTGATACGGACAAATATTCCTCTAAAATCAGCCGAACTACGAATTCCGAATTACTCACCTGTTATCAGGAGAGAACCCAGGGCTGCATATTTCAGCCCAGCACTGACTCTGAAAAGTAATTCTAAGCATACTTACCAGTAACTTGTATTTCCTTCAATAGCAATCCATTGTGTGGTTTTCAGCAGAAAAGTTTCTAATTGTCCAATTTTGAAACATAAAAATATTCCTCTAAAATCAGTTGTACTATGAATTCCGATTTACTCACCTGTTATCAGGAGAGAATACAGGGCTGCATCTTTTAGCCCAGCACTGACTCTGAAAAGTAATTCTAAGCGTACTTACCAGTAACTTGTATTTCCTTCCATAGGAATCCATTGTGTGGTTTTCACCAGAAAAGTTTCTAAGTGTCCAATTTTGAAACGTACAAATGTTCCTCTAAAATCAACCAAAATACGAATTCCGATTTACTCACCTGTTATCATGAGAGAAACCAGGGCTGCATCTTTTAGCCCAGCACTGACTCTGAAAAGTAATTCTAAGCATACTTACCAGTAACTTGTATTTCCTTCCATAGCAATCCATTGTGTGGTTTTCAGCAGAAAAGTTTCTAATTGTCCAATTTTGAAACGTACACATATTCCTCTAAAATCAGTTGAACTACGAATTCCGATTTACTCACCTGTTATTAGGAGAGAACCCAGGGCTGCATCTTGTAGCCCAGCACTGCCACTGAAAAAAATTCTAAGCGTACTTACCAGTAACTTGTATTTCCTTCTATAGGAATAGATAGTGTGGTTTTCACCAGAAAAGTTTCTAAGTGTCCATTTTTGAAACATACAAATATTCCTATAAAATCAGCCTAACTACGAATTCCGAATTACTCACCTGTTATCAGGAGAGAACACAGGGCTGCATCTTTTAGCCCAGCACTGACACTGAAAAGTAATTCAAAGCGTACTTACCAGTAACTTGTATTTCCTTCCATAGCAATCCATTGTGTGGTTTTCAGCAGAAAAGTTTGTAATTGTCCAATTTTGAAACGTACAAATATTCCTCTAAAATCAGTTGAACTACGAATTCCGATTTACTCACCTGTTATCAAGAGAGAACCCAGTGCTGCATCCTTAAGACCAGCACTGATTCTGAAATGTAATTCGAAGCATACTTAACAGTAACTTGTATTTCCTTCCATAGGAAACCATTGTGTGGTTTTCACCAGAAAAGTTTCTAAGTTTCCAATTTTGAAATGTACAAATGTTCCTCTAAAATAAGCCGAACTACGAATTCCGATTTACTCACCTGTTATCAGGAGAGAACGCAGGACTGCATCTTTTAGCCCAGCAATGGCCCAAAAAAGTACTTCTAAGCATACTTAACAGTAACTTGTATTTCCTTCCATAGGAATCCATTGTGTGGTTTTCACCAGAAAAGTTTCTAAGTGTCCAATTTTGAAACGTACAAATATTCCTCTAAAATCAGTTGAACTACGAATTCCTATTTACTGACCTGTTATCAGGAGAGAACCCAGGGCTGCATCTTTTAGCCCAGCACTGACCCTGAAAAGTAATTCTAAGCGTACTTACCAGTAACTTGTATTTCCTTCCATAGAAATAGATAGTGTGGTTTTCACCAGAAAAGTTTCTAAGTGTCCATTTTTGAAATGTACAAATATTCCTATAAAATCAGCCGAACTACGAATTCCGAATTACTCACCTGTTATCAGGAGAGAACCCAGGGCTGCATCTTTTAGCCCAGCACTGACCCTGAAAAGTAACTCAAAGCATACTTACCAGTAACTTGTATTTCCTTCCATAGGAATCCATTGTGTGGTTTTCACCAGAAACGTTTCTAATTGTCCAATTTTGAAATGTACAAATATTCCTCTAAAATCAGTTGAACTATGAATTCCGATTTACTCACCTGTTATCAGGAGTGAACCCAGGGCTGTATCTTTTAGCCCAGCACTGACCCTGAAAAGTAATTCTAAGCGTCCTTACAAGTAACTTGTATTTCCTTCCATAGGAATAGATAGTGTGGATTTCACCAGAAAAGTTTCTAAGTGTCCATTTTTGAAACGTACAAATATTCCTATAAAATCAGCCGAACTACGAATTCCGAATTACTCACCTGTTATCAGGAGAGAACCCAGGGCTGCATCTTTTAGCCCAGCACTGACCCTGAAAAGTAATTCAAAGCATACTTACCAGTAACTTGTATTTCCTTCCATAGGAATCCATTGTGTGGTTTTCACCAGAAAAGTTTCTAAGTGTCCATTTTTGAAACGTACAAATATTCCTCTAAAATCAGTCGAACTACGAATTCCGAAATACTCACCTGTTATCAAGAGAGAACCCAGTGCTGCATCTTTTAGACCAGCACTGACTCTGAAATGTAATTCTAAGCATACTTAACAGTAACTTGTATTTCCTTCCATAGCAATCCATTGTGTGGTTTTCAGCAGAAAAGTTTCTAATTGTCCAATTTTGAAACGTACAAATATTCCTCTAAAATCAGTTGAACTACGAATTCCGATTTACTCACCTGTTATCAAGAGACCCAGTGCTGCATCCTTATGACCAGCACTGATTCTGAAATGTAATTCGAATCATACTTAACAGTAACTTGTATTTCCTTCCATAGGAATCCATTCTGTGGTTTTCAGCAGAAAAGTTTCTAAGTGTCCAATTTTGAAACGTACAAGTATTCCTCTAAAGTCAGCCGAACTACGAATTCCGATTTACTCACCTGTTATCAGGAGAGAACACAGGACTGCATCTTTTAGCCCAGCACTGACTCTGAAAAGTAATTCTAAGCGTACTTACCAGTAATTTGTATTTCCTTCCATAGGAATCCATTGTGTGGTTTTCACCAAAAAAAGTTTCTAAGTGTTCAATTTTGAAATGTACAAATATTCCTCTAAAAACAGCCAAACTACGAATTACAAATTACTCACCTGTTATCAGGAGAGAACCCTGGGCTGCATCTTTTAGCCCAGCACTGACCCTGAAAAGTAATTCTAAGCGTACTTACCAGTAACTTGTTTTTCCTTCCATAGGAATCCATTGTGTGGTTTTCACCAGAAAAGTTTTAAAGTGTCCAATTTTGAAACGTACAAATATTCCTCTAAAATCAGTTGAACTACGAATTCCGATTTACTCACCTGTTATCAGGAGAGAACCCAGGGCTGCATCTTTTAGCCCAGCACTGACCCTGAAAAGTAATTCTAAGCGTACTTACCAGTAACTTGTATTTCCTTCCATAGGAATAGATAGTGTGGTTTTCACCAGAAAAGTTTCTAAGTGTCCAATTTTGAAACGTACAAATATTCCTCTAAAATCAACCGAACTATGAATTCCAATTTACTCACCTGTTATCAGGGGAGAAACCAGGGCTGCATCTTATAACCCAGCACTGACTCTGAAAAGTAATTCTAAGCATACTTACCAGTAACTTGTATTTCCTTCCATAGCAATCCATTGTGTGGTTTTCAGCAGAAAAGTTTCTAATTGTCCAATTTTGAAACGTACAAATATTCCTCTAAAATCAGTTGAACTACGAATTCCGATTTACTCACCTGTTATCAGGAGAGAACCCAGAGCTGCATCTTTTAGCCCAGCACTGACCCTGAAAAGTAATTCTAAGCGTACTTACAAGTAACTTGTATTTCCTTCCATAGGAATAGATAGTGTGGTTTTCACCAGAAAAGTTTCTAAGTGTCCATTTTTGAAACGTACAAATATTCCTTTAAAATCAGCCGAACTACGAATTCTGAATTACTCACCTGTTATCAGGAGAGAACCCAGGGCTGCATCTTTTAGCCCAGCACTGACCCTGAAAAGTAATTCAAAGCATACTTACCAGTAACTTGTATTTCCTTCCATAGGAATCCATTGTGTGGTTTTCACCAGAAAAGTTTCTAAGTGTCCATTTTTGAAACGTACAAATATTCCTCTAAAATCAGTCGAACTACGAATTCCGAAATACTCACCTGTTATCAAGAGAGAACCCAGTGCTGCATCTTTTAGACCAGCACTGACTCTGAAATGTAATTCTAAGCATACTTAACAGTAACTTGTATTTCCTTCCATAGAAATCCATTGTGTGGTTTTCACCAGAAAAGTTTCTAAGTGTCCAATTTTGAAACGTACAAAATTCCTCTAAAATCAGTTGAACTACGAATTCCAATTTACTCACCTGTTATCAGGAGAGAACCCGGGGCTGCATCTTTTAGCCCAGCACTGACCCTGAAAAGTAATTCTAAGCATACTTACCAGTAACTTGTATTTCCTTCCATAGGAATAGATAGTGTGGTTTTCACCAGAAAAGTTTCTAAGTGTCCAATTTTGAAACTTACAAATATTCCTCTAAAATCAACCGAACTACGAATTCCGATTTACTCACCTGTTATCAGGAGAGAAACCAGGGCTGCATCTTTTAGCCCAGCACTGACCCAGAAAAGAAATTCTAAGCGTACTTACCAGTAACTTGTATTTCCTTCCATAGGAATCCATTGTGTGGTTTTCACCAGAAAAGTTTCTAAGTGTCCTATTTTGAAACGTACAAGTATTCCTCTAAAATCAGCCAAACTACGAATTCCGATTGACTCACCTGTTATCGAGAGATAACCCAGTGCTGCATCTTTTAGCCCAGCACTGACCCTGAAAAGTAATTCTAAGCATACTTACCAGTAACTTGTATTTCCTTCCATAGGAATAGATAGTGTGGTTTTCACCAGAAAAGTTTCTAAGTCTCCAATTTTGAAACGTACAAATATTCCTCTAAAATCAACCGAACTACGAATTCCGATTTACTCACCTGTTATCAGGACAGAAACCAGGGCTGCATCTTTTAGCCCAGCACTGACCCAGAAAAGAAATTCTAAGCGTACTTACCAGTAACTTGTTTTTCCTTCCATAGGAATCATTGTGTGGTTTTCAGCAGAAAAGTTTCTAAGTATCCAATTTTGAAATGTACAAATATTCCTCTAAAATCAGCCGAACTATGAATTTCGATTTACTCACCTGTTAGGAGAGAACCCAAGGCTGCATCTTTTAGCCCAGCACTGACCCTGAAAAGTAATTTAAAGCTTACTTACCAGTAACTTGTATTTCCTTCATTAGGAATCCATTGTGTGGTTTTCACCAGAAAAGTTTCTAAGTGTCCATTTTTGAAACGTACAAATATTCCTCTAAAATCAGCCGAACTACGAATTCCGAATTACTCACCTGTTATCAGGAAAGAACCCAGGGCTGCATCTTTTAGCCCAGCACTGACCCTGAAAAGTAATTCAAAGCATACTTACCAGTAACTTGTATTTCCTTCCATAGGAATCCATTGTGTGGTTTTCACCAGAAAAGTTTCTAAGTGTCCATTTTTTAAACGTACAAATATTCCTCTAAAATCAACCGAACTACGAATTCCGATTTACTCACCTGTTCTCGGGAGAGAACCCAGGGCTGCATATTTTAGCCCAGCACTGACACTGAAAAGTAATTCTAAGCGTACTTACCAGTAACTTGTATTTCCTTCCATAGGAATAGATAGTGTGGATTTCACCAGAAAAGTTTCTAAGTGTCCAATTTTGAAATGTACAAATATTCCTCTAAAATCAGTCGAACTACGAATTCCGATTTACTCACCTGTTATTATGAGAGAAACCAGGGCTGCATCTTTTAGCCCAGCACTGACTCTGAAAAGTAATTCTAAGCATACTTACCAGTAACTTGTATTTCCTTCCATAGCAATCCATTGTGTGGTTTTCAGCAGAAAAGTTTCTAATTGTCCAATTTTGAAACGTACAAATATTCCTCTAAAATCAGTTGAACTACGAATTCTGATTTACTCACCTGTTATCAGGAGAGAACCCAGGGCTGCATCTTTTAGCCCAGCACTGACCCTGAAAAGTAATTCTAAGCGTACTTACCAGTAACTTGTTTTTCCTTCCATAGGAATCATTGTGTGGTTTTCAGCTGAAAAGTTTCTAAGTGTCCAATTTTGAAATGTACAAATATTCCTCTAAAATCAGCCGAACTATAAATTCCGATTTACTCACCTGTTAGGAGAGAACCCAGGGCTGCATCTTTTAGCCCAGCACTGACATTGAAAAGTAATTCTAAGCGTACTTACCAGTAACTTGTTTTTCCTTCCATAGGAATCCATTGTGTGGTTTTCATCAGCTAAGTTTCTAAGTGTCCATTTTTGAAACGTACAAATATTCCTCTAAAATCAGCTGAACTACGAATTCCGAAATACTCACCTGTTCTCGGGAGAGAACCCAGGGCTGCATCTTTTAGCCCAGCACTGACCCTCAAAAGTAATTCTAAGCATACTTACCAGTAACTTGTATTTACTTCCATAGGAATAGATAGTGTGGTTTTCACCAGAAAAGTTTCTAAGTGTCCAATTTTGAAACGTACAAATATTCCTCTAAAATCAACCGAACTACGAATTCCGATTTACTCACCTGTTATCAGGAGAGAAACCAGGGCTGCATCTTTTAGCCCAGCACTGACTCTGAAAAGTAATTCTAAGCTTACTTACCAGTAACTTGTATTTCCTTTCATAGCAATCCATTGTGTGGTTTTCAGCAGAAAAGTTTCTAATTGTCAAATTTTGAAACATAAAATTTTCCTCTAAAATCAGTTGAACTACGAATTCCGATTTACTCACCTGTTATCAGGAGAGAACCCAGGGCTGCATCTTTTAGCCCAGCACTGGCCCTAAAAAGTAATTCTAAGCGTACTTACCAGTAACTTGTATTTCCTTCCATAGGAATAGATAGTGTGGTTTTCACCAGAAAAGTTTCTAAGTGTCCATTTTTGAAACGTACAAATATTCCTCTAAAATCAGCCGAACTACGAATTCCGAAATACTCACCTGTTATCAAGAGAGAACCCAGTGCTGCATCTTTTAGACCAGCACTGACTCTGAAATATAACTCTAAGCATACTTAAGAGTAACTTGTATTTCCTTCCACTGGAATCCATTGTGTGGTTTTCACCAGAAAAGTTTCTAATTGTCCAATTTTGAAACGTACAAATATTCCTCTAAAATGAGCCGAACTACGAATTCCGATTTACTCACCTGTTATCAGGAGAGAATACAGGGCTGCATCTTTTTGCCCAGCACTGACTCTGAAAAGTAATTCTAAGCGTACTTACCAGTAACTTGTATTTCCTTCCATAGAAATCCATTGTGTGGTTTTCACCAGAAAAGTTTCTAAGTGTTCAATTTTGAAATGTACAAATATTCCTCTAAAAACAGCCGAACTACGAATTACAAATTACTCACCTATTATCAGGAGAGAACCCAGGGCTGCATCTTTTAGCCCAGCACTGACCCTGAAAAGTAATTCTAAGCGTACTTACCAGTAACTTGTATTTCCTTCCATAGGAATCCTTTGTGTGGTTTTCACCAGAAAAGTTTCTAAGTGTCCATTTTTGAAACATACAAATATTCCTCTAAAATCAACCGAACTACGAATTCTGATTTACTCACCTGTTCTCGGGAGAGAACCCAGGGCTGCATCTTTTAGCCCAGCACTGACACTGAAAAGTCATTCTAAGCGTACTTACCAGTAACTTGTAGTTCCTTCCATAGGAATAGATAGTGTGGTTTTCACCAGAAAAGTTTCTAAGTCTCCAATTTTGAAACGTACAAATATTCCTCTAAAATCAACCGAACTACGAATTCCGATTTACTCACCTGTTATCAGGACAGAAACTAGGGCTGCATCTTTTAGCCCAGCACTGACCCAGAAAAGAAATTCTAAGCGTACTTACCAGTAACTTGTTTTTCCTTCCATAGGAATCATTGTGTGGTTTTCAGCAGAAAAGTTTCTAAGTATCCAATTTTGAAACGTACAAATATTCCTCTAAAATCAGCCGAACTATGAATTCCGATTTACTCACCTGTTAGGAGAGAACCCAAGGCTGCATCTTTTAGCCCAGCACTGACCCTGAAAAGTAATTTAAAGCTTACTTACCAGTAACTTGTATTTCCTTCATTAGGAATCCATTGTGTGGTTTTCACCAGAAAAGTTTCTAAGTGTCCATTTTTGAAACGTACAAATATTCCTCTAAAATCAGCCGAACTACGAATTCCGAATTACTCACCTGTTATCAGGAGAGAACCCAGGGCTGCATCTTTTAGCCCAGCACTGACCCTGAAAAGTAATTCAAAGCATACTTACCAGTAACTTGTATTTCCTTCCATAGGAATCCATTGTGTGGTTTTCATCAGAAAAGTTTCTAAGTGTCCATTTTTTAAACGTACAAATATTCCTCTAAAATTAGCCGAACTACGATTTCCGAAATACTCACCTGTTATCAAGAGAGAACCCAGTGCTGCATCTTTTAGCCCAGCACTGACCCTGAAAAGTAATTCTAAGCGTACTTACCAGTAACTTGTATTTACTTCCATAGGAATAGATAGTGTGGTTTTCACCAGAAAAGTTTCTAAGTGTCCAATTTTGAAACGTACAAATATTCCTCTAAAATCAACCGAACTACGAATTCCGATTTACTCACCTGTTATCAGGAGAGAAACCAGGGCTGCATCTTTTAGCCCAGCACTGACTCTGAAAAGTAATTCTAAGCTTACTTACCAGTAACTTGTATTTCCTTTCATTGCAATCCATTGTGTGGTTTTCAGCAGAAAAGTTTCTAATTGTCCAATTTTGAAACATACAAATATTCCTCTAAAATCAGTTGAACTACGAATTCCGATTTACTCACCTGTTATCAGGAGAGAACCCAGGGCTGCATCGTTTAGCCCAGCACTGGCCCTGAAAAGTAATTCTAAGCGTACTTACCAGTAACTTGTATTTCCTTCCATAGGAATAGATAGTGTGGTTTTCACCAGAAAAGTTTTAGGTGTCCATTTTTGAAACATACAAATGTTCCTATAAAATCAGCCGAACTACGAATTCCGAATTACTCACCTGTTATCAAGAGAGAAACCAGTGCTGCATCTTTTAGACCAGCACTGACTCTGAAATGTAATTCTAAGCATACTTAACAGTAACTTGTATTTTCTTCCATAGGAATCCATTGTGTGGTTTTCAGCACAAAAGTTTCTAAGTGTCCAATTTTGAAATGTACAAATATTCCTCTAAAATCAGCCGAACTACGAATTCCGATTTACTCACCTGTTATCAGGAGAGAATACAGGGCTGCATCTTTTAGCCCAGCACTGACTCTGAAAAGTAATTCTAAGCGTACTTACCAGTAACTTGTATTTCCTTCCATAGGAATCCATTGTGTGGTTTTCACCAGAAAAGTTTCTAAGTGTTCAATTTTGAAATGTACAAATATTCCTCTAAAAACAGCCGAACTACGAATTACAAATTACTCACCTGTTATCAGGAGAGAACCCAGGGCTGCATCTTTTAGCCCAGCACTGACCCTGAAAAGTAATTCTAAGCGTACTTACCAGTAACTTGTATTTCCTTCCATAGGAATCCTTTGTGTGGTTTTCACCAGAAAAGTTTCTAAGTGTCCATTTTTGAAACATACAAATATTCCTCTAAAATCAACCGAACTACGAATTCCGATTTACTTACCTGTTCTCGGGAGAGAACCCAGGGCTGCATATTTTAGCCCAGCACTGACACTGAAAAGTAATTCTAAGCGTACTTACCAGTAACTTGTATTTCCTTCCATAGGAATAGATAGTGTGGATTTCACCAGAAAAGTTTCTAAGTGTCCAATTTTGAAATGTACAAATATTCCTTTAAAATCAGTCGAACTACGAATTCCAATTTACTCACCTGTTATCATGAGAGAAACCAGGGCTGCATCTTTTAGCCCAGCACTGACTCTGAAAAGTAATTCTAAGCATACTTACCAGTAACTTGTATTTCCTTCCATAGCAATCCATTGTGTGGTTTTCAGCAGAAAAGTTTCTAATTGTCCAATTTTGAAACGTACAAATATTCCTCTAAAATCAGTTGAACTACGAATTCTGATTTACTCACCTGTTATCAGGAGAGAACCCAGGGCTGCATCTTTTAGCCCAGCACTGACCCTGAAAAGTAATTCTAAGCGTACTTACCAGTAACTTGTTTTTCCTTCCATAGGAATCATTGTGTGGTTTTCAGCTGAAAAGTTTCTAAGTGTCCAATTTTGAAATGTACAAATATTCCTCTAAAATCAGCCGAACTATAAATTCCAATTTACTCACCTGTTAGGAGAGAACCCAGGGCTGCATCTTTTAGCCCAGCACTGACATTGAAAAGTAATTCTAAGCGTACTTACCAGTAACTTGTTTTTCCTTCCATAGGAATCCATTGTGTGGTTTTCATCAGCTAAGTTTCTAAGTGTCCATTTTTGAAAAGTACAAATATTCCTCTAAAATCAGCTGAACTACGAATTCCGAAATACTCACCTGTTCTCAGGAGAGAACCCAGGGCTGCATCTTTTAGCCCAGCACTGACTCTGAAAAGTAATTCTAAGCTTACTTACCAGTAACTTGTATTTCCTTTCATAGCAATCCATTGTGAGGTTTTCAGCAGAAAAGTTTCTAATTGTCAAATTTTGAAACATACAAATATTCCTCTAAAATCAGTTGAACTACGAATTCCGATTTACTCACCTGTTATCAGGAGAGAACCCAGGGCTGCATCTTTTAGCCCAGCACTGGCCCTAAAAAGTAATTCTAAGCGTACTTACCAGTAACTTGTATTTCCTTCCATAGGAATAGATAGTGTGGTTTTCACCAGAAAAGTTTCTAAGTGTCCATTTTTGAAACGTACAAATATTCCTCTAAAATCAGCCGAACTACGAATTCCGAAATACTCACCTGTTATCAAGAGAGAACCCAGTGCTGCATCTTTTAGACCAGCACTGACTCTGAAATATAACTCTAAGCATACTTAAGAGTAACTTGTATTCACTTCCACTGGAATCCATTGTGTGGTTTTCACCAGAAAAGTTTCTAATTGTCCAATTTTGAAACGTACAAATATTCCTCTGAAATGAGCCGAACTACGAATTCCGATTTACTCCCCTGTTATCAGGAGACAATACAGGGCTGCATCTTTTTGCCCAGCACTGACTCTGAAAAGTAATTCTAAGCGTACTTACCAGTAACTTGTATTTCCTTCCATAGAAATCCATTGTGTGGTTTTCACCAGAAAAGTTTCTAAGTGTTCAATTTTGAAATGTACAAATATTCCTCTAAAAACAGCCGAACTACGAATTACAAATTACTCACCTATTATCAGGAGAGAACCCAGGGCTGCATCTTTTAGCCCAGCACTGACCCTGAAAAGTAATTCTAAGCGTACTTACCAGTAACTTGTATTTCCTTCCATAGGAATCCTTTGTGTGGTTTTCACCAGAAAAGTTTCTAAGTGTCCATTTTTGAAACATACAAATATTCCTCTAAAATCAACCGAACTACGAATTCTGATTTACTCACCTGTTCTCGGGAGAGAACCCAGGGCTGCATCTTTTAGCCCAGCACTGACACTGAAAAGTCATTCTAAGCGTACTTACCAGTAACTTGTAGTTCCTTCCATAGGAATAGATAGTGTGGTTTTCACCAGAAAAGTTTCTAAGTGTCCAATTTTGAAACGTACAAATATTCCTCTAAAATCAACCGAACTACGAATTCCGATATACTCACCTGTTATCATGAGAGAAACCAGGGCTGCATCTTTTAGCCCAGCACTGACTCTGAAAAGTAATTCTAAGCATACTTACCAGTAACTTGTATTTCCTTCCATAGCAATCCATTGTGTGGTTTTCAGCAGAAAAGTTTCTAAGTGTCCAATTTTGAAACGTACAAATATTCCTCTAAAATCAGTTGAACTACGAATTCTGATTTACTCACCTGTTATCAGGAGAGAACCCAGGGCTGCATCTTTTAGCCCAGCACTGACCCTGAAAAGTAATTCTAAGCGTACTTACCAGTAACTTGTTTTTCCTTCCATAGGAATCATTGTGTGGTTTTCAGCAGAAAAGTTTCTAAGTGTCCAATTTTGAAATGTACAAATATTCCTCTAAAATCAGCCGAACTATAAATTCTGATTTACTCACCTGTTAGGAGAGAACCCAGGGCTGCATCTTTTAGCCCAGCACTGACATTGAAAAGTAATTCTAAGCGTACTTACCAGTAACTTGTATTTCCTTCCATAGGAATAGATAGTGTGGTTTTCACCAGAAAAGTTTCTAAGTGTCCATTTTTTAAACATTCAAATGTTCCTATAAAATCAGCCGAACTACGAATTCCGAATTACTCACCTGTTATCAAGAGAGAACCCAGTGCTGCATCTTTTAGACCAGCACTGACTCTGAAATGTAATTCTAAGCATACTTAAGAGTAACTTGTATTTCCTTCCACTGGAATCCATTGTGTGGTTTTCAGCAGAAAAGTTTCTAATTGTCCAATTTTGAAACATACAAATATTCCTCTAAAATCAGTTGAACTACGAATTCCGATTTACTCACCTGTTATCAGGAGAGAAACCAGGTCTGCATCTTTTAGCCCAGCACTGACTCTGAAAAGTAATTCTAAGCATACTTACCAGTAACTTGTATTTGCTTCCATAGCAATCCATTGTGTGGTTTTCAGCAGAAAAGTTTCTAATTGTCCAATTTTGAAACATACAAATATTCCTCTAAAATCAGTTGAACTACGAATTCCGATTTACTCACCTGTTATCAGGAGAGAACCCAGGGCTGCATCTTTTAGCCCAGCACTGGCCCTGAATAGTAATTCTAAGCGTACTTACCAGTAACTTGTATTTCCTTCCATAGGAATCCATTGTGTGGTTTTCACCAGAAAAGTTTCTAAGTGTTCAATTTTGAAATGTACAAATATTCCTCTAAAAACAGCCGAACTACGAATTACAAATTACTCACCTGTTATCAGGAAAGAACCCAGGGCTGCATCTTTTAGCCCAGCACTGACCCTGAAAAGTAATTCTAAGCGTACTTACCAGTAACTTGTTTTTCCTTCCATAGGAATCATTGTGTGGTTTTCAGCAGAAAAGTTTCTAAGTGTCCAATTTTGAAATGTACAAATATTCCTCTAAAATCAGCCGAACTATAAATTCCGATTTACTCACCTGTTAGGAGAGAACCCAGGGCTGCATCTTTTAGCCCAGCACTGACATTGAAAAGTAATTCTAAGTGTACTTACCAGTAACTTGTTTTTCCTTCCATAGGAATCCATTGTGTGGTTTTCACCAGAAAAGTTTCTAAGTGTCCAATTTTGAAACGTACAAATATTCCTCTAAAATCAATTGAACTACGAATTCTGATTTACTCACCTGTTATCAGGAGAGAACCCAGGGCTGCATCTTTTAGCCCAGCACTGACTCTGAAAAGTAATACTAAGCGTACTTACCAGTCACTTGTATTTCCTTCCATAGGAATAGATAGTGTGGTTTTCACCAGAAAAGTTTCTAAGTGTCCAATTTTGAAACGTACAAATATTCCTCTAAAATCAACCGAACTACGAATTCCGATTTACTCACATGTTATCATGAGAGAAACCAGGGCTGCATCTTTTAGCCCAGCACTGACTCTGAAAAGTAATTTATGCATACTTACCAGTAACTTGTATTTCCTTCCATAGCAATCCATTGTGTGGTTTTCACCAGAAAAGTTTCTAAGTGTCCAATTTTGAAACGTACAAAATTCCTCTAAAATCAGTTGAACTATGAATTCCGATTTACTCACCTGTTATCAGGAGAGAACCCGGGGCTGCATCTTTTAGCCCAGCAATGACCCTGAAAAGTAATTCTAAGCATACTTACCAGTAACTTGTATTTCCTTCCAAAGGAATCAAATGTGTGGTTTTCACCAGAAAAGTGTCTAAGTTTCCAATTTCGAAATGTACAAATATTCCTCTAAAATAAGCCGAACTACCAATTCCGATTTACTCACCTGTTATCAGGAGAGAACACAGGACTGCATCTTTTAGCCCAGCACTGGCCCAAAAAAGTACTTCTAAGCATTCTTACCAGTAACTTGTATTTCCTTCCATAGGAATCCATTGTGTGGTTTTCAGCAGAAAAGTTTCTAAGTGTCCAATTTTCAAACGTACAAATGTTCCTCTAAAGTCAGCCGAACTACGAATTCCGATTTACTCACCTGTTATCAGGAGAGAACACAGGGCTGCATCTTTTAGCGAGCACTGACTCTGAAAAGTAATTCTAAGCGTACTTACCAGTAACTTGTATTTCCTTCCATAGGAATCCATCGTGTGGTTTTCACCCAAAAAAGTTTCTAAGTGTTCAATTTTGAAATTAACAAATATTCCTCTAAAAACAGCCGAACTACGAATTACAAATTACTCACCTGTTATCAGGAGAGAACCCAGGGCTGCATCTTTTAACCCAGCATTGACTCTGAAAAGTAATTCTAAGCATACATACCAGTAACTTGTATTTCCTTCCATAGGAATCCATTGTGTGGTTTTCAGCAGAAAAGTTTCTAAGTGTGGAGTTTGGAATTTACAAATATTCCTCTAAAATCAGCCAATCTACGAATTCCGATTTACTCACATGTTATCAGGAGAGAACGCAGGACTGCATGTTTTAGCCCAGCACTGGCCCAAAAAAGTAATTCTAAGTGTACTTACAAGTAACTTGTATTTCCTTCCATAGGAATAGATAGTGTGGTTTTCACCAGAAAAGTTTCTAAGTGTCCATTTTTGAAACGTACAAATATTCCTCTAAAATCAGCCAAACTACGAATTCCGAAATTCTCACCTATTATCAAGAGAGAACACAGGGCTGCATCATTTAGCCAGCACTGACTCTTAAAAGTAATTCTAAGTGTACTTACCAGTAACTTGTATTTCCTTCCATAGGAATCCATTGTGTGGTTTTCACCAGAAAAGATTCTAAGTATCCATTTTTGAAATGTACAAATATTCCTATAAAATCAGCCGAACTACGAATTCCGAATTACTCACCTGTTATCAGGAGAGAACCCAGGGCTGCATCTTTTAGCTCAGCACTAACCCTGAAAAGTAATTCAAAGCATACTTACCAGTAACTTGTATTTCCTTCCATAGGAATCCATTGTGTGGTTTTCACCAGAAAAGTTTTTAAGTGTCCATTTTTGAAACGTACAAATATTCCTCTAAAATCAGCCGAACTACGAATGCTGAAATACTCACCTGTTATCAAGAGAGAACCCAGTGCTGCATCTTTTAGACCAGCACTGACTCTGAAATGTAATTCTAAGCATACTTAACAGTGACTTGTATTTCCTTCCATAGAAATCCATTGTGTGGTTTTCACCAGAAAAGTTTCTAAGTGTCCAATTTCGAAACGTACAAAATTCCTCTAAAATCAGTTGAACTACGAATTCCGATTTACTCACCTGTTATCAGGAGAGAACCCGGGGCTGCATCTTTTAGCCCAGCACTGACCCTGAAAAGTAATTCTAAGCATACTTACCAGTAACTTGTATTTCCTTCCATAGGAATAGATAGTGTGGTTTTCACCAGAAAAGTTTCTAAGTGTCCAATTTTGAAACGTACAAATATTCCTCTAAAATCAACCGAACCACGAATTCCGATTTACTCACCTGTTATCAGGAGAGAAATCAGGGCTGCGTCTTTTAGCCCAGTACTGACCCAGAAAAGAAATTCTAAGCGTACTTACCAGTAACTTGTTTTTCCTTCCATAGGAATCATTGTGTGGTTTTCAGTAGAAAAGTTTCTAAGTATCCAATTTTGAAATGTACAAATATTCCTCTAAAATCAGCCGAACTATGAATTCCGATTTACTCACCTGTTTGGAGAGAACCCAAGGCTGCATCTTTTAGCCCAGCACTGACCCTGAAAAGTAATTTAAAGCTTACTTACCAGTAACTTGTATTTCCTTCATTAGGAATCCATTGTGTGGTTTTCACCTGAAAAGTTTCTAAGTGTCCATTTTTGAAACGTACAAATATTCCTCTAAAATCAGCCGAACTACGAATTCCGAATTACTCACCTGTTATCAGGAGAGAACCCAGGGCTGCATCTTTTAGCCCAGCACTGACCCTGAAAAGTAATTCAAAGCATACTTACCAGTAACTTGTATTTCCTTCCATAGGAATCCATTGTGTGGTTTTCACCAGAAAAGTTTCTAAGTGTCCATTTTTGAAATGTACAAATATTCCTCTAAAATCAGCCAAACTGCGAATTCCGAAATACTCACCTGTTATCAAGAGAGAACCCAGTGCTGCATCTTTTAGCCCAGCAATGACCCTGAAAAGTAATTCTAAGCGTACTTACCAGTAACTTGTATTTACTTCCATAGGAATAGATAGTGTGGTTTTCACCAGAAAAGATTCTAAGTGTCAAATTTTGAAACGTACAAATATTCCTCTAAAATGAGCCGAACTACGAATTCCGATTTACTCACCTGTTATCAGGAGAGAATACAGGGCTGCATCTTTTAGCCCAGCACTGACTCTGAAAAGTAATTCTAAGCGTACTTACCAGTAACTTGTATGTCCTTCCATAGGAATCCATTGTGTGGTTTTCACCAGAAAAGTTTCTAAGTGTTCAATTTTGAAATGTACAAATATTCCTCTAAAAACAGCCGAACTACGAATTACAAATTACTCACCTGTTATCAGGAGAGAACCCAGGGCTGCATCTTTTAGCCCAGCACTGACCCTGAAAATTAATTCTAAGCGTACTTACCAGTAACTTGTTTTTCCTTCCATAGGAATCATTGTGTGGTTTTCAGCAGAAAAGTTTATAAGTGTCCAATTTTGAAATGTACAAATATTCCTCTGAAATCAGCCGAACTATAAATTCCGATATACTTACCTGTTAGGAGAGAACCCAGGGCTGCATCTTTTAGCCCAGCACTGACATTGAAAAGTAATTCTAAGTGTACTTACCAGTAACTTGTTTTTCCTTCCATAGGAATCCATTGTGTGGTTTTCACCAGAAAAGTTTCTTAAGTGTCCAATTTTGAAACGTACAAATATTCCTCTAAAATCAGTTGAACTACGAATTTCGATTTACTCACCTGTTATCAGGAGAGAACCCAGGGCTGCATCTTTTAGCCCAGCACTGACCCTGAAAAGCAATTCTAAGCGTACTTACCAGTAACTTGTATTTCCTTCAATAGGAATAGATAGTTTGGTTTTCACCAGAAAAGTTTCTAAGTGTCCAATTTTGAAACGTACATATATTCCTCTAAAATCAACCGAACTACGAATTCCGATTTACTCACATGTTATCAGGAGAGAACCCAGGGCTGCATCTTTTAGCCCAGCACTGACACTGAAAAGTAATTCAAAGCGTACTTACCAGTAACTTGTATTCCCTTCCATAGCAATCCATTGTGTGGTTTTCAGCAGAAAAGTTTCTAATTGTCCAATTTTGAAACGTACAAATATTCCTCTAAAATCAGTTGAACTACGAATTCCGATTTACTCACCTGTTATCAAGAGAGAACCCAGTGCTGCATCCTTTAGACCAGCACTGACTCTGAAATGTAATTCGAAGCATACTTAACAGTAACTTGTATTTCCTTCCATAGGAATCCATTGTGTGGTTTTCACCAGAAAAGTTTCTAAGTGTCCAATTTTGAAACATACAAAATTCCTCTAAAATCAGTTGAACTATGAATTCCGATTTACTCACCTGTTATCAGAAGAGAACCCGGGGCTGCATCTTTTAGCCCAGCACTGACCCTGAAAAGTAATTCTAAGCATACTTACCAGTAACTTGTATTTCCTTCCATAGGAATAGATAGTGTGGTTTTCACCAGAAAAGTTTCTAAGTGTCCAATTTTGAAACGTACAAATATTCCTCTAAAATCAACCGAACTACGAATTCCGATTTACTCACCTGTTATCAGGAAAGAAACCAGGGCTGCATCTTTTAGCCCAGCACTGACCCAGAAAAGAAATTCTAAGCGTACTTACCAGTAACTTGTATTTCCTTCCATAGGAATCCATTGTGTGGTTTTCACCAGAAAAGTTTCTAAGTGTCCAATTTTGAAACGTACAAGTATTCCGCTAAAATCAGCCAAACTACGAATCCCGATTGACTCACCTGTTATCAAGAGAGAACCCAGTGCTGCATCTTTTAGCCCAGCACTGACCCAGAAAAGAAATTCTAAGCGTACTTACCAGTAACTTGTTTTTCCTTCCATAGGAATCATTGTGTGGTTTTCAGCAGAAAAGTTTCTAAGTATCCAATTTTGAAATGTACAAATATTCCTCTAAAATCAGCCGAACTATGAATTCCGATTTACTCACCTGTTAGGAGAGAACCCAAGGCTGCATCTTTTAGCCCAGCACTGACCCTGAAAAGTAATTTAAAGCTTACTTACCAGTAACTTGTATTTCCTTCATTAGGAATCCATTGTGTGGTTTTCACCAGAAAAGTTTCTAAGTGTCCATTTTTGAAACGTACAAATATTTCTCTAAAATCAACCGAACTACGAATTCCGAATTACTCACCTGTTATCAGGAGAGAACCCAAGGCTGCATCTTTTAGCCCAGCACTGACCCTGAAAAGTAATTTAAAGCTTACTTACCAGTAACTTGTATTTCCTTCATTAGGAATCCATTGTGTGGTTTTCACCAGAAAAGTTTCTAAGTGTCCAATTTTGAAACGTACAACTATTCCTCTAAAATCAGTTGAACTACGAATTCCGATTTACTCACCTGTTATCAGGAGAGAACCCAGGGCTGCATCTTTTAGCCCAGCACTGACCCTGAAAATTAATTCTAAGCGTACTTACCAGTAACTTGTATTTCCTTCCATAGGAATAGATAGTGTGGTTTTCACCAGAAAAGTTTCTAAGTGTCCAATTTTGAAACGTACAAATATTCCTCTTAAATCAACCGAACTATGAATTCCAATTTACTCACCTGTTATCAGCGGAGAAACCAGGGCTGCATCTTATAACCCAGCACTGACTCTGAAAAGTAATTCTAAGCATACTTACCAGTAACTTGTATTTCCTTCCAAAGGAATCAAATGTGTGTTTTTCACCAGAAAAGTTTCTAAGTTTCCAATTTTGAAATGTACAAATATTCCTCTAAAATAAGCCGAACTACGAATTCCGATTTACTCACCTGTTAGCAGGAGAGAACGCAGGACTGCATCTTTTAGCCCAGCACTGGCCCAAAAAAGTACTTCTAAGCATACTTACCAGTAACTTGTATTTCCTTCCATAGGAATCCATCGTGTGGTTTTCACCAAAAAAAGTTTCTAAGTGTTCAATTTTGAAATGTACAAATATTCCTCTAAAAACAGCCGAACTACGAATTACAAATTACTCACCTGTTATCAGGAGAGAACCCAGGGCTGCATCTTATAACCCAGCATTGACTCTGAAAAGTAATTCTAAGCATACTTACCAGTACCTTGTATTTCCTTCCATAGCAATCCATTGTGTGGTTTTCAGCAGAAAAGTTTCTAATTGTCCAATTTTGAAATGTACAAATATTCCTCTAAAATCAGTTGAACTACAAATTTGGATTTACTCACCTGTTATCAGGAGAGAACCCAGGGCTGCATCTTTTAGCCCAGCACTGACCCTGAAAAGTAATTCAAAGCATACCTACCAGTAACTTGTATTTCCTTCCATAGGAATCCATTGTGTGGTTTTTACCAGAAAAGTTTCTAAGTGTCCATTTTTGAAACATACAAATATTCCTCTAAAATCAGCCGAACTACGAATTCCGAAATACTCACCTGTTATCAAGAGAGAACACAGGGCTGCATCTTTTAGCCAGCACTGACTCTGAAAAGTAATTCTAAGCGTACTTACCAGTAACTTGTATTTCCTTCCATAGGAATCCATTGTGTGGTTTTCACCAAAAAAAGTTTCTAAGTGTTCAATTTTGAAATGTACAAATATTCCTCTAAAAACAGCCGAACTACGAATTCCGAAATACTCACCTGTTATCAAGAGAGAACACAGGGCTGCATCTTTTTGCCAGCACTGACTCGGAAAAGTAATTCTAAGCGTACTTACCAGTAACTTGTATTTCCTTCCATAGGAAGACCATTGTGTGGTTTTCACCCAAAAAAGTTTCTAAGTGTTCAATTTTGAAATGTACAAATATTCCTCTAAAAACAGCCGAATTACAAATTACTCACCTGTTATCAGGAGAGAACCCAGGGCTGCATCTTTTAGCCCAGCACTGATCCTGAAAAGTAATTCTAAGCGTACTTACCAGTAACTTGTTTTTCCTTCCATAGGAATCATTGTGTGGTTTTCAGCAGAAAAGTTTCTGTGTCCAATTTTGATATGTACAAATATTCCTCTAAAATCAGCCGAACTATAAATTCTGATTTACTCACCTGTTAGGAGAGAACCCAGGGCTGCATATTTTAGCCCAGCACTGACATTGAAAAGTAATTCTAAGCGTACTTACCAGTAACTTGTTTTTCCTTCCATAGGAATCCATTGTGTGGTATTCATCAGAAAAGTTTCTAAGTGTCCATTTTTGAAACGTACAAATATTCCTCTAGAATCAGCCTAACTACGAATTCCGAAATACTCACCTGTTATCAAGAGAGAACCCAGTGCTGCATCTTTTAGACCAGCACTGACTCTGAAATGTAATTCTAAGCATACTTAAGAGTAACTTGTATTTCCTTCCATAGGAATCCATTGTGTGGTTTTCACCAGAAAAGTTTCTAAGTGTCCAATTTTGAAACGTACAAATATTCCTCTAAAATCAGTTGAACTACGAATTCCGATTTACTCATCTGTTATCAGGAGAGAACCCAGGTCTGCATCTTTTAGACCAGCACTGACCCTGAAAATTAATTCTAAGCGTACTTACCAGTAACTTGTATTTCCTTCCATAGGAATAGATAGTGTGGTTTTCACCAGAAAAGTTTCTAAGTGTCCAATTTTGAAACGTACAAATATTCCTCTAAAATCAACCGAACTATGAATTCCAATTTACTCACCTGTTATCAGCGGAGAAACCAGGGCTGCATCTTATAACCCAGCACTGACTCTGAAAAGTAATTCTAAGCATACTTACCAGTAACTTGTATTTCCTTCCATAGCAATCCATTGTGTGGTTTTCAGCAGAAAATTTTCTAATTGTCCAATTTTGAAATGTACAAATATTCCTCTAAAATCAGCCGAACTATAAATTCTGATTTACTCACCTGTTAGGAGAGAACCCAGGGCTGCATCTCTTAGCCCAGCACTGACATTGAAAAGTAATTCTAAGCGTACTTACCAGTAACTTGTATTTCCTTCCATAGGAATCCATTGTGTGGTTTTCAGCAGAAAAGTTTCTAATTGTCCAATTTTGAAAAGTACAAATATTCCTCTAAAATCAGTTGAACTACGAATTCCGATTTACTCACCTGTTATCAGGAGAGAACCCAGGGCTGCATCTTTTAGCCCAGCACTGACCCTGAAAATTAATTCTAAGCGTACTTACCAGTAACTTGTATTTCCTTCCATAGGAATAGATAGTGTGGTTTTCACCAGAAAAGTTTCTAAGTGTCCAATTTTGAAACGTACAAATATTCCTCTAAAATCAGCCGAACTACGAATTCCGAAATACTCACCTGTTATCAAGAGAGAACCCAGTGCTGCATCTTTTAGAGCAGCACTGACTCTGAAATGTAATTCTAAGCATACTTAACAGTAACTTGTATTTCCTTCCATAGGAATAGATAGTGTGGTTCTCACCAGAAAAGTTTCTAAGTGTCCAATTTTGAAATGTACAAATATTCCTCTAAAATCAACCAAACTACGAATTCCGATTTACTCACCTGTTATCAGGAGAGAAAGCAGGGCTGCATCTTTTAGCCCAGCACTGACCCAGAAAAGAAATTCTAAGCATACTTACCAGTAACTTGTTTTTCCTTCCATAGGAATCATTGTGTGGTTTTCAGCAGAAAAGTTTCTAAGTATCCAATTTTGAAACGTACAAATATTCCTCTAAAATAAGCCGAACTATGAATTCCGAATTACTCACCTGTTATCAGGAGAGAACCCAGGGCTGCATCTTTTAGCCCAGCACTGACCCTGAAAAGTAATTCAAAGCATACTTACCAATAACTTTTATTTCCTTCCATAGGAATCCATTGTGTGGTTTTCACCAGAAAAGTTTCTAAGTGTCCATTTTTGAAACGTACAAATATTCCTCTAAAATCAGCCGAACTACGAATTCCGAAATACTCACCTGTTATCAAGAGAGAACCCAGTGCTGCATCTTTTAGCCCAGCACTGACCCTGAAAAGTAATTCTTACCGTGCTTACCAGTAACTTGTATTTCCTTCCATAGGAATAGATAGTGTGGTTTTCACCAGAAAAGTTTCTAAGTGTCCATTTTTGAAACATACAAATGTTCCTATAAAATCAGCCGAACTACGAATTCCGAATTACTCACCTGTTATCAGGAGAGAACCCAGGGCTGCATCTTTTAGCCCAGCACTGACCCTGAAAAGTAATTCAAAGCATACTTACCAGTAACTTGTATTTCCTTCCATAGGAATCCATTGTGTGGTTTTCACCCAAAAAAGTTTCTAAGTGTTCAATTTTGAAATGTACAAATATTCCTCTAAAAACAGCCGAACTACGAATTACAAATTACTCACCTGTTATCAGGAGAGAACCCAGGGCTGCATCTTTTAGCCCAGCACTGATCCTAAAAAGTAATTCTAAGCGTACTTACCAGTAACTTGTTTTTCCTTCCATAGGAATCATTGTGTGGTTTTCAGCAGAAAAGTTTCTAAGTGTCCAATTTTGAAACGTACAAATATTCCTCTAAAATCAGCCGAACTATAAATTCTGATTTACTCACCTGTTAGGAGAGAACCCAGGGCTGTATCTTTTAGCCCAGCACTGACATTGAAAAGTAATTCTAAGCGTACTTACCAGTAACTTGTTTTTCCTTCCATAGGAATCCATTGTGTGGTATTCATCAGAAAAGTTTCTACGTGTCCATTTTTGAAACGTACAAATATTCCTCTAAAATCAGCCGAACTACGAATTCCGAAATACTCACCTGTTATCAAGAGAGAACCCAGTGCTGCATCTTTTAGACCAGCACTGACTCTGAAATGAAATTCTAAGCATACTTAAGAGTAACTTGTATTTCCTTCCATAGTAATCCATTGCGTGGTTTTCACCAGAAAAGTTTCTAAGTGTCCAATTTTGAATCGTACAAATATTCCTCTAAAATCAGCCGAACTACGAATTCCGAAATACTCACCTGTTATCAAGAGAGAACCCAGTGATGCATCTTTTAGCCCAGCACTGACCCTGAAAAGTAATTCTAAGCGTACTTACCAGTAACTTGTATTTACTTCCATTGGAATAGATAGTGTGGTTTTCACCAGAAAAGATTCTAAGTGTCCAATTTTGAAACGTACAAATATTCCTCTAAAATCAACCGAACTGCGAATTCCGATTTACTCACCTGTTATCAGGAGAGAAACCAGGGCTGCATCTTTTAGCCCAGCACTGACTCTGAAAAGTAATTCTAAGCTTACTTACCAGTAACTTGTATTTCCTTCCATAGCAATCCATTTTGTGGTTTTCAGCAGAAAAGTTTCTAATTGTCCAATTTTGAAACATACAAATATTCCTCTAAAATCAGTTGAACTACGAATTCCGATTTACTCACCTGTTATCAGGAGAGAACCCAGGGCTGCATCTTTTAGCCCAGCACTGGCCCTGAAAAGTAATTCTAAGCGTACTTACCAGTAACTTTTGTTTCCTTCCATAGGAATAGATAGTGTGGTTTTCACCAGAAAAGTTTCTAAGTGTTTTTTTTTTAAACATACAAATGTTCCTATAAAATCAGCCGAACTACGAATTCCGAATTACTCACCTGTTATCAGGAGAGAACCCAGGGCTGCATCTTTTAGCCCAGCACTGACCCTGAAAAGTAATTCAAAGCATACTTACCAGTAACTTGTGTTTCCTTCCATAGGAATCATTGTGTGGTTTTCAGCAGAAAAGTTTCTAAGTATCCAATTTTGAAATGTACAAATAGTCCTCTAAAATCAGCCGAACTATGAATTCCGATTTACTCACCTGTTAGGAGAGAACACAAGGCTGCATCTTTTAGCCCAGCACTGACCCTGAAAAGTAATTTAAAGCTTACTTACCAGTAACTTGTATTTCCTTCATTAGGAATCCATTGTGTGGTTTTCACCAGAAAAGTTTCTAAGTGTCCATTTTTGAAACGTACAAATATTCCTCTAAAATAAGCCGTACTATGAATTCCGAATTACTCACCTGTTATCAGGAGAGAACCCAGGGCTGCATCTTTTAGCCCAGCACTGACCCTGAAAAGTAATTCAAAGCATACTTACCAATAACTTTTATTTCCTTCCATAGGAATCCATTGTGTGGTTTTCACCAGAAAAGTTTCTAAGTGTCCATTTTTGAAACGTACAAATATTCCTCTAAAATCAGCCGAACTACGAATTCCGAAATACTCACCTGTTATCAAGAGAGAACCCAGTGCTGCATCTTTTAGCCCAGCACTGACCCTGAAAAGTAATTCTTACCGTGCTTACCAGTAACTTGTATTTCCTTCCATAGGAATAGATAGTGTGGTTTTCACCAGAAAAGTTTCTAAGTGTCCATTTTTGAAACATACAAATGTTCCTATAAAATCAGCCGAACTACGAATTCCGAATTACTCACCTGTTATCAGGAGAGAACCCAGGGCTGCATCTTTTAGCCCAGCACTGACCCTGAAAAGTAATTCAAAGCATACTTACCAGTAACTTGTATTTCCTTCCATAGGAATCCATTGTGTGGTTTTCACCCAAAAAAGTTTCTAAGTGTTCAATTTTGAAATGTACAAATATTCCTCTAAAAACAGCCGAACTACGAATTACAAATTACTCACCTGTTATCAGGAGAGAACCCAGGGCTGCATCTTTTAGCCCAGCACTGATCCTAAAAAGTAATTCTAAGCGTACTTACCAGTAACTTGTTTTTCCTTCCATAGGAATCATTGTGTGGTTTTCAGCAGAAAAGTTTCTAAGTGTCCAATTTTGAAACGTACAAATATTCCTCTAAAATCAGCCGAACTATAAATTCTGATTTACTCACCTGTTAGGAGAGAACCCAGGGCTGTATCTTTTAGCCCAGCACTGACATTGAAAAGTAATTCTAAGCGTACTTACCAGTAACTTGTTTTTCCTTCCATAGGAATCCATTGTGTGGTATTCATCAGAAAAGTTTCTACGTGTCCATTTTTGAAACGTACAAATATTCCTCTAAAATCAGCCGAACTACGAATTCCGAAATACTCACCTGTTATCAAGAGAGAACCCAGTGCTGCATCTTTTAGACCAGCACTGACTCTGAAATGAAATTCTAAGCATACTTAAGAGTAACTTGTATTTCCTTCCATAGTAATCCATTGCGTGGTTTTCACCAGAAAAGTTTCTAAGTGTCCAATTTTGAAACGTACAAATATTCCTCTAAAATCAGCCGAACTACGAATTCCGAAATACTCACCTGTTATCAAGAGAGAACCCAGTGATGCATCTTTTAGCCCAGCACTGACCCTGAAAAGTAATTCTAAGCGTACTTACCAGTAACTTGTATTTACTTCCATTGGAATAGATAGTGTGGTTTTCACCAGAAAAGATTCTAAGTGTCCAATTTTGAAACGTACAAATATTCCTCTAAAATCAACCGAACTGCGAATTCCGATTTACTCACCTGTTATCAGGAGAGAAACCAGGGCTGCATCTTTTAGCCCAGCACTGACTCTGAAAAGTAATTCTAAGCTTACTTACCAGTAACTTGTATTTCCTTCCATAGCAATCCATTTTGTGGTTTTCAGCAGAAAAGTTTCTAATTGTCCAATTTTGAAACATACAAATATTCCTCTAAAATCAGTTGAACTACGAATTCCGATTTACTCACCTGTTATCAGGAGAGAACCCAGGGCTGCATCTTTTAGCCCAGCACTGACCCTGAAAAGTAATTCAAAGCATACTTACCAGTAACTTGTGTTTTCTTCCATAGGAATCCATTGTGTGGTTTTCACCAGAAAAGTTTCTAAGTGTCCATTTTTGAAACGTACAAATATTCCTCTAAAATCAGCCGAACTACGAATTCTGAAATACTCACCTGTTACCAAGAGAGAACACAGGGCTGCATCTTTTAGCCAGCACTGACTCGGAAAAGTAATTCTAAGCGTACTTACCAGTAACTTGTATTTTCTTCCATAGGAATCCATTGTGTGGTTTTCACCCCAAAAAGTTTCTAAGTGTTCAATTTTCAAATGTACAAATATTCCTCTAAAAACAGCCGAACTACGAATTACAAATTACTCACCTGTTATCAGGAGAGAACCCAGGGCTGCATCTTTTAGCCCAGGACTGATCCTGAAAAGTCATTCTAAGCGTACTTACCAGTAACTTGTTTTTCCTTCCATAGGAATCATTGTGTGGTTTTCAGCAGAAAAGTTTCTAAGTGTCCAATTTTGAAATGTACAAATATTCCTCTAAAATCAGCCGAACTATAAATTCTGAATTACTCACCTGTTAGGAGAGAACCCAGGGCTGCATATTTTAGCCCAGCACTGACATTGAAAAGTAATTCTAAGCGTACTTACGAGTAACTTGTTTTTCCTTCCATAGGAATCCATTGTGTGGTATTCATTAGAAAAGTTTCTAAGTGTCCAGTTTTGAAACGTACAAATATTCCTCTAAAATCAGCCTAACTACGAATTCCGATTTACTCATCTGTTATCAGGAGAGAACCCAGGGCTGCATCTTTTAGACCAGCACTGACCCTGAAAATTAATTCTAAGCATACTTACCAGTAACTTGTATTTCCTTCCATAGGAATAGATAGTGTGGTTTTCACCAGAAAAGTTTCTAAGTGTCCAATTTTGAAACGTACAAATATTCCTCTAAAATCAACCGAACTATGAATTCCAATTTTCTCACCTGTTATCAGCGGAGAAACCAGGGCTGCATCTTATAACCCAGCACTGACTCTGAAAAGTAATTCTAAGCATACTTACCAGTAACTTGTATTTCCTTCCATAGCAATCCATTGTGTGGTTTTCAGCAGAAAAGTTTCTAATTGTCCAATTTTGAAATGTACAAATATTCCTCTAAAATCAGCCGAACTATAAATTCTGATTTACTCACCTGTTAGGAGAGAACCCAGGGCTGCATCTTTTAGCCCAGCACTGACATTGAAAAGTAATTCTAAGCGTACTTACCAGTAACTTGTTTTTCCTTCCATAGGAATCCATTGTGTGGTATTCATCAGAAAAGTTTCTAAGTGTCCAATTTTGAAACGTACAAATATTCCTCTAAAATCAGTTGAACTACGAATTCCGATTTTCTCACCTGTTATCAGGAGAGAACGCAGGGCTGCATCTTTTAGCCCAGCACTGACCCTGAAAATTAATTCTAAGCGTACTTACCAGTAACTTGTATTTCCTTCCATAGGAATAGATAGTGTGGTTTTCACCAGAAAAGTTTCTAAGTGTCCAATTTTGAAACATACAAATATTCCTCTAAAATCAGCCGAACTACGAATTCCGAAATACTCACCAGTTATCAGGAGAGAACCTAGTGCTGCATCTTTTAGCCCAGCACTGACCCTGAAAAGTAATTCTAAGCGTACTTACCAGTAACTTGTATTTACTTCCATAGGAATAGATAGTGTGGTTTTCACCAGAAAAGATTCTAAGTGTCCAATTTTGAAACGTACAAATATTCCTCTAAAATCAACCGAACTGCGAATTCCGATTTACTCACCTGTTATCAGGAGAGAAACCAGGGCTGCATCTTTTAGCCCAGCACTGACTCTGAAAAGTAATTCTAAGCTTACTTACCAGTAACTTGTGTTTCCTTCCATAGGAATCCATTGTGTGGTTTTCACCAGAAAAGTTTCCAAGTGTCCAATTTTGAAACATACAAATATTCCTCTAAAATCAGTTGAACTACGAATTCCGATTTACTCACCTGTTTTCAGGAGAGAACCCAGGGCTGCATCTTTTAGCCCAGCACTGACCCTGAAAATTAATTCTAAGCGTACTTACCAGTAACTTGTATTTCCTTCCATGGGAATAGATAGTGTGGTTTTCACCAGAAAAGTTTCTAAGTGTCCAATTTTGAAACGTACAAATATTCCTCTAAAATCAATCGAACTATGAATTCCAATTTACTCACATGTTATCAGGAGAGAAACAAGGGCTGCATCTTGTAACCCAGCACTGACTCTGAAAAGTAATTCTAAGCATACTTACCAGTAACTTGTATTTCCTTCCATAGCAATCCATTGTGTGGTTTTCAGCAGAAACGTTTCTAATTGTCCAATTTTGAAATGTACAAATATTCCTCTAAAATCAGTTGAACTACGAATTCCGATTTACTCACCTGTTATCAGGAGAGAACCCAGGGCTGCATCTTTTAGCCCAGCACTGACCCTGAAAAGTAATTCTAAGCGTACTTACAAGTAACTTGCATTTCCTTCCATAGGAATAGATAGTGTGGTTTTCACCAGAAAAGTTTCTAAGTGTCCATTTTTGAAACGTACAAATATTCCTATAAAATCAGCCGAACTACGAATTCCGAATTACTCACCTGTTATCAGGAGAGAACCCAGGGCTGCATCTTTTAGCCCAGCACTGACCCTGAAAAGTAATTCAAAGCATACTTACCAGTAACTTTTATTTCCTTCCATAGGAATCCATTGTGTGGTTTTCACCAGAAAAGTTTCTAAGTGTCCATTTTTGAAACGTACAAATATTCCTCTAAAATCAGCCGAACTACGAATTCCGAAATACTCACCTGTTATCAAGAGAGAACCCAGTGCTGCATCTTTTAGACCAGCACTGACACTGAAATGTAATTCTAAGCATACTTAACAGTAACTTGTATTTCCTTCCATAGGAATCCATTGCGTGGTTTTCACCAGAAAAGTTTCTAAGTGTCCAATTTTGAAACGTACAAATATTCCTCTAAAATCAGTTGAACTACGAATTCCGATTTACTCACCTGTTTTCAGGAGAGAACCCAGGGCTGCATCTTTTAGCCCAGCACTGACCCTGAAAATTAATTCTAAGCGTACTTACCAGTAACTTGTATTTCCTTCCATAGGAATAGATAGTGTGGTTTTCACCAGAAAAGTTTCTAAGTGTCCAATTTTGAAACGTACAAATATTCCTCTAAAATCAATCGAACTATGAATTCCAATTTACTCACATGTTATCAGGAGAGAAACAAGGGCTGCATCTTTTAACCCAGCACTGACTCTGAAAAGTAATTCTAAGCATACTTACCAGTAACTTGTATTTCCTTCCATAGCAATCCATTGTGTGGTTTTCAGCAGAAAAGTTTCTAATTGTCCAATTTTGAAATGTACAAATATTCCTTTAAAATCAGTTGAACTACGAATTCCGATTTACTCACCTGTTATCAGGAGAGAACCCAGGGCTGCATCTTTAAGCCCAGCACTGACCCTGAAAAGTAATTCTAAGCGTTCTTACAAGTAACTTGTATTTCCTTCCATAGGAATAGATAGTGTGGTTTTCACCAGAAAAGTTTCTAAGTGTCCATTTTTGAAACGTACAAATATTCCTCTAAAATCAGCCGAACTACGAATTCTGAAATACTCACCTGTTATCAAGAGAGAACCCAGTGCTGCATCTTTTAGCCCAGCACTGACCCTGAAAAGTAATTCTAAGCGTACTTACCAGTAACTTGTATTTACTTCCATTGGAATAGATAGTGTGGTTTTCACCAGAAAAGATTCTAAGTGTCCAATTTTGAAACGTACAAATATTCCTCTAAAATCAACCGAACTGCGAATTCCGATTTACTCACCTGTTATCAGGAGAGAAACCAGGGCTGCATCTTTTAGCCCAGCACTGACTCTGAAAAGTAATTCTAAGCTTACTTACCAGTAACTTGTATTTCCTTCCATAGCAATCCATTTTGTGGTTTTCAGCAGAAAAGTTTCTAATTGTCCAATTTTGAAACATACAAATATTCCTCTAAAATCAGTTGAACTACGAATTCCGATTTACTCACCTGTTATCAGGAGAGAACCCAGGGCTGCATCTTTTAGCCCAGCACTGGCCCTGAAAAGTAATTCTAAGCGTACTTACCAGTAACTTGTATTTCCTTCCATAGGAATAGATAGTGTGGTTTTCACCAGAAAAGTTTCTAAGTGTTTTTTTTTAAAACATACAAATGTTCCTATAAAATCAGCCGAACTACGAATTCCGAATTACTCACCTGTTATCAGGAGAGAACCCAGGGCTGCATCTTTTAGCCCAGCACTGACCCTGAAAAGTAATTCAAAGCATACTTACCAGTAACTTGTATTTCCTTCCATAGGAATCCATTGTGTGGTTTTCACCAGAAAAGTTTCTAAGTGTCCATTTTTGAAACGTACAAATATTCCTCTAAAATCAGCCGAACTATGAATTCCGAAATACTCACCTGTTATCAAGAGAGAACACAGGGCTGCATCTTTTAGCCAGCACTGACTCGGAAAAGTAATTATAAGCGTACTTACCAGTAACTTGCATTTCCTTCCATAGGAATCCATTGTGTGGTTTTCACCCCAAAAAGTTTCTAAGTGTTCAATTTTGAAATGTACAAATATTCCTCTAAAAACAGCCAAACTACGAATTACAAATTACTCACCTGTTATCAGGAGAGAACCCAGGGCTGCATCTTTTAGCCCAGCACTGATCCTGAAAAGTAATTCTAAGCGTACTTACCAGTAACTTGTTTTTCCTTCCATAGGAATCATTGTGTGGTTTTCAGCAGAAAAGTTTCTAAGTGTCCAATTTTGAAATGTACAAATATTCCTCTAAAATCAGCCGAACTATAAATTCTGATTTACTCACCTGTTAGGAGAGAACCCAGGGCTGCATATTTTAGCCCAGCACTGACATTGAAAAGTAATTCTAAGCGTACTTACCAGTAACTTGTTTTTCCTTCCATAGGAATCCATTGTGTGGTATTCATCAGAAAAGTTTCTAAGTGTCCATTTTTGAAACGTACAAATATTCCTCTAAAATCAGCCTAACTACGAATTCCGAAATACTCACCTGTTATCAAGAGAGAACCCAGTGCTGCATCTTTTAGACCAGCACTGACTCTGAAATGTAATTCTAATCATACTTAAGAGTAACTTGTATTTCCTTCCATAGGAATCCATTGTGTGGTTTTCACCAGAAAAGTTTCTAAGTGTCTAATTTTGAAACGTACAAATATTCCTCTAAAATCAGTTGAACTACGAATTCCGATTTACTCATCTGTTATCAGGAGAGAACCCAGGGCTGCATCTTTTAGACCAGCACTGACCCTGAAAATTAATTCTAAGCGTACTTACCAGTAACTTGTATTTCCTTCCATAGGAATAGATAGTGTGGTTTTCACCAGAAAAGTTTCTAAGTGTCCAATTTTGAAACGTACAAATATTCCTCTAAAATCAACCGAACTATGAATTCCAATTTACTCACCTGTTATCAGCGGAGAAACCAGGGCTGCATCTTATAACCCAGCACTGACTCTGAAAAGTAATTCTAAGCATACTTACCAGTAACTTGTATTTCCTTCCATAGCAATCCATTGTGTGGTTTTCAGCAGAAAAGTTTCTAATTGTCCAATTTTGAAATGTACAAATATTCCTCTAAAATCAGCCGAACTATAAATTCTGATTTACTCACCTGTTAGGAGAGAACCCAGGGCTGCATCTTTTAGCCCAGCACTGACATTGAAAAGTAATTCTAAGCGTACTTACCAGTAACTTGTTTTTCCTTCCATAGGAATCCATTGTGTGGTATTCATCAGAAAAGTTTATAAGTGTCCAATTTTGAAACGTACAAATATTCCTCTAAAATCAGTTGAACTACGAATTCCGATTTACTCACCTGTTATCAGGAGAGAACCCAGGGCTGCATCTTTTAGCCCAGCACTGACCCTGAAAATTAATTCTAAGCGTACTTACCAGTAACTTGTATTTCCTTCCATAGGAATAGATAGTGTGGTTTTCACCAGAAAAGTTTCTAAGTGTCCAATTTTGAAACGTACAAATATTCCTCTAAAATCAACTGAACTATGAATTCCAATTTACTCACCTGTTATCAGCGGAGAACCCAGTGCTGCATCTTTTAGCCCAGCACTGACATTGAAAAGTAATTCTAAGCGTACTTACCAGTAACTTGTTTTTCCTTCCATAGGAATCCATTGTGTGGTATTCATCAGAAAAGTTTCTAAGTGTCCAATTTTGAAACGTACAAATATTCCTCTAAAATCAGTTGAACTACGAATTCCGATTTTCTCACCTGTTATCAGGAGAGAACGCAGGACTGCATCTTTTAGCCCAGCACTGACCCTGAAAATTAATTCTAAGCGTACTTACCAGTAACTTGTATTTCCTTCCATAGGAATAGATAGTGTGGTTTTCACCAGAAAAGTTTCTAAGTGTCCAATTTTGAAACATACAAATATTCCTCTAAAATCAGCCGAACTACGAATTCCGAAATACTCACCAGTTATCAGGAGAGAACCCAGTGCTGCATCTTTTAGCCCAGCACTGACCCTGAAAAGTAATTCTAAGCGTACTTACCAGTAACTTGTATTTACTTCCATAGGAATAGATAGTGTGGTTTTCACCAGAAAAGATTCTAAGTGTCCAATTTTGAAACGTACAAATATTCCTCTAAAATCAACCGAACTGCGAATTCCGATTTACTCACCTGTTATCAGGAGAGAAACCAGGGCTGCATCTTTTAGCCCAGCACTGACTCTGAAAAGTAATTCTAAGCTTACTTACCAGTAACTTGTGTTTCCTTCCATAGGAATCCATTGTGTGGTTTTCACCAGAAAAGTTTCCAAGTGTCCAATTTTGAAACATACAAATATTCCTCTAAAATCAGTTGAACTACGAATTCCGATTTACTCACCTGTTTTCAGGAGAGAACCCAGGGCTGCATCTTTTAGCCCAGCACTGACCCTGAAAATTAATTCTAAGCGTACTTACCAGTAACTTGTATTTCCTTCCATGGGAATAGATAGTGTGGTTTTCACCAGAAAAGTTTCTAAGTGTCCAATTTTGAAACGTACAAATATTCCTCTAAAATCAATCGAACTATGAATTCCAATTTACTCACATGTTATCAGGAGAGAAACAAGGGCTGCATCTTGTAACCCAGCACTGACTCTGAAAAGTAATTCTAAGCATACTTACCAGTAACTTGTATTTCCTTCCATAGCAATCCATTGTGTGGTTTTCAGCAGAAACGTTTCTAATTGTCCAATTTTGAAATGTACAAATATTCCTCTAAAATCAGTTGAACTACGAATTCCGATTTACTCACCTGTTATCAGGAGAGAACCCAGGGCTGCATCTTTTAGCCCAGCACTGACCCTGAAAAGTAATTCTAAGCGTACTTACAAGTAACTTGCATTTCCTTCCATAGGAATAGATAGTGTGGTTTTCACCAGAAAAGTTTCTAAGTGTCCATTTTTGAAACGTACAAATATTCCTATGAAATCAGCCGAACTACGAATTCCGAATTACTCACCTGTTATCAGGAGAGAACCCAGGGCTGCATCTTTTAGCCCAGCACTGACCCTGAAAAGTAATTCAAAGCATACTTACCAGTAACTTGTATTTCCTTCCATAGGAATCCATTGTGTGGTTTTCACCAGAAAAGTTTCTAAGTGTCCATTTTTGAAACGTACAAATATTCCTCTAAAATCAGCCGAACTACGAATTCCGAAATACTCACCTGTTATCAAGAGAGAACCCAGTGCTGCATCTTTTAGACCAGCACTGACACTGAAATGTAATTCTAAGCATACTTAACAGTAACTTGTATTGCCTTCCATAGGAATCCATTGCGTGGTTTTCACCAGAAAAGTTTCTAAGTGTCCAATTTTGAAACGTACAAATATTCCTCTAAAATCAGTTGAACTACGAATTCCGATTTACTCACCTGTTTTCAGGAGAGAACCCAGGGCTGCATCTTTTAGCCCAGCACTGACCCTGAAAATTAATTCTAAGCGTACTTACCAGTAACTTGTATTTCCTTCCATAGGAATAGATAGTGTGGTTTTCACCAGAAAAGTTTCTAAGTGTCCAATTTTGAAACGTACAAATATTCCTCTAAAATCAATCGAACTATGAATTCCAATTTACTCACATGTTATCAGGAGAGAAACAAGGGCTGCATCTTTTAACCCAGCACTGACTCTGAAAAGTAATTCTAAGCATACTTACCAGTAACTTGTATTTCCTTCCATAGCAATCCATTGTGTGGTTTTCAGCAGAAAAGTTTCTAATTGTCCAATTTTGAAATGTACAAATATTCCTTTAAAATCAGTTGAACTACGAATTCCGATTTACTCACCTGTTATCAGGAGAGAACCCAGGGCTGCATCTTTTAGCCCAGCACTGACCCTGAAAAGTAATTCTAAGCGTTCTTACAAGTAACTTGTATTTCCTTCCATAGGAATAGATAGTGTGGTTTTCACCAGAAAAGTTTCTAAGTGTCCATTTTTGAAACGTACAAATATTCCTCTAAAATCAGCCGAACTACGAATTCTGAAATACTCACCTGTTATCAAGAGAGAACCCAGTGCTGCATCTTTTAGCCCAGCACTGACCCTGAAAAGTAATTCTAAGCGTACTTACCAGTAACTTGTATTTACTTCCATTGGAATAGATAGTGTGGTTTTCACCAGAAAAGATTCTAAGTGTCCAATTTTGAAACGTACAAATATTCCTCTAAAATCAACCGAACTGCGAATTCCGATTTACTCACCTGTTATCAGGAGAGAAACCAGGGCTGCATCTTTTAGCCCAGCACTGACTCTGAAAAGTAATTCTAAGCTTACTTACCAGTAACTTGTATTTCCTTCCATAGCAATCCATTTTGTGGTTTTCAGCAGAAAAGTTTCTAATTGTCCAATTTTGAAACATACAAATATTCCTCTAAAATCAGTTGAACTACGAATTCCGATTTACTCACCTGTTATCAGGAGAGAACCCAGGGCTGCATCTTTTAGCCCAGCACTGGCCCTGAAAAGTAATTCTAAGCGTACTTACCAGTAACTTGTATTTCCTTCCATAGGAATAGATAGTGTGGTTTTCACCAGAAAAGTTTCTAAGTGTTTTTTTTTAAAACATACAAATGTTCCTATAAAATCAGCCGAACTACGAATTCCGAATTACTCACCTGTTATCAGGAGAGAACCCAGGGCTGCATCTTTTAGCCCAGCACTGACCCTGAAAAGTAATTCAAAGCATACTTACCAGTAACTTGTATTTCCTTCCATAGGAATCCATTGTGTGGTTTTCACCAGAAAAGTTTCTAAGTGTCCATTTTTGAAACGTACAAATATTCCTCTAAAATCAGCCGAACTACGAATTCCGAAATACTCACCTGTTATCAAGAGAGAACACAGGGCTGCATCTTTTAGCCAGCACTGACTCGGAAAAGTAATTATAAGCGTACTTACCAGTAACTTGCATTTCCTTCCATAGGAATCCATTGTGTGGTTTTCACCCCAAAAAGTTTCTAAGTGTTCAATTTTGAAATGTACAAATATTCCTCTAAAAACAGCCAAACTACGAATTACAAATTACTCACCTGTTATCAGGAGAGAACCCAGGGCTGCATCTTTTAGCCCAGCACTGATCCTGAAAAGTAATTCTAAGCGTACTTACCAGTAACTTGTTTTTCCTTCCATAGGAATCATTGTGTGGTTTTCAGCAGAAAAGTTTCTAAGTGTCCAATTTTGAAATGTACAAATATTCCTCTAAAATCAGCCGAACTATAAATTCTGATTTACTCACCTGTTAGGAGAGAACCCAGGGCTGCATATTTTAGCCCAGCACTGACATTGAAAAGTAATTCTAAGCGTACTTACCAGTAACTTGTTTTTCCTTCCATAGGAATCCATTGTGTGGTATTCATCAGAAAAGTTTCTAAGTGTCCATTTTTGAAACGTACAAATATTCCTCTAAAATCAGCCTAACTACGAATTCCGAAATACTCACCTGTTATCAAGAGAGAACCCAGTGCTGCATCTTTTAGACCAGCACTGACTCTGAAATGTAATTCTAATCATACTTAAGAGTAACTTGTATTTCCTTCCATAGGAATCCATTGTGTGGTTTTCACCAGAAAAGTTTCTAAGTGTCTAATTTTGAAACGTACAAATATTCCTCTAAAATCAGTTGAACTACGAATTCCGATTTACTCATCTGTTATCAGGAGAGAACCCAGGGCTGCATCTTTTAGACCAGCACTGACCCTGAAAATTAATTCTAAGCGTACTTACCAGTAACTTGTATTTCCTTCCATAGGAATAGATAGTGTGGTTTTCACCAGAAAAGTTTCTAAGTGTCCAATTTTGAAACGTACAAATATTCCTCTAAAATCAACCGAACTATGAATTCCAATTTACTCACCTGTTATCAGCGGAGAAACCAGGGCTGCATCTTATAACCCAGCACTGACTCTGAAAAGTAATTCTAAGCATACTTACCAGTAACTTGTATTTCCTTCCATAGCAATCCATTGTGTGGTTTTCAGCAGAAAAGTTTCTAATTGTCCAATTTTGAAATGTACAAATATTCCTCTAAAATCAGCCGAACTATAAATTCTGATTTACTCACCTGTTAGGAGAGAACCCAGGGCTGCATCTTTTAGCCCAGCACTGACATTGAAAAGTAATTCTAAGCGTACTTACCAGTAACTTGTTTTTCCTTCCATAGGAATCCATTGTGTGGTATTCATCAGAAAAGTTTATAAGTGTCCAATTTTGAAACGTACAAATATTCCTCTAAAATCAGTTGAACTACGAATTCCGATTTACTCACCTGTTATCAGGAGAGAACCCAGGGCTGCATCTTTTAGCCCAGCACTGACCCTGAAAATTAATTCTAAGCGTACTTACCAGTAACTTGTATTTCCTTCCATAGGAATAGATAGTGTGGTTTTCACCAGAAAAGTTTCTAAGTGTCCAATTTTGAAACGTACAAATATTCCTCTAAAATCAACTGAACTATGAATTCCAATTTACTCACCTGTTATCAGCGGAGAACCCAGTGCTGCATCTTTTAGACCAGCACTGACTCTGAAATGTAATTCTAAGCATACTTAACAGTAACTTGTATTTCCTTCCATAGAAATCCATTGTGCGGTTTTCACCAGAAAAGTTTCTAAGTGTCCAAATTTGAAACGTACAAAATTCCCCTAAAATCAGTTGAACTATGAATTCCGATTTACTCACCTGTTATCAGGAGAGAACCCGGGGCTGCATCTTTTAGCCCAGCACTGACCCTGAAAAGTAATTCTAAGCATACTTACCATTAACTTGTATTTCCTTCCATAGGAATAGATAGTGTGGTTTTCACCAGAAAAGTTTCTAAGTGTCCAATTTTGAAACGTACAAATATTCCTCTAAAATCAACCGAACTACGAATTCCGATTTACTCACCTGTTATCAGGAGAGAAACCAAGGCTGCATCTTTTAGCCCAGCACTGACCCAGAAAAGAAATTCTAAGCGTACTTACCAGTAACTTGTATTTCCTTCCATAGGAATCCATTGTGTGGTTTTCACCAGAAAAGTTTCGAAGTGTCCTATTTTGAAACGTACAAGTATTCCTCTAAAATCAGCCAAACTATGAATTCCGATTGACTCACCTGTTATCGAGAGAGAACCCAGTGCTGCATCTTTTAGCCCAGCACTGACCCTGAAAAGTAATTTAAAGCTTACTTACCAGTAACTTGTATTTCCTTCATTAGGAATCCATTGTGTGGTTTTCACCAGAAAAGTTTCTAAGTGTCCATTTTTGAAACGTACAAATATTCCTCTAAAATAAGCCGAACTACGAATTCCGAATTACTCACCTGTTATCAGGAGAGAACCCAGGGCTGCATCTTTTAGCCCAGCACTGACCCTGAAAAGTAATTCAAAGCATACTTACAAGTAACTTGTATTTCCTTCCATAGGAATCCATTGTGTGGTTTTCACCAGAAAAGATTCTAAGTGTCCAATTTTGAAACGTACAAATATTCCTCTAAAATCAACCGAACTGCGAATTCCGATTTACTCACCTGTTATCAAGAGAGAACCCAGTGCTGCATCTTTTAGACCAGCACTGACTCTGAAATGTAATTCTAATCATACTTAAGAGTAACTTGTATTTCCTTCCATAGCAATCCATTGTGTGGTTTTCACCAGAAAAGTTTCTAAGTGTCCAATTTTGAAACGTACAAATATTCCTCTAAAATCAGTTGAACTACGAATTCCGATTTACTCATCTGTTATCAGGAGAGAACCCAGGGCTGCATCTTTTAGACCAGCACTGACCCTGAAAATTAATTCTAAGCGTACTTACCAGTAACTTGTATTTCCTTCCATAGGAATAGATAGTGTGGTTTTCACCAGAAAAGTTTCTAAGTGTCCAATTTTGAAACGTACAAATATTCCTCTAAAATCAACCGAACTATGAATTCCAATTTACTCACCTGTTATCAGCGGAGAAACCAGGGCTGCATCTTATAACCCAGCACTGACTCTGAAAAGTAATTCTAAGCATACTTACCAGTAACTTGTATTTCCTTCCATAGCAATCCATTGTGTGGTTTTCAGCAGAAAAGTTTCTAATTGTCCAATTTTGAAATGTACAAATATTCCTCTAAAATCAGCCGAACTATAAATTCTGATTTACTCACCTGTTAGGAGAGAACCCAGGGCTGCATCTTTTAGCCCAGCACTGACATTGAAAAGTAATTCTAAGCGTACTTACCAGTAACTTGTTTTTCCTTCCATAGGAATCCATTGTGTGGTATTGATCAGAAAAGTTTATAAGTGTCCAATTTTGAAACGTACAAATATTCCTCTAAAATCAGTTGAACTACGAATTCCGATTTACTCACCTGTTATCAGGAGAGAACCCAGGGCTGCATCTTTTAGCCCAGCACTGACCCTGAAAATTAATTCTAAGCGTACTTACCAGTAACTTGTATTTCCTTCCATAGGAATAGATAGTGTGGTTTTCACCAGAAAAGTTTCTAAGTGTCCAATTTTGAAACGTACAAATATTCCTCTAAAATCAACTGAACTATGAATTCCAATTTACTCACCTGTTATCAGCGGAGAAAGCAGGGCTGCATCTTATAACCCAGCACTGACTCTGAAAAGTAATTCTAAGCATACTTACCAGTAACTTGTATTTCCTTCCATAGCAATCCATTGTGTGGTTTTCAGCAGAAAAGTTTCTAATTGTCCAATTTTGAAATGTACAAATATTCCTCTAAAATCAGTTGAACTACGAATTCCGATTTACTCACCTGTTATCAGGAGAGAACACAGGGCTGCATCTTTTAGCCCAGCACTGACCCTGAAAAGTAATTCTAAGCGTACTTACAAGTAACTTGTATTTCCTTCCATAGGAATAGATAGTGTGGTTTTCACCAGAAAAGTTTCTAAGTGTCCATTTTTGAAACGTACAAATATTCCTATAAAATCAGCCGAACTACGAATTCCGAATTACTCACCTGTTATCAGGAGAGAACCCAGGGCTGCATCTTTTAGCCCAGCACTGACCCTGAAAAGTAATTCAAAGCATACTTACCAGTTACTTGTATTTCCTTCCATAGGAATCCATAGTGTGGTTTTCACCAGAAAAGTTTCTAAGTGTCCATTTTTGAAACGTACAAATATTCCTCTAAAATCCACCGAACTACGAATTCCGAAATACTCACCTGTTATCAAGAGAGAACCCAGTGCTGCATCTTTTAGACCAGCACTGACTCTGAAATGTAATTCTAAGCATACTTAACAGTAACTTGTATTTCCTTCCATTGAAATCCATTGTGCGGTTTTCACCAGAAAAGTTTCTAAGTGTCCAAATTTGAAACGTACAAAATTCCCCTAAAATCAGTTGAACTATGAATTCCGATTTACTCACCTGTTATCAGGAGAGAACCCGGGGCTGCATCTTTTAGCCCAGCACTGACCCTGAAAAGTAATTCTAAGCATACTTACCAGTAACTTGTATTTCCTTCCATAGGAATAGATAGTGTGGTTTTCACCAGAAAAGTTTCTAAGTGTCCAATTTTGAAACGTACAAATATTCCTCTAAAATCAACCGAACTACGAATTCCGATTTACTCACCTGTTATCAGGAGAGAAACCAAGGCTGCATCTTTTAGCCCAGCACTGACCCAGAAAAGAAATTCTAAGCGTACTTACCAGTAACTTGTATTTCCTTCCATAGGAATCCATTGTGTGGTTTTCACCAGAAAAGTTTCTAAGTGTCCTATTTTGAAACGTACAAGTATTCCTCTAAAATCAGCCAAACTACGAATTCCGATTGACTCACCTGTTATCGAGAGAGAACCCAGTGCTGCATCTTTTAGCCCAGCACTGACCCTGAAAAGTAATTTAAAGCTTACTTACCAGTAACTTGTATTTCCTTCATTAGGAATCCATTGTGTGGTTTTCACCAGAAAAGTTTCTAAGTGTCCATTTTTGAAACGTACAAATATTCCTCTAAAATCAGCCGAACTACGAATTCCGAATTACTCACCTGTTATCAGGAGAGAACCCAGGGCTGCATCTTTTAGCCCAGCACTGACCCTGAAAAGTAATTCAAAGCATACTTACCAGTAACTTGTATTTCCTTCCATAGGAATCCATTGTGTGGTTGTCACCAGAAAAGTTTCTAAGTGTCCATTTTTGAAACGTACAAATATTTCTCTAAAATCAGTTGAACTACGAATTCCGATTTACTCACCTGTTATCAGGAGAGAACCCGGGGCTGAATCTTTTAGCCCAGCACTGACCCTGAAAAGTAATTCTAAGCATACTTACCAGTAACTTGTATTTCCTTCCATAGGAATCCATTGTGTGGTTTTCACCAGAAAAGTTTCTAAGTGTCCATTTTTGAAACGTACAAATATTCCTCTAAAATCAGCCGAACTACGAATTCCGAAATACTCACCTGTTATCAAGAGAGAACCCAGTGCTGCATCTTTTAGCCCAGCACTGACCCTGAAAAGTAATTCTAAGCGTACTTACAAGTAACTTGTATTTACTTCCATAGGAATAGATAGTGTGGTTTTCACCAGAAAAGATTCTAAGTGTCCAATTTTGAAACGTACAAATATTCCTCTAAAATCAACCGAACTGCGAATTCCGATTTACTCACCTGTTATCAGGAGAGAAACCAGGGCTGCATCTTTTAGCCCAGCACTGACTCTGAAAAGTAATTCTAAGCTTACTTACCAGTAACTTGTATTTGCTTCCATAGCAATCCATTGTGTGGTTTTCAGCAGAAAAGATTCTAATTGTCCAATTTTGAAACATACAAATATTCCTCTAAAATCAGTTGAACTACGAATTCCGATTTACTTACCTGTTATCAGGAGAGAACCCAGGGCTGCATCTTTTAGCCCAGCACTGGCCCTGAAAAGTAATTATAAGCGTACTTACCAGTAACTTGTATATCCTTCCATAGGAATAGATAGTGTGGTTTTCACCAGAAAAGTTTCTAAGTGTCTATTTTTGAAACATACAAATGTTCCTATAAAATCAGCCGAACTACGAATTCCGAATTACTCACCTTTTATCAGGAGAGAACCCAGGGCTGCATCTTTTAGCCCAGCACTGACCCTGAAAAGTAATTCAAAGCATACTTACCAGTAACTTGTATTTCCTTCCATAGGAATCCATTGTGTGGTTTTCACCCAAAAAAGTTTCTAAGTGTTCAATTTTGAAATGTACAAATATTCCTCTAAAAACAGCCGAACTACGAATTACAAATTACTCACCTGTTATCAGGAGAGAACCCAGGGCTGCATCTTTTAGCCCAGCACTGATCCTAAAAAGTAATTCTTAGCGTACTTACCAGTAACTTGTTTTTCCTTCCATAGGAATCATTGTGTGGTTTTCAGCAGAAAAGTTTCTAAGTGTCCATTTTTGAAACGTACTAATATTCCTCTAAAATCAGCCGAACTACGAATTCCGAAATACTCACTTGTTATCAAGAGAGAACCCAGTGCTGCATCTTTTAGACCAGCACTGACTCTGAAATGAAATTCTAAGCATACTTAAGAGTAACTTGTATTTCCTTCCATAGGAATCCATTGTGTGGTTTTCATCAGAAAAGTTTCTAAGTGTCCAATTTTGAAACGTACAAATATTCCTCTAAAATCAGTTGAACTACGAATTTCGATTTACTCACCTGTTATCAGGAGAGAACCCAGGGCTGCATCTTTTAGCCCAGCACTGACCCTGAAAATTAATTCTAAGCGTACTTACCAGTAACTTGTATTTCCTTCCATAGGAATAGATAGTGTGGTTTTCACCAGAAAAGTTTCTAATTGTCCAATTTTGAAACGCACAAATATTCCTCTAAAATCAACCGAACTATGAATTCTAATTTACTCACCTGTTATCAGCGGAGAAACCAGGGCTGCATCTTATAACCCAGCACTGACTCTGAAAAGTAATTCTAAGCATACTTACCAGTAACTTGTATTTCCTTCCATAGCAATCCATTGTGTGGTTTTCAGCAGAAAAGTTTCTAATTGTCCAATTTTGAAATGTACAAATATTCCTCTAAAATCAGTTGAACTACGAATTCCGATTTACTCACCTGTTATCAGGAGAGAACCCAGGGCTGCATCTTTTAGCCCAGCACTGACCGTGAAAAGTAATTCAAAGCATACTTACCAGTAACTTGTATTTCCTTCCATAGGAATCCATTGTGTGGTTTTCACCAGAAAAGTTTCTAAGTGTCCATTTTTGAAACGTACAAATATTCCTCTAAAATCAGCCGAACTACGAATTCCGAAATACTCACCTGTCATCAAGAGAGAACCCAGTGCTGCATCTTTTAGACCAGCACTGACTCTGAAATGTAATTCTAGGCATACTTAACAGTAACTTGTATTTCCTTCCATAGAAATCCATTGTGCGGTTTTCAGCAGAAAAGTTTTTAATTGTCCAATTTTGAAACATACAAATATTCCTCTAAAATCAGTTGAACTATGAATTCCGATTTACTCACCTGTTATCAGGAGAGAACCCAGGGCTGCATCTTTTAGCCCAGCACTGGCCCTGAAAAGTAATTCTAAGCGTACTTACCAGTAACTTGTTTTTCCTTCCATAGGAATAGATAGTGTGGTTTTCACCAGAAAAGTTTCTAAGTGTCCATTTTTGAAACATACAAATGTTCCTATAAAATCGGCCGAACTACGAATTCCAAATTACTCACCTGTTATCAGGAGAGAACCCAGGGCTGCATCTTTTAGCCCAGCACTGACCCTGAAAAGTAATTCAAAGCATACTTACCAGTAACTTGTATTTCCTTCCATAGGATTCCATTGTGTGGTTTTCACCGGAAAAGTTTCTAAGTGTCCATTTTTGAAACGTACAAATATTCCTCTAAAATCAGCCGAACTACGAATTCCGAAATACTCACCTGTTATCAAGAGAGAACACAGGGCTGCATCTTTTAGCCAGCACTGACTCGGAAAAGTAATTCTAAGCGTACTTACCAGTAACTTGTATTTCCTTCCATAGGAATCCATTGTGTGGTTTTCACCAAAAAAAGTTTCTAAGTGTTCAATTTTAAATGTACAAATATTCCTCTAAAAACAGCCGAACTACGAATTCCGAAATACTCACCTGTTATCAAGAGAGAACCCAGGGCTGCATCTTTTAGCCCAGCACTGATCCTGAAAAGTAATTCTAAGCGTACTTAACAGTAACTTGTTTTTCCTTCCATAGGAATCATTGTGTGGTTTTCAGTAGAAAAGTTTCTAAGTGTCCAATTTTGAAATGTACAAATATTCCTCTAAAATCAGCCGAACTATAAATTCGGATTTACTCACCTGTTAGGAGAGAACCCAGGGCTGCATCTTTTAGCCCAGCACTGACATTGAAAAGTAATTCTAAGCGTTCTTACCAGTAACTTGTTTTTCCTTCCATAGGAATCCATTGTGTGGTATTCATCAGAAAAGTTTCTAAGTGTCCAATTTTGAAACGTACAAATATTCCTCTAAAATCAACCGAACTATGAATTCCAATTTACTCACCTGTTATCAGCGGAGAAATCAGGGCTGCATCTTAAAACCCAGCACTGACTCTGAAAAGTAATTCTAAGCATACTTACCAGTAACTTGTATTTCCTTCCATAGCAATCCATTGTGTGGTTTTCAGCAGAAAAGTTTCTAATTGTCCAATTTTGAAATGTACAAATATTCCTATAAAATCAGCCGAACTACGAATTCCGAATTACTCACCCATTATCAGGAGAGAACCCAGGGCTGCATCTTTTAGCCCAGCACTGACCCTGAAAAGTAATTCAAAGCATACTTACCAGTAACTTGTATTTCCTTCCATAGGAATCCATTGTGTGGTTTTCACTAGAAAAGTTTCTAAGTGTCCATTTTTGAAACGTACAAATATTCCTCTAAAATCAGCCGAACTACGAATTCCGAAATACTCACCTGTTATCAAGAGAGAACCCAGTGCTGCATCTTTTAGACCACCACTGACTCTGAAATGTAATTCTAAGCATACTTAACAGTAACTTGTATTTCCTTCCATAGAAATCCATTGTGTGGTTTTCACCAGAAAAGTTTCTAAGTGTCCAATTTTGAAACGTACAAAATTCCTCTAAAATCAGTTGAACTACAAATTCCGATTTACTCACCTGTTATCAGGAGAGAACCCGGGGCTGCATCTTTTAGCCCAGCACTGACCCTGAAAAGTAATTCTAAGCATACTTACCAGTAACTTGTATTTCCTTCCATAGGAATAGATGGTGTGGTTTTCACCAGAAAAGTTTCTAAGTGTCCAATTTTGAAACGTACAAATATTCCTCTAAAATCAACCGAACTACGAATTCCGATTTACTCACCTGTTATCAGGAGAGAAACCAGGGCTGCATCTTTTAGCCCAGCACTGACCCAGAAAAGAAATTCTAAGCGTACTTATCAGTAACTTGTATTTCCTTCCATAGGAATCCATTGTGTGGTTTTCACCAGAAAAGTTTCTAAGTGTCCTATTTTGAAACGTACAAGTATTCCTCTAAAATCAGCCAAACTACGAATTCCGATTGACTCACCTGTTATCGAGAGAGAACCCAGTGCTGCATCTTTTAGCCCAGCACTGACCCTGAAAAGTAATTCTAAGCATACTTACCAGTAACTTGTATTTCCTTCCATAGGAATAGATAGTGTGGTTTTCACCAGAAAAGTTTCTAAGTGTCCAATTTTGAAACGTACAAATATTCCTCTAAAATCAACCGAACCTCGAATTCCGATTTACTCACCTGTTATCAGGAGAGAAAGCAGGGCTGCATCTTTTAGCCCAGCACTGACCCAGAAAAGAAATTCTAAGCGTACTTACCAGTAACTTGTTTTTCCTTCCATAGGAATCATTGTGTGGTTTTCAGCAGAAAAGTTTCTCAGTATCCAATTTTGAAATGTACAAATATTCCTCTAAAATCAACCGAACTACGAATTCCGATTTACTCACCTGTTATCAGGAGAGAAAGCAGGGCTGCATCTTTTAGCCCAGCACTGACCCAGAAAAGAAATTCAAAGCGTACTTACCAGTAACTTGTTTTTCCTTCCATAGGAATCATTGTGTGGTTTTCAGCAGAAAAGTTTCTAAGTGTCCAATTTTGAAACGTACAAATATTCCTCTAAAATCAACCGAACTACGAATTCCGATTTACTCACCTGTTATCAGGAGAGAAAGCAGGGCTGCATCTTTTAGCCCAGCACTGACCCAGAAAAGAAATTCAAAGCGTACTTACCAGTAACTTGTTTTTCCTTCCATAGGAATCATTGTGTGGTTTTCAGCAGAAAAGTTTCTAATTGTCCAATTTTGAAACGTACAAATATTCCTCTAAAGTCAGTTGAACTACGAATTCTGATTTACTCACCTGTTACCAGGAGAGAACCCAGGGCTGCATCTTTTAGCCCAGCACTGACATTGAAAAGTAATTCAAAGCATACTTACCAGTAACTTGTTTTTCCGTCCATAGGAATCCATTGTGTGGTTTTCATCAGAAAAGTTTCTAAGTGTCCAATTTTGAAACGTACAAATATTCCTCTAAAATCAACCGAACTACGAATTCCGATTTACTCACCTGTTATCATGAGAGAAACCAGGGCTGCATCTTTTAGCCCAGCACTGATTCTGAAAAGTAATTCTAAGCATACTTACCAGTAACTTGTATTTCCTTCCATAGCAATCCATTGTGTGGTTTTCAGCAGAAAAGTTTCTAATTGTCCAATTTTGAAACGTACAAATATTCCTCTAAAGTCAGTTGAACTATGAATTCTGATTTACTCACCTGTTACCAGGAGAGAACCCAGGGCTGCATCTTTTAGCCCAGCACTGATCCTGAAAAGTAATTCTAAGCGTACTTACCAGTAACTTGTTTTTCCTTCCATAGGAATCATTGTGTGGTTTTCAGCAGAAAAGTTTCTAAGTATCCAATTTTGAAATGTACAAATATTCCTCTAAAATCAGCCGAACTACGAATTACAAATTACTCACCTGTTATCATGAGAGAACCCAGGGCTGCATCTTTTAGCCCAGCACTGATTCTGAAAAGTAATTCTAAGCATACTTACCAGTAACTTGTATTTCCTTCCATAGCAATCCATTGTGTGGTTTTCAGCAGAAAAGTTTCTAATTGTCCAATTGTGAAACGTACAAATATTCCTCTAAAGTCAGTTGAACTACAAATTCTGATTTACTCACCTGTTATCAGGAGAGAACCCAGGGCTACATCTTTTAGCCCAGCACTGACCCTGAAAAGTAATTCTAAGCGTACTTACCAGTAACTTGTTTTTCCTTCCATAGGAATCATTGTGTGGTTTTCAACAGAAAAGTTTCTAAGTGTCCAATTTTGAAATGTACAAATATTCCTCTAAAATCAGCCGAACTATAAATTCCGATTTACTCACCTGTTAGGAGAGAACCCAGGGCTGCATCTTTTAGCCCAGCACTGATATTGAAAAGTAATTCTAAGCGTACTTACCAGTAACTTGTTTTTCCTTCCATAGGAATCCATTGTGTGGTTTTCATCAGAAAAGTTTCTAAGTGTCCATTTTTGAAACGTACAAATATTCCTCTAAAATCAGCCGAACTACGAATTCCGAAATACTCACCTGTTATCAAGAGAGAACCCAGTGCTGCATCTTTTAGACCAGCACTGACTCTGAAATGTAATTCTAAGCATACTTAAGAGTAACTTGTATTTCCTTCCATTGGAATCCATTGTGTGGTTTTCACCAGAAAAGTTTCTAAGTGTCCAATTTTGAAACGTACAAATATTCCTCTAAAATCAACCGAACTACGAATTCCGATTTACTCACCTGTTATCAGGAGAGAAACCAGGGCTGCATCTTTTAGCCCAGCACTGACCCTGAAAAGTAATTCTAAGCGTACTTACAAGTAACTTGTATTTCCTTCCATAGGAATAGATAGTATGGTTTTCACCAGAAAAGTTTCTAAGTGTCCATTTTTGAAACGTACAAATATTCCTATAAAATCAGCCGAACTACGAATTCCGAATTACTCACCTGTTATCAGGAGAGAACCCAGGGCTGCATCTTTTAGCCCAGAACTGACCCTGAAAAGTAATTCAAAGCATACTTACCAGTAACTTGTATTTCCTTCCATAGGAATCCATTGTGTGGTTTACACCAGAAAAGTTTCTGTGTCCATTTTTGAAACGTACAAATATTCCTCTAAAATCAGCCGAACTACGAATTCCGAAATACTCACCTGTTATCAAGAGAGAACCCAGTGCTGCATCTTTTAGACCAGCACTGACTCTGAAATGTAATTCTAAGCATACTTAACAGTAACTTGTATTTCCTTCCATCGAAATCCATTGTGTGGTTTTCACCAGAAAAGTTTCTAAGTGTCCAATTTTGAAACGTACAAATATTCCTCTAAAGTCAGTTGAACTAAGAATTCTGATTTACTCACCTGTTATCAGGAGAGAACCCAGGGCTGCATCTTTTAGCCCAGCACTGACCCTGAAAAGTAATTCTAAGCGTACTTACCAGTAACTTGTTTTTCCTTCCATAGGAATAGATAGTGGGGTTTTCACCATAAAAGATTCGAAGTGTCCAATTTTGAAACGTACAAATATTCCTATAAAATCAGCCGAACCACGAATTCCGAATTACTCACCTGTTATCAGGTGAGAACCCAGGGCTGCATCTTTTAGCCCAGCACTGACATTGAAAAGTAATTCAAAGCATACTTACCAGTAACTTGTTTTTCCGTCCATAGGAATCCATTGTGTGGTTTTCATCAGAAAAGTTTCTAAGTGTCCAATTTTGAAACGTACAAATATTCCTCTAAAATCAACCGAACTACGAATTCCGATTTACTCACCTGTTATCATGAGAGAAACCAGGGCTGCATCTTTTAGCCCAGCACTGATTCTGAAAAGTAATTCTAAGCATACTTACCAGTAACTTGTATTTCCTTCCATAGCAATCCATTGTGTGGTTTTCAGCAGAAAAGTTTCTAATTGTCCAATTTTGAAACGTACAAATATTCCTCTAAAGTCAGTTGAACTACGAATTCTGATTTACTCACCTGTTATCAGGAGAGAACCCAGGGCTGCAACTTTTAGCCCAGCACTGACCCTGAAAAGTAATTCTAAGCGTACTTACCAGTAACTTGTTTTTCCTTCCATAGGAATCATTGTGTGATTTTCAACAGAAAAGTTTCTAAGTGTCCAATTTTGAAATGTACAAATATTCCTCTAAAATCAGCCGAACTATAAATTCCGATTTACTCACCTGGTAGGAGAGAACCCAGGGCTGCATCTTTTAGCCCAGCACTGACATTGAAAAGTAATTCTAAGCGTACTTACCAGTAACTTGTTTTTCCTTCCATAGGAATCCATTGTGTGGTTTTCATCAGAAAAGTTTCTAAGTGTCCATTTTTAAAACGTACAAATATTCCTCTAAAATCAACCGAACTACGAATTCCGATTTACTCACCTGTTATCAAGAGAGAAACCAGGGCTGCATCTTTTAGCCCAGCACTGACTCTGAAAAGTAATTCTAAGCATACTTACCAGTAACTTGTATTCCTTCCATAGCAATCCATTGTGTGGTTTTCAGCAGAAAAGTTTCTAATTGTCCAATTTTGAAACATACAAATATTCCTCTAAAATCAGTTGAACTACGAATTCCGATTTACTCACCTGTTATCAGGGGAGAACCCAGGGCTGCATCTTTTAGCCCAGCACTGGCCCTGAATAGTAATTCTAAGCGTACTTACCAGTAACTTGTATTTCCTTCCATAGGAATAGATTGTGTGGTTTTCAGCAGAAAAGTTTCTAATTGTCCAATTTTGAAACATACAAATATTCCTCTAAAATCAGTTGAACTACGAATTCCGAATTACTCACCTGTTATCAGGAGAGAACCCAGGGCTGCATCTTTTAGCCCAGCACTGACCCTGAAAAGTAATTCAAAGCATACTTACCAGTAACTTGTATTTCCTTCCATAGGAATCCATTGTGTGGTTTTCACCAGAAAAGCTTCTAAGTGTCCATTTTTGAAACGTACAAATATTCCTCTAAAATCAGCCGAACTACGAATTCCGAAATACTCACCTGTTATCAAGAGAGAACCCAGTGCTGCATCTTTTAGACCAGCACTGACTCTGAAATGTAATTCTAAGCATATTTAACAGTAACTTGTATTTCCTTCCATAGAAATCCATTGTGTGGTTTTCACCAGAAAAGTTTCTAAGTGTCCAATATTGAAACGTACAAAATTCCTCTAAAATCAGTTGAACTACGAATTCCGATTTACTCACCTCTTATCAGGAGAGAACCCGGGGCTGCATCTTTTAGCCCAGCACTGACCCTGAAAAGTAATTCAAAGCATACTTACCAGTAACTTGTATTTCCTTCCATAGGAATCCATTGTGTGGTTTTCACCAGAAAAGTTTCTAAGTGTCCATTTTTGAAACGTACAAATATTCCTCTAAAATCAACCGAACTACGAATTCCGATTTACTCACCTGTTATCATGAGAGAAACCAGGGCTGCATCTTTTAGCCCAGCACTGATTCTGAAAAGTAATTCTAAGCATACTTACCAGTAACTTGTATTTCCTTCCATAGCAATCCATTGTGTGGTTTTCAGCAGAAAAGTTTCTAATTGTCCAATTTTGAAACGTACAAATATTCCTCTAAAGTCAGTTGAACTACGAATTCTGATTTACTCACCTGTTACCAGGAGAGAACCCAGGGCTGCATCTTTTAGCCCAGCACTGATCCTGAAAAGTAATTCTAAGCGTACTTACCAGTAACTTGTTTTTCCTTCCATAGGAATCATTGTGTGGTTTTCAGCAGAAAAGTTTCTAAGTATCCAATTTTGAAATGTACAAATATTCCTCTAAAATCAGCCGAACTACGAATTACAAATTACTCACCTGTTATCATGAGAGAACCCAGGGCTGCATCTTTTAGCCCAGCACTGATTCTGAAAAGTAATTCTAAGCATACTTACCAGTAACTTGTATTTCCTTCCATAGCAATCCATTGTGTGGTTTTCAGCAGAAAAGTTTCTAATTGTCCAATTGTGAAACGTACAAATATTCCTCTAAAGTCAGTTGAACTACAAATTCTGATTTACTCACCTGTTATCAGGAGAGAACCCAGGGCTGCATCTTTTAGCCCAGCACTGACCCTGAAAAGTAATTCTAAGCGTACTTACCAGTAACTTGTTTTTCCTTCCATAGGAATCATTGTGTGGTTTTCAACAGAAAAGTTTCTAAGTGTCCAATTTTGAAATTAACAAATATTCCTCTAAAATCAGCCGAACTATAAATTCCGATTTACTCACCTGTTAGGAGAGAACCCAGGGCTGCATCTTTTAGCCCAGCACTGATATTGAAAAGTAATTCTAAGCGTACTTACCAGTAACTTGTTTTTCCTTCCATAGGAATCCATTGTGTGGTTTTCATCAGAAAAGTTTCTAAGTGTCCATTTTTGAAACGTACAAATATTCCTCTAAAATCAGCCGAACTACGAATTCCGAAATACTCACCTGTTATCAAGAGAGAACCCAGTGCTGCATCTTTTAGACCAGCACTGACTCTGAAATGTAATTCTAAGCATACTTAAGAGTAACTTGTATTTCCTTCCATTGGAATCCATTGTGTGGTTTTCACCAGAAAAGTTTCTAAGTGTCCAATTTTGAAACGTACAAATATTCCTCTAAAATCAACCGAACTACGAATTCCGATTTACTCACCTGTTATCAGGAGAGAAACCAGGCCTGCATCTTTTAGCCCAGCACTGACCCTGAAAAGTAATTCTAAGCGTACTTACAAGTAACTTGTATTTCCTTCCATAGGAATAGATAGTATGGTTTTCACCAGAAAAGTTTCTAAGTGTCCATTTTTGAAACGTACAAATATTCCTATAAAATCAGCCGAACTACGAATTCCGAATTACTCACCTGTTATCAGGAGAGAACCCAGGGCTGCATCTTTTAGCCCAGAACTGACCCTGAAAAGTAATTCAAAGCATACTTACCAGTAACTTGTATTTCCTTCCATAGGAATCCATTGTGTGGTTTACACCAGAAAAGTTTCTGTGTCCATTTTTGAAACGTACAAATATTCCTCTAAAATCAGCCGAACTACGAATTCCGAAATACTCACCTGTTATCAAGAGAGAACCCAGTGCTGCATCTTTTAGACCAGCACTGACTCTGAAATGTAATTCTAAGCATACTTAACAGTAACTTGTATTTCCTTCCATCGAAATCCATTGTGTGGTTTTCACCAGAAAAGTTTCTAAGTGTCCAATTTTGAAACGTACAAATATTCCTCTAAAGTCAGTTGAACTAAGAATTCTGATTTACTCACCTGTTATCAGGAGAGAACCCAGGGCTGCATCTTTTAGCCCAGCACTGACCCTGAAAAGTAATTCTAAGCGTACTTACCAGTAACTTGTTTTTCCTTCCATAGGAATCACTGTGTGGTTTTCAACAGAAAAGTTTCTAAGTGGCCATTTTTGAAACGTACAAATATTCCTATAAAATCAGCCGAACTACACATTCCGAATTACTCACCTGTTATCAGGAGAGAACCCAGGGCTGCATATTTTAGCCCAGCACTGACCCTGAAAAGTAATTCAAAGCATACTTACCAGTAACTTGTATTTCCTTCCATAGGAATCCATTGTGTGGTTTTCACCAGAAAAGTTTCTAAGTGTCCATTTTTGAAACGTACAAATATTCCTCTAAAATCAGCCGAACTACGAATTCCGAAATACTCACCTGTTATCAAGAGAGAACCCAGTGCTGCATCTTTTAGCCCAGCACTGACCCTGAAAAGTAATTCTAAGCGTACTTTCCAGTAACTTGTATTTACTTCCATAGGAATAGATAGTGTGGTTTTCACCATAAAAGATTTGAAGTGTCCAATTTTGAAACGTACAAATATTCCTATAAAATCAGCCGAACCACGAATTCCGAATTACTCACCTGTTATCAGGAGAGAACCCAAGGCTGCATCTTTTAGCCCAGCACTGACATTGAAAAGTAATTCAAAGCATACTTACCAGTAACTTGTTTTTCCGTCCATAGGAATCCATTGTGTGGTTTTCATCAGAAAAGTTTCTAAGTGTCCAATTTTGAAACGTACAAATATTCCTCTAAAATCAACCGAACTACGAATTCCGATTTACTCACCTGTTATCATGAGAGAAACCAGGGCTGCATCTTTTAGCCCAGCACTGATTCTGAAAAGTAATTCTAAGCATACTTACCAGTAACTTGTATTTCCTTCCATAGCAATCCATTGTGTGGTTTTCAGCAGAAAAGTTTCTAATTGTCCAATTTTGAAACGTACAAATATTCCTCTAAAGTCAGTTGAACTACGAATTCTGATTTACTCACCTGTTATCAGGAGAGAACCCAGGGCTGCAACTTTTAGCCCCGCACTGACCCTGAAAAGTAATTCTAAGCGTACTTACCAGTAACTTGTTTTTCCTTCCATAGGAATCATTGTGTGATTTTCAACAGAAAAGTTTCTAGGTGTCCAATTTTGAAATGTACAAATATTCCTCTAAAATCAGCCGAACTATAAATTCCGATTTACTCACCTGGTAGGAGAGAACCCAGGGCTGCATCTTTTAGCCCAGCACTGACATTGAAAAGTAATTCTAAGCGTACTTACCAGTAACTTGTTTTTCCTTCCATAGGAATCCATTGTGTGGTTTTCATCAGAAAAGTTTCTAAGTGTCCATTTTTAAAACGTACAAATATTCCTCTAAAATCAACCGAACTACGAATTCCAATTTACTCACCTGTTATCAAGAGAGAAACCAGGGCTGCATCTTTTAGCCCAGCACTGACTCTGAAAAGTAATTCTAAGCATACTTACCAGTAACTTGTATTCCTTCCATAGCAATCCATTGTGTGGTTTTCAGCAGAAAAGTTTCTAATTGTCCAATTTTGAAACATACAAATATTCCTCTAAAATCAGTTGAACTACGAATTCCGATTTACTCACCTGTTATCAGGGGAGAACCCAGGGCTGCATCTTTTAGCCCAGCACTGGCCCTGAATAGTAATTCTAAGCGTACTTACCAGTAACTTGTATTTCCTTCCATAGGAATAGATTGTGTGGTTTTCAGCAGAAAAGTTTCTAATTGTCCAATTTTGAAACATACAAATATTCCTCTAAAATCAGTTGAACTACGAATTCCGAATTACTCACCTGTTATCAGGAGAGAACCCAGGGCTGCATCTTTTAGCCCAGCACTGACCCTGAAAAGTAATTCAAAGCATACTTACCAGTAACTTGTATTTCCTTCCATAGGAATCCATTGTGTGGTTTTCACCAGAAAAGCTTCTAAGTGTCCATTTTTGAAACGTACAAATATTCCTCTAAAATCAGCCGAACTACGAATTCCGAAATACTCACCTGTTATCAAGAGAGAACCCAGTGCTGCATCTTTTAGACCAGCACTGACTCTGAAATGTAATTCTAAGCATACTTAACAGTAACTTGTATTTCCTTCCATAGAAATCCATTGTGTGGTTTTCACCAGAAAAGTTTCTAAGTGTCCAATATTGAAACGTACAAAATTCCTCTAAAATCAGTTGAACTACGAATTCCGATTTACTCACCTCTTATCAGGAGAGAACCCGGGGCTGCATCTTTTAGCCCAGCACTGACCCTGAAAAGTAATTCTAAGCATACTTACCAGTAACTTGTATTTCCTTCCATAGGAATAGATAGTGTGGTTTTCACCAGAAAAGTTTCTAAGTGTCCATTTTTGAAACGTACAAATATTCCTATAAAATCAGCCGAACTACGAATTCCGAATTACTCACCTGTTATCAGGAGAGAACCCAGGGCTGCATCTTTTAGCCCAGCACTGACATTGAAAAGTAATTCAAAGCATACTTACCAGTAACTTGTTTTTCCTTCCATAGGAATCCATTGTGTGGTTTTCACCAGAAAAGTTTCTAAGTGTCCATTTTTGAAACGTACAAATATTCCTCTAAAATCAGCCGAACTACGAATTCCGAAATACTCACCTGTTATCAAGAGAGAACCCAGTGCTGCATCTTTTAGCCCAGCACTGACCCTGAAAAGTAATTCTAAGCATACTTACCAGTAACTTGTATTTCCTTCCATAGGAATAGATAGTGTGGTTTTCACCAGAAAAGTGTCTAAGTGTCCAATTTTGAAACGTACAGATATTCCTCTAAAATCAACCGAACTACGAATTCCGATTTACTCACCTGTTATCAGGAGAGAACCCAGGGCTGCATCTTTTAGCCCAGCACTGACCCTGAAAAGTAATTCAAAGCATACTTACCAGTAACTTGTATTTCCTTCCATAGGAATCCATTGTGTGGTTTTCACCAGAAAAGTTTCTAAGTGTCCATTTTTGAAACGTACAAATATTCCTCTAAAATCAGCCGAACTACGAATTCCGAAATACTCACCTGTTATCAAGAGAGAACCCAGTGCTGCATCTTTTAGCCCAGCACTGACCCTGAAAAGTAATTCTAAGCGTACTTACCAGTAACTTGTATTTACTTCCATAGGAATAGATAGTGTGGTTTTCACCAGAAAAGATTCTAAGTGTCCAATTTTGAAACGTACAAATATTCCTCTAAAATCAACCGAACTACGAATTCCGATTTACTCACCTGTTATCAGGAGAGAAACCAGGGCTGCATCTTTTAGCCCAGCACTGACTCTGAAAAGTAATTCTATGCTTACTTACCAGTAACTTGTATTTCCTTCCATAGGAATCCTTTGTGTGGTTTTCACCAGAAAAGTTTCTTAGTGTCCAATTTTGAAACATACAAATATTCCTCTAAAATCAACCGAACTACGAATTCCGATTTACTCACCTGTTCTCGGGAGAGAACCCAGGGCTGCATCTTTTAGCCCAGCACTGACACTGAAAAGTAATTCTAAGCGTACTTACCAGTAACTTGTATTTCCTTCCATAGGAATAGATAGTGTGGTTTTCACCAGAAAAGTTTCTAAGTGTCCAATTTTGAAACGTACAAATATTCCTCTAATATCAACCGAACTACGAATTCCGATTTACTCACCTGTTATCATGTGAGAAACCAGGGCTGCATCTTTTAGCCCAGCACTGACTCTGAAAAGTAATTCTAAGCATACTTACCAGTAACTTGTATTTCCTTCCATAGCAATCCATTGTGTGGTTTTCAGCAGAAAAGTTTCTAATTGTCCAATTTTGAAACATACAAATATTCCTCTAAAGTCAGTTGAACTACGAATTCTGATTTACTAACCTGTTATCAGGAGAGAACCCAGGGCTGCATCTTTTCCCCCAGCACTGACCCTGAAAAGTAATTCTAAGCGTACTTACCAGTAACTTGTTTTTCCTTCCATAGGAATAATTGTGTGATTTTCAACAGAAAAGTTTCTAAGTGTTCAATTTTGAAATGTACAAATATTCCTCTAAAATCAGCCGAACTATACATCCTGATTTACTCACCTGTTAGGAGAGAACCCAGGGCTGCATCTTTTAGCCCAGCACTGACATTGAAAAGTAATTCTAAGCGTACTTACCAGTAACTTGTTTTTCCTTCCATAGGAATCCATTGTGTGGTTTTCAACAGAAAAGTTTCTAAGTGTCCAATTTTGAAATGTACAAATATTCCTCTAAAATCAGCCGAACTATATATCCTGATTTACTCACCTGTTAGGAAAGAACCCAGTGCTGCATCTTTTAGACCAGCACTGACTCTGAAATGTAATTCTAAGCATACTTAAGAGTAACTTTTATTTCCTTCCATTGGAATCCATTGTGTGGTTTTCAGCAGAAAAGTTTCTAAGTGTCCAATTTTGAAACGTACAAATATTCCTCTAAAATCAGTTGAACTACGAATTCCGATTTACTCACCTGTTATCAGGGGAGAACCCAGTGCTGCATCTTTTAGCCCAGCACTGGCCCTGAATAGTAATTCTAAGCGTACTTACCAGTAACTTGTATTTCCTTCCATAGGAATAGATAGTGTTGTTTTCACCAGAAAAGTTTCTAAGTGTCCAATTTTGAAACGTACAAATATTCCTCTAAAATCAACCGAACTATGGATTCCAATTTACTCACCTGTTATCAACGGAGAAACCAGGGCTGCATCTTATAACCCAGCACTGACTCTGAAAAGTAATTCTAAGCATACTTCCAGTAACTTGTATTTCCTTCCATAGCAATCCATTGTGTGGTTTTCAGCAGAAAAGTTTCTAATTGTCCAATTTTGAAATGTACAAATATTCCTCTAAAATCAGTTGAACTACGAATTTCGATTTACTCACCTGTTATCAGGAGAGAACCCAGGGCTGCATCTTTTAGCCCAGCACTGAGCCTGAAAAGTAATTCAAAACGTACTTACAAGTAACTTGTATTTTCTTCCATAGGAATAGATAGTGTGGTTTTCACCAGAAAAGTTTCTAAGTGTCCATTTTTGAAACGTACAAATATTCCTATAAAATCAGCCGAACTACGAATTCCGAATTACTCACCTGTTATCAGGAGAGAACCCAGGGCTGCATCTTTTAGCCCAGCACTGACATTGAAAAGTAATTCAAAGCATACTTACCAGTAACTTGTTTTTCCTTCCATAGGAATCCATTGTGTGGTTTTCATCAGAAAAGTTTCTAAGTGTCCATTTTTAAAACGTACAAATATTCCTCTAAAATCAGCCGAACTACGAATTCCGAAATACTCACCTGTTATCAAGAGAGAACCCAGTGCTGCATCTTTTAGACCAGCACTGACTCTGAAATGTAATTCTAAGCATACTTAAGAGTAACTTGTATTTCCTTCCATTGGAATCCATTGTGTGGTTTTCACTAGAAAAGTTTCTAAGTGTCAAATTTTGAAACGTACAAATATTCCTCTAAAATCAACCGAACTACGAATTCCGATTTACTCACCTGTTATCAGGAGAGAAACCAGGGCTGCATCTTTTAGCCCAGCACTGACTCTGAAAAGTAATTCTAAGCATACTTACCAGTAACTTGTATTCCTTCCATAGCAATCCATTGTGTGGTTTTCAGCATAAAAAGTTTCTAATTGTCCAATTTTGAAACATACAAATATTCCTCTAAAATCAGTTGAACTACGAATTCCGATATACTCACCTGTTATCAGGACAGAACCCGGGGCTGCATCTTTTAGCCCAGCACTGACCCTGAAAAGTAATTCTAAGCATACTTACCAGTAACTTGTATTTCCTTCCATTGGAATAGATAGTGTGGTTTTCACCAGAAAAGTTTCGAAGTGTCCAATTTTGAAACGTACAAATATTCCTCTAAAATCAACCGAACTACGAATTCCGATTTACTCACCTATTATCAGGAGAGAAACCAGGGCTGCATCTTTTAGCCCAGCACTGACCCAGAAAAGAAATACTAAGCGTACTTACCAGTAACTTGTATTTCCTTCCATAGGAATCCATTGTGTGGTTTTCTCCAGAAAAGTTTCTAAGTGTCCTATTTTGAAACGTACAAGTATTCCTCTAAAATCAGCCAAACTACGAATTCCGATTGACTCACCTGTTATCAAGAGAGAACCCAGTGCTGCATCTTTTAGCCCAGCACTGACCCTGAAAAGTAATTCTAAGCATACTTACCAGTAACTTGTATTTCCTTCCATAGGAATAGATAGTGTGGTTTTCACCAGAAAAGTTTCTAAGTGTCCAATTTTGAAACGTACAAATATTCCTCTAAAATCAACCGAACTACGAATTCCGATTTACTCACCTGTTATCAGGAGAGAAAGCAGGACTGCATCTTTTAGCCCAGCACTGACCCAGAAAAGAAATTCTAAGCGTACTTACCAGTAACTTGTTTTTCCTTCCATAGGAACCATTGTGTGGTTTTCAGCAGAAAAGTTTCTAAGTATCCAATTTTGAAATGTACAAATATTCCTCTAAAATCAGCCGAACTATGAATTCCGATTTACTCACCTGTTAGGAGAGAACCCAAGGCTGCATCTTTTAGCCCAGCACTGACCCTGAAAAGTAATTTAAAGCTTACTTACCAGTAACTTGTATTTCCTTCATTAGGAATCCATTGTGTGGTTTTCACCAGAAAAGTTTCTAAGTGTCGAGTTTTTGAAACGTACAAATATTCCTGTAAAATCAGCCGAACTACGAATTCTGAATTACTCACCTGTTATCAGGAGAGAACCCAGGGCTGCATCTTTTAGCCCAGCACTGACCCTGAAAAGTAATTCAAAGCATACTTACCAGTAACTTGTATTTCCTTCTATAGGAATCCATTGTGTGGTTTTCACCAGAAAAGTTTCTAAGTGTCCATTTTTGAAACGTACAAATATTCCTCTAAAATCAGCCGAACTACGAATTCCGAAATACTCACCTGTTATCAAGAGAGAACCCAGTGCTGCATCTTTTAGCCCAGCACTGACCCTGAAAAGTAATTCTAAGCGTACTTACCAGTAACTTGTATTTACTTCCATAGGAATAGATAGTGTGGTTTTCAGCAGAAAAGATTCTAAGTGTCCAATTTTGAAACGTACAAATATTCCTCTAAAATCAACCGAACTACGAATTCCGATTTACTCACCTGTTATCAGGAGAGAAACCAAGGCTGCATCTTTTAGCCCAGCACTGACTCTGAAAAGTAATTCTAAGCTTACTTACCAGTAACTTGTTTTTCCTTCCATAGGAATCCATTGTGTGGTTTTCACCAGAAAAGTTTCTAAGTGTCCATTTTTGAAACGTACAAATATTCCTCTAAAATCAGCCGAACTACGAATTCCGAAATACTCACCTGTTATCAAGAGAGAACCCAGTGCTGCATCTTTTAGACCAGCACTGACTCTGAAATGTAATTCTAAGCATACTTAAGAGTAACTTGTATTTCCTTCCATTGGAATCCATTGTGTGGTGTTCAGCAGAAAAGTTTCTAAGTGTCCAATTTTGAAACGTACAAATATTCCTCTAAAATCAGCCGAACTACGAATTCCGAATTACTCACCTGTTATCAGGAGAGAACCCAGGGCTGCATCTTTTAGCCCAGCACTGACATTGAAAAGTAATTCAAAGCATACTTACCAGTAACTTTTTTTTCCTTCCATATGAATCCATTGTGTGGTTTTCATCAGAAAAGTTTCTAAGTGTCCATTTTTAAAACGTACAAATATTCCTCTAAAATCAGCCGAACTACGAATTCCGAAATACTCACCTGTTATCAAGAGAGAACCCAGTGCTGCATCTTTTAGACCAGCACTGACTCTGAAATGTAATTCTAAGCATACTTAAGAGTAACTTGTATTTCCTTCCATTGGAATCCATTGTGTGGTTTTCACTAGAAAAGTTTCTAAGTGTCAAATTTTGAAACGTACAAATATTCCTCTAAAATCAACCGAACTACGAATTCCGATTTACTCACCTGTTATCAGGAGAGAAACCAGGGCTGCATCTTTTAGCCCAGCACTGACTCTGAAAAGTAATTCTAAGCATACTTACCAGTAACTTGTATTCCTTCCATAGCAATCCATTGTGTGGTTTTCAGCAGAAAAGTTTCTAATTGTCCAATTTTGAAACATACAAATATTCCTCTAAAATCAGTTGAACTACGAATTCCGATATACTCACCTGTTATCAGGACAGAACCCGGGGCTGCATCTTTTAGCCCAGCACTGACCCTGAAAAGTAATTCTAAGCATACTTACCAGTAACTTGTATTTCCTTCCATTGGAATAGATAGTGTGGTGTTCACCAGAAAAGTTTCTAAGTGTCCAATTTTGAAACGTACAAATATTCCTCTAAAATCAACCGAACTACGAATTCCGATTTACTCACCTATTATCAGGAGAGAAACCAGGGCTGCATCTTTTAGCCCAGCACTGACCCAGAAAAGAAATACTAAGCGTACTTACCAGTAACTTGTATTTCCTTCCATAGGAATCCATTGTGTGGTTTTCTCCAGAAAAGTTTCTAAGTGTCCTATTTTGAAACGTACAAGTATTCCTCTAAAATCAGCCAAACTACGAATTCCGATTGACTCACCTGTTATCAAGAGAGCACCCAGTGCTGCATCTTTTAGCCCAGCACTGACCCTGAAAAGTAATTCTAAGCATACTTACCAGTAACTTGTATTTCCTTCCATAGGAATAGATAGTGTGGTTTTCACCAGAAAAGTTTCTAAGTGTCCAATTTTGAAATGAACAAATATTCCTCTAAAATCAACCGAACTACGAATTCCGATTTACTCACCTGTTATCAGGAGAGAAAGCAGGACTGCATCTTTTAGCCCAGCACTGACCCAGAAAAGAAATTCTAAGCGTACTTACCAGTAACTTGTTTTTCCTTCCATAGGAACCATTGTGTGGTTTTCAGCAGAAAAGTTTCTAAGTATCCAATTTTGAAATGTACAAATATTCCTCTAAAATCAGCCGAACTATTAATTCCGATTTACTCACCTGTTAGGAGAGAACCCAAGGCTGCATCTTTTAGCCCAGCACTGACCCTGAAAAGTAATTTAAAGCTTACTTACCAGTAACTTGTATTTCCTTCATTAGGAATCCATTGTGTGGTTTTCACCAGAAAAGTTTCTAAGTGTCTAGTTTTTGAAACGTACAAATATTCCTGTAAAATCAGCCGAACTACGAATTCTGAATTACTCACCTGTTATCAGGAGAGAACCCAGGGCTGCATCTTTTAGCCCAGCACTGACCCTGAAAAGTAATTCAAAGCATACTTACCAGTAACTTGTATTTCCTTCCATAGGAATCCATTGTGTGGTTTTCACCAGAAAAGTTTCTAAGTGTCCATTTTTGAAACGTACAAATATTCCTCTAAAATCAGCCGAACTACGAATTCCGAAATACTCACCTGTTATCAAGAGAGAACCCAGTGCTGCATCTTTTAGACCAGCACTGACCCTGAAAAGTAATTCTAAGCGTACTTACCAGTAACTTGTATTTACTTCCATAGGAATAGATAGTGTGGTTTTCACCAGAAAAGATTCTAAGTGTCCAATTTTGAAACGTACAAATATTCCTCTAAAATCAACCGAACTACGAATTCCGATTTACTCACCTGTTATCAGGAGAGAAACCAAGGCTGCATCTTTTAGCCCAGCACTGACTCTGAAAAGTAATTCTAAGCTTACTTACCAGTAACTTGTTTTTCCTTCCATAGGAATCCATTGTGTGGTTTTCACCAGAAAAGTTTCTAAGTGTCCATTTTCGAAACGTACAAATATTCCTCTAAAATCAGCCGAACTACGAATTCCGAAATACTCACCTGTTATCAAGAGAGAACCCAGTGCTGCATCTTTTAGACCAGCACTGACTCTGAAATGTAATTCTAAGCATACTTAAGAGTAACTTGTATTTCCTTCCATTGGAATCCATTGTGTGGTGTTCAGCAGAAAAGTTTCTAAGTGTCCAATTTTGAAACGTACAAATATTCCTCTAAAATCAACCGAACTACGAATTCCGATTTACTCACCTGTTCTCGGGAGAGAACCCAGGGCTGCATCTTTTAGCCCAGCACTGACACTGAAAAGTAATTCTAAGCGTACTTACCAGTAACTTGTATTTCCTTCCATAGGAATAGATAGTGTGGTTTTCACCAGAAAAGTTTCTAAGTGTCCAGTTTTGAAACGTACGAATATTCCTCTAAAATCAACCGAACTACGAATTCCGATTTACTCACCTGTTATCATGAGAGAAACCAGAGCTGCATCTTTTAGCCCAGCACTGACTCTGAAAAGTAATTCTAAGCATACTTACCAGTAACTTGTATTTCCTTCCATAGCAATCCATTGTGTGGTTTTCAGCAGAAAAGTTTCTAATTGTCCAATTTTGAAACGTACAAATATTCCTCTAAAGTCAGTTGAACTACGAATTCTGATTTACTCACCTGTTATCAGGAGAGAATCCAGGGCTGCATCTTTTAGCCCAGCACTGACCCTGAAAAGTAATTCTAAGCGTACTTACCAGTAACTTGTTTTTCCTTCCATAGGAATCATTGTGTGATTTTCAACAGAAAAGTTTCTAAGTGTCCAATTTTGAAATGTACAAATATTCCTCTAAAATCAGCCAAACTATAAATCCTGATTTACTCACCTGTTAGGAGAGAACCCAGGGCTGCATCTTTTAGCCCAGCACTGACATTGAAAAGTAATTCTAAGCGTACTTACCAGTAACTTGTTTTTCCTTCCATAGGAATCCATTGTGTTGTTTTCACCAGAAAAGTTTCTAAGTGTCCAATTTTGAAACGTACAAATATTCCTCTAAAATCAACCGAACTATGGATTCCAATTTACTCATCTGTTATCAACGGAGAAACCAGGGCTGCATCTTATAACCCAGCACTGACTCTGAAAAGTAATTCTAAGCATACTTACCAGTAACTTGTATTTCCTTCCATAGCAATCCATTGTGTGGTTTTCAGCAGAAAAGTTTCTAATTGTCCAATTTTGAAATGTACAAATATTCCTCTAAAATCAGTTGAACTACGAATTCCGATTTACTCACCTGTTATCAGGAGAGAACCCAGGGCTGCATCTTTTAGCCCAGCACTGACCCTGAAAAGTAATTCTAAGCGTACTTACAAGTAACTTGTATTTCCTTCCATAGGAATAGATAGTGTGGTTTTCACCAGAAAAGTTTCTAAGTGTCCATTTTTGAAACGTACAAATATTCCTATAAAATCAGCCGAACTACGAATTCCGAATTACTCACCTGTTATCAGGAGAGAACCCAGGGCTGCATCTTATAGCCCAGCACTGACCCTGAAAAGTAATTCAAAGCATACTTACCAGTAACTTGTATTTCCTTCCATAGGAATCCATTGTGTGGTTTTCACCAGAAAAGTTTCTAAGTGTCCATTTTTGAAACGTACAAATATTCCTATAAAATCAGCCGAACTACGAATTCCGAATTACTCACCTGTTATCAAGAGAGAACCCAGTGCTGCATCTTTTAGCCCAGCACTGACTCTGAAAAGTAATTCTAAGCGTACTTACCAGTAACTTGTATTTCCTTCCATAGGAATCCATTGTGTGGTTTTCACCAGAAAAGTTTCTAAGTGTCCATTTTTGAAACATACAAATATTCCTCTAAAATCAACCGAACTACGAATTCCGATTTACTCACCTGTTCTCGGGAGAGAACCCAGGGCTGCATCTTTTAGCCCAGCACTGACACTGAAAAGTAATTCTAAGCGTACTTACCAGTAACTTGTATTCCCTTCCATAGCAATCCATTGTGTGGTTTTCAGCAGAAAAGTTTCTAATTGTTCAATTTTGAAACATACAAATATTCCTCTAAAATCAGTTGAACTACGAATTCCGATTTACTCACCTGTTATCAGGAGAGAACCCAGGGCTGCAGCTTTTAGCCCAGCACTGACCCTGAAAAGTAATTCTAAGCATACTTACCAGTAACTTGTATTTCCTTCCATAGGAATAGATAGAGTGGTTTTCACCAGAAAAGTTTATAAGTTTCCATTTTTGAAACATACAAATGTTCCTATAAAATCAGCCGAACTACGAATTCCGAATTACTCACCTGTTATCAAGAGAGAACCCAGTGCTGCATCTTTTAGCACAGCACTGACTCTGAAAAGTAATTCTAAGCGTACTTACCAGTAACTTGTATTTCCTTCCATAGGAATCCATTGTGTGGTTTTCACCAGAAAAGTTTCTAAGTGTCCAATTTTGAAACGTACAAATATTCCTCTAAAATCAACCGAACTACGAATTTTGATTTACTTACCTGTTATCATGAGAGAAACCAGGGCTGCAACTTTTAGCCCAGCACTGACTCTGAAATGTAATTCTAAGCATACTTAACAGTAACTTGTATTTTCTTCCATAGGAATCCATTGTGTGGTTTTCAGCAGAAAGGTTTCTAAGTGTCCATTTTTGAAACATACAAATGTTCCTATAAAATCAGCCGAACTACGAATTCCAATTTACTCACCTGTTATCAGGAGAGAATACAGGGCTGCATCTTTTAGCCCAGCACTGACTCTGAAAAGTAATTCTAAGAGTACTTACCAGTAACTTGTATTTCCTTCCATAGGAATCCATTGTGTGGTTTTCACCAGAAAAGTTTCTAAGTGTCCATTTTTGAAACATACAAATATTCCTCTAAAATCAACCGAACTACGAATTCCTATTTACTCACCTGTTCTCGGGAGAGAACCCAGGGCTGCATCTTTTAGCCCAGCACTGACACTGAAAAGTAATTCTAAGCGTACTTACCAGTAACTTGTATTTCCTTCCATAGGAATAGATAGTGTGGTTTTCACCAGAAAAGTTTCTAAGTGTCCATTTTTGAAACTTACAAATATTCCTATAAAATCAGCCGAACTACGAATTCCAAATTACTCACCTGTTATCAGGAGAGAACCCAGGGCTGCATCTTTTAGCCCAGCAGTGACACTGAAAAGTAATTCAAAGCGTACTTACCAGTAACTTGTATTCCCTTCCATAGCAATCCATTGTGTGGTTTTCAGCAGAAAAGTTTCTAATTGTCCAATTTTGAAACGTACAAATATTCCTCTAAAATCAGTTGAACTACGAATTCCGATTTACTCACTTGTTATCAGGAGAGATCCCGGGGCTGCATCTTTTAGCCCAGCACTGACCCTGAAAAGTAATTCTAAGCATACTTACCAGTAACTTGTATTTCCTTCCATAGGAATCCTTTGTGTGGTTTTCACCAGAAAAGTTTCTAAGTGTCCAATTTTGAAACGTACAAATATTCCTCTAAAATCAACCGAACTACGAATTCCGATTTACTCACCTATTATCATGAGAGAAACCAGGGCTGCATCTTTTAGCACTGCACTGACTCTGAAAAGTAATTCTAAGCATACTTACCAGTAACGTGTATTTCCTTCCATAGCAATCCATTGTGTGGTTTTCAGCAGAAAAGTTTCTAATTGTCCAATTTTGAAACGTGCAAATATTCCTCTAAAGTCAGTTGAACTTCGAATTCTGATTAACTCACCTGTTATCAGGAGAAAACCCAGGGCTGCATCTTTTTGCCCAGCACTGACCCTGAAAAGTAATTCTAAGCATACTTACCAGTAACTTGTTTTTCCTTCCATAGGAATCATTGTGTGATTTTCAACAGAAAAGTTTCTAAGTGTCCAATTTTGAAATGTACAAATATTCCTCTAAAATCAGCCGAACTATGAATCCTGATTTACTCACCTGTTAGGAGAGAACCCAGGGCTGCATCTTTTAGCCCAGCACTGACATTGAAAAGTAATTCTAAGCGTACTTACCAGTAACTTGTTTTTCCTTCCATAGGAATCCATTGTGTGGTTTTCAACAGAAAAGTTTCTAAGTGTCCATTTTTGAAACGTACAAATATTCCTCTAAAATCAGCCGAACTACGAATTCCGAAATACTCACCTGTTATCAAGAGAGAACCCAGTGCTGCATCTTTTAGACCAGCCCTGACTCTGAAATGTAATTCTAAGCATACTTAAGTGTAACTTGTATTTCCTTCCATTGGAATCCATTGTGTGGTTTTCAGCAGAAAAGTTTCTAAGTGTCCAATTTTGAAACGTACAAATATTCCTCTAAAATCAACCGAACTACGAATTCCGATTTACTCACCTGTTCTCGGGAGAGAACCCAGGGCTGCATCTTTTAGCCCAGCACTGACACTGAAAAGTAATTCTAAGCGTACTTACCAGTAACTTGTATTTCCTTCCATAGGAATAGATAGTGTGGTTTTCACCAGAAAAGTTTCTAAGTGTCCAGTTTTGAAACGTACGAATATTCCTCTAAAATCAACCGAACTACGAATTCCGATTTACTCACCTGTTATCATGAGAGAAACCAGGGCTGCATCTTTTAGCCCAGCACTGACTCTGAAAAGTAATTCTAAGCATACTTACCAGTAACTTGTATTTCCTTCCATAGCAATCCATTGTGTGGTTTTCAGCAGAAAAGTTTTTAATTGTCCAATTTTGAAACGTACAAATATTCCTCTAAAGTCAGTTGAACTACGAATTCTGATTTACTCACCTGTTATCAGGAGAGAACCCAGGGCTGCATCTTTTAGCCCAGCACTGACCCTGAAAAGTAATTCTAAGCGTACTTACCAGTAACTTGTTTTTCCTTCCATAGGAATCATTGTGTGATTTTCAACAGAAACGTTTCTAAGTGTCCAATTTTGAAATGTACAAATATTCCTCTAAAATCAACCGAGCTACGAATTCCGATTTACTCACCTGTTTTCGGGAGAGAACCCAGGGCTGCATCTTTTAGCCCAGCACTGACACTGAAAAGTAATTCTAAGCGTACTTACCAGTAACTTGTATTTCCTTCCATAGGAATAGATAGTGTGGTTTTCACCAGAAAAGTTTCTAAGTGTCCAGTTTTGAAACGTACGAATATTCCTCTAAAATCAACCGAACTACGAATTCCGATTTACTCACCTGTTATCATGAGAGAAACCAGGGCTGCATCTTTTAGCCCAGCACTGACTCTGAAAAGTAATTCTAAGCATACTTACCAGTAACTTGTATTTCCTTCCATAGCAATCCATTGTGTGGTTTTCAGCAGAAAAGTTTTTAATTGTCCAATTTTGAAACGTACAAATATTCCTCTAAAGTCAGTTGAACTACGAATTCTGATTTACTCACCTGTTATCAGGAGAGAACCCAGGGCTGCATCTTTTAGCCCAGCACTGACCCTGAAAAGTAATTCTAAGCGTACTTACCAGTAACTTGTTTTTCCTTCCATAGGAATCATTGTGTGATTTTCAACAGAAACGTTTCTAAGTGTCCAATTTTGAAATGTACAAATATTCCTCTAAAATCAACCGAACTACGAATTCCGATTTACTCACCTGTTATCATGAGAGAAACCAGGGCTGCATCTTTTAGCCCAGCACTGACTCTGAAAAGTAATTCTAAGCATACTTACCAGTAACGTGTATTTCCTTCCATAGCAATCCATTGTGTGGTTTTCAGCAGAAAAGTTTCTAATTGTCCAATTTTGAAACGTACAAATATTCCTCTAAAGTCAGTTGAACTACGAATTCTGATTTACTCACCTGTTAACAGGAGAAAACCCAGGGCTGCATCTTTTTGCCCAGCACTGACCCTGAAAAGTAATTCTAAGCGTACTTACCAGTAACTTGTTTTTCCTTCCATAGGAATCATTGTGTGATTTTCAACAGAAAAGTTTCTAAGTGTCCAATTTTGAAATGTACAAATATTCCTCTAAAATCAGCCGAACTATAAATCCTGATTTACTCACCTGTTAGGAGAGAACCCAGGGCTGCATCTTTTAGCCCAGCACTGACATTGAAAAGTAATTCTAAGCGTACTTACCAGTAACTTGTTTTTCCTTCCATAGGAATCCATTGTGTGGTTTTCAACAGAAAAGTTTCTAAGTGTCCATTTTTGAAACGTACAAATATTCCTCTAAAATCAGCCGAACTACGAATTCCGAAATACTCACCTGTTATCAAGAGAGAACCCAGTGCTGCATCTTTTAGACCAGCACTGACTCTGAAATGTAATTCTAAGCATACTTAAGAGTAACTTGTATTTCCTTCCATTGGAATCCATTGTGTGGTTTTCAGCAGAAAAGTTTCTAAGTGTCCATTTTTGAAACGTACAAATATTCCTCTAAAATCAACCGAACTACGAATTCCGATTTACTCACCTGTTATCAGGAGAGAAACCAGGGCTGCATCTTTTAGCCCAGCACTGACTCTGAAAAGTAATTCTAAGCATACTTACCAGTAACTTGTATTCCTTCCATAGCAATCCATTGTGTGGTTTTCAGCAGAAAAGTTTCTTATTGTCCAATTTTGAAATGTACAAATATTCCTCTAAAATCAGTTGAACTACGAATTCCGATTTACTCACCTGTTATCAGGAGAGAACCCAGGGCTGCATCTTTTAGCCCAGCACTGACCCTGAAAAGTAATTCTAAGCGTACTTACAAGTAACTTTTATTTCCTTCCATAGGAATAGATAGTGTGGTTTTCACCAGAAAAGTTTCTAAGTGTCCATTTTTGAAACGTACAAATATTCCTATAAAATCAGCCGAACTACGAATTCCGAATTACTCACCTGTTATCAGGAGAGAACCCAGGGCTGCATCTTATAGCCCAGCACTGACCCTGAAAAGTAATTCAAAGCATACTTACCAGTAACTTGTATTTCCTTCCATAGGAATCCATTGTGTGCTTTTCACCAGAAAAGTTTCTAAGTGTCCATTTTTGAAACGTACAAATATTCCTCTAAAATCAGCCGAACTACGAATTCTGAAATACTCACCTGTTATCAAGAGAGAACCCAGTGCTGCATCTTTTAGCCCAGCACTGACCCTGAAAAGTAATTCTAAGCGTACTTACCAGTAACTTATATTTACTTCCATAGCAATCCATTGTGTGCTTTTCACCAGAAAAGTTTCTAAGTGTCCAATTTTGAAACATACAAATATTCCTCTAAAATCAGTTGAACTACGAATTCCGATTTACTCACCTGTTATCAGGAGAGATCCCGGGGCTGCATCTTTTAGCCCAGCACTGACCCTGAAAAGTAATTCTAAGCGTACTTACCAGTAACTTATATTTCCTTCCAAAGGAATCAAATGTGTGGTTTTCACCAGAAAAGTTTCTAAGTTTCTAATTTTGAAATGTACAAATATTCCTCTAAAATAAGCCGAACTACGAATTCCGATTTACTCACCTGTTATCAGGAGAGAACGCATGACTGCATCTTTTAGCCCAGCACTGGCCCAAAAAAGTACTTCTAAGCATACTTACCAGTAACTTGTATTTCCTTCCAAAGGAATCAAATGTGTGGTTTTCACCAGAATAGTTTCTAAGTTTCCAATTTTGAAATGTACAAATATTCCTCTAAAGTCAGCCGAACTACGAATTCCGATTTACTCACCTGTTATCAGGAGAGAACACAGGGCTGCATCTTTTAGCCAGCACTGACTCTGAAAAGTAATTCTAAGCGTACTTACCAGTAACTTGTATTTCCTTCCATAGGAATCCATTGTGTGGTTTTCACCCAAAAAAGTTTCTAAGTGTTCAATTTTGAAATGTACAAATATTCCTCTAAAAACAGCCGAACTACGAATTCCGATTTACTCACCTGCTAGGAGAGAACCCAGGGCTGCATCTTTCAGCCCAGCACTGGCCCTGAATAGTAATTCTAAGCGTACTTACCAGTAACTTGTATTTCCTTCCATAGGAATAGATAGTGTGGTTTTCACCAGAAAAGTTTCTAAGTTTCCATTTTTGAAACATACAAATGTTCCTATAAAATCAGCCGAACTACGAATTCCGAATTACTCACCTGTTATCAAGAGAGAACCCAGTGCTGCATCTTTTAGACCAGCACTGACTCTGAAATGTAATTCTAAGCATACTTAACAGTAACTTGTATTTTCTTCCATAGGAATCCATTGTGTGGTTTTCAGCAGAAAAGTTTCTAAGTGTCCATTTTTGAAACATACAAATGTTCCTATAAAATCAGCCGAACTACGAATTCCAATGTACTCACCTGTTATCAGGAGAGAATACAGGGCTGCATCTTTTAGCCCAGCACTGACTCTGAAAAGTAATTCTAAGAGTACTTACCAGTAACTTGTATTTCCTTCCATAGGAATCCATTGTGTGGTTTTCACCAGAAAAGTTTCTAAGTGTTCAACTTTGAAATGTACAAATATTCCTCTAAAAACAGCCGAACTACGAATTACAAATTACTCACCTGTTATCAGGAGAAAAACCAGGGCTGCATTTTTTAGCCCAGCACTGACCCTGAAAAGTAATTCTAAGCGTACTTACCAGTAACTTGTATTTCCTTCCCTAGGAATCCTTTGTGTGGTTTTCACCAGAAAAGTTTCTAAGTGTCCATTTTTGAAACATACAAATATTCCTCCTAAATCAACCGAACTACGAATTCCGATTTACTCACCTGTTCTCGGGAGAGAACCCAGGGCTGCATCTTTTAGCCAAGCACTGACATGAAAAGTAATTCTAAGCGTACTTACCAGTAACTTGTATTTCCTTCCATAGGAATAGATAGTGTGGTTTTCACCAGAAAAGTTTCTAAGTATCCAATTTTGAAACCTACAAATATTCCTCTAAAATCAACCGAACTACGAATTCCGATTTACTCACATGTTATCATGAGAGAAACCAGGGCTGCATCTTTTAGCCCAGCACTGACTCTGAAAAGTAATTCTAAGCATACTTACCAGTAACTTGTATTTCCTTCCATAACAATCCATTGTGTGGTTTTCAGCAGAAAAGTTTCTAATTTTCCAATTTTGAAACGTACAAATATTCCTCTAAAATCAGTTGAACTACGAATTCCGATTTACTCACCTGTTATCAGGAGAGAACCCAGGGCTGCATCTTTTAGCCCAGCACTGACCCTGAAAAGTAATTCTAAGCGTACTTACCAGTAACTTGTATTTCCTTCTATAGGAATAGATAGTGTGGTTTTCACCAGAAAAGTTTCTAAGTGTCCATTTCTGAAACGCACAAATATTCCTATAAAATCAGCCGAACTACGAATTCCGAATTACTCACCTGTTATCAGGAGAGAACCCAGGGCTGCATCTTTTAGCCCAGCACTGACACTGAAAAGTAATTCAAAGCGTACTTACCAGTAACTTGTATTCCCTTCCATAGCAATCCATTGTGTGGTTTTCAGCAGAAAAGTTTCTAATTGTCCAATTTTGAAACGTACCAATATTCCTCTCAAATCAGTTGAACTACGAATTCCGATTTACTCACCTGTTATCAAGAGAGAACCCAGTGCTGCATCCTTTAGACCAGCACTGACTCTGAAATGTAATTCGAAGCATACTTAACAGTAACTTGTATTTCCTTCCAAAGGAATCAAATGTGTGGTTTTCACCAGAAAAGTTTCTAAGTGTCCATTTCTGAAACGCACAAATATTCCTATAAAATCAGCCGAACTACGAATTCCGATTTACTCACATGTTATCAGGAGAGAACACATGGCTGCATCTTTTAGCCCAGCACTGACATTGAAAAGTAATTCTAAGCGTACTTACCAGTAACTTGTTTTTTCTTCCATAGGAATCCATTTTGTGGTTTTCACCAGAAAAGTTTCTAAGTGTCCAATTTTGAAACGTACAAAATTCCTCTAAAATCAGTTGAACTACGAATTCCGATTTACTCACCTGTTATCAGGAGAGATCCCGGGGCTGCATCTTTTAGCCCAGCACTGACCCTGAAAAGTAATTCTAAGCATACTTACCAGTAACTTGTATTTCCTTCCAAAGGAATCAAATGTGTGGTTTTCACCAGCAAAGTTTCTAAGTTTCCAATTTTGAAATGTACAAATATTCCTCTAAAATAGGCCGAACTACGAATTCCGATTTACTCACATTATATCAGGAGAGAACACATGGCTGCATCTTTTAGCCAGCACTGACTCTGAAAAGTAATTCTAAGCGTACTTACCAGTAACTTGTATTTCCTTCCATAGGAATCCATTGTGTGGTTTTCACCAAAAAAAGTTTCTAAGTGTTCAATTTTGAAATGTACAAATATTCCTCTAAAAACAGCCGAACTACGAATTACACATTACTCACCTGTTAGGAGAGAACCCAGGGCTGCATCTTTTAGCCCAGCACTGACATTGAAAAGTAATTCTAAGCGTACTTACCAGTAACTTGTTTTTTCTTCCATAGGAATCCATTGTGTGGTTTTTACCAGAAAAGTTTCTAAGTGTCCAATTTTGAAACGTACAAATATTCCTCTAAAATCAGTTGAACTACGAATTCCGATTTACTCACCTGTTATCAGGAGAGAACCCAGGGCTGCATCTTTTAGCCCAGCCCTGACCCTGAAAATTAATTCTAAGCGTACTTACCCGTAACTTGTATTTCCTTCCATCGGAATAGATAGTGTGGTTTTCACCAGAAAAGTTTCTAAGTGTCCAATTTTGAAACGTACAAATATTCCTCTAAAATCAACCGAACTACGAATTCCGATTTACTCACCTGTTATCATGAGAGAAACCAGGGCTGCATCTTTTAGGCCAGCACTGACTCTGAAAAGTAATTCTAAGCATACTTACCAGTAACTTGTATTTCCTTCCATAGCAATCCATTGTGTGGTTTTCAGCAGAAAAGTTTCTAATTGTCCAATTTTGAAACGTACAAATATTCCTCTAAAGTCAGTTGAACTACGAATTCTGATTTATTCACCTGTTATCAGGAGAGAACCCAGAACTGCATCTTTTAGCCCAGCACTGACCCTGAAAAGTAATTCTAAGCGTACTTACCAGTAACTTGTTTTTCCTTCCATAGGAATCATTGTGTGGTTTTCAACAGAAAAGTTTCTAAGTGTCCAATTTTGAAATGTACAAATATTCCTCTAAAATCAGCTGAACTATAAATTTCGATTTACTCACCTGTTAGGAGAGAACCCAGGCCTGCATCTTTTAGCCCAGCACTGACATTGAAAAGTAATTCTAAGCGTACTTACCAGTAACTTGTTTTTCCTTCCATAGGAATCCATTGTGTGGTTTTCATCAGAAAAGTTTCTAAGTGTCCATTTTTGAAACGTACAAATATTCCTCTAAAATCAGCCGAACTACGAATTCCGAAATACTCTCCTGTTATCAAGAGAGAACCCAGTGCTGCATCTTTTAGACCAGCACTGACTCTGAAATGTAATTCTAAGCATACTTAAGAGTAACTTGTATTTCCTTCTATTGGAATCCATTGTGTGGTTTTCACCAGAAAAGTTTCTAAGTGTCCAATTTTGAAACGTACAAATATTCCTCTAAAATCAACCGAACTACGAATTCCGATTTACTCACCTGTTATCAGGAGAGAAACCAGGGCTGCATCTTTTAGCCCAGCACTGACTCTGAAAAGTAATTCTAAGCATACTTACCAGTAACTTGTATTTCCTTCCATAACAATCCATTGTGTGGTTTTCAGCAAAAAAGTTTCTAATTGTCCAATTTTGAAACATACAAATATTCCTCTAAAATCAGTTGAACTACGAATTCCGATTTACTCACCTGTTATCAGGAGAGAACCCAGGGCTGCATCTTTTAGCCCAGCACTGGCCCTGAATAGTAATTCTAAGCGTACTTACCAGTAACTTGTATTTCCTTCCATAGGAATAGATAGTGTGGTTTTCACCAGAAAAGTTTCTAAGTGTCCATTTTTGAAACATACAAATGTTCCTATAAAATCAGCCGAACTACGAATTCCGAATTACTCACCTTTTATCAAGAGAGAACCCAGTGCTGCATCTTTTAGACCAGCACTGACTCTGAAATGTAATTCTAAGCATACTTAACAGTAACTTGTATTTTCTTCCATAGGAATCCATTGTGTGGTTTTCAGCAGAAAAGTTTCTAACTGTCCATTTTTGAAACATACAAATGTTCCTATAAAATCAGCCGAACTACGAATTCCGATTTACTCACCTGTTATCGAGAGAGAACCCCGTGCTGCATCTTTTAGCCCAGCACTGACCCTGAAAAGTAATTCTAAGCATACTTACCAGTAACTTGTTTTTCCTTCCATAGGAATAGATAGTGTGGTTTTCACCAGAAAAGTTTCTAAGTTTCTATTTTTGAAACATACAAATGTTCCTATAAAATCAGCCGAACTACGAATTCTGAATTACTCACCTGTTATCAAGAGAGAACCCAGTGCTGCATCTTTTAGACCAGCACTGACTCTGAAATGTAATTCTAAGCATACTTAACAGTAACTTGTATTTTCTTCCATAGGAATCCATTGTGTGGTTTTCAGCAGAAAAGTTTCTAAGTGTCCATTTTTGAAACATACTAATGTTCCTATAAAATCAGCCAAACTACGAATTCCAATTTACTCACCTGTTATCAGGAGAGAATACAGTGCTGCATCTTTTAGACCAGCACTGACTCTGAAATGTAATTCTAAGCATACTTAACAGTAACTTGTATTTCCTTCCATAGGAATCCTTTGTGTGGTTTTCACCAGAAAAGTTTCTAAGTGTCTAATTTTGAAACGTACAAATATTCCTCTAAAATCAACCGAACTACGAATTCCGATTTACTCACATGTTATCATGAGAGAAACCAGGGCTGCATCTTTTAGCCCAGCACTGACTCTGAAAAGTAATTCTAAGCATACTTACCAGTAACTTGTATTTCCTTCCATAGCAATCCATTGTGTGGTTTTCAGCAGAAAAGTTTATAATTGTCCAATTTTGAAACGTACAAATATTCCTCTAAAATCAGTTGAACTACGAATTCCGATTTACTCACCTGTTATCAGGAGTGAACCCAGGGCTGCATCATTTCGCCCAGCACTGACCCTGAAAAGTAATTCTAAGCGTACTTACCAGTAACTTGTATTTCCTTCCATAGGAATAGATAGTGTGGTTTTCACCAGAAAAGTTTCTAAGTGTCCATTTTTGAAACGTACAAATATTCCTATAAAATCAGCCGAACTACGAATTCCAAATTACTCACCTGTTATCAGGAGAGAACCCAGGGCTGCATCTTTTAGCCCAGCACTGACACTGAAGAGTAATTCAAAGCGTACTTACCAGTAACTTTTATTCCCTTCCATAGCAATCCATTGTGTGGTTTTCAGCAGAAAAGATTCTAATTGTCCAATTTTGAAACGTACAAATATTCTTCTAAAATCAGTTGAACTACGAATTCCGATTTACTCACCTGTTATCAGGAGAGAACCCAGTGCTGCATCCTTTAGACCAGCACTGACTCTGAAATGTAATTCGAAGCATACTTAACAGTAACTTGTATTTCCTTCAATAGGAATCCATTGTGTGGTTTTCACCAGAAAAGTTTCTAAGTGTCCAATTTTGAAACGTACAAAATTCCTCTAAAATCAGTTGAACTACGAATTCCGATTTACTCACCTGTTATCAGGAGAGATCCCGGGGCTGCATCTTTTAGCCCAGCACTGACCCTGAAAAGTAATTCTAAGCATACTTACCAGTAACTTGTATTTCCTTCCAAAGGAATCAAATGTGTGGTTTTCACCAGAAAAGTTTCTAAGTTTCCAATTTTGAAATGTACGAATATTCCTCTAAAATAAGCCGAACTACGAATTCCGATTTACTCACCTGTTATCAGGAGAGAACGCAGGACTGCATCTTTTAGCCCAGCACTGGCCCAAAAAAGTACTTCTAAGCATACTTACCATTAACTTGTATTTCCTTCCAAAGGAATCAAATGTGTGGTTTTCACCAGAAAAGTTTCTAAGTTTCCAATTTTGAAACGTACATATATTCCTCTAAAATCAACCGAACTACGAATTCCGATTTACTCACCTCTTATCAGGAGAGAAACCAGGGCTGCATCTTTTAGCCCAGCACTGACTCTGAAAAGTAATTCTAAGCATACTTACCAGTAACTTGTATTTCCTTCCATAGCAATCCATTGTGTGGTTTTCAGCAGAAAAGTTTCTAATTGTCCAATTTTGAAACATACAAATATTCCTCTAAAATCAGTTGAACTATGAATTCCGATTTACTCACCTGTTATCAGGAGAGAACCCAGGGCTGCATCTTTTAGCCCAGCACTGGCCCTGAATAGTAATTCTAAGCGTACTTACCAGTAACTTGTATTTCCTTCCATAGGAATCCTTTGTGTGGTTTTCACCAGAAAAGTTTCTAAGTGTCCATTTTTGAAACATACAAATATTCCTCTAAAATCAACCGAACTACGAATTCCGATTTACTCACCTGTTCTCGGGAGAGAACCCAGGGCTGCATCTTTTAGCCCAGCACTGACACTGAAAAGTAATTCTAAGCGTACTTACCAGTAACTTGTATTTCCTTCCATAGGAATAGATAGTGTGGTTTTCACCAGAATAGTTTCTAAATGTCCAATTTTGAAACGTACAAATATTCCTCTAAAATCAACCGAACTACGAATTCCGATTTACTCACATGTTATCATGAGAGAAACCAGGGCTGCATCTTTTAGCCCAGCACTGACTCTGAAAAGTAATTCTAAGCATACTTACCAGTAACTTGTATTTCCTTCCATAGCAATCCATTGTGTGGTTTTCAGCAGAAAAGTTTATAATTGTCCAATTTTGAAACGTACAAATATTCCTCTAAAATAAGCCGAACTACGAATTCCGATTTACTCACCTGTTATCAGGAGAGAACGCAGGACTGCATCTTTTAGCCCAGCACTGGCCCAAAAAAGTACTTCTAAGCATACTTACCAGTAACTTGTATTTTCTTCCATAGGAATCCATTGTGTGGTTTTCAGCAGAAAAGTTTCTAAGTGTCCATTTTTGAAACATACAAATGTTCCTATAAAATCAGCCAAACTACGAATTCCGATTTACTCACCTGTTATCAGGAGAGAATACAGGGCTGCATCTTTTAGCCCAGCACTGACCCAGAAAATAAATTCTAAGCATACTTACCAGTAACTTGTCTTTCCTTCAATAGGAATCCATTGTGTGTTTTTCACCATAAAAGTTTCTAAGTGTCCTATTTTGAAACGTACAAGTATTCCTCTAAAATCAGCCAAACTATGAATTCCGATTGACTCACCTGTTATCGAGCGAGAACCCAGTGCTGCATCTTTTAGCCCAGCACTGACCCTGAAAAGTAATTCTAAGCATACTTACCAGTAACTTGTTTTTCCTTCCATAGGAATAGATAGTGTGGTTTTCACCAGAAAAGTTTCTAAGTTTCCATTTTTGAAACATACAAATGTTCCTATAAAATCAGCCGAACTACGAATTCCGAATTACTCACCTGTTATCAGGAGAGAACCCAGTGCTGCATCTTTTAGACCAGCACTGACTCTGAAATGTAATTCTAAGCATACTTAACAGTAACTTGTATTTTCTTCCATAGGAATCCATTGTGTGGTTTTCAGCAGAAAAGTTTCTAAGTGTCTATTTTTGAAACATACAAATGTTCCTATAAAATCAGCCGAACTACGAATTCCAATTTACTCACCTGTTATCAGGAGAGAATACAGGGCTGCATCTTTTAGCCCAGCACTGACTCTGAAAAGTCATTCTAAGAGTACTTACCAGTAACTTGTATTTCCTTCCATAGGAATCCATTGTGTGGTTTTCACCAGAAAAGTTTCTAAGTGTTCAATTTTGAAATGTACAAATATTCCTCTAAAAACAGCCGAACTACGAATTACAAATTACTCACCTGTTATCAGGAGAAAACCCAGGGCTGCATCTTTTAGCCCAGCACTGACCCTGAAAAGTAATTCTAAGCGTACTTACCAGTAACTTGTATTTCCTTCCATAGGAATCCTTTGTGTGGTTTTCACCAGAAAAGTTTCTAAGTGTTCATTTTTGAAACATACAAATATTCCTCTAAAATCAACCGAACTACGAATTCCGATTTACTCACCTGTTCTCGGGAGAGATCCCAGGGCTGCATCTTTTAGCCCAGCACTGACACTGAAAAGTAATTCTAAGCGTACTTACCAGTAACTTGTATTTCCTTCCATAGGAATAGATAGTGTGGTTTTCACCAGAAAAGTTTCTAAGTGTCCAATTTTGAAACGTACAAATATTCCTCTAAAATCAACCGAACTACGAATTCCGATTTACTCACATGTTATCATGAGAGAAACCAGGGCTGCATCTTTTAGCCCAGCACTGACTCTGAAAAGTAATTCTAAGCATACTTACCAGTAACTTGTATTTCCTTCCATAGCAATCCATTGTGTGGTTTTCAGCAGAAAAGTTTATAATTGTCCAATTTTGAAACGTACAAATATTCCTCTAAAATCAGTTGAACTACGAATTCCGATTTACTCACCTATTATCAGGAGTGAACCCAGGGCTGCATCTTTTAGCCCAGCACTGACCCTGAAAAGTAATTCTAAGCATACTTACCAGTAACTTGTATTTCCTTCCATAGGAATAGATAGTGTGGTTTTCACCAGAAAAGTTTCTAAGTGTCCATTTTTGAAACGTACAAATATTCCTATAAAATCAGCCGAACTACGAATTCCGAATTACTCACCTGTTATCAAGAGAGAACCCAGTGCTGCATCCTTTAGACCAGCACTGACTCTGAAATGTAATTCGAAGCATACTTAACAGTAACTTGTATTTCCTTCCAAAGGAATCAAATGTGTGGTTTTCACCAGAAAAGTTTCTAAGTTTCCAATTTTGAAATGTACAAATATTCCTCTAAAATAAGCAGAACTACGAATTCCGATTTACTCACCTGTTATCAGGAGAGAACGCAGGACTGCATCTTTTAGCCCAGCACTGGCCCAAAAAAGTACTTCTAAGCATACTTACCAGTAACTTGTATTTCCTTCCAAAGGAATCAAATGTGTGGTTTTCACCAGAAAAGTTTCTAAGTTTCCAATTTTGAAATGTACAAATATTCCTCTAAAGTCAGCCGAACTACGAATTCCGATTTACTCACCTGTTATCAGGAGAGAACACAGGGCTGCATCTTTTAGCCAGCACTGACTCTGTAAAGTAATTCTAAGCGTACTTACCAGTAACTTGTATTTCCTTCCATAGGAATCCATTGTGTGGTTTTCACCAAAAAAAGTTTCTAAGTGTTCAATTTTGAAATGTACAAATATTCCTCTAAAAACAGCCGAACTACGAATTACACATTACTCACCTGTTATCAGGAGAGAACCCAGGGTTGCATCTTTCAGCCCAGCACTGACCCTGGAAAGTAATTCTAAGCGTACTTACCAGTAACTTGTATTTTCTTCCATAGGAATCCATTGTGTGGTTTTCACCAGAAAAGTTTCTGTGTCCATTTTTGAAATGTACAAATATTCCTCTAAAATCAGCCAAACTACGAATTCCTATTGACTCACCTGTTATCAAGAGAGAACCCAGTGCTGCATCTTTAAGACCAGCACTGACATTGAAAAGTAATTCTTAGCGTACTTACCAGTAACTTGTATTTCCTTCCTTAGGAATCCATTGAGTGGTTTTCTTTAGAAAAGTTTCTAAGTGTCCAATTTTGAAACGTAGAAATATTCCTCTAAAATCAGTTGAACTACGAATTCCGATTTACTCACCTGTTATCAGGAGAGAACCCAGGGCTGCATCTTTTAGCCCAGCACTGACCCTGAAAATTAATTCTAAGCGTACTTACCCGTAACTTGTATTTCCTTCAATAGGAATAGATAGTGTGGTTTTCACCAGAAAAGTTTCTAAGTGTCCAATTTTGAAACGTACAAATATTCCTCTAAAATCAACCGAACTACGAATTCCGAATTACTCACCTGTTATCAAGAGAGAACCCAGTGCTGCATCTTTTAGACCAGCACTGACTCTGAAATGTAATTCTAAGCATACTTAACAGTTACTTGTATTTTCTTCCATAGGAATCATTGTGTGGTTTTCAACAGAAAAGTTTCTAAGTGTCTAATTTTGAAATGTACAAATATTCCTCTAAAATCAGCCGAACTATAAATTCTGATTTACTCACCTGTTAGGAGAGAACCCAGGGCTGCATCTTTTAGCCCAGCACTGACATTGAAAAGTAATTCTAAGCGTACTTACCAGTAACTTGTTTTTCCTTCCATAGGAATCCATTGTGTGGTTTTCATCAGAAAAGTTTCTAAGTGTCCATTTTTGATACGTACAAATATTCCTCTAAAATCAGCCGAACTACGAATTCCGAAATACTCTCCTGTTATCAAGAGAGAACCCAGTGCTGCATCTTTTAGACCAGCACTGACTCTGAAATGTAATTCTAAGCATACTTAAGAGTAACTTGTATTTCCCTCCATTGGAATCCATTGTGTGGTTTTCACCAGAAAAGTTTCTAAGTGTCCAATTTTGAAACGTACAAATATTCCTATAAAATCAACCGAACTACGAATTCCGATTTCCTCACCTGTTATCAGGAGAGAAACCAGGGCTGCATCTTTTAGCCCAGCACTGACTCTGAAAAGTAATTCTAAGCATACTTACCAGTAACTTGTATTTCCTTCTATAGGAATCCATTGTGTGGTTTTCACCAGAAAAGTTTCTAAGTTTCCATTTTTGAAAAGTACAAATATTCCTCTAAAATCAGCCGAACTACGAATTCCGAAATACTCACCTGTTATCAAGAGAGAACACAGGGCTGTATCTTTTATCCAGCACTGACTCTGAAAAGTAATTCTAAGCGTACTTACCAGTAACTTGTATTTCCTTCCATAGGAATCCATTGTGTGGTTTTCACCCAAAAAAGTTTCTAAGTGTTCAATTTTGAAATGTACAAATATTCCTCTAAAAACAGCCGAACTACGAATTACACATTACTCACCTGTTATCAGGAGAGAACCCAGGGCTGCATCTTTCAGCCCAGCACTGACCCTGGAAAGTAATTCTAAGCGTACTTACCAGTAACTTGTATTTCCTTCCATAGGAATCCATTGTGTGGTTTTCAGCAGAAAAGTTTCTAAGTGTCCAATTTTGAAATGTACAAATATTCCTCCAAAATCAGCCAAACTACGAATTCCGATTGACTCACCTGTTATCAAGAGAGAACCCAGTGCTGCATCTTTTAGACCAGCACTGACATTGAAAAGTAATTCTAAGCGTACTTACCAGTAACTTGTATTTCCTTCCTTAGCAATCCATTGTGTGGTTTTCAGCAGAAAAGTTTCTAATTGTCCAATTTTGAAACGTACAAATATTCCTCTAAAGTCAGTTGAACTACGAATTCTGATTTACTCACCTGTTATCAGGAGAGAATCCAGGGCTGCATCTTTTAGCCCAGCACTGGCCCTGAATAGTAATTCTAAGCGTACTTATCAGTAACTTGTATTTCCTTCATTAGGAATCCATTGTGTGGTTTTCACCAGAAAAGTTTCTAAGTGTCCATTTTTGAAACATACAAATATTCCTCTAAAATCAGCTGAACTACGAATTCCGAATTCCTCACCTGTTATCAGGAGAGAACCCAGGGCTGCATCTTTTAGCCCAGCACTGACCCTGAAAAGTAATTCTAAGCGTACTTACCAGTAACTTGTATTTACTTCCATAGTAATCCATTGTGTATTTTTCACCATAAAAGTTTCTAAGTGTCCTATTTTGAAACGTACAAGTATTCCTCTAAAATCAGCCAAACTACGAATTCCGATTTACTCACCTGTTATCAGGAGAGAATACAGGGCTGCATCTTTTAGCCCAGCACTGACTCTGAAAAGTAATTCTAAGCGTACTTACCAGTAACTTGTCTTTCCTTCCATAGTAATCCATTGTGTGTTTTTCACCATAAAAGTTTCTAAGTGTCCTATTTTGAAACGTACAAGTATTCCTCTAAAATCAGCCAAACTACGAATTCCGATTGACTCACCTGTTATCGAGAGAGAACCCAGTGCTTCATCTTTTAGCCCAGCACTGACCCTGAAAAGTAATTCTAAGCATACTTACCAGTAACTTGTTTTTCCTTCCATAGGAATCATTGTGTGGTTTTCAGCAGAAAAGTTTCTAAGTATCCAATTTTGAAATGTACAAATATTCCTCTAAAATCAGCCGAACTATGAATTCCGATTTACTCACCTGTTAGGAGAGAACCCAAGGCTGCATATTTTAGCCCAGCACTGACCCTGAAAAGTAATTTAAAGCTTACTTACCAGTAACTTGTATTTCCTTCATTAGGAATCCATTGTGTGGTTTTCACCAGAAAAGTTTCTAAGTGTCTATTTTTGAAACGTACAAATATTCCTCTAAAATTGGCCAAACTACGACTTCCGATTTACTCACCTGTTATCAGGAGAGAACACAGCGCTGCATCTTTTAGTCCAGCACTGACCCTGAAAAGTAATTCTAAGCATACTTACCAGTAACTTGTATTTCCTTCCATAGGAATCCATTGTGTGGTTTTCACCAGAAAAGTTTCTGAGTGTTTATTTTTGAAACGTACAAATATTCCTATAAAATCAGCCGAACTACGAATTCCGAATTCCTCACCTGTTATCAGGAGAGAACCCAGGGCTGCATCTTTTAGCCCAGCACTGACCCTGAAAAGTAATTCTAAGCGTACTTACCAGTAACTTGTATTTACTTCCATAGGGATAGATAGTGTGGTTTTCACCAGAAAAAATTCTAAGTGTCCAATATTGAAACGTACAAATATTCCTCTAAAATCAACCGAACTACGAATTCCGATTTACTCACCTGTTATCAGGAGAGAAACCAGGGCTGCATCTTTTAGCCCAGCACTGACTCTGAAAAGTAATTCTAAGCTTACTTACCAGTAACTTGTATTTCCTTCCATAGCAATCCATTGTGTGGTTTTCAGCAGAAAAGTTTCTAATTGTCCAATTTTGAAACATACAAATATTCCTCTAAAATCAGTTGCACTACGAATTCCGATTTACTCACCTGTTATCAGGAGAGAACCCAGGGCTGCATCTTTTAGCCCAGCACTGGCCCTGAAAAGTAATTCTAAGCGTACTTACCAGTAACTTGTATTTCCTTCCATAGGAATAGATAGTGTGGTTTTCACCAGAAAAGTTTCTAAGTGTCCATTTTTGAAACATACAAATGTTCCTATAAAATCAGCCGAACTACGAATTCCGAATTACTCACCTGTTATCAAGAGAGAACCCAGTGCTGCATCTTTTAGACCAGCACTGACACTGAAAAGTAATTCTAAGCGTACTTACCAGTAACTTGTATTTCCTTCCATAGGAATAGATAGTGTGGTTTTCACCAGAAAAGTTTCTAAGTGTCCAATTTTGAAACGTACAAATATTCCTCTAAAATCAACCGAACTACGAATTCCGATATACTCACCTGTTATCATGAGAGAAACCAGGGCTGCATCTTTTTGCCCAGCACTGACTCTGAAAAGTAATTCTAAGCATACTTACCAGTAACTTGTATTTCCTTCCATAGCAATCCATTGTGTGGTTTTCAGCAGAAAAGTTTCTAATTGTCCAATTTTGAAACGTACAAATATTCCTCTAAAGTCAGTTGAACTACGAATTCTGATTTACTCACCTGTTATCAGGAGAGAACCCAGGGCTGCATCTTTCAGCCCAGCACTGACCCTGAAAAGTAATTCTAAGCGTACTTACCAGTAACTTGTTTTTCCTTCCATAGGAATCATTGTGTGGGTTTCACCAGAAAAGTTTCTAAGTGTCCAATTTTGAAATGTACAAATATTCCTCTAAAATCATCCGAACTATGAATTCCAATTTACTCACCTGTTATCAGCGGAGAAACCAGGGCTGCATCTTATAATCCAGCACTGACTCTGAAAAGTAATTCTAAGCATACTTACCAGTAAATTGTATTTCTTCCCATAGCAATCCATTGTGTGGTTTTCAGCAGAAAAGTTTCTAATTGTCCAATTTTGAAATGTACAAATATTCCTCTAAAATCAGTTGAACTACGAATTCCGATCTACTCACCTGTTATCAGGAGAGAACCCAGGGGTGCATCTTCTAGCCCAGCACTGACCCTGAAAAGTAATTCTAAGCGTACTTACAAGTAACTTGTATTTACTTCCATAGGAATAGATAGTGTGGTTTTCACCAGAAAAGTTTCTAAGTGTCCATTTTTGAAACGTACAAATATTCCTCTAAAATCAACCAAACTACGAATTCCGAAATACTCACCTGTTATCAAGAGAGAACCCAGTGCTGCATCGTTTACCCCAGCACTGACCCTGAAAAGTAATTCTAAGCTTACTTACCAGTAACTTGTATTTCCTTCCATAGCAATCCATTGTGTGGTTTTCAGCAGAAAAGTTTCTAATTGTTCAATTTTGAAACATACAAATATTCCTCTAAAATCAGTTGAACTACGAATTCCGATTTACTCACCTGTTATCAGGAGAGAACCCAGGGCTGCAGCTTTTAGCCCAGCACTGACCCTGAAAAGTAATTCTAAGCATACTTACCAGTAACTTGTATTTCCTTCCATAGGAATAGATAGTGTGGTTTTCACCAGAAAAGTTTCTAAGTGTCCAATTTTGAAACGTACAAATATTCCTCTAAAATCAACCGAACTACGAATTCCGATTTACTCACCTGTTATCAGGAGAGAAAGCAGGGCTGCATCTTTTAGCCCAGCACTGACCCAGAAAAGAAATTCTAAGCGTACTTACCAGTAACTTGTTTTTCCTTCCATAGCAATCATTGTGTGATTTTCAGCAGAAAAGTTTCTAAGTATCCAATTTTGAAATGTACAAATATTCCTCTAAAATCAGTTGAACTACGAATTCCGATTTACTCACCTGTTATCAGGAGAGAACCCAGGGCTGCATCTTTTAGCCCAGCACTGACCCTGAAAATTAATTCTAAGCGTACTTACCAGTAACTTGTATTTCCTTCCATAGGATTAGATAGTGTGGTTTTCACCAGGAAAGTTTCTAAGTGTCCAATTTTGAAACGTACAAATATTCCTCTAAAATCAACCGAACTATGAATTCCAATTTACTCACCTGTTATCAGCGGAGAAACCAGGGCTGCATCTTATAACCCAGCACTGACTCTGAAAAGTAATTCTAAGCATACTTACCAGTAACTTGTATTTCCTTCCATAGCAATCCATTGTGTGGTTTTCAGCAGAAAAGTTTCTAATTGTCCAATTTTGAAATGTACAAATATTCCTCTAAAATCAGTTGAACTACGAATTCTGATTTACTCACCTGTTATCAGGAGAAAACCCAGGGCTGCATCTTTTTGCCCAGCACTGACCCTGAAAAGTAATTCTAAGCGTACTTACCAGTAACTTGTTTTTCCTTCCATAGGAATCATTGTGTGATTTTCAACAGAAAAGATTCTAAGTGTCCAATTTTGAAATGTACAAATATTCCTCTAAAATCAGCCGAACTATAAATCCTGATTTACTCACCTGTTAGGAGAGAACCCAGGGCTGCATCTTTTAGCCCAGCACTGACATTGAAAAGTAATTCTAAGCGTACTTACCAGTAACTTGTTTTTCCTTCCATAGGAATCCATTGTGTGGTTTTCACCAGAAAAGTTTCTAATTGTCCATTTTTGAAACATACAAATATTCCTCTAAAGTCAGCCACACTATGAATTCTGATTTACTCACCTGTTATCAGGAGATAACCTAGGGCTGCATCGTTTAGCCCTGCTTTGACCTCGAAAAGTAATTTTAAGCGTACTTACCAGTAACTTGTATTTCCTTCCATAGGAATAGATAGTGTGGTTTTCACCAGAAAAGTTTCTAAGTGTCCATTTTTGAAACGTACAAATATTCCTATAAAATCAGCCGAACTACGAATTCCGAATTACTCACCTGTTATCAGGAGAGAACCGAGGGCTGCATCTTTTAGCCCAGCACTGACCCTGAAAAGTAATTCAAAGCATACTTACCAGTAACTTGTATTTCCTTCCATAGGAATCCATTGTGTGGTTTTCACCAGAAAAGTTTCTAAGTGTCCATTTTTGAAACGTACAAATATTCCTCTAAAATCAGTTGAACTACGAATTCCGATTTACTCACCTGTTATCAGGAGAGAACCCGGGGCTGCATCTTTTAGCCCAGCACTGACCCTGAAAAGCAATTCTAAGCATACTTACCAGTAACTTGTATTTCCTTCAATAGGAATAGATAGTGTGGTTTTCACCAGAAAAGTTTCTAAGTGTCCAATTTTGAAACATACAAATATTCCTCTAAAATCAACCGAACTACGAATTCCGATTTACTCACCTGTTATCAGGAGAGAAACCAGGGCTGCATCTTTTAGCCCAGCACTGACCCAGAAAAGAAATTCTAAGCGTACTTACCAGTAACTTGTATTTCCTTCCATAGGAATCCATTGTGTGGTTTTCACCAGAAAAGTTTCTAAGTATCCTATTTTGAAACGTACAAGTATTCCTCTAAAATCAGCCAAACTACGAATTCCGATTGACTCACCTGTTATGGAGAGAGAACCCAGTACTGCATCTTTTAGCCCAGCACTGACCCTGAAAAGTAATTCTAAGCATACTTACCAGTAACTTGTATTTCCTTCCATAGGAATAGATAGTGTGGTTTTCACCAGAAAAGTTTCTAAGTGTCCAATTTTGAAACGTACAAATATTCCTTTAAAATCAACCGAACTACGAATTCCGATTTACTCACCTGTTATCAGGAGAGAAAGCAGGGCTGCATCTTTTAGCCCAGCACTGACCCAGAAAAGAAATTCTAAGCGTACTTACCAGTAACTTGTTTTTCCTTCCATAGGAATCATTGTGTGGTTTTCAGCAGAAAAGTTTCTAAGTATCCAATTTTGAAATGTACAAATATTCCTCTAAAATCAGCCGAACTATGAATTCCGATTTACTCCCCTGTTAGGAGAGAACCCAAGGCTGCATCTTTTAGCCCAGCACTGACCCTGAGAAGTAATTCAAAGCATACTTACCAGTAACTTGTATTTCCTTCCATAGGAATCCATTGTGTGGTTTTCACCAGAAAAGCTTCCAAGTGTCCAATTTTGAAACGTACAAATATTCCTCTAAAATCAGTTGAACTACGAATTCCGAATTACTCACCTGTTATCAGGAGAGAACCCAGGGCTGCATCTTTTAGCCCAGCACTGACCCTGAAAAGTAATTCTAAGCGTACTTACCAGTAACTTGTATTTCCTTCTATAGGAATCCATTGTGTGGTTTTCACCAGAAAAGTTTCTAAGTGTCCTATTTTGAAACGTACAAGTATTCCTCTAAAATCAGCCAAACTACGAATTCCGATTTACTCACCTGTTATCGAGAGAGAACCCAGTGCTGCATCTTTTAGCCCAGCACTGACCCTGAAAAGTAATTCTAAGCATACTTACCAGTAACTTGTATTTCCTTCCATAGGAATAGATAGTGTGGTTTTCACCAGAAAAGTTTCTAAGTGTCCAATTTTGAAACGTACAAATATTCCTCTAAAATCAACCGAACTACGAATTCCGATTTACTCTCCTGTTATCAGGAGAGAAACCGGGGCTGCATCTTTTAGCCCAGCACTGACTCTGAAAAGTAATTCTAAGCTTACTTACCAGTAACTTGTATTTCCTTCCATAGCAATCTATTGTGTGGTTTTCAGCAGAAAAGTTTCTAATTGTTCAATTTTGAAACATACAAATATTCCTCTAAAATCAGTTGAACTACGAATTCCGATTTACTCACCTGTTATCAGGAGAGAACCCAGGGCTGCAGCTTTTAGCCCAGCACTGACCCTGAAAAGTAATTCTAAGCATACTTACCAGTAACTTGTATTTCCTTCCATAGGAATAGATAGTGTGGTTTTCACCAGAAAAGTTTCTAAGTGTCCAATTTTGAAACGTACAAATATTCCTCTAAAATCAACCGAACTACGAATTCCGATTTACTCACCTGTTATCAGGAGAGAAAGCAGGGCTGCATCTTTTAGCCCAGCACTGACCCAGAAAAGAAATTCTAAGCGTACTTACCAGTAACTTGTTTTTCCTTCCATAGCAATCATTGTGTGGTTTTCAGCAGAAAAGTTTCTAAGTATCCAATTTTGAAATGTACAAATATTCCTCTAAAATCAGTTGAACTACGAATTCCGATTTACTCACCTGTTATCAGGAGAGAACTCAGGGCTGCATCTTTTAGCCCAGCACTGACCCTGAAAATTAATTCTAAGCGTACTTACCAGTAACTTGTATTTCCTTCCATAGGATTAGATAGTGTGGTTTTCACCAGAAAAGTTTCTAAGTGTCCAATTTTGAAACGTACAAATATTCCTCTAAAATCAACCGAACTATGAATTCCAATTTACTCACCTGTTATCAGCGGAGAAACCAGGGCTGCATCTTATAACCCAGCACTGACTCTGAAAAGTAATTCTAAGCATACTTACCAGTAACTTGTATTTCCTTCCATAGCAATCCATTGTGTGGTTTTCAGCAGAAAAGTTTCTAATTGTCCACTTTTGAAATGTACAAATATTCCTCTAAAATCAGTTGAACTACGAATTCTGATTTCCTCACCTGTTATCAGGAGAAAACCCAGGGCTGCATCTTTTTGCCCAGCACTGACCCTGAAAAGTAATTCTAAGCGTACTTACCAGTAACTTGTTTTTCCTTCCATAGGAATCATTGTGTGATTTTCAACAGAAAAGTTTCTAAGTGTCCAATTTTGAAATGTACAAATAGTCCTCTAAAATCAGCCGAACTATAAATCCTGATTTACTCACCTGTTAGGAGAGAACCCAGGGCTGCATCTTTTAGCCCAGCACTGACATTGAAAAGTAATTCTAAGCGTACTTACCAGTAACTTGTTTTTCCTTCCATAGGAATCCATTGTGTGGTTTTCACCAGAAAAGTTTCTAAGTGTCCATTTTTGAAACATACAAATATTCCTCTAAAGTCAGCCACACTATGAATTCTGATTTACTCACCTGTTATCAGGAGATAACCTAGGGCTGCATCGTTTAGCCCTGCTTTGACCTCGAAAAGTAATTTTAAGCGTACTTACCAGTAACTTGTATTTCCTTCCATAGGAATAGATAGTGTGGTTTTCACCAGAAAAGTTTCTAAGTGTCCATTTTTGAAACGTACAAATATTCCTATAAAATCAGCCGAACTACGAATTCTGAATTACTCACCTGTTATCAGGAGAGAACCCAGGGCTGCATCTTTTAGCCCAGCACTGACCCTGAAAAGTAATTCAAAGCATACTTACCAGTAACTTGTATTTCCTTCCATAGGAATCCATTGTGTGGTTTTCACCAGAAAAGTTTCTAAGTGTCCATTTTTGAAACGTACAAATATTCCTCTAAAATCAGTTGAACTACGAATTCCGATTTACTCACCTGTTATCAGGAGAGAACCCGGGGCTGCATCTTTTAGCCCAGCACTGACCCTGAAAAGTAATTCTAAGCATACTTACCAGTAACTTGTATTTCCTTCAATAGGAATAGATAGTGTGGTTTTCACCAGAAAAGTTTCTAAGTGTCCAATTTTGAAACATACAAATATTCCTCTAAAATCAACCGAACTACGAATTTTGATTTACTCACCTGTTATCAGGAGAGAAACCAGGGCTGCATCTTTTAGCCCAGCACTGACCCAGAAAAGAAATTCTAAGCATACTTACCAGTAACTTGTATTTCCTTCCATAGGAATCCATTGTGTGGTTTTCACCAGAAAAGTTTCTAAGTGTCCTATTTTGAAACGTACAAATATTCCTCTAAAATCAACCGAACTACGAATTCCGATTTACTCACCTGTTATCAGGAGAGAAAGCAGGGCTGCATCTTTTGGCCCAGCACTGACCCAGAAAAGAAATTCTAAGCGTACTTACCAGTAACTTGTTTTTCCTTCCATAGGAATCATTGTGTGGTTTTCAGCAGAAAAGTTTCTAAGTATCCAATTTTGAAATGTACAAATATTCCTCTAAAATCAGCCGAACTATGAATTCCGATTTACTCACCTGTTAGGAGAGAACCCAAGGCTGCATCTTTTAGCCCAGCACTGACCCTGAAAAGTAATTCAAAGCATACTTACCAGTAACTTGTATTTCCTTCCATAGGAATCCATTGTGTGGTTTTCACCAGAAAAGTTTCTAAGTGTCCAATTTTGAAACGTACAAATATTCCTCTAAAATCAACCGAACTACGAATTCCGATTTACTCACCTGTTATCAGGAGAGAAACCAGGGCTGCATCTTTTAGCCCAGCACTGACTCTGAAAAGTAATTCTAAGCTTACTTACCAGTAACTTGTATTTCCTTCCATAGCAATCCATTGTGTGGTTTTCAGCAGAAAAGTTTCTAATTGTTCAATTTTGAAACATACAAATATTCCTCTAAAATCAGTTGAACTACGAATTCTGATTTACTCACCTGTTATCAGGAGAGAACCCAGGGCTGCATCTTTTAGCCCAGCACTGGCCCTGAAAAGTAATTCTAAGCGTACTTACCAGTAACTTGTATTTCCTTCCATAGGAATAAATAGTGTGGTTTTCACCAGAAAAGTTTCTAAGTTTCCAATTTTGAAATGTACAAATATTCCTCTAAAGTCAGCCGAACTACGAATTCCGATTTACTCACCTGTTAGGAGAGAACCCAAGGCTGCATCTTTTAGCCCAGCACTGACCCTAAAAAGTAATTTAAAGCTTACTTACCAGTAAGTTGTATTTCCTTCATTAGGAATCCATTGTGTGGTTTTCACCAGAGAAGTTTCTAATTGTCCAATTTTGAAATGTACAAATATTCCTCTAAAATCAGTTGAACTACGAATTCCGATTTACTCACCTGTTATCAGGAGAGAACCCAGGGCTGCATCTTTTAGCCCAGCACTGACCCTGAAAAGTAATTCTAAGCGTACTTACAAGTAACTTGTATTTCCTTCCATAGGAATAGATAGTGTGGTTTTCACTAGAAAAGTTTCTAAGTGTCCAATTTTGAAACATACAAATATTCCTCTAAAATCAACCGAACTACGAATTCCGATTTACTCACCTGTTATCAGGAGAGAAACCAGGGCTGCATCTTTTAGCCCAGCACTGACCCAGAAAAGAAATTCTAAGCGTACTTACCAGTAACTTGTATTTCCTTCCATAGGAATCCATTGTGTGGTTTTCACCAGAAAAGTTTCTAAGTGTCCTATTTTGAAACGTACAAGTATTCCTCTAAAATCAGCCAAACTACGAATTCCGATTGACTCACCTGTTATCGAGAGAGAACCCAGTGCTGCATCTTTTAGCCCAGCACTGACCCTGAAAAGTAATTCTAAGCATACTTACCAGTAACTTGTATTTCCTTCCATAGGAATAGATAGTGTGGTTTTCACCAGAAAAGTTTCTAAGTGTCCAATTTTGAAACGTACAAATATTCCTCTAAAATCAACCGAACTACGAATTCCGATTTACTCACCTGTTATCAGGAGAGAAAGCAGGGCTGCATCTTTTAGCCCAGCACTGACCCAGAAAAGAAATTCTAAGCGTACTTACCAGTAACTTGTTTTTCCTTCCATAGGAATCATTGTGTGGTTTTCAGCAGAAAAGTTTCTAAGTATCCAATTTTGAAATGTACAAATATTCCTCTAAAATCAGCCGAACTATGAATTCCGATTTACTCACCTGTTAGGAGAGAACCCAAGGCTGCATCTTTTAGCCCAGCACTGACCCTGAAAAGTAATTTAAAGCTTACTTACCAGTAAGTTGTATTTCCTTCATTAGGAATCCATTGTGTGGTTTTTACCAGAAAAGTTTCTAAGTGTCCATTTTTGAAACGTACAAATATTCCTCTAAAATCAGCCAAACTACGAATTCCGAATTACTCACCTGTTGTCAGGAGAGAACCCAGGGCTGCATCTTTTAGCCCAGCATTGACGCTGAAAAGTAATTCAAAGCATACTTACCAGTAACTTGTATTTCCTTCCATAGGAATCCTTCGTGTGGTTTTCACCAGAAAAGTTTCTAAGTGTCCATTTTTGAAACGTACAAATATTCCTCTAAAATCAACCGAACTACGAATTCCGAAATACTCACCTGTTATCAAGAGAGAACCCAGTGCTGCATTGTTTACCCCAGCACTGACCCTGAAAAGTAATTCTAAGCTTACTTACCAGTAACTTGTATTTCCTTCCATAGCAATCCATTGTGTGGTTTTCAGCAGAAAAGTTTCTAATTGTTCAATTTTGAAACATACAAATATTCCTCTAAAATCAGTTGAACTACGAATTCTGATTTACTCACCTGTTATCAGGAGAAAACCCAGGGCTGCATCTTTTTGCCCAGCACTGACCCTGAAAAGTAATTCTAAGCATACTTACCAGTAACTTGTATTTCCTTCCATAGGAATAGATAGTGTGGTTTTCACCAGAAAAGTTTCTAAGTGTCCAATTTTGAAACGTACAAATATTCCTCTAAAATCAACCGAACTACCAATTCCGATTTACTCACCTGTTATCAGGAGAGAACCCAGGGCTGCATCTTTTAGCCCAGCACTGACCCTGAAAAGTAATTCTAAGCGTACTTACAAGTAACTTGTATTTCCTTCCATAGGAATAGATAGTGTGGTTTTCACCAGAAAAGTTTCTAAGTGTCCATTTTTGAAACGTACAAATATTCCTACAAAATCAGCCGAACTACGAATCCCGAATTGCTCACCTGTTATCAGGAGAGAACCCAGGGCTGCATCTTTTAGCCCAGCACTGACCCTGAAAATTAATTCAAAGCATACTTACCAGTAACTTGTATTTCCTTCCATAGGAATCCATTGTGTGGTTTTCACAAGAAAAGTTTCTAAGTTTCCATTTTTGAAAAGTACAAATATTCCTCTAAAATCAGCCGAACTATAAATTCCAATTTACTCACCTGTTAGGAGAGAACCCAGGGCTGCATCTTTTAGCCCAGCACTGACATTGAAAAGTAATTCTAAGCGTACTTACCAGTAACTTGTTTTTCCTTCCATAGGAATCATTGTGTGGTTTTCAGCATAAAAGTTTCTAAGTGTCCAATTTTGAAATGTACAAATATTCCTCTAAAAACAGCCGAACTACGAATTACAAATTACTCACCTGTTATCAGGAGAGAACCCAGGGCTGCATCTTTTAGCCCAGCACTGACCCTGAAAAGTAATTCTAAGCGTACTTACCAGTAACTTGTTTTTCCTTCCATAGGAATCATTGTGTGGTTTTCAGCAGAAAAGTTTCTAAGTGTCCAATTTTGAAATGTACAAATATTCCTCTAAAATCAGCCGAACTATAAATTCCGATTTACTCACCTGTTAGGAGAGAACCCAGGGCTGCATCTTTTAGCCCAGCACTGACATTGAAAAGTAATTCTAAGCATACTTACCAGTAACTTGTTTTTCCTTCCATAGGAATCCATTGTGTGGTTTTCATCAGAAAAGTTTCTAAGTGTCCATTTTTGAAATGTACAAATATTCCTCTAAAATCAGCCGAACTACGAATTCCAAAATACTCACCTGTTATCAAGAGAGAACCCAGTGCTGCATCTTTTAGACCAGCACTGACTCTGAAATGTAATTCTAAGCATACTTAAGAGTAACTTGTATTTCATTCCATAGGAATCCATTGTGTGGTTTTCACCAGAAAAGTTTCTAAGTGTCCAATTTTGAAACGTACAAATATTCCTCTAAAATCAACCGAACTATGATTTCCAATTTACTCACCTGTTATCAGCGGAGAAACCAGGGCTGCATCTTATAACCCAGCACTGACTCTGAAAAGTAATTCTAAGCATACTTACCAGTAACTTGTATTTCCTTCCATAGCAATCCATTGTGTGGTTTTCAGCAGAAAAGTTTCTAAGTGTCCAATTTTGAAACGTACAAATATTCCTCTAAAATCAGTTGAACTCCGAATTCCGATTTACTCACCTGTTATCAGGAGAGAACCCAGGGCTGCATCTTTTAGCCCAGCACTGACCCTGAAATTTAATTCTAAGCGTACTTACCAGTAACTTGTATTTCCTTCCATAGGATTAGATAGTGTGGTTTTCACCAGAAAAGTTTCTAAGTGTCCAATTTTGAAACGTACAAATATTCCTCTAAAATCAACCGAACTATGAATTCCAATTTACTCACCTGTTATCAGCGGAGAAACCAGGGCTGCATCTTATAACCCACCACTGACTCTGAAAAGTAATTCTAAGCATACTTACCAGTAACTTGTATTTCCTTCCATAGCAATCCATTGTGTGGTTTTCAGCAGAAAAGTTTCTAAGTGTCCAATTTTGAAACGTACAAATATTCCTCTAAAATCAGTTGAACTCCGAATTCCGATTTACTCACCTGTTATCAGGAGAGAACCCAGGGCTGCATCTTTTAGCCCAGCACTGACCCTGAAATTTAATTCTAAGCGTACTTACCAGTAACTTGTATTTCCTTCCATAGGATTAGATAGTGTGGTTTTCACCAGAAAAGTTTCTAAGTGTCCAATTTTGAAACGTACAAATATTCCTCTAAAATCAACCGAACTATGAATTCCAATTTACTCACCTGTTATCAGCGGAGAAACCAGGGCTGCATCTTATAACCCACCACTGACTCTGAAAAGTAATTCTAAGCATACTTACCAGTAACTTGTATTTCCTTCCATAGCAATCCATTGTGTGGTTTTCACCAGAAAAGTTTCTAAGTGTCCATTTTTGAAATGTACAAATATTCCTCTACAATCAGTTGAACTACGAATTCCGATTTACTCACCTGTTATCAGGAGAGAACCCGGGGCTGAATCTTTTAGCCCAGCACTGACCCTAAAAAGTAATTCTAAGCATACTTACCAGTAACTTGTATTTCCTTCAATAGGAATAGATAGTGTGGTTTTCACCAGAAAAGTTTCAAAGTGTCCAATTTTGAAACATAAAAATATTCCTCTAAAATCAACCGAACTACAAATTCCTATTTACTTACCTGTTATCAGGAGAGAAACCAGGGCTGCATCTTTTAGCCCAGCACTGACCTAGAAAAGAAATTCTAAGCGTACTTACCAGTAACTTGTATTTCCTTCCATAGGAATCCATTGTGTGGTTTTCACCAGAAAAGTTTCTAAGTGTCCTATTTTGAAACGTACAAGTATTCCTCTAAAATCAGCCAAACTACGAATTCCGATTGACTCACCTGTTATCGAGAGAGAACCCAGTGCTGCATCTTTTAGCCCAGCACTGACCCTGAAAAGTAATTCTAAGCATACTTACCAGTAACTTGTAATTCCTTCCATAGGAATAGATAGTGTGGTTTTCACCAGAAAAGTTTCTAAGTGTCCAATTTTGAAACGTACAAATATTCCTCTAAAATCAACCGAACTACGAATTCCGATTTACTCACCTGTTAACAGGAGAGAAAGCAGGGCTGCATCTTTTAGCCCTGCACTGACCCAGAAAAGAAATTCTAAGCGTACTTACCAGTAACTTGTTTTTCCTTCCATAGGAATCATTGTGTGGTTTTCAGCAGAAAAGTTTCTAAGTATCCAATTTTGAAATGTACAAATATTCCTCTAAAATCAGCCGAACTATGAATTCCGATTTACTCACCTGTTAGGAGAGAACCCAAGGCTGCATCTTTTAGCCCAGCACTGACCCTAAAAAGTAATTTAAAGCTTACTTACCAGTAAGTTGTATTTCCTTCATTAGGAATCCATTGTGTGGTTTTCACCAGAAAAGTTTCTAATTGTCCAATTTTGAAATGTACAAATATTCCTCTAAAATCAGTTGAACTACGAATTCCGATTTACTCACCTGTTATCAGGAGAGAACCCAGGGCTGCATCTTTTAGCCCAGCACTGACCCTGAAAAGTAATTCTAAGCATACTTACAAGTAACTTGTATTTCCTTCCATAGGAATAGATAGTGTGGTTTTCACCAGAAAAGTTTCTAAGTGTCCATTTTTGAAACGTACAAATATTCCTATAAAATCAGCCGAACTACGAATTCCGAATTACTCACCTGTTATCAGGAGAGAACCCAGGGCTGCATCTTATAACCCACCACTGACTCTGAAAAGTAATTCTAAGCATACTTACCAGTAACTTGTATTTCCTTCCATAGCAATCCATTGTGTGGTTTTCAGCAGAAAAGTTTCTAAGTGTCCAATTTTGAAATGTACAAATATTCCTCTAAAATCAGTTGAACTACGAATTCCGATTTACTCACCTGTTATCAGGAGAGAACCCAGGGCTGCATCTTTTAGCCCAGCACTGACCCTGAAAAGTAATTCTAAGCGTACTTACAAGTCACTTGTATTTCCTTCCATAGGAATAGATAGTGTGGTTTTCACCAGAAAAGTTTCTAAGTGTCCATTTTTGAAACGTACAAATATTCCTATAAAATCAGCCGAACTACGAATTCCGAATTACTCACCTGTTATCAGGAGAGAACCCAGGGCTGCATCTTTTAGCCCAGCACTGACCCTGAAAAGTAATTCAAAGCATACTTACCAGTAACTTGTATTTCCTTCCATAGGAATCCATTGTGTGGTTTTCACCAGAAAAGTTTCTAAGTGTCCATTTTTGAAATGTACAAATATTCCTCTACAATCAGTTGAACTACGAATTCCGATTTACTCACCTGTTATCAGGAGAGAACCCGGGGCTGAATCTTTTAGCCCAGCACTGACCCTGAAAAGTAATTCTAAGCATACTTACCAGTAACTTGTATTTCCTTCAATAGGAATAGATAGTGTGGTTTTCACCAGAAAAGTTTCAAAGTGTCCAATTTTGAAACATAAAAATATTCCTCTAAAATCAACCGAACTACGAATTCCTATTTACTTACCTGTTATCAGGAGAGAAACCAGGGCTGCATCTTTTAGCCCAGCACTGACCTAGAAAAGAAATTCTAAGCGTACTTACCAGTAACTTGTATTTCCTTCCATAGGAATCCATTGTGTGGTTTTCACCAGAAAAGTTTCTAAGTGTCCTATTTTGAAACGTACAAGTATTCCTCTAAAATCAGCCAAACTACGAATTCCGATTGACTCACCTGTTATCGAGAGAGAACCCAGTGCTGCATCTTTTAGCCCAGCACTGACCCTGAAAAGTAATTCTAAGCATACTTACCAGTAACTTGTATTTCCTTCCATAGGAATAGATAGTGTGGTTTTCACCATAAAAGTTTCTAAGTGTCCAATTTTGAAACGTACAAATATTCCTCTAAAATCAACCGAACTACGAATTCCGATTTACTCACCTGTTAACAGGAGAGAAAGCAGGGCTGCATCTTTTAGCCCTGCACTGACCCAGAAAAGAAATTCTAAGCGTACTTACCAGTAACTTGTTTTTCCTTCCATAGGAATCATTGTGTGGTTTTCAGCAGAAAAGTTTCTAAGTATCCAATTTTGAAATGTACAAATATTCCTCTAAAATCAGCCGAACTATGAATTCCGATTTACTCACCTGTTAGGAGAGAACCCAAGGCTGCATCTTTTAGCCCAGCACTGACCCTAAAAAGTAATTTAAAGCTTACTTACCAGTAAGTTGTATTTCCTTCATTAGGAATCCATTGTGTGGTTTTCACCAGAAAAGTTTCTAATTGTCCAATTTTGAAATGTACAAATATTCCTCTAAAATCAGTTGAACTACGAATTCCGATTTACTCACCTGTTATCAGGAGAGAACCCAGGGCTGCATCTTTTAGCCCAGCACTGACCCTGAAAAGTAATTCTAAGCGTACTTACAAGTAACTTGTATTTCCTTCCATAGGAATAGATAGTGTGGTTTTCACCAGAAAAGTTTCTAAGTGTCCAATTTTGAAACATACAAATATTCCTCGAAAATCAACCGAACTACGAATTCCGATTTACTCACCTGTTATCAGGAGAGAAACCAGGGCTGCATCTTTTAGCCCAGCACTGACGCAGAAAAGAAATTCTAAGCGTACTTACCAGTAACTTGTATTTCCTTCTATAGGAATCCATTGTGTGGTTTTCACCAGAAAATGTTTCTAAGTGTCCTATTTTGAAACGTACAAGTATTCCTCTAAAATCAGCCAAACTACGAATTCCGATTGACTCACCTGTTATCGAGAGAGAACCCAGTGCTGCATCTTTTAGCCCAGCACTGACCCTGAAAAGTAATTCTAAGCATACTTACCAGTAACTTGTATTTCCTTCCATAGGAATAGATAGTGTGGTTTTCACCAGAAAACTTTCTAAGTGTCCAATTTTGAAACGTACAAATATTCCTCTAAAATCAACCGAACTACGAATTCCGATTTACTCACCTGTTATCAGGAGAGAAAGCAGGGCTGCATCTTTTAGCCCAGCACTGACCCAGAAAAGAAATTCTAAGCGTACTTACCAGGAACTTGTTTTTCCTTCCATAGGAATCATTGTGTGGTTTTCAGCAGAAAAGTTTCTCAGTATCCAATTTTGAAATGTACAAATATTCCTCTAAAATCAGCCGAACTATGAATTCCGATTTACTCACCTGTTAGGAGAGAACCCAAGGCTGCATCTTTTAGCCCAGCACTGACCCTGAAAAGTAATTTAAAGCTTACTTACCAGTAAGTTGTATTGCCTTCATTAGGAATCCATTGTGTGGTTTTCACCAGAAAAGTTTCTAAGTGTCCATTTTTGAAACTTACAAATATTCCTCTAAAATCAGCCAAACTACGAATTCCGAATTACTCACATGTTGTCAGGAGAGAACCCAGGGCTGCATCTTTTAGCCCAGCATTGACCCTGAAAAGTAATTCAAAGCATACTTACCAGTAACTTGTATTTCCTTCCATAGGAATCCTTTGTGTGGTTTTCACCAGAAAAGTTTCTAAGTGTCCATTTTTGAAACGTACAAATATTCCTCTAAAATCAACCGAACTACGAATTCCGAAATACTCACCTGTTATCAAGAGAGAACCCAGTGCTGCATCATTTAGCCCAGCACTGACCCTGAAAAGTAATTCTAAGCTTACTTACCAGTAACTTGTATTTCCTTCCATAGCAATCCATTGTGTGGTTTTCAGCAGAAAAGTTTCTAATTGTTCAATTTTGAAACATACAAATATTCCTCTAAAATCAGTTGAACTACGAATTCCGATTTACTCACCTGTTATCAGGAGAGAACCCAGGGCTGCAGCTTTTAGCCCAGCACTGACCCTGAAAAGTAATTCTAAGCATACTTACCAGTAACTTGTATTTCCTTCCATAGGAATAGATAGTGTGGTTTTCACCAGAAAAGTTTCTAAGTGTCCAATTTTGAAACGTACAAATATTCCTCTAAAATCAACCGAACTACGAATTCCGATTTACTCACCTGTTATCAGGAGAGAAAGCAGGGCTGCATCTTTTAGCCCAGCACTGACCCAGAAAAGAAATTCTAAGCGTACTTACCAGTAACTTGTTTTTCCTTCCATAGGAATCATTGTGTGGTTTTCAGCAGAAAAGTTTCTAAGTATCCAATTTTGAAATGTACAAATATTCCTCTAAAATCAGCCAAACTCTGAATTCCGAATTACTCACCTGTTGTCAGGAGAGAACCCAGGGCTGCATCTTTTAGCCAAGCACTGACCCTGAAAAGTAATTCAAAGCATACTTACCAGTAACTTGTATTTCCTTCCATAGGAATCCTTTGTGTGGTTTTCACCAGAAAAGTTTCTAAGTGTCCATTTTTGAAACGTACAAATATTCCTCTAAAATCAACCGAACTACAAATTCCAAAAATACTCACCTGTTATCAAGAGAGAACCCAGTGCTGCATCTTTTAGCCCAGGACTGACCCTGAAAAGTAATTCTAAGCGTACTTACCAGTAAGTTGTATTTACTTCCATAGGAATAGATAGTGTGGTTTTCACCAGAAAAGTTTCTAATTGTCCAATTTTGAAATGTACAAATATTCCTCTAAAATCAGTTGAACTACGAATTCCGATTTACTCACCTGTTATCAGGAGAGAACCCAGGGCTGCATCTTTTAGCCCAGCACTGACCCTGAAAAGTAATTCTAAGCGTACTTACAAGTAACTTGTATTTCCTTCCATAGGAATAGATAGTGTGGTTTTCACCAGAAAAGTTTCTAAGTGTCCAATTTTGAAACATACAAATATTCCTCGAAAATCAACCGAACTACGAATTCCGATTTACTCACCTGTTATCAGGAGAGAAACCAGGGCTGCATCTTTTAGCCCAGCACTGACGCAGAAAAGAAATTCTAAGCGTACTTACCAGTAACTTGTATTTCCTTCTATAGGAATCCATTGTGTGGTTTTCACCAGAAAATGTTTCTAAGTGTCCTATTTTGAAACGTACAAGTATTCCTCTAAAATCAGCCAAACTACGAATTCCGATTGACTCACCTGTTATCGAGAGAGAACCCAGTGCTGCATCTTTTAGCCCAGCACTGACCCTGAAAAGTAATTCTAAGCATACTTACCAGTAACTTGTATTTCCTTCCATAGGAATAGATAGTGTGGTTTTCACCAGAAAACTTTCTAAGTGTCCAATTTTGAAACGTACAAATATTCCTCTAAAATCAACCGAACTACGAATTCCGATTTACTCACCTGTTATCAGGAGAGAAAGCAGGGCTGCATCTTTTAGCCCAGCACTGACCCAGAAAAGAAATTCTAAGCGTACTTACCAGGAACTTGTTTTTCCTTCCATAGGAATCATTGTGTGGTTTTCAGCAGAAAAGTTTCTCAGTATCCAATTTTGAAATGTACAAATATTCCTCTAAAATCAGCCGAACTATGAATTCCGATTTACTCACCTGTTAGGAGAGAACCCAAGGCTGCATCTTTTAGCCCAGCACTGACCCTGAAAAGTAATTTAAAGCTTACTTACCAGTAAGTTGTATTGCCTTCATTAGGAATCCATTGTGTGGTTTTCACCAGAAAAGTTTCTAAGTGTCCATTTTTGAAACTTACAAATATTCCTCTAAAATCAGCCAAACTACGAATTCCGAATTACTCACATGTTGTCAGGAGAGAACCCAGGGCTGCATCTTTTAGCCCAGCATTGACCCTGAAAAGTAATTCAAAGCATACTTACCAGTAACTTGTATTTCCTTCCATAGGAATCCTTTGTGTGGTTTTCACCAGAAAAGTTTCTAAGTGTCCATTTTTGAAACGTACAAATATTCCTCTAAAATCAACCGAACTACGAATTCCGAAATACTCACCTGTTATCAAGAGAGAACCCAGTGCTGCATCATTTAGCCCAGCACTGACCCTGAAAAGTAATTCTAAGCTTACTTACCAGTAACTTGTATTTCCTTCCATAGCAATCCATTGTGTGGTTTTCAGCAGAAAAGTTTCTAATTGTTCAATTTTGAAACATACAAATATTCCTCTAAAATCAGTTGAACTACGAATTCCGATTTACTCACCTGTTATCAGGAGAGAACCCAGGGCTGCAGCTTTTAGCCCAGCACTGACCCTGAAAAGTAATTCTAAGCATACTTACCAGTAACTTGTATTTCCTTCCATAGGAATAGATAGTGTGGTTTTCACCAGAAAAGTTTCTAAGTGTCCAATTTTGAAACGTACAAATATTCCTCTAAAATCAACCGAACTACGAATTCCGATTTACTCACCTGTTATCAGGAGAGAAAGCAGGGCTGCATCTTTTAGCCCAGCACTGACCCAGAAAAGAAATTCTAAGCGTACTTACCAGTAACTTGTTTTTCCTTCCATAGGAATCATTGTGTGGTTTTCAGCAGAAAAGTTTCTAAGTATCCAATTTTGAAATGTACAAATATTCCTCTAAAATCAGCCAAACTCTGAATTCCGAATTACTCACCTGTTGTCAGGAGAGAACCCAGGGCTGCATCTTTTAGCCAAGCACTGACCCTGAAAAGTAATTCAAAGCATACTTACCAGTAACTTGTATTTCCTTCCATAGGAATCCTTTGTGTGGTTTTCACCAGAAAAGTTTCTAAGTGTCCATTTTTGAAACGTACAAATATTCCTCTAAAATCAACCGAACTACAAATTCTAAAAATACTCACCTGTTATCAAGAGAGAACCCAGTGCTGCATCTTTTAGCCCAGGACTGACCCTGAAAAGTAATTCTAAGCGTACTTACCAGTAAGTTGTATTTACTTCCATAGGAATAGATAGTGTGGTTTTCACCAGAAAAGTTTCTAAGTGTCCAATTTTGAAACGTACAAATATTCCTCTAAAATCAACCGAACTACGAATTCCGATTTACTCACCTGTTATCAGGAGAGAAACCAGGGCTGCATCTTTTAGCCCAGCACTGACTCTGAAAAGTAATTCTAAGCTTACTTACAGTAACTTGTATTTCCTTCCATAGGAATAGATAGTGTGGTTTTCACCAGAAAAGTTTCTAAGTGTCCAATTTTGAAACGTACAAATATTCCTCTAAAATCAACCAAACTACGAATTCCGATTTACTCACCTGTTAACAGGAGAGAAAGCAGGGCTGCATCTTTTAGCCCTGCACTGACCCAGAAAAGAAATTCTAAGCGTACTTACCAGTAACTTGTTTTTCCTTCCATAGGAATCATTGTGTGGTTTTCAGCAGAAAAGTTTCTAAGTATCCAATTTTGAAATGTACAAATATTCCTCTAAAATCAGCCGAACTATGAATTCCGATTTACTCACCTGTTAGGAGAGAACCCAAGGCTGCATCTTTTAGCCCAGCACTGACCCTAAAAAGTAATTTAAAGCTTACTTACCAGTAAGTTGTATTTCCTTCATTAGGAATCCATTGTGTGGTTTTCACCAGAAAAGTTTCTAATTGTCCAATTTTGAAATGTACAAATATTCCTCTAAAATCAGTTGAACTACGAATTCCGATTTACTCACCTGTTATCAGGAGAGAACCCAGGGCTGCATCTTTTAGCCCAGCACTGACCCTGAAAAGTAATTCTAAGCGTACTTACAAGTAACTTGTATTTCCTTCCATAGGAATAGATAGTGTGGTTTTCACCAGAAAAGTTTCTAAGTGTCCAATTTTGAAACATACAAATATTCCTCGAAAATCAACCGAACTACGAATTCCGATTTACTCACCTGTTATCAGGAGAGAAACCAGGGCTGCATCTTTTAGCCCAGCACTGACGCAGAAAAGAAATTCTAAGCGTACTTACCAGTAACTTGTATTTCCTTCTATAGGAATCCATTGTGTGGTTTTCACCAGAAAATGTTTCTAAGTGTCCTATTTTGAAACGTACAAGTATTCCTCTAAAATCAGCCAAACTACGAATTCCGATTGACTCACCTGTTATCGAGAGAGAACCCAGTGCTGCATCTTTTAGCCCAGCACTGACCCTGAAAAGTAATTCTAAGCATACTTACCAGTAACTTGTATTTCCTTCCATAGGAATAGATAGTGTGGTTTTCACCAGAAAACTTTCTAAGTGTCCAATTTTGAAACGTACAAATATTCCTCTAAAATCAACCGAACTACGAATTCCGATTTACTCACCTGTTATCAGGAGAGAAAGCAGGGCTGCATCTTTTAGCCCAGCACTGACCCAGAAAAGAAATTCTAAGCGTACTTACCAGGAACTTGTTTTTCCTTCCATAGGAATCATTGTGTGGTTTTCAGCAGAAAAGTTTCTCAGTATCCAATTTTGAAATGTACAAATATTCCTCTAAAATCAGCCGAACTATGAATTCCGATTTACTCACCTGTTAGGAGAGAACCCAAGGCTGCATCTTTTAGCCCAGCACTGACCCTGAAAAGTAATTTAAAGCTTACTTACCAGTAAGTTGTATTGCCTTCATTAGGAATCCATTGTGTGGTTTTCACCAGAAAAGTTTCTAAGTGTCCATTTTTGAAACTTACAAATATTCCTCTAAAATCAGCCAAACTACGAATTCCGAATTACTCACATGTTGTCAGGAGAGAACCCAGGGCTGCATCTTTTAGCCCAGCATTGACCCTGAAAAGTAATTCAAAGCATACTTACCAGTAACTTGTATTTCCTTCCATAGGAATCCTTTGTGTGGTTTTCACCAGAAAAGTTTCTAAGTGTCCATTTTTGAAACGTACAAATATTCCTCTAAAATCAACCGAACTACGAATTCCGAAATACTCACCTGTTATCAAGAGAGAACCCAGTGCTGCATCATTTAGCCCAGCACTGACCCTGAAAAGTAATTCTAAGCTTACTTACCAGTAACTTGTATTTCCTTCCATAGCAATCCATTGTGTGGTTTTCAGCAGAAAAGTTTCTAATTGTTCAATTTTGAAACATACAAATATTCCTCTAAAATCAGTTGAACTACGAATTCCGATTTACTCACCTGTTATCAGGAGAGAACCCAGGGCTGCAGCTTTTAGCCCAGCACTGACCCTGAAAAGTAATTCTAAGCATACTTACCAGTAACTTGTATTTCCTTCCATAGGAATAGATAGTGTGGTTTTCACCAGAAAAGTTTCTAAGTGTCCAATTTTGAAACGTACAAATATTCCTCTAAAATCAACCGAACTACGAATTCCGATTTACTCACCTGTTATCAGGAGAGAAAGCAGGGCTGCATCTTTTAGCCCAGCACTGACCCAGAAAAGAAATTCTAAGCGTACTTACCAGTAACTTGTTTTTCCTTCCATAGGAATCATTGTGTGGTTTTCAGCAGAAAAGTTTCTAAGTATCCAATTTTGAAATGTACAAATATTCCTCTAAAATCAGCCAAACTCTGAATTCCGAATTACTCACCTGTTGTCAGGAGAGAACCCAGGGCTGCATCTTTTAGCCAAGCACTGACCCTGAAAAGTAATTCAAAGCATACTTACCAGTAACTTGTATTTCCTTCCATAGGAATCCTTTGTGTGGTTTTCACCAGAAAAGTTTCTAAGTGTCCATTTTTGAAACGTACAAATATTCCTCTAAAATCAACCGAACTACAAATTCCAAAAATACTCACCTGTTATCAAGAGAGAACCCAGTGCTGCATCTTTTAGCCCAGGACTGACCCTGAAAAGTAATTCTAAGCGTACTTACCAGTAAGTTGTATTTACTTCCATAGGAATAGATAGTGTGGTTTTCACCAGAAAAGTTTCTAATTGTCCAATTTTGAAATGTACAAATATTCCTCTAAAATCAGTTGAACTACGAATTCCGATTTACTCACCTGTTATCAGGAGAGAACCCAGGGCTGCATCTTTTAGCCCAGCACTGACCCTGAAAAGTAATTCTAAGCGTACTTACAAGTAACTTGTATTTCCTTCCATAGGAATAGATAGTGTGGTTTTCACCAGAAAAGTTTCTAAGTGTCCAATTTTGAAACATACAAATATTCCTCGAAAATCAACCGAACTACGAATTCCGATTTACTCACCTGTTATCAGGAGAGAAACCAGGGCTGCATCTTTTAGCCCAGCACTGACGCAGAAAAGAAATTCTAAGCGTACTTACCAGTAACTTGTATTTCCTTCTATAGGAATCCATTGTGTGGTTTTCACCAGAAAATGTTTCTAAGTGTCCTATTTTGAAACGTACAAGTATTCCTCTAAAATCAGCCAAACTACGAATTCCGATTGACTCACCTGTTATCGAGAGAGAACCCAGTGCTGCATCTTTTAGCCCAGCACTGACCCTGAAAAGTAATTCTAAGCATACTTACCAGTAACTTGTATTTCCTTCCATAGGAATAGATAGTGTGGTTTTCACCAGAAAACTTTCTAAGTGTCCAATTTTGAAACGTACAAATATTCCTCTAAAATCAACCGAACTACGAATTCCGATTTACTCACCTGTTATCAGGAGAGAAAGCAGGGCTGCATCTTTTAGCCCAGCACTGACCCAGAAAAGAAATTCTAAGCGTACTTACCAGGAACTTGTTTTTCCTTCCATAGGAATCATTGTGTGGTTTTCAGCAGAAAAGTTTCTCAGTATCCAATTTTGAAATGTACAAATATTCCTCTAAAATCAGCCGAACTATGAATTCCGATTTACTCACCTGTTAGGAGAGAACCCAAGGCTGCATCTTTTAGCCCAGCACTGACCCTGAAAAGTAATTTAAAGCTTACTTACCAGTAAGTTGTATTGCCTTCATTAGGAATCCATTGTGTGGTTTTCACCAGAAAAGTTTCTAAGTGTCCATTTTTGAAACTTACAAATATTCCTCTAAAATCAGCCAAACTACGAATTCCGAATTACTCACATGTTGTCAGGAGAGAACCCAGGGCTGCATCTTTTAGCCCAGCATTGACCCTGAAAAGTAATTCAAAGCATACTTACCAGTAACTTGTATTTCCTTCCATAGGAATCCTTTGTGTGGTTTTCACCAGAAAAGTTTCTAAGTGTCCATTTTTGAAACGTACAAATATTCCTCTAAAATCAACCGAACTACGAATTCCGAAATACTCACCTGTTATCAAGAGAGAACCCAGTGCTGCATCATTTAGCCCAGCACTGACCCTGAAAAGTAATTCTAAGCTTACTTACCAGTAACTTGTATTTCCTTCCATAGCAATCCATTGTGTGGTTTTCAGCAGAAAAGTTTCTAATTGTTCAATTTTGAAACATACAAATATTCCTCTAAAATCAGTTGAACTACGAATTCCGATTTACTCACCTGTTATCAGGAGAGAACCCAGGGCTGCAGCTTTTAGCCCAGCACTGACCCTGAAAAGTAATTCTAAGCATACTTACCAGTAACTTGTATTTCCTTCCATAGGAATAGATAGTGTGGTTTTCACCAGAAAAGTTTCTAAGTGTCCAATTTTGAAACGTACAAATATTCCTCTAAAATCAACCGAACTACGAATTCCGATTTACTCACCTGTTATCAGGAGAGAAAGCAGGGCTGCATCTTTTAGCCCAGCACTGACCCAGAAAAGAAATTCTAAGCGTACTTACCAGTAACTTGTTTTTCCTTCCATAGGAATCATTGTGTGGTTTTCAGCAGAAAAGTTTCTAAGTATCCAATTTTGAAATGTACAAATATTCCTCTAAAATCAGCCAAACTCTGAATTCCGAATTACTCACCTGTTGTCAGGAGAGAACCCAGGGCTGCATCTTTTAGCCAAGCACTGACCCTGAAAAGTAATTCAAAGCATACTTACCAGTAACTTGTATTTCCTTCCATAGGAATCCTTTGTGTGGTTTTCACCAGAAAAGTTTCTAAGTGTCCATTTTTGAAACGTACAAATATTCCTCTAAAATCAACCGAACTACAAATTCCAAAAATACTCACCTGTTATCAAGAGAGAACCCAGTGCTGCATCTTTTAGCCCAGGACTGACCCTGAAAAGTAATTCTAAGCGTACTTACCAGTAAGTTGTATTTACTTCCATAGGAATAGATAGTGTGGTTTTCACCAGAAAAGTTTCTAAGTGTCCAATTTTGAAACGTACAAATATTCCTCTAAAATCAACCGAACTACGAATTCCGATTTACTCACCTGTTATCAGGAGAGAAACCAGGGCTGCATCTTTTAGCCCAGCACTGACTCTGAAAAGTAATTCTAAGCTTACTTACAGTAACTTGTATTTCCTTCCATAGCAATCCATTGTATGGTTTTCAGCAGAAAAGTTTCTAATTGTTCAATTTTGAAACATACAAATATTCCTCTAAAAACAGCCGAACTACGAATTACACATTACTCACCTGTTATCAGGAGAGAACCCAGGGCTGCATCTTATAACCCAGCACTGACACTGAAAAGTAATTCTAAGCATACTTACCAGTAACTTGTATTTCCTTCCATAGCAATCCATTGTGTGGTTTTCAGCAGAAAAGTTTCTAATTGTCCAATTTTGAAATGTACAAATATTCCTCTAAAATCAGTTGAACTACGAATTCCGATTTACTCACCTGTTAACAGGAGAGAACCCAGGGCTGCATCTTTTAGCCCAGCACTGGCCCTGAAAAGTAATTCTAAGCGTACTTAACAGTAACTTGTATTTCCTGCCATAGGAATAGATAGTGTGGTTTTCACCAGAAAAGTTTCTAAGTTTCCAATTTTGAAATGTACAAATATTCCTCTAAAGTCAGCCGAACTACGAATTCCGATTTACTCACCTGTTATCAGGAGAGAACACAGGGCTGCATCTTTTAGCCAGCACTGACTCTGAAATGTAATTCTAAGCGTACTGTGGAAATATGGATTTTTCTGATCAGTTATGTCCCCTATCTTGGACCCCAACGGTTTCATGTATGAATCACAAGTACATGTATGTTCCCTCCAGTTCCAGTTACGAAGACGCAAACACATGTGCGTCCACCGTCAACATGTCCTCTTTTAGATCCGCCATGAATGGGCCGGATATTCCATTCCTAAGTATGAAAGGCCACCGGCTTTATATGGTGCACTTATGCCATTGTACAGTCCAGACAAGTAGGACCTGATTCTGCCATCAAGCTTTTCTTGCCTTCTGCCTCTGAAAGCTCCAGTCTGAGCCTGCATCTGTGACCATGAACTTTGTCTCATTCCCTGCGCGGCTCACGATGCCTGACATCAGCCTGTTGCCTGCCAAGAACTGTATTTCACCTTCGAAATTATCTGCTCCGCTACCTGCCCAATGCATTCCTGTCTAGTAGTTTAAGTAAACATTCTTCCAGCTACCGAGCAAAGGCCCGGCTTCTCTGTCTTTATGCAAGTAATTCATAGCCCTATTATTATGGAAGACTTCTGCCCTCGCATCTAGTGTAGACACTTAGACGCTTGTACACGCACTAACAGTCAGTATAGTCAGTATAGAATAAGATTCTACTCTAAGAGACCTCTCTTTTGGATAACATAGTTCTTTAAACATAGGATGTTAGATATGATTTGGGATTAGGTTGACTTGACCCTCCAGACATCTGTCGCCACATGTAGAGCTAAATGTCAAATCCCCTTCACCCCCTAGTTGCACGTCAATCATACGTCATGCTACTGCGCGCGCATTTCTGCCAAGTATTTCTGCTGACATTGCGAAATTCTTTCATGGAACCACCCTATTATGACATCATACCTGATGACGTTCTTTAGTTACACCCAGTTACGCCCACTTTTGCTACGCATGTATGTTTTATCTGTACTATCAATTGTTATGCCTCCTGCATTTGCTTCACTGTAATGCCTATTGTATAAAAGTGATTACTTATCAATAAAGTATGTACTTCACTTCCTGAACCTCCGTGGTGATGGAACCTGGAGTCAACGATTCGAATCGTCCATTGGAATAAAGCCCATTCAGAACCTCTAATATCACGGATTTTGCCTCTTATTTTACTGAGCTATTTTTATTATTTTTCTGTATCAAATTAAGTCCCGGTAATTAAATTTTTTACCACATGAATGGCGCCCGAATAGGGACACTTTCTCATCTCACGCACCGGCGGTGCGTTGCAGGCCCGGTCTCCTGCCACAGCTGGACGGACAACAACGCGTACCAGCAGGATTTCCTGTATCTCCCTCCGGTCAAGCGGGGGCGACTGAGGCTGCGATCAACACCCAGACGAGGCGGTGAGAAGTGCGAAGTATCCCGACCAGAGCCTAGCTGAGAGAGCAAGATCCGAGGTATACAGAGGCCCACCAAGTTCCGAAGTTCCGAAGTTCCGAGGTTTCCGATGTTCCGAAGTTTCCGAAGTTTTCGAGTCGAGTCCCGTCCAGTTCAGTTCAGTTCCGTTCCGAGGCCTTCCGTTCCGAGCTACCCGGTGAGTACCATTACTGGGGAGGCGTTCTGGCGTGCACATAAGTCGTGCCGGTCCAGACGGGTTTGGGTACACAAATCCGGTCTGCACTGTTTTAGCAGTGTATCTGTACTGTTTAGCAGTATATCTAGTATATCAAGTATATGAATTCAGAATAATTCAGTTAATGCTGAGGATTATATTTAGTGATTAAGTTTTCTCAGATCGTCATCATCATTGTTGCTCATTTAAACGTTAAATGTTAAATGTATTAATTCGTCCTGCATATTGTGGTGTGAATGACTGTTCATTATTGTGTTTATTGTATTAAGTTTGTTCAAGACCAAGTATCAGATCAGTTCTCAATATGCCGCTCTTTTCGAAACTAAGACAGATCACAACTAGAAAAGGGGTACTCGAAGAAGCTGTTCCCATTCCTCCTAGGGACACTCCAGGGTACTTCATGTATCATAAACACGGCTTAGACGCCATATTATTTCTTGATCTATGGGTAGATTACACTAAGGAATTACCAGAAAGTCAGAGGTGGCCCGCAGCTGGGACCTGGGATGCAGAGTGCATCGTGAAAGTAGAGGAAGAATTATGGAAAAGGAAAGCCAGACAATCACAGAAAGACGCCTTTGAATTATGGCGTAAAGAATCGTATAGACGTACAGAAAAAGCACGTAGACAGGAAGAGAGGAGTAAGGAAAATTCAAATAAAGTCCGAGAAAATCTATTAATTGAAGAAGGTACACGAGTGAAATCAGAACAAGTAGACAGACAAAGAAATGCCCTTATGAATGGTATGTATCCCCTTCTGGCCGAGGGATTACCTAAGGCTACTCCGGAGATACCAAAAGACTTGCCACCCCCATTGTTCCCAATAAAAATGCATCCTAAGGGGCATCCTAGAACAGCAGAAGATGTTTTCCTTTCCTCATATTTAGATGACGCAGCTCCCGAGTATGCTAACTCCGCCCCACATAGACCGTCTGCCAGGGAGGTTCAACACCAAGATCCTGTATCTGTATCTCTACAGCATCAAATCCTGACACAAGTTCCGGCAAGCACATCTGTTTCCACATCTGTTCCTACAGCTGCTTCTACAGCTGTGTCCACACCTATAGTTGCTGTATCGCGTTCAACGAATCCTTTCACGCCCGATACCCCAGACGGGGCTACCGGAGGTGCTACCAACATTTTTTCTACGCCACCCAGAATAAATAAACTTACTTTTCAAGAATCAGCGCATCCACGTACGCCCAAACTCATAAATTCCCGCACGCTTAAGGAACTTCTTGTAGATTGTAGATATGACCCTGTGCCCGGCAAAGAGGACGAAATGATCCTGGCATCATTACGTATCAGACGAGCTGCGGTGTATTTAGGGAAGCTACCAGGAATGACTATGCATCTAGATAATATATATCATTTTGTCCAAACAGGGCGAGATTCTGAATGTATTAACAGAGCTATGGAATACCAGAAAGTGGAGATACAGGGGGAACTGTTACGTTTCCTCATAAACTGTGTGATCAGAAATCAAGACCGACCGGGGGTAGATATGGGAATAATGCAAACTCTTACCAGATGGAGCCAGAATATATCAGAGGGAAGACATGATAGGCAAACATGTATAATAGCCATGTGCCGAAAGATCCGTAAAGAAATAGAACGCCTACACGAAGAGAGATTAGCGGTAGACCAGTTTGAACAAAACGAGGAGGAGGAAGGATCAGGACTGCCCACAGGACAGTCAGAAACCGTAGCCTATGTAGGTAGAGGAAGATCTTGTAATAGTACTAGATGTTTCACTGACCCGATACGTCCGATATGTTCAGATAATAACAGGAATTTCCAAACACCTATAATAAATATAAGGTCCCCCGAGCATTCGTTCCAAGCCGCTGACAAATTACTCCGAGAACGAAGGGGTTATCATTTACTCGATTCTATGGATGAACAAGAATTAGCCAGGTCAGCCGTTCATTGGGTTGACAGTCCCGGAAAATATGGTGATGATACAGTAGCACACACATTTTTGAACCTCACCCCAGATGAACAGCGTTTAGCTGGGATTTATATGATTCAACAACTTCTTACACTTTATAAAAGCCAACATTCCGATCCTGGTCTTTTACCTGATATATTGACTGAATTACTCACGAATAGATGGAGAGGTTCAGGTACTAAGTTAATTAGAGATATACTAGAATCAAGAAAGCAGTACATTCTTTTTGTATGCCCAGAACATGTCTCACTGCCCATCAAGGAAAGAACGACGTATTACATGGACAGACAGAATCCCTTACGAGAAGTACACCCAATAAAGGGCGAGGACAATCAGTTTAAACGTGTATTTGTATATACGCCCATATCGAAAATAGAATTGTTAGAAATGAAGAAAGTGGTACCCAGTCATGACAAAGACCCAGCGGGTTTTCACCGAGAAATTAAAGACATGTTACTCATGGGAGAGTATACCTATCCCGACATTATGACAATATTAAAGGTATTAATGCCTGCTGGCATTTATGAAAAACTCAAGGAAAAAGAGTGGGAGGTGGGAGACCAAAAGATAGACTGGACAGCATTAGAAAATGAAGAAAAGGCCCGAGGTCCAGGTTCGGGGCTTGGGGATAAAACTAAAGCACTACCAGGTTTACTAGTACAGGTACTGCCACGTTTATTAACCACGAAAAAGGAAGACTGGGGTGCAATCTCAGCCTGTAAACAAAAGCAAGATGAAGACACTAGTGATTTTTATGCCCGATTCGAAAAATGTTTTGGTATAAATAGTGGTATAAAAGCAAGTAGCGAGTCATACCCACATCTGTTTGTGACAAAATTAGTTGAAAATTCCTTGCCTCAAGTGAAGAATAGAGTATTAAAATTCGAGAGTACCTGGCAAGGTAATACCCCATCACAAATGTTACAAATGTTACAGTACCATTACAATAGGATTAGAGAGGAACAAGAACATGAACAGAAACGCATGAAAGACACAAAAATGAAAATGCTAGTCTCCCAGACAGTTCCAGCTGAAGGTCATAAAAAGGGTACGACACAGTCCGGTGATTCAGCAGGACCTGTAAAAGGGACATGCAACTATTGTAAACAACCAGGTCATTACATACACGATTGCCCAGTCCTGAAGCATAATATCGCCACAGGTAAAACACAAGAAAGACCACGGCCACCTAGGCAGGATCAGAATGAACAAGGAGCCCCGCAGCATGCACAGTCCATGCCAGCTCCACAACAGTCTATACAGTTTGTGCCAGCCGCACCAGCGCTGCCTGTTGCTGCCACACAAACCACGACACGACAGCTGTACCAGACCGCACAGTATGACTATCCTGATTATCAACGATACGCATGAACCAGCCTAGAGAGGGAAGTTGACTTACCCCTTATCGAGGTCCCTGTAGACCAAGAAGGACCTTATGTACATAGTGAACTATTAGGCCAGGATAGAAAATTTTTACTTGATACAGGGGCAAGTCGAACAACTATAAAACGTAGTGAAGTTCCAGGGGCACCCCTCTCAGGCTCACAGAATATTTCCCTTGGTTTCTCAGGAAAACCTATTGTTAATGAAGTATCACAGCCTCTTCCACTTACGATAGGACCTTTGACCCGAACTACAGATTTATTGCTTACTAAATCATGTCCAGAAAACTTGTTAGGTATAAAAACACTGAAAGCTCTAGGAGCTATAATATGTTGTTCTCCGGAAGGAGTAAGATTGTTCTTACGTGATTTCAAAGGTCACTATGTGTCTCGAGACATGGATCCCCGACTGCAGACTTTACCTACACATTTATGGGCACAAGGCCCTACTGATGTTGGTTGCATGAATATTACACCATACCGAGTTACACTAAAGGCAGGAGTGGTACTACCACGAATGCGACAATACAAGTTACCACCAGATGCTGTAGTGGCTTTACTGCAAATTATTGACGAGCTCATTGTCCAAGGAGTGGTTGTGGAAACAGACTCCAATGTATGTAATTCCCCGATAATTCCGATTCTTAAACGAACAGATCCAAAGGCCCCGCCAGTGTATCGATTGGTTATTGATCTGCGCGAATTGAACAAATGCATTGTGCCACAATTCCCTGTGGTCCCAGATATCTCGTCATTACTGACAGCTATTGATTCCGGAGCAACATTCTTTACTGTAATTGATCTCAAGAATGCCTTTTTCAGCGTCCCAATAGATCCGGAAAGACAATACTTGTTCGGATTTAGTTTAAATGGACGTAGCTTTAAATTCACACGCGCACCTCAAGGATTTACAGAAAGCCCCAGCATCTATAGCCAAGCACTGAAACGAGAACTCGACAGTATCCACATGCCAGTCAACACTGCCCTGCTTCAATATGTCGATGATCTGCTGATCACCGCTAGAAGCGAACCTGAATGTGAGAAAGCATCACTGACAGTTTTACAATGTCTAGCCGAAAAAGGGCACAAGGTGTCCCCTTCCAAGCTGCAATTCTGTGTCCAGCGAGTTGTTTATCTTGGACACTCGCTGTCCAAGGAGGGAAGGCAGCTTACACCCGACCGCATTCAGCTAATAGCTAATATGCCAATACCCAAGACACAAAAGGAGGTGCGAGCGTTCATAGGCCTCACTTCATATTGTAGGCAGTGGATCCCTCAGTATGCATTTCTAGCAAAACCACTCATTCAATTGACAACACAGGAGGCAGCCACATCGACTGTTCTCCCTTGGACTCAGGAACATGCACAAGCTTTTGAAAGCCTAAAGAAAGCTTTATGTCAAGCACCCGTTTTAGCAACACCATGTTACTATAAACAGTTTACACTCTTTGTTACAGAACGCGAAGGTACTGCTTTGTCAGTACTCACTCAGGAACAAGCAGGATCACACAAACCGTGTGCTTATTTTTCTAGTACATTAGATCCCGTAGCTCAGGCTTTGCCTGCATGCCTAAAATCAGTGGCAGCAACAGCTTTAGCAATCAGACAAAGCGATGCCATAGTATTAGGACATCCATTGACAGTTCAAGTACCACATGCAGTAGAGGTTCTCTTGAACCGCACACAAACACAACACTTGACTATAGCACGACTCACTGGTTACGAATTAACATTGTTTCAGCCACATATAGAAATCAGACGTTGTAGTACATTGAATCCTGCCACACTGTTACCTGTAAATGGAACAGACCCACTTGCACATGATTGTATTGAAGTTATCACTATCACGACGAAACCCAGACAAGATTTGACAGACGTCCCATTGTCAGACCCAGACCTGACGTTGTATGTAGATGGTTCATGTATGAGAACAGGTACCGGAGAGTTAGTAGCCGCTTATGCAGTCACAACAGACACTGAAATCATTGAAACAAATTGTATAAATATCTTGTCCGCTCAAGCAGCAGAGCTCATGGCTCTGACACAAGCCTGTATTCAAGCCACAAATAAAAAAGTCAACATATACACTGATTCACGTTATGCATTCGGAGTTGTACATGACTTCGGCGTGCTGTGGCGAGAGAGAGGTTATTTAACTTCTCACGGTGCCCACATTCAGCACGGACCCCTCATTCATGCTTTATTAGATGCAATACATCTACCCACTGCAATATCAATTATGAAATGTAAAGCTCATACGAAAGTTACTGATATCATTTCTCAAGGCAATGATCTAGCTGACAGGACAGCTAAACAGACTGCTCAAACTCAAACATCCGACATGACAAAGACAATAGTCCCGACACCAACACATTGCATGATGGTTAAGGATCCCGCTCTTGACGTAATTGACATACAGACACATGCTACTCCAGACGAAATAAAGAAATGGACTGAATTAGGAGGGATCCAAACGGATCAAGGATGGATGATGAAGGAAAAATCTGTGTGGTTCCTTCCTGATTCAATGGTCCAAGTCGTTATTAACACTGTACATAGTCCAGCACATCTAGGAGAAAAAGCTATGCTAGACAGCATCCAACACATTTGGTTCAACAAACATTTACGAGCAGCAGCTAAACAAAAAGTCCGTACCTGTATGATCTGTTGTCAGTTTAACCCAGGAAAAAGCATTCCCGTAGAACAGGGTGGATTTCAGCCTCCTGATCACCCTTTTGAAGTCCTCCAGATGGATTATATCCAGATGGAACGATGTCGAGGATTCAAATATGTTCTCGTAGTTGTCTGTGCTCTTTCCCGTTGGACAGAGGCATACCCAGTTTCAGATTACACTGCCCCGACTACTGCCAAACAGTTAGTTCGAGAATTCTTCCCACGGTACGGTTTACCACGTGTTGTCTACTCAGATAACGGCCAGCCGTTCTCATCCGAACTAATGAAACACGTTTCACTTCTGTTAGGTTATCAGTGGAAGTTTCACTGTGTCCGACACCCCGAGGCAGCAGGTCTCGTGGAAAGACATAATCAGACCCTGAAAATTAGATTGTCCAAAATTTGTAGAGAGAAAGGTGTCGACTGGGTAGTAGCGTTACCAGTTGCACTCTTTTACATGAGAATGGTAGCACACTCTCGAACAGGGCTATCCCCGTATGAGGTGATCTTTGGCAGACCACCAAATATGTGGGGGACGCCTATACCACGCAAAATAACTGATATTGACTGTAATATGCTGACAGATTACTTGGCTTCCTTGATGTCTGCACTACAATCTTGTCGTTCACAGGTAGCTGCAGCTTTTCCCGACAACACTGAGGTGAAACCCCATGACGTAATTCCAGGGGATCTGGTCTTAGTGAGGAACTTTGATCGGAAGTCTCAGCTGGATCCTAGGTGGAGGTCGCCTCAGCTCGTATTGTTAACGACGAGGACAGCCGTAAAGATCGAAGGTCGAAAGGGCTGGATACATTCAAGTCATATCAAGAAATTTCATGGACTACCATCAGATGTGAACGACACACCTTGCGTGTCTTCCCCGAGTGACTCTAAACTTCCTTTGGTTGAATTGAATAGTCGTGAACTATATAAACTAAAACTCAGGTCTAACCAGTCAGGCAATTTGATTGTTTAAGTCCTCTCCAAGGTGAAGCGGTCGAATTTGTCTCTGACATGTATCCCTTAGACCTGTACAGAGAAAGAAACAAAAGGATAAAGCTGAAACGACATGCGTACTGTAAATCACTGCGTAGTCATTGCACAGTGACGTTATTAATTCTGTTTTTCCTAAGTCTTTTAATAATTACTGCAAGTATATTGCTGCACATATATTATCCTATTTCTAGACATGTTTATAATGTTACTGCCGAACATTCTTTTAGCGAATTACCTCTGCATGAATTGTCATATAGATTTGCGCTGCGCAATAACACGTTTATTAGTATGTTACATCATTCCCATCAGGTTAGCAATGCTACAAATTGTTGGATATGTGGCCGACTCCCTCCCTATCAGAATTATAAAGGAATTTTACCTCTCTTTCCATACCCGTTCACACACAACGGCTCCTGTGGAGCATGGTTTAGTTTAATCAATTCCCTTGATTCAAATTCTGCAGTTCATCAAGACAACTGGGTATGGGGAAATTTGAACTTAGTTTTACTTAAAGTCTGCTACCCTAACAAGGAGGGACTTCCCAAAAGAACAGGAACTGATCTGGAAAACGAAGTGTATGGATTAGGTAACTTTACGCTTAATCTTATGATCCTAAATGTCGAATCCGAAGCTACTCCAATTTTGCCCGCCATGTCAGTATTTCCAGTAGAAGGTGAATTATGTGTAAGAAAGAATGGTTCCATACATATGGGCCATAGTAGATGCACCACTGTAATAGAATTTAGTGATCAAGGCAAGTCGACATTTAGAGCTTCCCGCCATTCCTACTTTATATGTGGTCAGACGGCATATATACGTCTGCCTCTAGACTGGGATGGTACCTGCTACATCGGATTCCTTTTGCCACCTGTTTTCCTAGCTCCTCCTGATTATCACAGAAATACTCATTTAGTACACAATAGAGAAAGGAGAGATCTCCCAATAGTCGATTACACCGAAACAGCATGGGAAAAATACACAGATTTCAATAAAGGTCTCTTTCCCTATATAGGTACCGTTACTAATAGTAAGCTGATACGTAGATTAACTAGAACCCTTGAAGCAGTAGTGAACGAAACTATTTCCGCCTTAGGCAATTTAACAGAAGAGCAGTCTGCTATGCGGATTGTTGTGCTTCAAAATCGTCTTGTCCTTGACGTCATCCTGGCCGACAGGGGCGGAGCTTGTAGGGTCATCGGATCAAGTTGTTGCATTTTCATACCAGAAAATTTGCCGTCTGTATATAAAGCCATAACTCGCCTTCATAAGATTGTAAGCCAGATACATCAGAATCCAGGCACCTGGACTTGGTCCGGTTGGTTTTGGAGTGTATTATCTACCTTTGGATGGAAGGTCCTATCCTTCCTAGGTATTGGCTTTCTCAGATTATTCAGTTGTTGTCTATGTCTACAATGTGGACCAGCGATCTGTGGTCTGTGTGCCACATCGTGTATTCCACCACCAAGATTTCATTCATCCCAGAAGAAAAAAGAAGAACAAATGATGCTATATGAACAGATCAACGGATTGATGAAGATTGATATCTCTTGACGGGCAAGTAGGGGACAAGGAGGGAATGTGGAAATATGGATTTTTATGATCAGTTATGTCCCCTATCTTGGACCCCAACGGTTTCATGTATGAATCACAAGTACATGTATGTTCCCTCCAGTTCCAGTTACGAAGACGCAAACACATGTGCGTCCACCGTCAACATGTCCTCTTTTAGATCCGCCATGAATGGGCCGGATATTCCATTCCTAAGTATGAAAGGCCACCGGCTTTATATGGTGCACTTATGCCATTGTACAGTCCAGACAAGTAGGCCCTGATTCTGCCATCAAGCTTTTCTTGCCTTCTGCCTCTGAAAGCTCCAGTCTGAGCCTGCATCTGTGACCATGAACTTTGTCTCATTCCCTGCGCGGCTCACGATGCCTGACATCAGCCTGTTGCCTGCCAAGAACTGTATTTCACCTTCGAAATTATCTGCTCCGCTCCCTGCCCAATGCATTCCTGTCTAGTAGTTTAAGTAAACATTCTTCCAGCTACCGAGCAAAGGCCCGGCTTCTCTGTCTTTATGCAAGTAATTCATAGCCCTATTATTATGGAAGACTTCTGCCCTCGCATCTAGTGTAGACACTTAGACGCTTGTACACGCACTAACAGTCAGTATAGTCAGTATAGAATAAGATTCTACTCTAAGAGACCTCTCTTTTGGATAACATAGTTCTTTAACCCCTTCCATGCGGGGCGGATTCCCCCGCGGTGCTGACTGCTGCTTGCGCGGGCGGGCTCATGACGGAACGGTTCCGTCATGAGCACAGCTCAACCGACGCTCATGACGGAACCGTTCCGTCATGAGCGTCGAAGGGGTTAAACATAGGATGTTAGATATGATTTGGGATTAGGTTGACTTGACCCTCCAGACATCTGTCGCCACATGTAGAGCTAAATGTCAAATCCCCTTCACCCCCTAGTTGCACGTCAATCATATGTCATGCTACTGCGCGCGCATTTCTGCCAAGTATTTCTGCTGACATTGCGAAATTCTTTCATGGAACCACCCTATTATGACATCATACCTGATGACGTTCTTTAGTTACACCCAGTTACGCCCACTTTTGCTACGCATGTATGTTTTATCTGTACTATCAATTGTTACGCCTCCTGCATTTGCTTCACTGTAATGCCTATTGTATAAAAGTGATTACTTATCAATAAAGTATGTACTTCACTTCCTGAACCTCCGTGGTGATGGAACCTGGAGTCAACGATTCGAATCGTCCATTGGAATAAAGCCCATTCAGAACCTCTAATATCACGGATTTTGCCTCTTATTTTACTGAGCTATTTTTATTATTTTTCTGTATCAAATTAAGTCCCGGTAATTAAATTATTTACCACAGTACTTACCAGTAACTTGTATTTCCTTCCATAGGAATCCATTGTGTGGTTTTCACCAAAAAAAGTTTCTAAGTGTTCAATTTTGAAATGTACAAATATTCCTATAAAAACAGCCGATCTACGAATTACACATTACTCACCTGTTATCAGGAGAGAACCCAGGGCTGCATCTTATAACCCAGCACTGACTCTGAAAAGTAATTCTAAGCATACTTACCAGTAACTTGTATTTCCTTCCATAGCAATCCATTGTGTGGTTTTCAGCAGAAAAGTTTCTAATTGTCCAATTTTTAAATGTACAAATATTCCTCTAAAATCAGTTGAACTACGAATTCCGATTTACTCACCTGTTAACAGGAGAGAACCCAGGGCTGCATCTTTTAGCCCAGCACTGACCCTGAAAAGTAATTCAAAGCGTACTTACCAGTAACTTGTATTTCCTTAAATAGGAATCCATTGTGTGGTTTTCACCAGAAAAGTTTCTAAGTGTCCATTTTTGAAACGTACAAATATTCCTCTAAAATCAGTTGAACTACGAATTCCGATTTACTCACCTGTTATCAGGAGAGAACCCAGGGCTGCAGCTTTTAGCCCAGCACTGGCCCTGAAAAGTAATTCAAAGCGTACTTACCAGTAACTTGTATTTCCTTAAATAGGAATCCATTGTGTGGTTTTCACCAGAAAAGTTTCTAAGTGTCCATTTTTGAAACGTACAAATATTCCTCTAAAATCAGTTGAACTACGAATTCCGATTTACTCACCTGTTATCAGGAGAGAACCCAGGGCTGCAGCTTTTAGCCCAGCACTGGCCCTGAAAAGTAATTCTAAGCGTACTTACCAGTAACTTGTATTTCCTTAAATAGGAATCCATTGTGTGGTTTTCACCAGAAAAGTTTCTAAGTGTCCAATTTTGAAACGTACAAATATTCCTCGAAAATCAACCAAACTACGAATTCCGATTTACTCACCTGTTATCAGGAGAGAAACCAGGGCTGCATCTTTTAGCCCAGCACTGACTCAGAAAAGAAATTCTAAGCTTACTTACCAGTAACTTGTATTTCCTTCTATAGGAATCCATTGTGTGGTTTTCACCAGAAAAGTTTCTAAGTGTCCTATTTTGAAACGTACATGTATTCCTCTAAAATCAGCCAAACTACGAATTCCTATTGACTCACCTGTTATCGAGAGAGAACCCAGTGCTGCATCTTTTAGCCCAGCACTGACCCTGAAAAGTAATTCTAAGCATACTTACCAGTAACTTGTATTTCCTTCCATAGGAATAGATAGTGTGGTTTTCACCAGAAAAGTTTCTAAGTGTCCAATTTTGAAACGTACAAATATTCCTCTAAAATCAACCGAACTACGAATTCCGATTTACTCACCTGTTATCAGGAGAGAATGCAGGGCTGCATCTTTTAGCCCAGCACTGACCCAGAAAAGAAATTCTAAGCGTACTTACCAGGAACTTGTTTTTCCTTCCATAGGAATCATTGTGTGGTTTTCAGCAGAAAAGTTTCTAAGTATCCAATTTTGAAATGTACAAATATTCCTCTAAAATCAGCCGAACTATGAATTCCTATTGACTCACCTGTTATCGAGAGAGAACCCAGTGCTGCATCTTTTAGCCCAGCACTGACCCTGAAAAGTAATTCTAAGCATACTTACCAGTAACTTGTATTTCCTTCCATAGGAATAGATAGTGTGGTTTTCACCAGAAAAGTTTCTAAGTGTCCAATTTTGAAACGTACAAATATTCCTCTAAAATCAACCGAACTACGAATTCCGATTTACTCACCTGTTATCAGGAGAGAATGCAGGGCTGCATCTTTTAGCCCAGCACTGACCCAGAAAAGAAATTCTAAGCGTACTTACCAGGAACTTGTTTTTCCTTCCATAGGAATCATTGTGTGGTTTTCAGCAGAAAAGTTTCTAAGTATCCAATTTTGAAATGTACAAATATTCCTCTAAAATCAGCCGAACTATGAATTCCGATTTACTCACCTGTTAGGAGAGAACCCAAGGCTGCATATTTTAGCCCAGCACTGACCCTGAAAAGTAATTTAAAGCTTACTTACCAGTAAGTTGTATTGCCTTCATTAGGAATCCATTGTGTGGTTTTCACCAGAAAAGTTTCTAAGTTTCCATTTTTGAAACTTACAAATATTCCTCTAAAATCAGCCAAACTACGAATTCCGAATTACTCACCTGTTGTCAGGAGAGAACCCAGGGCTGCATCTTTTAGCCCAGCATTGACCCTGAAAAGTAATTCAAAGCATACTTATCAGTAACTTGTATTTCCTTCCATAGGAATCCTTCGTGTGGTTTTCACCAGAAAAGTTTCTAAGTGTCCATTTTTGAAACGTACAAATATTCCTCTAAAATCAACCGAACTACGAATTCCGAAATACTCACCTGTTATCAAGAGAGAACCCAGTGCTGCATCATTTAGCCCAGCACTGACCCTGAAAAGTAATTCTAAGCTTACTTACCAGTAACTTGTATTTCCTTCCATAGCAATCCATTGTGTGGTTTTCAGCAGAAAAGTTTCTAATTGTTCAATTTTGAAACATACAAATATTCCTCTAAAATCAGTTGAACTACGAATTCCGATTTACTCACCTGTTATCAGGAGAGAACCCAGGGCTGCAGCTTTTAGCCCAGCACTGACCCTGAAAAGTAATTCTAAGCATACTTACCAGTAACTTGTATTTCCTTCCATAGGAATAGATAGTGTGGTTTTCACCAGAAAAGTTTCTAAGTGTCCAATTTTGAAACGTACAAATATTCCTCTAAAATCAACCGAACTACGAATTCCGATTTACTCACCTGTTATCAGGAGAGAAAGCAGGGCTGCATCTTTTAGCCCAGCACTGACCCAGAAAAGAAATTCTAAGCGTACTTACCAGTAACTTGTTTTTCCTTCCATAGGAATCATTGTGTGGTTTTCAGCAGAAAAGTTTCTAAGTATCCAATTTTGAAATGTACAAATATTCCTCTAAAATCAGCCAAACTCTGAATTCCAAATTACTCACCTGTTGTCAGGAGAGAACCCAGGGCTGCATCTTTTAGCCAAGCACTGACCCTGAAAAGTAATTCAAAGCATACTTACCAGTAACTTGTATTTCCTTCCATAGGAATCCTTTGTGTGGTTTTCACCAGAAAAGTTTCTAAGTGTCCATTTTTGAAACGTACAAATATTCCTCTAAAATCAACCGAACTACAAATTCCAAAATACTCACCTGTTATCAAGAGAGAACCCAGTGCTGCATCTTTTAGCCCAGGACTGACCCTGAAAAGTAATTCTAAGCGTACTTACCAGTAAGTTGTATTTACTTCCATAGGAATAGATAGTGTGGTTTTCACCAGAAAAGTTTCTAAGTGTCCAATTTTGAAACGTACAAATATTCCTCTAAAATCAACCGAACTACGAATTCCGATTTACTCACCTGTTATCAGGAGAGAAACCAGGGCTGCATCTTTTAGCCCAGCACTGACTCTGAAAAGTAATTCTAAGCTTACTTACCAGTAACTTGTATTTCCTTCCATAGCAATCCATTGTGTGGTTTTCAGCAGAAAAGTTTCTAATTGTTCAATTTTGAAACATACAAATATTCCTCTAAAATCAGTTGAACTACGAATTCCGATTTACTCACCTGTTATCAGGAGAGAACCCAGGGCTGCATCTTTTAGCCCAGCACTGGCCCTGAAAAGTAATTCTAAGCGTACTTACCAGTAACTTGTATTTCCTTCCATAGGAATAGATAGTGTGGTTTTCACCAGAAAAGTTTCTAAGTGTCCATTTTTGAAACGTACAAATATTCCTATAAAATCAGCCGAACTACGAATTCCGAATTGCTCACCTGTTATCAGGAGAGAACCCAGGGCTGCATCTTTTAGCCCAGCACTGACCCTGAAAATTTATTCAAAGCATACTTACCAGTAACTTGTATTTCCTTCCATAGGAATCCATTGTGTGGTTTTCACCAGAAAAGTTTCTAAGTTTCCATTTTTGAAAAGTACAAATATTCCTCTAAAATCAGCCGAACTACGAATTCCGAAATACTCACCTGTTATCAAGAGAGAACACAGGGCTGTATCTTTTATCCAGCACTGACTCTGAAAAGTAATTCTAAGCGTACTTACCAGTAACTTGTATTTCCTTCCATAGGAATCCATTGTGTGGTTTTCACCCAAAAAAGTTTCTAAGTGTTCAATTTTGAAATGTACAAATATTCCTCTAAAAACAGCCGAACTACGAATTACAAATTACTCACCTGTTATCAGGAGATAACCCAGGGCTGCATCTTTTAGCCCAGCACTGACCCTGAAAAGTAATTCTAAGCGTACTTACCAGTAACTTGTTTTTCCTTCCATAGGAATCATTGTGTGGTTTTCAGCAGAAAAGTTTCTAAGTGTCCAATTTTGAAATGTACAAATATTCCTCTAAAATCAGCCGAACTATAAATTCCGATTTACTCACCTGTTAGGAGAGAACCCAGGGCTGCATCTTTTAGCCCAGCACTGACATTGAAAAGTAATTCTAAGCGTACTTACCAGAAACTTGTTTTTCCTTCCATAGGAATCCATTGTGTGGTTTTCATCAGAAAAGTTTCTAAGTGTCCATTTTTGAAATGTACAAATATTCCTCTAAAATCAGCCGAACTACGAATTCCAAAATACTCACCTGTTATCAAGAGAGAACCCAGTGCTGCATCTTTTAGACCAGCACTGACTCTGAAATGTAATTCTAAGCATACTTAAGAGTAACTTGTATTTCCTGCCATAGGAATCCATTGTGTGGTTTTCACCAGAAAAGTTTCTAAGTGTCCAATTTTGAAACGTACAAATATTCCTCTAAAATCAACCGAACTATGAATTCCAATTTACTCACCTGTTATCAGCGGAAAAACCAGGGCTGCATCTTATAACCCAGCACTGACTCTGAAAAGTAATTCTTAGCATACTTACCAGTAACTTGTATTTCCTTCCATAGCAATCCCTTGTGTGGTTTTCAGCAGAAAAGTTTCTAAGTGTCCAATTTTGAAAGGTACAAATATTCCTCTAAAATCAGTTGAACTACGAATTCCGATTTACTCACCTGTTTTCAGGAGAGAACCCAGGGCTGCATCTTTTAGCCCAGCACTGACCCTGAAAATTAATTCTAAGCGTACTTACCAGTAACTTGTATTTCCTTCCATAGGATTAGATAGTGTGGTTTTCACCAGAAAAGTTTCTAAGTGTCCAATTTTGAAACGTACAAATATTCCTCTAAAATCAACTGAACTACGAATTCCGATTTACTCACCTGTTATCAGGAGAGAACCCAGGGCTGCATCTTTTAGCCCAGCACTGACTCTGAAAAGTAATTCTAAGCGTACTTACAAGTAACTTGTATTTCCTTCCATAGGAATAGATAGTGTGGTTTTCACCAGAAAAGTTTCTAAGTGTCCATTTTTGAAACGTACAAATATTCCTATAAAATCAGCCGAACTACAAATTCCGAATTACTCACCTGTTATCAGGAGAGAACCCAGGGCTGCATCTTTTAGCCCAGCACTGACCCTGAAAAGTAATTCAAAGCATACTTACCAGTAACTTGTATTTCCTTCCATAGGAATCCATTGTGTGGTTTTCACCAGAAAAGTTTCTAAGTGTCCATTTTTGAAACGTACAAATATTTCTCTAAAATCAGTTGAACTACGAATTCCGATTTACTCACCTGTTATCAGGAGAGAACCCGGGGCTGAATCTTTTAGCCCAGCACTGACCCTGAAAAGTAATTCTAAGCATACTTACCAGTAACTTGTATTTCCTTCAAAAGGAATAGATAGTGTGGTTTTCACCAGAAAAGTTTCAAAGTGTCCAATTTTGAAACATAAAAATATTCCTCTAAAATCAACCGAACTACGAATTCCGATTTACTCACCTGTTATCAGGAGAGAAACCAGGGCTGCATCTTTTAGCCCAGCACTGACCTAGAAAAGAAATTCTAAGCGTACTTACCAGTAACTTGTATTTCCTTCCATAGGAATCCATTGTGTGGTTTTCACCAGAAAAGTTTCTAAGTGTCCTATTTTGAAACGTACAAGTATTCCTCTAAAATCAGCCAAACTACGAATTCCGATTGACTCACCTGTTATCGAGAGAGAACCCAGTGCTGCATCTTTTAGCCCAGCACTGACCCTGAAAAGTAATTCTAAGCATACTTACCAGTAACTTGTATTTCCTTCCATAGGAATAGATAGTGTGGTTTTCACCAGAAAAGTTTCTAAGTGTCCAATTTTGAAACGTACAAATATTCCTCTAAAATCAACCGAACTACGAATTCCGATTTACTCACCTGTTATCAGGAGAGAAAGCAGGGCTGCATCTTTTAGCCCAGCACTGACCCAGAAAAGAAATTCTAAGCGTACTTACCAGTAACTTGTTTTTCCTTCCATAGGAATCATTGTGTGGTTTTCAGCAGAAAAGTTTCTAAGTATCCAATTTTGAAATGTACAAATATTCCTCTAAAATCAGCCGAACTATGAATTCCGATTTACTCACCTGTTAGGAGAGAACCCAAGGCTGCATCTTTTAGCCCAGCACTGACCCTGAAAAGTAATTTAAAGCTTACTTACCAGTAAGTTGTATTTCCTTCATTAGGAATCCATTGTGTGGTTTTTACCAGAAAAGTTTCTAAGTGTCCATTTTTGAAACGTACAAATATTCCTCTAAAATCAGCCAAACTACGAATTCCGAATTACTCACCTGTTGTCAGGAGAGAACCCAGGGCTGCATCTTTTAGCCCAGCATTTACCCTGAAAAGTAATTCAAAGCATACTTACCAGTAACTTGTATTTCCTTCCATAGGAATCCTTCGTGTGGTTTTCACCAGAAAAGTTTCTAAGTGTCCATTTTTGAAACGTACAAATATTCCTCTAAAATCAACCGAACTACGAATTCCGAAATACTCACCTGTTATCAAGAGAGAACCCAGTGCCGCATTGTTTACCCCAGCACTGACCCTGAAAAGTAATTCTAAGCTTACTTACCAGTAACTTGTATTTCCTTCCATAGCAATCCATTGTGTGGTTTTCAGCAGAAAAGTTTCTAAATGTTCAATTTTGAAACATACAAATATTCCTCTAAAATCAGTTGAACTACGAATTCTGATTTACTCACCTGTTATCAGGAGAAAACCCAGGGCTGCATCTTTTTGCCCAGCACTGACCCTGAAAAGTAATTCTAAGCATACTTACCAGTAACTTGTATTTCCTTCCATAGGAATAGATAGTGTGGTTTTCACCAGAAAAGTTTCTAAGTGTCCAATTTTGAAACGTACAAATATTCGTCTAAAATCAACCGAACTACGAATTCCGATTTACTCACCTGTTATCAGGAGAGAAAGCAGGGCTGCATCTTTTAGCCCAGCACTGACCCAGAAAAGAAATTCTAAGCGTACTTACCAGTAACTTGTTTTTCCTTCCATAGGAATCATTGTGTTGTTTTCAGCAGAAAAGTTTCTACGTATCCAATTTTGAAATGTACAAATATTCCTCTAAAATCAGCCAAACTATGAATTCCGAATTACTCACCTGTTGTCAGGAGAGAACCCAGGGCTGCATCTTTTAGCCAAGCACTGACCCTGAAAAGTAATTCAAAGCATACTTACCAGTAACTTGTATTTCCTTCCATAGAAATCCTTTGTGTGGTTTTCACCAGAAAAGTTTCTAATTTCTCCATTTTTGAAACGTACATATATTCCTCTAAAATCAACCGAACTACGAATTCCAAAATACTCACCTGTTATCAAGAGAGAACCCAGTGCTGCATCTTTTAGCCCAGGACTGACCCTGAAAAGTAATTCTAAGCGTACTTACCAGTAAGTTGTAATTACTTCCATAGGAATAGATAGTGTGGTTTTCACCAGAAAAGTTTCTAAGTGTCCAATTTTGAAATGTACAAATATTCCTCTAAAATCAACCGAACTACGAATTCCGATTTACTCACCTGTTATCATGAGAGAAACCAGGGCTGCATCTTTTAGCCCAGCACTGACATTGAAAAGTAATTCTAAGCGTAATTACCAGTAACTTGTTTTTCCTTCCATAGGAATCCATTGTGTGGTTTTCATCAGAAAAGTTTCTCAGTGTCCAATTTTGAAATGTACAAATATTCCTCTAAAATCAGCCGAACTATAAATTTCGATTTACTCACCTGTTAGGAGAGAACCCAGGGCTGCATCTTTTAGCCCAGCACTGACATTGAAAAGTAATTCTAAGCGTACTTACCAGTAACTAGTTTTTCCTTCCATAGGAATCCATTGTGTGGTTTTCATCAGAAAAGTTTCAAAGTGTCCATTTTTGAAACGTACAAATATTCCTCTAAAATCAGCCGAACTATGAATTCCGAAATACTCACCTGTTATCAAGAGAGAACCCAGTGCTGCATCTTTTAGCACAGCACTGACTCTGAAATGTAATTCTAAGCATACTTACCAGTAACTTGTATTTCCTTCCATAGCAATCCATTGTGTGGTTTTCAGCAGAAAAGTTTCTAATTGTCCAAATTTGAAACATACAAATATTCTTCTAAAATCAGTTGAACTACGAATTCCGATTTACTCACCTGTTATCAGGAGAGAACCCAGGGCTGCATCTTTTAGCCCAGCACTGGCCCTGAATAGTAATTCTAAGCTTACTTACCAGTAACTTGTATTTTCTTCCATAGGAATAGATAGTGTGGTTTTCACCAGAAAAGTTTCTAAGTGTCTATTTTTGAAACATACAAATGTTCCTATAAAATCAGCCGAACTACGAATTCCGAATTACTCACCTGTTATCAAGAGAGAACCCAGTGCTGCATCTTTTAGCACAGCACTGACTCTGAAATGAAATTCTAAGCATACTTAACCGTAACTTGTATTTCCTTCCATAGGAATCCCTTGTGTGGTTTCAGCAGAAAAGTTTCTAAGTGTCCAATTTTGAAAAGTACAAATTTTCCTCTAAAATCAACCGAACTACGAATTCCGATTTACTCACATGTTATCATGAGAGAAACCAGGGCTGCATCTTTTAGCCCAGCACTGACTCTGAAAAGTAATTCTAAGCATACTTACCAGTAACTTGTATTTCCTTCCATAGTAATCCATTGTGTGGTTTTCAGCAGAAAAGTTTCTAATTGTCAAATTTTGAAACGTACAAATATTCCTCTAAAATCAGTTGAACTATGAATTCCGATTTACTCACCTGTTATCAGGAGAGAACCCGGGGCTGCATCTTTTAGCCCAGCACTGACCCTGAAAAGTAATTCTAAGCATACTTACCAGTAACTTGTATTTCCTTCCAAAGGAATCAAATGTGTGGTTTTCACCAGAAAAGTTTCTAAGTTTCCAATTTTGAAATGTACAAATATTCCTCTAAAATAAGCCAAACTACAAATTCCGATTTACTCACCTGTTATCAGGAGAGAACGCAGGACTGCATCTTTTAGCCCAGCACTGGCCCTGAAAAGTAATTCAAAGCGTACTTACCAGTAACTTGTATTTCCTTCCATAGGAATTGATAGTGTGGTTTTCACCAGAAAAGTTTGTAAGTGTCCAGTTTTGAAACGTACAAATATTCCTCTAAAATCAGTTGAACTACGAATTCCGATTTACTCACCTGTTATCAGGAGACTACCCAGGGCTGCATCTTTTAGCCCAGCACTGACCCTGAAAAGTAATTCTAAGAGTACTTACCAGTAACTTGTATTTCCTTCCATAGAAATAGATAGTGTGGTTTTCACCAGAAAAGTTTGTAAGTGTCCAATTTTGAAACGTACAAATATTCCTCTAAAATCAACCGAACTACGAATTCCGATTTACTCATCTGTTATCAGGAGAGAAACCAGGGCTGCATCTTTTAGCCCACCACTGACCCTGAAAAGTAATTCAAAGCGTACTTACCAGTAACTTGTATTTCCTTCCATAGGAATCCATTGTGTGGTTTTCACCAGAAAAGATTCTAAGTGTCCAATTTTGAAATGTACAAATATTCGTCTAAAATCAACCGAACTACGAATTCCGATTTACTCCCCTGTTATCAAGAGAGAACCCAGGGCTGCATCTTTTAGTCCAGCACTGACCCTGAAATGTAATTCTAAGCGTACTTACCAGTAACTTGTATTTCCTTCCATAGGAATCCATTGTGTGGTTTGCACCAGAAAAGTTTCTAAGTGTCCATTTTTGAAACATACAAATATTCCTCTAAAATCAGCCGAACTACGAATTCCGATTTACTCACCTGTTCTCGGGAGAGATCCCAGGGCTGCATCTTTTAGCCCAGCACTGACCCTGAAAAGTAATTCTAAGCGTACTTTCCAGTAACTTGTATTTTCTTCCATAGGAATCCATTGTGTGGTTTTCACCAGAAAAGTTTCTACGTATCCAATTTTGAAACGTACAAGTATTCCTCTAAAATCAGCCGAACTACGAATTCCGGTTTACTCACCTGTTATCAAGAGAGAACCTATGCTGCATCTTTTAGACCAGCACTGACCGTGAAAAGTAATTCTAAGTGTACTTACCAGTAACTTGTATTTCCTTCCATAGGAATCCATTTTGTAGTTTTCATCAGAAAAGTTTCTAAATGTCCAATTTTGAAACGTACAAATATTCCTCTAGCATCAGTTGAACTACGAATTCTGATTTACTCACCTGTTATCAGGAGAGAACCCAGGGCTGCATCTTTAAGCCCAGCACTGACCCTGAAAAGTCATTCTAACCGTACTTACCAGTAACTTGTATTTACTTCCAAAGGAATCAAATGTGTGGTTTTCACCAGAAAACTTTCTAAGTTTCCAATTTTGAAATGTACAAATATTCCTCTAAATTAAGCCAACTACGAATTCAGATTTACTCACCTGTTATCAGGAGAGAACGCAGGACTGCGTCTTTTAGCCCAGCACTGGCCCAAAAAAGTAATTATAAGCGTACTTCCCAGTAACTTGTATTTCCTTCCATAGGAATCCATTGTGTGGTTTTCAGCAGAAAAGTTTCTAAGTGTCCAATTTTGAAACGTACAAATATTCCTCTAAAATCAGCCGAACTACGAATTCCAAATTACTCACCTGTTATCAAGAGAGAACCCAGTGCTGCATCTTTTAGACCAGCACTGACTCTGAAATGTATTTCTAAGCGTACTTAACAGTAACTTGTATTTCCTTCCATAGGAATCCATTGTGTGGTTTTCACCAGAAAAGCTTCCAAGTGTCCAATTTTCAAACTTACAAATATTCCTCTAAAATCAGTTGAACTAAGAATTCCGATTTACTCACCTGTTATCAGGAGAGAACCCAGGGCTGCATCTTTTAGCCCAGCACTGACCCTGAAAAGTAATTCAAAGCGTACTTACCAGTAACTTGTATTTCCTTAAATAGGCATCCATTGTGTGGTTTTCACCAGAAAAGTTTCTAAGTGTCCATTTTTGAAACGTACAAATATTCCTCTAAAATCAGCCAAACTACGAATTCCGAATTACTCACCTGTTGTCAGGAGAGAACCCAGGGCTGCATCTTTTAGCCCAGCATTTACCCTGAAAAGTAATTCAAAGCATACTTACCAGTAACTTGTATTTCCTTCCATAGGAATCCTTCATGTGGTTTTCACCAGAAAAGTTTCTAAGTGTCCATTTTTGAAACGTACAAATATTCCTCTAAAATCAACCGAACTACGAATTCCGAAATACTCACCTGTTATCAAGAGAGAACCCAGTGCCGCATTGTTTACCCCAGCACTGACCCTGAAAAGTAATTCTAAGCTTACTTACCAGTAACTTGTATTTCCTTCCATAGCAATCCATTGTGTGGTTTTCAGCAGAAAAGTTTCTAAATGTTCAATTTTGAAACATACAAATATTCCTCTAAAATCAGTTGAACTACGAATTCTGATTTACTCACCTGTTATCAGGAGAAAACCCAGGGCTGCATCTTTTTGCCCAGCACTGACCCTGAAAAGTAATTCTAAGCATACTTACCAGTAACTTGTATTTCCTTCCATAGGAATAGATAGTGTGGTTTTCACCAGAAAAGTTTCTAAGTGTCCAATTTTGAAACGTACAAATATTCGTCTAAAATCAACCGAACTACGAATTCCGATTTACTCACCTGTTATCAGGAGAGAAAGCAGGGCTGCATCTTTTAGCCCAGCACTGACCCAGAAAAGAAATTCTAAGCGTACTTACCAGTAACTTGTTTTTCCTTCCATAGGAATCATTGTGTTGTTTTCAGCAGAAAAGTTTCTACGTATCCAATTTTGAAATGTACAAATATTCCTCTAAAATCAGCCAAACTATGAATTCCGAATTACTCACCTGTTGTCAGGAGAGAACCCAGGGCTGCATCTTTTAGCCAAGCACTGACCCTGAAAAGTAATTCAAAGCATACTTACCAGTAACTTGTATTTCCTTCCATAGAAATCCTTTGTGTGGTTTTCACCAGAAAAGTTTCTAATTTCTCCATTTTTGAAACGTACATATATTCCTCTAAAATCAACCGAACTACGAATTCCAAAATACTCACCTGTTATCAAGAGAGAACCCAGTGCTGCATCTTTTAGCCCAGGACTGACCCTGAAAAGTAATTCTAAGCGTACTTACCAGTAAGTTGTAATTACTTCCATAGGAATAGATAGTGTGGTTTTCACCAGAAAAGTTTCTAAGTGTCCAATTTTGAAATGTACAAATATTCCTCTAAAATCAACCGAACTACGAATTCCGATTTACTCACCTGTTATCATGAGAGAAACCAGGGCTGCATCTTTTAGCCCAGCACTGACATTGAAAAGTAATTCTAAGCGTAATTACCAGTAACTTGTTTTTCCTTCCATAGGAATCCATTGTGTGGTTTTCATCAGAAAAGTTTCTCAGTGTCCAATTTTGAAATGTACAAATATTCCTCTAAAATCAGCCGAACTATAAATTTCGATTTACTCACCTGTTAGGAGAGAACCCAGGGCTGCATCTTTTAGCCCAGCACTGACATTGAAAAGTAATTCTAAGCGTACTTACCAGTAACTAGTTTTTCCTTCCATAGGAATCCATTGTGTGGTTTTCATCAGAAAAGTTTCAAAGTGTCCATTTTTGAAACGTACAAATATTCCTCTAAAATCAGCCGAACTATGAATTCCGAAATACTCACCTGTTATCAAGAGAGAACCCAGTGCTGCATCTTTTAGCACAGCACTGACTCTGAAATGTAATTCTAAGCATACTTACCAGTAACTTGTATTTCCTTCCATAGCAATCCATTGTGTGGTTTTCAGCAGAAAAGTTTCTAATTGTCCAAATTTGAAACATACAAATATTCTTCTAAAATCAGTTGAACTACGAATTCCGATTTACTCACCTGTTATCAGGAGAGAACCCAGGGCTGCATCTTTTAGCCCAGCACTGGCCCTGAATAGTAATTCTAAGCTTACTTACCAGTAACTTGTATTTTCTTCCATAGGAATAGATAGTGTGGTTTTCACCAGAAAAGTTTCTAAGTGTCTATTTTTGAAACATACAAATGTTCCTATAAAATCAGCCGAACTACGAATTCCGAATTACTCACCTGTTATCAAGAGAGAACCCAGTGCTGCATCTTTTAGCACAGCACTGACTCTGAAATGAAATTCTAAGCATACTTAACCGTAACTTGTATTTCCTTCCATAGGAATCCCTTGTGTGGTTTCAGCAGAAAAGTTTCTAAGTGTCCAATTTTGAAAAGTACAAATTTTCCTCTAAAATCAACCGAACTACGAATTCCGATTTACTCACATGTTATCATGAGAGAAACCAGGGCTGCATCTTTTAGCCCAGCACTGACTCTGAAAAGTAATTCTAAGCATACTTACCAGTAACTTGTATTTCCTTCCATAGTAATCCATTGTGTGGTTTTCAGCAGAAAAGTTTCTAATTGTCAAATTTTGAAACGTACAAATATTCCTCTAAAATCAGTTGAACTATGAATTCCGATTTACTCACCTGTTATCAGGAGAGAACCCGGGGCTGCATCTTTTAGCCCAGCACTGACCCTGAAAAGTAATTCTAAGCATACTTACCAGTAACTTGTATTTCCTTCCAAAGGAATCAAATGTGTGGTTTTCACCAGAAAAGTTTCTAAGTTTCCAATTTTGAAATGTACAAATATTCCTCTAAAATAAGCCAAACTACAAATTCCGATTTACTCACCTGTTATCAGGAGAGAACGCAGGACTGCATCTTTTAGCCCAGCACTGGCCCTGAAAAGTAATTCAAAGCGTACTTACCAGTAACTTGTATTTCCTTCCATAGGAATTGATAGTGTGGTTTTCACCAGAAAAGTTTGTAAGTGTCCAGTTTTGAAACGTACAAATATTCCTCTAAAATCAGTTGAACTACGAATTCCGATTTACTCACCTGTTATCAGGAGACTACCCAGGGCTGCATCTTTTAGCCCAGCACTGACCCTGAAAAGTAATTCTAAGAGTACTTACCAGTAACTTGTATTTCCTTCCATAGAAATAGATAGTGTGGTTTTCACCAGAAAAGTTTGTAAGTGTCCAATTTTGAAACGTACAAATATTCCTCTAAAATCAACCGAACTACGAATTCCGATTTACTCATCTGTTATCAGGAGAGAAACCAGGGCTGCATCTTTTAGCCCACCACTGACCCTGAAAAGTAATTCAAAGCGTACTTACCAGTAACTTGTATTTCCTTCCATAGGAATCCATTGTGTGGTTTTCACCAGAAAAGATTCTAAGTGTCCAATTTTGAAATGTACAAATATTCGTCTAAAATCAACCGAACTACGAATTCCGATTTACTCCCCTGTTATCAAGAGAGAACCCAGGGCTGCATCTTTTAGTCCAGCACTGACCCTGAAATGTAATTCTAAGCGTACTTACCAGTAACTTGTATTTCCTTCCATAGGAATCCATTGTGTGGTTTGCACCAGAAAAGTTTCTAAGTGTCCATTTTTGAAACATACAAATATTCCTCTAAAATCAGCCGAACTACGAATTCCGATTTACTCACCTGTTCTCGGGAGAGATCCCAGGGCTGCATCTTTTAGCCCAGCACTGACCCTGAAAAGTAATTCTAAGCGTACTTTCCAGTAACTTGTATTTTCTTCCATAGGAATCCATTGTGTGGTTTTCACCAGAAAAGTTTCTACGTATCCAATTTTGAAACGTACAAGTATTCCTCTAAAATCAGCCGAACTACGAATTCCGGTTTACTCACCTGTTATCAAGAGAGAACCTATGCTGCATCTTTTAGACCAGCACTGACCGTGAAAAGTAATTCTAAGTGTACTTACCAGTAACTTGTATTTCCTTCCATAGGAATCCATTTTGTAGTTTTCACCAGAAAAGTTTCTAAATGTCCAATTTTGAAACGTACAAATATTCCTCTAGCATCAGTTGAACTACGAATTCTGATTTACTCACCTGTTATCAGGAGAGAACCCAGGGCTGCATCTTTAAGCCCAGCACTGACCCTGAAAAGTCATTCTAACCGTACTTACCAGTAACTTGTATTTACTTCCAAAGGAATCAAATGTGTGGTTTTCACCAGAAAACTTTCTAAGTTTCCAATTTTGAAATGTACAAATATTCCTCTAAATTAAGCCAACTACGAATTCAGATTTACTCACCTGTTATCAGGAGAGAACGCAGGACTGCGTCTTTTAGCCCAGCACTGGCCCAAAAAAGTAATTATAAGCGTACTTCCCAGTAACTTGTATTTCCTTCCATAGGAATCCATTGTGTGGTTTTCAGCAGAAAAGTTTCTAAGTGTCCAATTTTGAAACGTACAAATATTCCTCTAAAATCAGCCGAACTACGAATTCCAAATTACTCACCTGTTATCAAGAGAGAACCCAGTGCTGCATCTTTTAGACCAGCACTGACTCTGAAATGTATTTCTAAGCGTACTTAACAGTAACTTGTATTTCCTTCCATAGGAATCCATTGTGTGGTTTTCACCAGAAAAGCTTCCAAGTGTCCAATTTTCAAACTTACAAATATTCCTCTAAAATCAGTTGAACTAAGAATTCCGATTTACTCACCTGTTATCAGGAGAGAACCCAGGGCTGCATCTTTTAGCCCAGCACTGACCCTGAAAAGTAATTCAAAGCGTACTTACCAGTAACTTGTATTTCCTTAAATAGGCATCCATTGTGTGGTTTTCACCAGAAAAGTTTCTAAGTGTCCATTTTTGAAAAGTACAAATATTCCTCTAAAATCAGTCGAACTATGAATTCCGAAATACTCACCTATTATCAAGAGAGAACCCAGTGCTGCATCTTTTAGACCAGCACTGACTCTGAAATGTAATTCTAAGCATACTTAAGAGTAACTTGTAATTCCTTCCATAGGAATTCATTGTGTGGTTTTCCCCAGAAAAGTTTCTAAATGTCCAATTTTGAAACGTAGAAATATTCCTCTAAAATCAGTTGAACTATGAATTCCGATTTACTCACCCGTTAACAGGAGAGAACCCAGGGCTGCATCTTTTAGCCCATCACTGACCCTGAAAAGTAATTCTAAGCGTACTTACCAGTAACTTGTATTTCCTTCCATAGGAATCCATTGTGTGGTTTGCACCAGAAAAGTTTCTAAGTGTCCATTTTTGAAAAGTAAAAATATTCCTCTAAAATCAGCCGAACTATGAATTCCGAAATACTCACCTATTATCAAGAGAGAACCCAGTGCTGCATCTTTTAGACCAGCACTGACTCTGAAATGTAATTCTAAGCATACTTAAGAGTAACTTGTATTTCCTTCCATAGGAATTCATTGTGTGGTTTTCACCAGAAAAGTTTCTAAGTGTCCAATTTTGAAACGTACAAATATTCCTCTAAAATCAGTTGAACTACGAATTCCGATTTACTCACCTGTTAACAGGAGAGAACCCAGGGCTGCATCTTTTAGCCCAGCACTGACCCTGAAAAGTAATTCTAAGCGTACTTACCAGTAACTTGTATTTCCTTCCATAGGAATAGATAGTGTGGTTTTCACCAGAAAAGTTTCTAAGTGTCCAATTTTGAAACGTACAAATGTTCCTCTAAAATCAATCGAACTATGAATTCCAATTTACTCACCTGTTATCAGGGGAGAAACCAGGGCTGCATCTTTTAACCAAGCACTGACTCTGAAAAGTAATTCTAAGCATACTTACCAGTAACTTGTATTTCCTTCCATAGCAATCCATTGTGTGGGTTTCAGCAGAAAAGTTTCTAATTGTCCAATTTTGAAACGTACAAATATTCCTCTAAAATCAGTTGAACTACGAATTCCGATTTACTCACCTGTTATCAGGAGAGAACCCAGGGCTGCATCTTTTAGCCCAGCACTGACCCTGAAAAGTAATTCAAAGCGTACTTACCAGTAACTTGTATTTCCTTAAATAGGAATCCATTGTGTGGTTTTCACCAGAAAAGTTTCTAAGTGTGCATTTTTGAAACGTACAAATATTCCTCTAACTTCAGCCGAACTACGAATTCCGATTTACTCACCTGTTATCAGGAGAGAACCCAGGGCTGCATCTTTTAGTCCAGCACTGACCCTGAAAAGTAATTCTAAGCATACTTACCAGTAACTTGTATTTCCTTCCATAGGAATCCATTGTGTGGTTTTCACCAGAAAAGATTCTAAGTGTCCAATTTTGAAATGTACAAATATTCGTCTAAAATCAACCGAACTACGAATTCCGATTTACTCACCTGTAATCAGGGGAGAAACCAGGGCTGCATCTTTTAACCCAGCACTGACTCTGAAAAGTAATTCTAAGCATACTTACCAGTAACTTGTATTTCCTTCCATAGGAATCCATTGTGTGGTTTTCACCAGAAAAGATTCTAAGTGTCCATTTTTGAAACATACAAATATTCCTCTAAAATCAGCCGAACTACGAATTCCGATTTACTCACCTGTTCTCGGGAGAGATCCCAGGGCTGCATCTTTTAGCCCAGCACTGACCCTGAAAAGTAATTCTAAGCGTACTTTCCAGTAACTTGTATTTCCTTCCATAGGAATCCATTGTGTGGTTTTCACCAGAAAAGTTTCTACGTATCCAATTTTGAAACGTACAAGTATTCCTCTAAAATCAGCCGAACTACGAATTCCGGTTTACTCACCTGTTATCAAGAGAGAACCTATGCTGCATCTTTTAGACCAGCACTGACCGTGAAAAGTAATTCTAAGTGTACTTACCAGTAACTTGTATTTCCTTCCATAGGAATCCATTTTGTAGTTTTCACCAGAAAAGTTTCTAAATGTCCAATTTTGAAACGTACAAATATTCCTCTAGCATCAGTTGAACTACGAATTCCGATTTACTCACCTGTTATCAGGAGAGAACCCAGGGCTGCATCTTTAAGCCCAGCACTGACCCTGAAAAGTCATTCTAACCGTACTTACCAGTAACTTGTATTTACTTCCAAAGGAATCAAATGTGTGGTTTTCACCAGAAAACTTTCTAAGTTTCCAATTTTGAAATGTACAAATATTCCTCTAAATTAAGCCAACTACGAATTCAGATTTACTCACCTGTTATCAGGAGAGAACGCAGGACTGCGTCTTTTAGCCCAGCACTGGCCCAAAAAAGTAATTATAAGCGTACTTCCCAGTAACTTGTATTTCCTTCCATAGGAATCCATTGTGTGGTTTTCAGCAGAAAAGTTTCTAAGTGTCCAATTTTGAAACGTACAAATATTCCTCTAAAATCAGCCGAACTACGAATTCCAAATTACTCACCTGTTATCAAGAGAGAACCCAGTGCTGCATCTTTTAGACCAGCACTGACTCTGAAATGTATTTCTAAGCGTACTTAACAGTAACTTGTATTTCCTTCCATAGGAATCCATTGTGTGGTTTTCACCAGAAAAGCTTCCAAGTGTCCAATTTTCAAACTTACAAATATTCCTCTAAAATCAGTTGAACTAAGAATTCCGATTTACTCACCTGTTATCAGGAGAGAACCCAGGGCTGCATCTTTTAGCCCAGCACTGACCCTGAAAAGTAATTCAAAGCGTACTTACCAGTAACTTGTATTTCCTTAAATAGGCATCCATTGTGTGGTTTTCACCAGAAAAGTTTCTAAGTGTCCATTTTTGAAAAGTACAAATATTCCTCTAAAATCAGTCGAACTATGAATTCCGAAATACTCACCTATTATCAAGAGAGAACCCAGTGCTGCATGTTTTAGACCAGCACTGACTCTGAAATGTAATTCTAAGCATACTTAAGAGTAACTTGTAATTCCTTCCATAGGAATTCATTGTGTGGTTTTCCCCAGAAAAGTTTCTAAATGTCCAATTTTGAAACGTAGAAATATTCCTCTAAAATCAGTTGAACTATGAATTCCGATTTACTCACCTGTTAACAGGAGAGAACCCAGGGCTGCATCTTTTAGCCCAGCACTGACCCTGAAAAGTAATTCTAAGCGTACTTACCAGTAACTTGTATTTCCTTCCATAGGAATCCATTGTGTGGTTTGCACCAGAAAAGTTTCTAAGTGTCCATTTTTGAAAAGTAAAAATATTCCTCTAAAATCAGCCGAACTATGAATTCCGAAATACTCACCTATTATCAAGAGAGAACCCAGTGCTGCATCTTTTAGACCAGCACTGACTCTGAAATGTAATTCTAAGCATACTTAAGAGTAACTTGTATTTCCTTCCATAGGAATTCATTGTGTGGTTTTCACCAGAAAAGTTTCTAAGTGTCCAATTTTGAAACGTACAAATATTCCTCTAAAATCAGTTGAACTACGAATTCCGATTTACTCACCTGTTAACAGGAGAGAACCCAGGGCTGCATCTTTTAGCCCAGCACTGACCCTGAAAAGTAATTCTAAGCGTACTTACCAGTAACTTGTATTTCCTTCCATAGGAATAGATAGTGTGGTTTTCACCAGAAAAGTTTCTAAGTGTCCAATTTTGAAACGTACAAATGTTCCTCTAAAATCAATCGAACTATGAATTCCAATTTACTCACCTGTTATCAGGGGAGAAACCAGGGCTGCATCTTTTAACCAAGCACTGACTCTGAAAAGTAATTCTAAGCATACTTACCAGTAACTTGTATTTCCTTCCATAGCAATCCATTGTGTGGGTTTCAGCAGAAAAGTTTCTAATTGTCCAATTTTGAAACGTACAAATATTCCTCTAAAATCAGTTGAACTACGAATTCCGATTTACTCACCTGTTATCAGGAGAGAACCCAGGGCTGCATCTTTTAGCCCAGCACTGACCCTGAAAAGTAATTCAAAGCGTACTTACCAGTAACTTGTATTTCCTTAAATAGGAATCCATTGTGTGGTTTTCACCAGAAAAGTTTCTAAGTGTCCATTTTTGAAACGTACAAATATTCCTCTAACTTCAGCCGAACTACGAATTCCGATTTACTCACCTGTTATCAGGAGAGAACCCAGGGCTGCATCTTTTAGCCCAGCACTGACCCTGAAAAGTAATTCAAAGCGTACTTACCAGTAACTTGTATTTCCTTAAATAGGAATTCATTGTGTGGTTTTCACCAGAAAAGTTTCTAAGTGTCCAATTTTGAAACGTACAAATATTCCTCTAAAATCAACCGAACTATGAATTCCAATTTACTCACCTGTTATCAGGGGAGAAACCAGGGCTGCATCTTTTAACCCAGCACTGACTCTGAAAAGTAATTCTAAGCATACTTACCAGTAACTTGTATTTCCTTCCATAGGAATCCATTGTGTGGTTTTCACCAGAAAAGATTCTAAGTGTCCAATTTTGAAATGTACAAATATTCGTCTAAAATCAACCGAACTACGAATTCCGATTTACTCCCCTGTTATCAAGAGAGAACCCAGGGCTGCATCTTTTAGTCCAGCACTGACCCTGAAAAGTAATTCTAAGCGTACTTACCAGTAACTTGTATTTCCTTCGATAGGAATCCATTGTGTGGTTTGCACCAGAAAAGTTTCTAAGTGTCCATTTTTGAAACATACAAATATTCCTCTAAAATCAGCCGAACTACGAATTCCGATTTACTCACCTGTTCTCGGGAGAGATCCCAGGGCTGCATCTTTTAGCCCAGCACTGACCCTGAAAAGTAATTCTAAGCGTACTTTCCAGTAACTTGTATTTCCTTCCATAGGAATCCATTTTGTAGTTTTCACCAGAAAAGTTTCTAAATGTCCAATTTTGAAACGTACAAATATTCCTCTAGCATCAGTTGAACTACGAATTCCGATTTACTCACCTGTTATCAGGAGAGAACCCAGGGCTGCATCTTTAAGCCCAGCACTGACCCTGAAAAGTCATTCTAACCGTACTTACCAGTAACTTGTATTTACTTCCAAAGGAATCAAATGTGTGGTTTTCACCAGAAAACTTTCTAAGTTTCCAATTTTGAAATGTACAAATATTCCTCTAAATTAAGCCAACTACGAATTCAGATTTACTCACCTGTTATCAGGAGAGAATGCAGGACTGCGTCTTTTAGCCCAGCACTGGCCCAAAAAAGTAATTATAAGCGTACTTCCCAGTAACTTGTATTTCCTTCCATAGGAATCCATTGTGTGGTTTTCAGCAGAAAAGTTTCTAAGTGTCCAATTTTGAAACGTACAAATATTCATCTAAAATCAGCCAAACTACGAATTCCAAATTACTCACCTGTTATCAAGAGAGAACCCAGTGCTGCATCTTTTAGACCAGCACTGACTCTGAAATGTATTTCTAAGCGTACTTAACAGTAACTTGTATTTCCTTCCATAGGAATCCATTGTGTGGTTTTCACCAGAAAAGCTTCCAAGTGTCCAATTTTCAAACTTACAAATATTCCTCTAAAATCAGTTGAACTAAGAATTCCGATTTACTCACCTGTTATCAGGAGAGAACCCAGGGCTGCATCTTTTAGCCCAGCACTGACCCTGAAAAGTAATTCAAAGCGTACTTACCAGTAACTTGTATTTCCTTAAATAGGCATCCATTGTGTGGTTTTCACCAGAAAAGTTTCTAAGTGTCCATTTTTGAAAAGTACAAATATTCCTCTAAAATCAGTCGAACTATGAATTCCGAAATACTCACCTATTATCAAGAGAGAACCCAGTGCTGCATCTTTTAGACCAGCACTGACACTGAAATGTAATTCTAAGCATACTTAAGAGTAACTTGTAATTCCTTCCATAGGAATTCATTGTGTGGTTTTCCCCAGAAAAGTTTCTAAATGTCCAATTTTGAAACGTAGAAATATTCCTCTAAAATCAGTTGAACTATGAATTCCGATTTACTCACCTGTTAACAGGAGAGAACCCAGGGCTGCATCTTTTAGCCCAGCACTGACCCTGAAAAGTAATTCTAAGCGTACTTACCAGTAACTTGTATTTCCTTCCATAGGAATCCATTGTGTGGTTTGCACCAGAAAAGTTTCTAAGTGTCCATTTTTGAAAAGTAAAAATATTCCTCTAAAATCAGCCGAACTATGAATTCCGAAATACTCACCTATTATCAAGAGAGAACCCAGTGCTGCATCTTTTAGACCAGCACTGACTCTGAAATGTAATTCTAAGCATACTTAAGAGTAACTTGTATTTCCTTCCATAGGAATTCATTGTGTGGTTTTCACCAGAAAAGTTTCTAAGTGTCCAATTTTGAAACGTACAAATATTCCTCTAAAATCAGTTGAACTACGAATTCCGATTTACTCACCTGTTAACAGGAGAGAACCCAGGGCTGCATCTTTTAGCCCAGCACTGACCCTGAAAAGTAATTCTAAGCGTACTTACCAGTAACTTGTATTTCCTTCCATAGGAATAGATAGTGTGGTTTTCACCAGAAAAGTTTCTAAGTGTCCAATTTTGAAACGTACAAATATTCCTCTAAAATCAATCGAACTATGAATTCCAATTTACTCACCTGTTATCAGGGGAGAAACCAGGGCTGCATCTTTTAACCAAGCACTGACTCTGAAAAGTAATTCTAAGCATACTTACCAGTAACTTGTATTTCCTTCCATAGCAATCCATTGTGTGGGTTTCAGCAGAAAAGTTTCTAATTGTCCAATTTTGAAACGTACAAATATTCCTCTAAAATCAGTTGAACTACGAATTCCGATTTACTCACCTGTTATCAGGAGAGAACCCAGGGCTGCATCTTTTAGCCCAGCACTGACCCTGAAAAGTAATTCAAAGCGTACTTACCAGTAACTTGTATTTCCTTAAATAGGAATCCATTGTGTGGTTTTCACCAGAAAAGTTTCTAAGTGTCCATTTTTGAAACGTACAAATATTCCTCTAACTTCAGCCGAACTACGAATTCCGATTTACTCACCTGTTATCAGGAGAGAACCCAGGGCTGCATCTTTTAGCCCAGCACTGACCCTGAAAAGTAATTCAAAGCGTACTTACCAGTAACTTGTATTTCCTTAAATAGGAATTCATTGTGTGGTTTTCACCAGAAAAGTTTCTAAGTGTCCAATTTTGAAACGTACAAATATTCCTCTAAAATCAACCGAACTATGAATTCCAATTTACTCACCTGTTATCAGGGTAGAAACCAGGGCTGCATCTTTTAACCCAGCACTGACTCTGAAAAGTAATTCTAAGCATACTTACCAGTAACTTGTATTTCCTTCCATAGGAATCCATTGTGTGGTTTTCACCAGAAAAGATTCTAAGTGTCCAATTTTGAAATGTACAAATATTCGTCTAAAATCAACCGAACTACGAATTCCGATTTACTCCCCTGTTATCAAGAGAGAACCCAGGGCTGCATCTTTTAGTCCAGCACTGACCCTGAAAAGTAATTCTAAGCGTACTTACCAGTAACTTGTATTTCCTTCGATAGGAATCCATTGTGTGGTTTGCACCAGAAAAGTTTCTAAGTGTCCATTTTTGAAACATACAAATATTCCTCTAAAATCAGCCGAACTACGAATTCCGATTTACTCACCTGTTCTCGGGAGAGATCCCAGGGCTGCATCTTTTAGCCCAGCACTGACCCTGAAAAGTAATTCTAAGCGTACTTTCCAGTAACTTGTATTTCCTTCCATAGGAATCCATTGTGTGGTTTTCACCAGAAAAGTTTCTACGTATCCAATTTTGAAACGTACAAGTATTCCTCTAAAATCAGCCGAACTACGAATTCCGGTTTACTCACCTGTTATCAAGAGAGAACCTATGCTGCATCTTTTAGACCAGCACTGACCGTGAAAAGTAATTCTAAGTGTACTTACCAGTAACTTGTATTTCCTTCCATAGGAATCCATTTTGTAGTTTTCACCAGAAAAGTTTCTAAATGTCCAATTTTGAAACGTACAAATATTCCTCTAGCATCAGTTGAACTACGAATTCCGATTTACTCACCTGTTATCAGGAGAGAACCCAGGGCTGCATCTTTAAGCCCAGCACTGACCCTGAAAAGTCATTCTAACCGTACTTACCAGTAACTTGTATTTACTTCCAAAGGAATCAAATGTGTGGTTTTCACCAGAAAACTTTCTAAGTTTCCAATTTTGAAATGTACAAATATTCCTCTAAATTAAGCCAACTACGAATTCAGATTTACTCACCTGTTATCAGGAGAGAATGCAGGACTGCGTCTTTTAGCCCAGCACTGGCCCAAAAAAGTAATTATAAGCGTACTTCCCAGTAACTTGTATTTCCTTCCATAGGAATCCATTGTGTGGTTTTCAGCAGAAAAGTTTCTAAGTGTCCAATTTTGAAACGTACAAATATTCATCTAAAATCAGCCGAACTACGAATTCCAAATTACTCACCTGTTATCAAGAGAGAACCCAGTGCTGCATCTTTTAGACCAGCACTGACTCTGAAATGTATTTCTAAGCGTACTTAACAGTAACTTGTATTTCCTTCCATAGGAATCCATTGTGTGGTTTTCACCAGAAAAGCTTCCAAGTGTCCAATTTTCAAACTTACAAATATTCCTCTAAAATCAGTTGAACTAAGAATTCCGATTTACTCACCTGTTATCAGGAGAGAACCCAGGGCTGCATCTTTTAGCCCAGCACTGACCCTGAAAAGTAATTCAAAGCGTACTTACCAGTAACTTGTATTTCCTTAAATAGGCATCCATTGTGTGGTTTTCACCAGAAAAGTTTCTAAGTGTCCATTTTTGAAAAGTACAAATATTCCTCTAAAATCAGTCGAACTATGAATTCCGAAATACTCACCTATTATCAAGAGAGAACCCAGTGCTGCATCTTTTAGACCAGCACTGACACTGAAATGTAATTCTAAGCATACTTAAGAGTAACTTGTAATTCCTTCCATAGGAATTCATTGTGTGGTTTTCCCCAGAAAAGTTTCTAAATGTCCAATTTTGAAACGTAGAAATATTCCTCTAAAATCAGTTGAACTATGAATTCCGATTTACTCACCTGTTAACAGGAGAGAACCCAGGGCTGCATCTTTTAGCCCAGCACTGACCCTGAAAAGTAATTCTAAGCGTACTTACCAGTAACTTGTATTTCCTTCCATAGGAATCCATTGTGTGGTTTGCACCAGAAAAGTTTCTAAGTGTCCATTTTTGAAAAGTAAAAATATTCCTCTAAAATCAGCCGAACTATGAATTCCGAAATACTCACCTATTATCAAGAGAGAACCCAGTGCTGCATCTTTTAGACCAGCACTGACTCTGAAATGTAATTCTAAGCATACTTAAGAGTAACTTGTATTTCCTTCCATAGGAATTCATTGTGTGGTTTTCACCAGAAAAGTTTCTAAGTGTCCAATTTTGAAACGTACAAATATTCCTCTAAAATCAGTTGAACTACGAATTCCGATTTACTCACCTGTTAACAGGAGAGAACCCAGGGCTGCATCTTTTAGCCCAGCACTGACCCTGAAAAGTAATTCTAAGCGTACTTACCAGTAACTTGTATTTCCTTCCATAGGAATAGATAGTGTGGTTTTCACCAGAAAAGTTTCTAAGTGTCCAATTTTGAAACGTACAAATATTCCTCTAAAATCAATCGAACTATGAATTCCAATTTACTCACCTGTTATCAGGGGAGAAACCAGGGCTGCATCTTTTAACCAAGCACTGACTCTGAAAAGTAATTCTAAGCATACTTACCAGTAACTTGTATTTCCTTCCATAGCAATCCATTGTGTGGGTTTCAGCAGAAAAGTTTCTAATTGTCCAATTTTGAAACGTACAAATATTCCTCTAAAATCAGTTGAACTACGAATTCCGATTTACTCACCTGTTATCAGGAGAGAACCCAGGGCTGCATCTTTTAGCCCAGCACTGACCCTGAAAAGTAATTCAAAGCGTACTTACCAGTAACTTGTATTTCCTTAAATAGGAATCCATTGTGTGGTTTTCACCAGAAAAGTTTCTAAGTGTCCATTTTTGAAACGTACAAATATTCCTCTAACTTCAGCCGAACTACGAATTCCGATTTACTCACCTGTTATCAGGAGAGAACCCAGGGCTGCATCTTTTAGCCCAGCACTGACCCTGAAAAGTAATTCAAAGCGTACTTACCAGTAACTTGTATTTCCTTAAATAGGAATTCATTGTGTGGTTTTCACCAGAAAAGTTTCTAAGTGTCCAATTTTGAAACGTACAAATATTCCTCTAAAATCAACCGAACTATGAATTCCAATTTACTCACCTGTTATCAGGGGAGAAACCAGGGCTGCATCTTTTAACCCAGCACTGACTCTGAAAAGTAATTCTAAGCATACTTACCAGTAACTTGTATTTCCTTCCATAGCAATCCATTGTGTGGATTTCAGCAGAAAAGTTTCTAATTGTCCAATTTTGAAACGTACAAATATTCCTCTAAAATAGGTTGAACTACGAATTCCGATTTACTCACCTGTTATCAGGAGAGAACCCAGGGCTGCATCTTTTAGCCTAGCACTGACCCTGAAAAGTAATTCTAAGCATACTTAAAAGTAACTTGTATTTCCTTCCATAGGAATAGATAGCGTGGTTTTCACCAGAAAAGTTTCTAAGTGTCCATTTTTGAAACGTACAAATATTCCTATAAAATAAGCCGAACTACAAATTCCGAATTACTTACCTGTTATCAGGAGAGAACCCAGGGCTGCATCTTTTAGCCCAGCACTGACCCTGAAAAGTAATTCAAAGCATACTTACCAGTAACTTGTATTTCCTTCCATAGGAATCCATTGTGTGGTTTTCACCAGAAAAGTTTCTAAGTGTCCAGTTTTGAAACGTACAAATATTCCTCTAAAATCAACCGAACTACGAATTCTGATTTACTCACCTGTTATCAGGAGAGAAACCAGGGCTGCATCTTTTCGTCCAGCACTGACCCTGAAAAGTAATTCAAAGCGTACTTACCAGTAACTTGTATTTCCTTCCATAGGAATCCATTGTGTGGTTTTCACCAGAAAAGTTTCTAAGTGTCCATTTTTGAAACGTACAAATATTCCTCTAACTTCAGCCGAACTACGAATTCCGAATTACTCACCTGTTATCAAGAGAGATCCTAGTGCTGCATCTTTTAGACCAGCACTGACTCTGAAATGTAATTCTAAGCGTACTTAACAGTAACTTGTATTTCCTTCCATAGGAATCCATTGTGTGGTTTTCACCAGAAAAGCCTCCAAGTGTCCAATTTTCAAACGTACAAATATTCCTCTAAAATCAGTTGAACTACGAATTCCGATTTACTCACCTGTTATCAGGAGAGAACCCAGGGCTGCATCTTTTAGCCCAGCACTGACCCTGAAAAGATATTCTTAGCATACTTACCAGTAACTTGTATTTCCTTCCATAGGAATCCATTGTGTGGTTTTCACCAGAAAAGCTTCCAAGTGCCCAATTTTCAAACGTACAAATATTCCTCTAAAATCAGTTGAACTACGAATTCCGATTTACTCACCTGTTATCAGGAGAGAAACTAGGGCTGCATCTTTTAGTCCAGCACTGACCCTGAAAAGTAATTCAAAGCGTACTTACCAGTAACTTGTATTTCCTTAAATAGGAATCCACTGTGTGGTTTTCACCAGAAAAGTTTCTAAGTGTCCATTTTTGAAACGTACAAATATTCCTATAAAATCAGCCGAACTACGAATTCCGAATTACTCACCTGTTATCAGGAGAGAACCCAGGGCTGCATCTTTTAGTCCAGCACTGACCCTGAAAAGTAATTCAAAGCGTACTTACCAGTAACTTGTATTTCCTTAAATAGGAATCCATTGTGTGGTTTTCACCAGAAAAGTTTCTAAGTGTCCATTTTTGAAACGTACAAATATTCCTCTAACTTCAGCCGAACTACGAATTCCGAATTACTCACCTGTTATCAAGAGAGATCCCAGTGCTGCATCTTTTAGACCAGCACTGACTCTGAAATGTAATTCTAAGCGTACTTAACAGTAACTTGTATTTCCTTCCATAGGAATCCATTGTGTGGTTTTCACCAGAAAAGCTTCCAAGTGTCCAATTTTCAAACGTACAAATATTCCTCTAAAATCAGTTGAACTATGAATTCCGATTTACTCACCTGTTATCAGGAGAGAACCCAGGGCTGCATCTTTTAGCCCAGCACTAACCCTGAAAAGATATTCTTAGCATACTTACCAGTAACTTGGATTTCCTTCCATAGGAATCCATTGTGTGGTTTTCAGCAGAAAAGTTTCTAAGTGTCCTATTTTGAAACGTACATTATTCCTCTAAAATCAGCCAAACTACGAATTCCGATTGACTCACCTGTTATCAAGAGAGAACCCAGTGCTGCATCTTTTAGACCAGCACTGACATTGAAAAGTAATTCTAAGCGTACTTACCAGTAACTTGTTTTTCCTTCCATAGGAATCATTGTGTGGTTTTCAGCAGAAAGGTTTCTAAGTGTCCAATTTTGAAATGTACAAATATTCCTCTAAAATCAGCCGAACTATAAATTCCGATTTACTCACCTGTTAGGAGAGAACCCAGGGCTGCATCTTTTAGCCCAGCACTGACATTGAAAAGTAATTCTAAGCGTACTTACCAGTAACTTGTTTTTCCTTCCATAGGAATCCATTGTGTGGTTTTCATCAGAAAAGTTTCTAAGTGTCCATTTTTGAAAAGTACAAAAATTCCTCTAAAATCAGCCGAACTATGAATTTCGAAATACTCACCTGTTATCAAAAGAGAACCCAGTGCTGCATCTTTTAGACCAGCACTGACTCTGAAATGTAATTCTAAGCATACTTAAGAGTAACTTGTATTTCCTTCCATAGGAATCCATTGTGTGGTTTTCACCAGAAAAGTTTCTAAGTGTCCAATTTTGAAACGTACAAATATTCCTCTAAAATCAGTTGAACTACGAATTCCGATTTACTCACCTGTTATCAGGAGAGAACCCAGGGCTGCATCTTTTAGCCCAGCACTGACCCTGAAAAGTAATTCTAAGCGTACTTACCAGTAACTTGTATTTCCTTCCATAGGAATAGATAGTGTGGTTTTCACCAAAAAAGTTTCTAAGTGTCCAATTTTGAAACGTACAAATATTCCTCTAAAATCAACCGAACCATGAATTCCAATTTACTCACCTGTTATCAGGGGAGAAACCAGGGCTGCATATTTTAGCCCAGCACTGACTCTGAAAAGTAATTCTAAGCATACTTACCAGTAACTTGTTTTTCCTTCCATAGCAATCCATTGTGTGGGTTTCAGCAGAAAAGTTTCTAATTGTCCAATTTTGAAACGTACAAATATTCCTCTAAAATAAGTTGAACTACGAATTCCGATTTACTCACCTGTTATCAGGAGAGAACCCAGGGCTGCATCTTTTAGCCCAGCACTGACCCTGAAAAGTAATTCAAAGCGTACTTACCAGTAACTTGTATTTCCTTAAATAGGAATCCATTGTGTGGTTTTCACCAGAAAAGTTTCTAAGTGTCCATTTTTGAAACGTACAAATATTCCTCTAACTTCAGCCGAACTACGAATTCCGAATTACTCACCTGTTATCAAGAGAGATCCCAGTGCTGCATCTTTTAGCCCAGCACTGACCCTGAAAAGTAATTCTAAGTGTACTTACCAGTAACTTGTATTTCCTTCCATAGGAATAGATAGTGTGGTTTTAACCAGAAAAGTTTCTAAGTGTCCAATTTTGAAACATACAAATATTCCTCTAAAATCAACCGAACTATGAATTCCAATTTACTCACCTGTTATCAGGGGAGAAACCAGGGCTGCATCTTTTAACCCAGCACTGACTCTGAAAAGTAATTCTAAGCATACTTACCAGTAACTTGTATTTCCTTCCATAGCAATCCATTGTGTGGGTTTCAGCAGAAAAGTTTCTAATTGTCCAATTTTGAAACGTACAAATATTCCTCTAAAATAAGTTGAACTACGAATTCCGATTTACTCACCTGTTATCAGGAGAGAACCCAGGGCTGCATCTTTTAGCCTAGCACTGACCCTGAAAAGTAATTCTAAGCGTACTTACCAGTAACTTGTATTTCCTTCCATAGGAATAGATAGTGTGGTTTTCACCAGAAAAGTTTCTAAGTGTCCAATTTTGAAACGTACAAATATTCCTCTAAAATCAATCGAACTATGAATTCCAATTTACTCACCTGTTATCAGGGGAGAAACCAGGGCTGCATCTTTTAACCAAGCACTGACTCTGAAAAGTAATTCTAAGCATACTTACCAGTAACTTGTATTTCCTTCCATAGCAATCCATTGTGTGGGTTTCAGCAGAAAAGTTTCTAATTGTCCAATTTTGAAACGTACAAATATTCCTCTAAAATCAGTTGAACTACGAATTCCGATTTACTCACCTGTTATCAGGAGAGAACCCAGGGCTGCATCTTTTAGCCCAGCACTGACCCTGAAAAGTAATTCAAAGCGTACTTACCAGTAACTTGTATTTCCTTAAATAGGAATCCATTGTGTGGTTTTCACCAGAAAAGTTTCTAAGTGTCCATTTTTGAAACGTACAAATATTCCTCTAACTTCAGCCGAACTACGAATTCCGATTTACTCACCTGTTATCAGGAGAGAACCCAGGGCTGCATCTTTTAGCCCAGCACTGACCCTGAAAAGTAATTCAAAGCGTACTTACCAGTAACTTGTATTTCCTTAAATAGGAATTCATTGTGTGGTTTTCACCAGAAAAGTTTCTAAGTGTCCAATTTTGAAACGTACAAATATTCCTCTAAAATCAACCGAACTATGAATTCCAATTTACTCACCTGTTATCAGGGGAGAAACCAGGGCTGCATCTTTTAACCCAGCACTGACTCTGAAAAGTAATTCTAAGCATACTTACCAGTAACTTGTATTTCCTTCCATAGCAATCCATTGTGTGGGTTTCAGCAGAAAAGTTTCTAATTGTCCAATTTTGAAACGTACAAATATTCCTCTAAAATAGGTTGAACTACGAATTCCGATTTACTCACCTGTTATCAGGAGAGAACCCAGGGCTGCATCTTTTAGCCTAGCACTGACCCTGAAAAGTAATTCTAAGCATACTTAAAAGTAACTTGTATTTCCTTCCATAGGAATAGATAGCGTGGTTTTCACCAGAAAAGTTTCGAAGTGTCCATTTTTGAAACGTACAAATATTCCTATAAAATAAGCCGAACTACAAATTCCGAATTACTCACCTGTTATCAGGAGAGAACCCAGGGCTGCATCTTTTAGCCCAGCACTGACCCTGAAAAGTAATTCAAAGCATACTTACCAGTAACTTGTATTTCCTTCCATAGGAATCCATTGTGTGGTTTTCACCAGAAAAGTTTCTAAGTGTCCAGTTTTGAAACGTACAAATATTCCTCTAAAATCAACCGAACTACGAATTCTGATTTACTCACCTGTTATCAGGAGAGAAACCAGGGCTGCATCTTTTCGTCCAGCACTGACCCTGAAAAGTAATTCAAAGCGTACTTACCAGTAACTTGTATTTCCTTCCATAGGAATCCATTGTGTGGTTTTCACCAGAAAAGTTTCTAAGTGTCCATTTTTGAAACGTACAAATATTCCTCTAACTTCAGCCGAACTACGAATTCCGAATTACTCACCTGTTATCAAGAGAGATCCTAGTGCTGCATCTTTTAGACCAGCACTGACTCTGAAATGTAATTCTAAGCGTACTTAACAGTAACTTGTATTTCCTTCCATAGGAATCCATTGTGTGGTTTTCACCAGAAAAGCCTCCAAGTGTCCAATTTTCAAACGTACAAATATTCCTCTAAAATCAGTTGAACTACGAATTCCGATTTACTCACCTGTTATCAGGAGAGAACCCAGGGCTGCATCTTTTAGCCCAGCACTGACCCTGAAAAGATATTCTTAGCATACTTACCAGTAACTTGTATTTCCTTCCATAGGAATCCATTGTGTGGTTTTCACCAGAAAAGCTTCCAAGTGCCCAATTTTCAAACGTACAAATATTCCTCTAAAATCAGTTGAACTACGAATTCCGATTTACTCACCTGTTATCAGGAGAGAAACTAGGGCTGCATCTTTTAGTCCAGCACTGACCCTGAAAAGTAATTCAAAGCGTACTTACCAGTAACTTGTATTTCCTTAAATAGGAATCCACTGTGTGGTTTTCACCAGAAAAGTTTCTAAGTGTCCATTTTTGAAACGTACAAATATTCCTATAAAATCAGCCGAACTACGAATTCCGAATTACTCACCTGTTATCAGGAGAGAACCCAGGGCTGCATCTTTTAGTCCAGCACTGACCCTGAAAAGTAATTCAAAGCGTACTTACCAGTAACTTGTATTTCCTTAAATAGGAATCCATTGTGTGGTTTTCACCAGAAAAGTTTCTAAGTGTCCATTTTTGAAACGTACAAATATTCCTCTAACTTCAGCCGAACTACGAATTCCGAATTACTCACCTGTTATCAAGAGAGATCCCAGTGCTGCATCTTTTAGACCAGCACTGACTCTGAAATGTAATTCTAAGCGTACTTAACAGTAACTTGTATTTCCTTCCATAGGAATCCATTGTGTGGTTTTCACCAGAAAAGCTTCCAAGTGTCCAATTTTCAAACGTACAAATATTCCTCTAAAATCAGTTGAACTATGAATTCCGATTTACTCACCTGTTATCAGGAGAGAACCCAGGGCTGCATCTTTTAGCCCAGCACTAACCCTGAAAAGATATTCTTAGCATACTTACCAGTAACTTGGATTTCCTTCCATAGGAATCCATTGTGTGGTTTTCAGCAGAAAAGTTTCTAAGTGTCCTATTTTGAAACGTACATTATTCCTCTAAAATCAGCCAAACTACGAATTCCGATTGACTCACCTGTTATCAAGAGAGAACCCAGTGCTGCATCTTTTAGACCAGCACTGACATTGAAAAGTAATTCTAAGCGTACTTACCAGTAACTTGTTTTTCCTTCCATAGGAATCATTGTGTGGTTTTCAGCAGAAAGGTTTCTAAGTGTCCAATTTTGAAATGTACAAATATTCCTCTAAAATCAGCCGAACTATAAATTCCGATTTACTCACCTGTTAGGAGAGAACCCAGGGCTGCATCTTTTAGCCCAGCACTGACATTGAAAAGTAATTCTAAGCGTACTTACCAGTAACTTGTTTTTCCTTCCATAGGAATCCATTGTGTGGTTTTCATCAGAAAAGTTTCTAAGTGTCCATTTTTGAAAAGTACAAAAATTCCTCTAAAATCAGCCGAACTATGAATTCCGAAATACTCACCTGTTATCAAAAGAGAACCCAGTGCTGCATCTTTTAGACCAGCACTGACTCTGAAATGTAATTCTAAGCATACTTAAGAGTAACTTGTATTTCCTTCCATAGGAATCCATTGTGTGGTTTTCACCAGAAAAGTTTCTAAGTGTCCAATTTTGAAACGTACAAATATTCCTCTAAAATCAGTTGAACTACGAATTCCGATTTACTCACCTGTTATCAGGAGAGAACCCAGGGCTGCATCTTTTAGCCCAGCACTGACCCTGAAAAGTAATTCTAAGCGTACTTACCAGTAACTTGTATTTCCTTCCATAGGAATAGATAGTGTGGTTTTCACCAAAAAAGTTTCTAAGTGTCCAATTTTGAAACGTACAAATATTCCTCTAAAATCAACCGAACCATGAATTCCAATTTACTCACCTGTTATCAGGGGAGAAACCAGGGCTGCATATTTTAGCCCAGCACTGACTCTGAAAAGTAATTCTAAGCATACTTACCAGTAACTTGTTTTTCCTTCCATAGCAATCCATTGTGTGGGTTTCAGCAGAAAAGTTTCTAATTGTCCAATTTTGAAACGTACAAATATTCCTCTAAAATAAGTTGAACTACGAATTCCGATTTACTCACCTGTTATCAGGAGAGAACCCAGGGCTGCATCTTTTAGCCCAGCACTGACCCTGAAAAGTAATTCAAAGCGTACTTACCAGTAACTTGTATTTCCTTAAATAGGAATCCATTGTGTGGTTTTCACCAGAAAAGTTTCTAAGTGTCCATTTTTGAAACGTACAAATATTCCTCTAACTTCAGCCGAACTACGAATTCCGAATTACTCACCTGTTATCAAGAGAGATCCCAGTGCTGCATCTTTTAGCCCAGCACTGACCCTGAAAAGTAATTCTAAGTGTACTTACCAGTAACTTGTATTTCCTTCCATAGGAATAGATAGTGTGGTTTTAACCAGAAAAGTTTCTAAGTGTCCAATTTTGAAACATACAAATATTCCTCTAAAATCAACCGAACTATGAATTCCAATTTACTCACCTGTTATCAGGGGAGAAACCAGGGCTGCATCTTTTAACCCAGCACTGACTCTGAAAAGTAATTCTAAGCATACTTACCAGTAACTTGTATTTCCTTCCATAGCAATCCATTGTGTGGGTTTCAGCAGAAAAGTTTCTAATTGTCCAATTTTGAAACGTACAAATATTCCTCTAAAATAAGTTGAACTACGAATTCCGATTTACTCACCTGTTATCAGGAGAGAACCCAGGGCTGCATCTTTTAGCCTAGCACTCACCCTGAAAAGTAATTCTAAGCGTACTTACCAGTAACTTGTATTTCCTTCCATAGGAATAGATAGTGTGGTTTTCACCAGAAAAGTTTCTAAGTGTCCAATTTTGAAACGTACAAATATTCCTCTAAAATCAATCGAACTATGAATTCCAATTTACTCACCTGTTATCAGGGGAGAAACCAGGGCTGCATCTTTTAACCAAGCACTGACTCTGAAAAGTAATTCTAAGCATACTTACCAGTAACTTGTATTTCCTTCCATAGCAATCCATTGTGTGGGTTTCAGCAGAAAAGTTTCTAATTGTCCAATTTTGAAACGTACAAATATTCCTCTAAAATCAGTTGAACTACGAATTCCGATTTACTCACCTGTTATCAGGAGAGAACCCAGGGCTGCATCTTTTAGCCCAGCACTGACCCTGAAAAGTAATTCAAAGCGTACTTACCAGTAACTTGTATTTCCTTAAATAGGAATCCATTGTGTGGTTTTCACCAGAAAAGTTTCTAAGTGTCCATTTTTGAAACGTACAAATATTCCTCTAACTTCAGCCGAACTACGAATTCCGATTTACTCACCTGTTATCAGGAGAGAACCCAGGGCTGCATCTTTTAGCCCAGCACTGACCCTGAAAAGTAATTCAAAGCGTACTTACCAGTAACTTGTATTTCCTTAAATAGGAATTCATTGTGTGGTTTTCACCAGAAAAGTTTCTAAGTGTCCAATTTTGAAACGTACAAATATTCCTCTAAAATCAACCGAACTATGAATTCCAATTTACTCACCTGTTATCAGGGGAGAAACCAGGGCTGCATCTTTTAACCCAGCACTGACTCTGAAAAGTAATTCTAAGCATACTTACCAGTAACTTGTATTTCCTTCCATAGCAATCCATTGTGTGGGTTTCAGCAGAAAAGTTTCTAATTGTCCAATTTTGAAACGTACAAATATTCCTCTAAAATAGGTTGAACTACGAATTCCGATTTACTCACCTGTTATCAGGAGAGAACCCAGGGCTGCATCTTTTAGCCTAGCACTGACCCTGAAAAGTAATTCTAAGCATACTTAAAAGTAACTTGTATTTCCTTCCATAGGAATAGATAGCGTGGTTTTCACCAGAAAAGTTTCGAAGTGTCCATTTTTGAAACGTACAAATATTCCTATAAAATAAGCCGAACTACAAATTCCGAATTACTCACCTGTTATCAGGAGAGAACCCAGGGCTGCATCTTTTAGCCCAGCACTGACCCTGAAAAGTAATTCAAAGCATACTTACCAGTAACTTGTATTTCCTTCCATAGGAATCCATTGTGTGGTTTTCACCAGAAAAGTTTCTAAGTGTCCAGTTTTGAAACGTACAAATATTCCTCTAAAATCAACCGAACTACGAATTCTGATTTACTCACCTGTTATCAGGAGAGAAACCAGGGCTGCATCTTTTCGTCCAGCACTGACCCTGAAAAGTAATTCAAAGCGTTTTTACCAGTAACTTGTATTTCCTTCCATAGGAATCCATTGTGTGGTTTTCACCAGAAAAGTTTCTAAGTGTCCATTTTTGAAACGTACAAATATTCCTCTAACTTCAGCCGAACTACGAATTCCGAATTACTCACCTGTTATCAAGAGAGATCCTAGTGCTGCATCTTTTAGACCAGCACTGACTCTGAAATGTAATTCTAAGCGTACTTAACAGTAACTTGTATTTCCTTCCATAGGAATCCATTGTGTGGTTTTCACCAGAAAAGCCTCCAAGTGTCCAATTTTCAAACGTACAAATATTCCTCTAAAATCAGTTGAACTACGAATTCCGATTTACTCACCTGTAATCAGGAGAGAACCCAGGGCTGCATCTTTTAGCCCAGCACTGACCCTGAAAAGATATTCTTAGCATACTTACCAGTAACTTGTATTTCCTTCCATAGGAATCCATTGTGTGGTTTTCACCAGAAAAGCTTCCAAGTGCCCAATTTTCAAACGTACAAATATTCCTCTAAAATCAGTTGAACTACGAATTCCGATTTACTCACCTGTTATCAGGAGAGAAACTAGGGCTGCATCTTTTAGTCCAGCACTGACCCTGAAAAGTAATTCAAAGCGTACTTACCAGTAACTTGTATTTCCTTAAATAGGAATCCACTGTGTGGTTTTCACCAGAAAAGTTTCTAAGTGTCCATTTTTGAAACGTACAAATATTCCTATAAAATCAGCCGAACTACGAATTCCGAATTACTCACCTGTTATCAGGAGAGAACCCAGGGCTGCATCTTTTAGTCCAGCACTGACCCTGAAAAGTAATTCAAAGCGTACTTACCAGTAACTTGTATTTCCTTAAATAGGAATCCATTGTGTGGTTTTCACCAGAAAAGTTTCTAAGTGTCCATTTTTGAAACGTACAAATATTCCTCTAACTTCAGCCGAACTACGAATTCCGAATTACTCACCTGTTATCAAGAGAGATCCCAGTGCTGCATCTTTTAGACCAGCACTGACTCTGAAATGTAATTCTAAGCGTACTTAACAGTAACTTGTATTTCCTTCCATAGGAATCCATTGTGTGGTTTTCACCAGAAAAGCTTCCAAGTGTCCAATTTTCAAACGTACAAATATTCCTCTAAAATCAGTTGAACTATGAATTCCGATTTACTCACCTGTTATCAGGAGAGAACCCAGGGCTGCATCTTTTAGCCCAGCACTGACCCTGAAAAGATATTCTTAGCATACTTACCAGTAACTTGGATTTCCTTCCATAGGAATCCATTGTGTGGTTTTCAGCAGAAAAGTTTCTAAGTGTCCTATTTTGAAACGTACATTATTCCTCTAAAATCAGCCAAACTACGAATTCCGATTGACTCACCTGTTATCAAGAGAGAACCCAGTGCTGCATCTTTTAGACCAGCACTGACATTGAAAAGTAATTCTAAGCGTACTTACCAGTAACTTGTTTTTCCTTCCATAGGAATCATTGTGTGGTTTTCAGCAGAAAGGTTTCTAAGTGTCCAATTTTGAAATGTACAAATATTCCTCTAAAATCAGCCGAACTATAAATTCCGATTTACTCACCTGTTAGGAGAGAACCCAGGGCTGCATCTTTTAGCCCAGCACTGACATTGAAAAGTAATTCTAAGCGTACTTACCAGTAACTTGTTTTTCCTTCCATAGGAATCCATTGTGTGGTTTTCATCAGAAAAGTTTCTAAGTGTCCATTTTTGAAAAGTACAAAAATTCCTCTAAAATCAGCCGAACTATGAATTCCGAAATACTCACCTGTTATCAAAAGAGAACCCAGTGCTGCATCTTTTAGACCAGCACTGACTCTGAAATGTAATTCTAAGCATACTTAAGAGTAACTTGTATTTCCTTCCATAGGAATCCATTGTGTGGTTTTCACCAGAAAAGTTTCTAAGTGTCCAATTTTGAAACGTACAAATATTCCTCTAAAATCAGTTGAACTACGAATTCCGATTTACTCACCTGTTATCAGGAGAGAACCCAGGGCTGCATCTTTTAGCCCAGCACTGACCCTGAAAAGTAATTCTAAGCGTACTTACCAGTAACTTGTATTTCCTTCCATAGGAATAGATAGTGTGGTTTTCACCAAAAAAGTTTCTAAGTGTCCAATTTTGAAACGTACAAATATTCCTCTAAAATCAACCGAACCATGAATTCCAATTTACTCACCTGTTATCAGGGGAGAAACCAGGGCTGCATATTTTAGCCCAGCACTGACTCTGAAAAGTAATTCTAAGCATACTTACCAGTAACTTGTATTTCCTTCCATAGCAATCCATTGTGTGGGTTTCAGCAGAAAAGTTTCTAATTGTCCAATTTTGAAACGTACAAATATTCCTCTAAAATAAGTTGAACTACGAATTCCGATTTACTCACCTGTTATCAGGAGAGAACCCAGGGCTGCATCTTTTAGCCCAGCACTGACCCTGAAAAGTAATTCAAAGCGTACTTACCAGTAACTTGTATTTCCTTAAATAGGAATCCATTGTGTGGTTTTCACCAGAAAAGTTTCTAATTGTCCATTTTTGAAACGTACAAATATTCCTCTAACTTCAGCCGAACTACGAATTCCGAATTACTCACCTGTTATCAAGAGAGATCCCAGTGCTGCATCTTTTAGCCCAGCACTGACCCTGAAAAGTAATTCTAAGTGTACTTACCAGTAACTTGTATTTCCTTCCATAGGAATAGATAGTGTGGTTTTAACCAGAAAAGTTTCTAAGTGTCCAATTTTGAAACATACAAATATTCCTCTAAAATCAACCGAACTATGAATTCCAATTTACTCACCTGTTATCAGGGGAGAAACCAGGGCTGCATCTTTTAACCCAGCACTGACTCTGAAAAGTAATTCTAAGCATACTTACCAGTAACTTGTATTTCCTTCCATAGCAATCCATTGTGTGGGTTTCAGCAGAAAAGTTTCTAATTGTCCAATTTTGAAACGTACAAATATTCCTCTAAAATAAGTTGAACTACGAATTCCGATTTACTCACCTGTTATCAGGAGAGAACCCAGGGCTGCATCTTTTAGCCTAGCACTGACCCTGAAAAGTAATTCTAAGCGTACTTAAAAGTAACTTGTATTTCCTTCCATAGGAATAGATAGTGTGGTTTTCACCAGAAAAGTTTCTAAGTGTCCATTTTTGAAACGTACAAATATTCCTATAAAATCAGCCGAACTACAAATTCCGAATTACTCACCTGTTATCAGGAGAGAACCCAGGGCTGCATCTTTAAGCCCAGCACTGACCCTGAAAAGTAATTCAAAGCGTACTTACCAGTAACTTGTATTTCCTTAAATAGGAATCCATTGTGTGGTTTTCACCAGAAAAGTTTCTAAGTGTCCATTTTTGAAACGTACAAATATTCCTCTAACTTCAGCCGAACTACGAATTCCGAATTACTCACCTGTTATCAAGAGAGATCCCAGTGCTGCATCTTTTAGACCAGCACTGACTCTGAAATGTAATTCTAAGCGTACTTAACAGTAACTTGTATTTCCTTCCATAGGAATCCATGGTGTGGTTTTCACCAGAAAAGCTTCCAAGTGTCCAATTTTCAAACGTACAAATATTCCTCTAAAATCAGTTGAACTACGAATTCCGATTTACTCACCTGTTATCAGGAGAGAACCCAGGGCTGCATCTTTTAGCCCAGCACTGACCCTGAAAAGATATTCTTAGCATACTTACCAGTAACTTATATTTCCTTCCATAGGAATCCATTGTGTGGTTTTCACCAGAAAAGCTTCCAAGTGTCCAATTTTCAAACGTACAAATATTCCTCTAAAATCAGTTGAACTACGAATTCCGATTTACTCACCTGTTATCAGGAGAGAACCCAGGGCTGCATCTTTTAGCCCAACACTGACCCTGAAAAGATATTCTTAGCATACTTACCAGTAACTTGTATTTCCTTCCATAGGAATCCATTGTGTGGTTTTCACCAGAAAAGCTTCCAAGTGTCCAATTTTCAAACGTACAAATATTCCTCTAAAATCAGTTGAACTACGAATTCCGATTTACTCACCTGTTATCAGGAGAGAAACCAGGGCTGCATCTTTTCGTCCAGCACTGACCCTGAAAAGTAATTCAAAGCGTACTTACCAGTAACTTGTATTTCCTTAAATAGGAATCTATTGTGTGGTTTTCACCAGAAAAGTTTCTAAGTGTCCATTTTTGAAACGTACAAATATGCCTATAAAATCAGCCGAACTACGAATTCCGAATTACTCACCTGTTATCAGGAGAGAACCCAGGGCTGCATCTTTTAGTCCAGCACTGACCCTGAAAAGTAATTCAAAGCGTACTTACCAGTAACTTGTATTTCCTTAAATAGGAATCCATTGTGTGGTTTTCACCAGAAAAGTTTCTAAGTGTCCATTTTCGAAACGTACAAATATTCCTCTAACTTCAGCCGAACTACGAATTCCGAATTACTCACCTGTTATCAAGAGAGATCCCAGTGCTGCATCTTTTAGACCAGCACTGACTCTGAAATGTAATTCAAAGCGTACTTAACAGTAACTTGTATTTCCTTCCATAGGAATCCATGGTGTGGTTTTCACCAGAAAAGTTTCTAAGTGTCCATTTTTGAAACGTACAAATATGCCTATAAAATCAGCCGAACTACGAATTCCGAATTACTCACCTGTTATCAGGAGAGAACCCAGGGCTGCATCTTTTAGTCCAGCACTGACCCTGAAAAGTAATTCAAAGCGTACTTACCAGTAACTTGTATTTCCTTAAATAGGAATCCATTGTGTGGTTTTCACCAGAAAAGTTTCTAAGTGTCCATTTTTGAAACGTACAAATATTCCTTTAACTTCAGCCGAACTACGAATTCCGAATTACTCACCTGTTATCAAGAGACATCCCAGTGCTGCATCTTTTAGACCAGCACTGACTCTGAAATGTAATTCTAAGCGTACTTAACAGTAACTTGTATTTCCTTCCATAGGAATCCATTGTGTGGTTTTCACCAGAAAAGCTTCCAAGTGTCCAATTTTCAAACGTACAAATATTCCTCTAAAATCAGTTGAACTACGAATTCCGATTTACTCACCTGTTATCAGGAGAGAACCCAGGGCTGCATCTTTTAGTCCAGCACTGACCCTGAAAAGATATTCTTAGCATACTTACCAGTAACTTGTATTTCCTTCCATAGGAATCCATTGTGTGGTTTTCACCAGAAAAGCTTCCAAGTGTCCAATTTTCAAACGTACAAATATTCCTCTAAAATCAGTTGAACTACGAATTCCGAATTACTCACCTGTTATCAAGAGACATCCCAGTGCTGCATCTTTTAGACCAGCACTGACTCTGAAATGTAATTCTAAGCGTACTTAACAGTAACTTGTATTTCCTTCCATAGGAATCCAGTGTGTGGTTTTCACCAGAAAAGCTTCCAAGTGTCCAATTTTCAAACGTACAAATATTCCTCTAAAATCAGTTGAACTACGAATTCCGATTTACTCACCTGTTATCAGGAGAGAACCCAGGGCTGCATCTTTTAGCCCAGCACTGACCCTGAAAAGATATTCTTAGCATACTTACCAGTAACTTGTATTTCCTTCCATAGGAATCCATTGTGTGGTTTTCACCAGAAAAGCTTCCAAGTGTCCAATTTTCAAACGTACAAATATTCCTCTAAAATCAGTTGAACTACGAATTCCGATTTACTCACCTGTTATCAGTGAGAACCCAGGGCTGCATCTTTTAGCCCAGCACTGACCCTGAAAAGATATTCTTAGCATACTTACCAGTAACTTGTATTTCCTTCCATAGGAATCCATTGTGTGGTTTTCAGCAGAAAAGTTTCTAAGTGTTATATTTTGAAACGTACATTATTCCTCTAAAATCAGCCAAACTACGAATTCCGATTGACTCACCTGTTATCAAGAGAGAACCCAGTGCTGCATCTTTTAGACCAGCACTGACATTGAAAAGTAATTCTAAGCGTACTTACCAGTAACTTGTTTTTCCTTCCATAGGAATCATTGTGTGGTTTTCAGCAGAAAGGTTTCTAAGTGTCCAATTTTGAAATGTACAAATATTCCTCTAAAATCAGCCGAACTATAAATTCCGATTTACTCACCTGTTAGGAGAGAACCCAGGGCTGCATCTTTTAACCCAGCACTGACATTGAAAAGTAATTCTAAGCGTACTTACCAGTAACTTGTTTTTCCTTCCATAGGAATCCATTGTGTGGTTTTCATCAGAAAAGTTTCTAAGTGTCCATTTTTGAAAAGTACAAAAATTCCTCTAAAATCAGCCGAACTATGAATTCCGAAATACTCACCTGTTATCAAAAGAGAACCCAGTGCTGCATCTTTTAGACCAGCACTGACTCTGAAATGTAATTCTAAGCATACTTAAGAGTAACTTGTATTTCCTTCCATAGGAATCCATTGTGTGGTTTTCACCAGAAAAGTTTCTAAGTGTCCAATTTTGAAACGTACAAATATTCCTCTAAAATCAGTTGAACTACGAATTCCGATTTACTCACCTGTTATCAGGAGAGAACCCAGGGCTGCATCTTTTAGCCCAGCACTGACCCTGAAAAGTAATTCTAAGCGTACTTACCAGTAACTTGTATTTCCTTCCATAGGAATAGATAGTGTGGTTTTCACCAAAAAAGTTTCTAAGTGTCCAATTTTGAAACGTACAAATATTCCTCTAAAATCAACCGAACCATGAATTCCAATTTACTCACCTGTTATCAGGGGAGAAACCAGGGCTGCATCTTTTAGCCCAGCACTGACTCTGAAAAGTAATTCTAAGCATACTTACCAGTAACTTGTATTTCCTTCCATAGCAATCCATTGTGTGGGTTTCAGCAGAAAAGTTTCTAATTGTCCAATTTTGAAACGTACAAATATTCCTCTAAAATAAGTTGAACTACGAATTCCGATTTACTCACCTGTTATCAGGAGAGAACCCAGGGCTGCATCTTTTAGCCCAGCACTGACCCTGAAAAGTAATTCAAAGCGTACTTACCAGTAACTTGTATTTCCTTAAATAGGAATCCATTGTGTGGTTTTCACCAGAAAAGTTTCTAAGTGTCCATTTTTGAAACGTACAAATATTCCTCTAAAATAAGTTGAACTACGAATTCCGATTTACTCACCTGTTATCAGGAGAGAACCCAGGGCTGCATCTTTTAGCCCAGCACTGACCCTGAAAAGATATTCTTAGCATACTTACCAGTAACGTGTATTTCCTTCCATAGGAATCCATTGTGTGGTTTTCACCAGAAAAGCTTCCAAGTGTCCAATTTTCAAACGTACAAATATTCCTCTAAAATCAGTTGAACTACGAATTCCGATTTACTCACCTGTTATCAGGAGAGAACCCAGGGCTGCATCTTTTAGCCCAGCACTGACCCTGAAAAGATATTCTTAGCATACTTACCAGTAACTTGTATTTCCTTCCATAGGAATCCATTGTGTGGTTTTCACCAGAAAAGCTTCCAAGTGTCCAATTTTCAAACGTACAAATATTCCTCTAAAATCAGTTGAACTACGAATTCCGATTTACTCACCTGTTATCAGGAGAGAAACCAGGGCTGCATCTTTTAGTCCAGCACTGACCCTGAAAAGTAATTCAAAGCGTACTTACCAGTAACTTGTATTTCCTTAAATAGGAATCTATTGTGTGGTTTTCACCAGAAAAGTTTCTAAGTGTCCATTTTTGAAACATACAAATATTCCTCTAAAATCAACCGAACTACAAATTCCGATTTACTCACCTGTTCTCAGGGGAGAACACAGGGCTGCATCTTTTAGCCCAACACTGACCCTGAAAAGTAATTCTAAGCGTACTTACAAGTAACTTGTATTTCCTTCCATAGGAATAGATAGTGTGGTTTTCACCAGAAAAGTTTCTAATTGTCCATTTTTGAAACATACAAATATTCCTCTAAAATCAACCGAACTACAAATTCCGATTTACTCACCTGTTCTCAGGGGAGAACCCAGGGCTGCATCTTTTAGCAGAGCACTGACCCTGAAAAGTAATTCTAACCGTACTTACCAGTTACTTGTATTTACTTCCAAAGGAATCAAATGTGTGGTTTTCACCAGAAAAGTTTCTAAGTTTCCAATTTTGAAATGTGCAAGTATTCCTCTAAAATCAGCCGAACTACGAATTCCGGTTTACTCACCTGTTATCAAGAGAGAACCTATGCTGCATCTTTTAGACCAGCACTGACCCTGAAAAGTAATTCTAAGTGTACTTACCAGTAACTTGTATTTCCTTCCATAGGAATCCATTGTGTGGTTTAAACCAGAAAAGTTTCTGTGTCCAATTTTTAAACGTACAAATATTCCTTTAAAATCAGCCGAACTACAAATTCCGATTTACTCACCTGTTATCAGGAGAGAACCCAGTGCTGCATCTTTTAGACCAGCACTGACTCTGAAATGTAATTCTAAGCATACTTAAGAGTAACTTGTATTTCCTTCCATAGGAATCCATTGTGTGGTTTTCACCAGAAAAGTTTCTAAGTGTCCAATTTTGAAACGTACAAATATTCCTCTAAAATCAGTTGAACTACGAATTCCGATTTACTCACCTGTTATCAGGAGAGAACCCAGGGCTGCATCTTTTAGCCCAGCACTGACCCTGAAAAGTAATTCTAAGCGTACTTACCAGTAACTTGTATTTCCTTCCATAGGAATAGATAGTGTGGTTTTCACCAAAAAAGTTTCTAAGTGTCCAATTTTGAAACGTACAAATATTCCTCTAAAATCAACCGAACCATGAATTCCAATTTACTCACCTGTTATCAGGGGAGAAACCAGGGCTGCATCTTTTAGCCCAGCACTGACTCTGAAAAGTAATTCTAAGCATACTTACCAGTAACTTGTATTTCCTTCCATAGCAATCCATTGTGTGGGTTTCAGCAGAAAAGTTTCTAATTGTCCAATTTTGAAACGTACAAATATTCCTCTAAAATAAGTTGAACTACGAATTCCGATTTACTCACCTGTTATCAGGAGAGAACCCAGGGCTGCATCTTTTAGCCCAGCACTGACCCTGAAAAGTAATTCAAAGCGTACTTACCAGTAACTTGTATTTCCTTAAATAGGAATCCATTGTGTGGTTTTCACCAGAAAAGTTTCTAAGTGTCCATTTTTGAAACGTACAAATATTCCTCTAAAATAAGTTGAACTACGAATTCCGATTTACTCACCTGTTATCAGGAGAGAACCCAGGGCTGCATCTTTTAGCCCAGCACTGACCCTGAAAAGATATTCTTAGCATACTTACCAGTAACTTGTATTTCCTTCCATAGGAATCCATTGTGTGGTTTTCACCAGAAAAGCTTCCAAGTGTCCAATTTTCAAACGTACAAATATTCCTCTAAAATCAGTTGAACTACGAATTCCGATTTACTCACCTGTTATCAGGAGAGAACCCAGGGCTGCATCTTTTAGCCCAGCACTGACCCTGAAAAGATATTCTTAGCATACTTACCAGTAACTTGTATTTCCTTCCATAGGAATCCATTGTGTGGTTTTCACCAGAAAAGCTTCCAAGTGTCCAATTTTCAAACGTACAAATATTCCTCTAAAATCAGTTGAACTACGAATTCCGATTTACTCACCTGTTATCAGGAGAGAAACCAGGGCTGCATCTTTTAGTCCAGCACTGACCCTGAAAAGTAATTCAAAGCGTACTTACCAGTAACTTGTATTTCCTTAAATAGGAATCTATTGTGTGGTTTTCACCAGAAAAGTTTCTAAGTGTCCATTTTTGAAACATACAAATATTCCTCTAAAATCAACCGAACTACAAATTCCGATTTACTCACCTGTTCTCAGGGGAGAACACAGGGCTGCATCTTTTAGCCCAACACTGACCCTGAAAAGTAATTCTAAGCGTACTTACAAGTAACTTGTATTTCCTTCCATAGGAATAGATAGTGTGGTTTTCACCAGAAAAGTTTCTAATTGTCCATTTTTGAAACATACAAATATTCCTCTAAAATCAACCGAACTACAAATTCCGATTTACTCACCTGTTCTCAGGGGAGAACCCAGGGCTGCATCTTTTAGCAGAGCACTGACCCTGAAAAGTAATTCTAACCGTACTTACCAGTTACTTGTATTTACTTCCAAAGGAATCAAATGTGTGGTTTTCACCAGAAAAGTTTCTAAGTTTCCAATTTTGAAATGTGCAAGTATTCCTCTAAAATCAGCCGAACTACGAATTCCGGTTTACTCACCTGTTATCAAGAGAGAACCTATGCTGCATCTTTTAGACCAGCACTGACCCTGAAAAGTAATTCTAAGTGTACTTACCAGTAACTTGTATTTCCTTCCATAGGAATCCATTGTGTGGTTTAAACCAGAAAAGTTTCTGTGTCCAATTTTTAAACGTACAAATATTCCTTTAAAATCAGCCGAACTACAAATTCCGATTTACTCACCTGTTATCAGGAGAGAACCCAGTGCTGCATCTTTTAACCCAGCACTGACCCTGAAAAGTAATTCCAAGCATACTTACCAGTAACTTGTATTTCCTTTCATAGGAATCCATTGTGTGGTTTTTACCAGAAAAGTTTCTAAATGTCCAGTTTTGAAACGTACAAATATTCCTCTAAAATCAGTTGAACTACGAATTCCGATTTACTTACCTGTTATCAGGAGAGAACCCAGGGCTGCATCTTTTAGCAGAGCACTGACCCTGAAAAGTAATTCTAACCGTACTTACCAGTTACTTGTATTTACTTTCAAAGGAATCAAATGTGTGGTTTTCACCAGAAAAGTTTCTGAGTTTCCAATTTTGAAATGTACAAATATTCCTCTAAAATAAGCCGAACTACGAATTCCGATTTACTCACCTGTTATCAGGAGAGAACGCAGGACTGCATCTTTTAGCCCAGCACTGGCCCAAAAAAGTAATTCTAAGCGTACTTACCAGTAACTTGTATTTCCTTCCATAGGAATCCATTGTGTGGTTTTCACCAGAAAAGTTTCTAAGTGTCCATTTTTGAAACGTACAAATATTAATAAAAATCAGCCGAACTACGAATTCCGAATTACTCACCTGTTATCAGGAGAGACCCAAGGGCTGCATCTTTTAGCCCAGCGCTGACCCTGAAAAGTAATTCAAAGCGTACTTACCAGTAACTTGTATTTCCTTAAATAGGAATCCATTGTGTGGTGTCACCAGAAAAGTTTCTAAGTGTCCAATTGTGAAACGTACAAATATTCCTCTAAAATCAGCCGAACTACGAATTCCGATTTACTCACCTCTTATCAGGAGAGAGTACAGGGCTGCATCTTTTAGCCCAGCACTGACTGAAAAGTAATTCTAAGCGTACTTACCAGTAACTTTTATTTCCTTCCATAGGAATCAATTGTGTGGTTTTCACCAGAAAAGTTTCTAAGTGTTCAATTTTGAAATGTACAAATATTCCTCTAAAAACAGCCGAACTACGAATTACAAATTACTCACCTGTTACAGGAGAGAACCCAGGGCTGCATCTTTTAGCCCAGCACTGACCCTGAAAAGTAATTCTAAGCGTACTTACCAGTAACTTGTATTTCCTTCCATATGAATCCTGTGTGTGGTTTTCACCAGAAAAGTTTCTAAGTGTCTATTTTTGAAACATACAAATATTCCTCTAAAATCAACCGAACTACGAATTCCGATTTACTCACCTGTTCTCGGGAGAGAACCCAGGGCTGCATCTTTTAGCCCAGCACTGACCCTGAAAAGTAATTCTAGGCGTTCTTACCAGTAACTTGTATTTCCTTCCATAGGAATAGATAGTGTGGTTTTCACCAGAAAAGTTTCTAAGTGTCCAATTTTGAAACGTACAAATATTCCTCTACAATCAACCGAACTACGAATTCCGATTTACTCACCTGTTCTCGGGAGAGAACCCAGGGCTGCATCTTCTAGCCCAGCACTGACCCTGAAAAGTAATTCTAAGCGTACTTACCAGTAACTTGTATTTCCTTCCATTGGAATCCATTGTGTTGTTTTCACCAGAAAAGTTTCTACGTATCCAATTTTGAAAAGTACAAATATTCCTCTAAAATCAGTCGAACTACGAATTCCGGTTTACTCGCCTGTTATCAGGAGAGAACCCAGTGCTGCATCTTTTGACCCAGCACTGACCCTGAAAAGTAATTCCAAGCATGCTTACCAGTAACTTGTATTTCCTTTCATAGGAACCCATTTTGTGGTTTTTACCAGAAAAGTTTCTAAATGTCCAATTTTGAAATGTACAAATATTCCTCTAAAATCAGTTGAACTACGAATTCCGATTTACTCATCTGTTATCAGGAGAGAGCCCAGGGCTGCATCTTTTAGCAGAGCACTGACCCTGAATAGTAATTCTGAACGTACTTACCAGTTACTTGTATTTACTTCCAGAGGAATCAAATGTGTGGTTTTCACCAGAAAAGTTTCTGAGTTTCCAATTTTGAAATGTACAACTATTCCTCTAAAATAAGCCGAACTACGAATTCTGATTTACTCACCTGTTATCAGGAGAGAACGCAGGACTGCATCTTTTAGCCCAGCACTGGCCCAAAAAAGTAATTCTAAGTATACTTACCAGTAACTTGTATTTCCTTCCATCGGAATCCATTGTGTGGTTTTCACCAGAAAAGTTTCTAAGTGTCCAATTTTAAAACGTACAAATATTCTTCTAAAGTCAGCCGAACTAGGAATTCCGATTTACTCACCTGTTATCAGGAGAGAACACAGGGCTGCATCTTTTAGCCCAGCACTGACTCTGAAAAGTAATTCTAAGAGTACTTACCAGTAACTTGTATTTCCTTCCATAGGAATCCATTGTGTGGTTTTCACCAGAAAAGTTTCCAAGTGTCCAATTTTGAAACGTACAAATATTCCTCTAAAATCAACCGAACTACGAATTCCGATTTACTCACCTGTTATCAGGAGAGAAACCAGGGCTGCATCTTTTAGCCCAGCACTGACTCTGAAAAGTAATTCTAAGCATACTTACCAGTAACTTGTATTTCCTTCCATAGCAATCCATTGTGTGGTTTTCAGCAGAAAAGTTTCTAAGTGTCCATTTTTGAAACATACAAATATTCCTCTAAAATCAACCGAACTACGAATTCCGATTTACTCACCTGTTCTCGGGAGAGAACCCAGGGCTGCATCTTTTAGCCCAGCACTGACCCTTAAAGTAATTCTAAGCGTACTTACCAGTAACTTGTATTTCCTTCCATTGGAATCCATTGTGTTGTTTTCACCAGAAAAGTTTCTACGTATCCAATTTTGAAACGTACAAGTATTCCTCTAAAATCAGCCGAACTATGAAATCCGGTTTACTCACCTGTTATCAAGAGAGAACCTATGCTGCATCTTTCAGACCAGCACTGACCCTGAAAAGTAATTCTAAGTGTACTTACCAGTAACTTGTATTTCCTTCCATAGGAATCCATTGTGTGGTTTAAACCAGAAAAGTTTCTAAGTGTCCAATTTTTAAACGTACAAATATTCCTTTAAAATCAGCCGAACTACGAATTCCAATTTACTATCCTGTTATCAGGAGAGAACCAAGTGCTGCATCTTTTAACCCAGCACTGACCCTGAAAAGTAATTCCAAGCATACTTACCAGTAACTTGTATTTCCTTTCATAGGAATCCATTGTGTGGTTTTTACCAGAAAAGTTTCTAAATGTCCAATTTTGAAACGTACAAATATTCCTCTAAAATCAGTTGAACTACGAATTCCGATTTACTCATCTGTTATCAGGAGAGAACCCAGGGCTGCATCTTTTAGCAGAGCACTGACCCTGAAAAGTAATTCTAAGCATACTTACCAGCAACTTGTATTTCCTTCCAAAGGAATCAAATGTGTGGTTTTCACCAGAAAAGTTTCTAAGTTTCCAATTTTGAAATGTACAAATATTCCTCTAAAATAAGCCGAACTATGAATTCCGATTTACTCACCTGTTATCAGGAGAGAACGCAGGACTGCATTTTTTAGCCCAGCACTGGCCCAAAAATGTAATTCTAAGTATACTTACCAGTAACTTGTATTTCCTTCCATAGGAATCCATTGTGTGGTTTTCAGCAAAAAAGTTTCTAAGTGTCCAATTTTGAAACGTACAAATATTCCTCTAAAGTCAGCCGAACTAGGAATTCCGATTTACTCACCTGTTATCAGGAGAGAACACAGGGCTGCATCTTTTAGCCCAGCACTGACTCTGAAAAGTAATTCTAAGCGTACTTACCAGTAACTTGTATTTCCTTCCATAGGAATCCATTGTGTGGTTTTCACCCAAAAAAGTTTCTAAGTGTTCAATTTTGAAATGTACAAATATTCCTCTAAAATCAGTCGAACTACGAATTCCGGTTTACTCGCCTGTTATCAAGAGAGAACCTATGCTGCATCTTTTAGTCCAGCACTGACCCTGAAAAGTAATTCTAAGTGTACTTACCAGTAACTTGTATTTCCTTCCATAGGAATCCATTGTGTAGATTAAACCAGAAAAGTTTCTGAGTGTCCAATTTTTAAACGTACAAATATTCCTTTAAAATCAGCCGAACTACGAATTCCGATTTACTATCCTGTTATCAGGAGAGAACCCAGTGCTGCATCTTTTGACCCAGCACTGACCCTGAAAAGTAATTCCAAGCATGCTTACCAGTAACTTGTATTTCCTTTCATAGGAATCCATTTTGTGGTTTTTACCAGAAAAGTTTCTAAATGTCCAATTTTGAAATGTACAAATATTCCTCTAAAATCAGTTGAACTACGAATTCCGATTTACTCATCTGTTATCAGGAGAGAACCCAGGGCTGCATCTTTTAGCAGAGCACTGACCCTGAATAGTAATTCTGAACGTACTTACCAGTTACTTGTATTTACTTCCAGAGGAATCAAATGTGTGGTTTTCACCAGAAAAGTTTCTGAGTTTCCAATTTTGAAATGTACAACTATTCCTCTAAAATAAGCCGAACTACGAATTCTGATTTACTCACCTGTTATCAGGAGAGTCGCAGGACTGCATCTTTTAGCCCAGCACTGGCCCAAAAAAGTAATTCTAAGTATACTTACCAGTAACTTGTATTTCCTTCCATCGGAATCCATTGTGTGGTTTTCAGCAGAAAAGTTTCTAAGTGTCCAATTTTGAAACGTACAAATATTCTTCTAAAGTCAGCCGAACTAGGAATTCCGATTTACTCACCTGTTATCAGGAGAGAACACAGGGCTGCATCTTTTAGCCCAGCACTGACTCTGAAAAGTAATTCTAAGAGTACTTACCAGTAACTTGTATTTCCTTCCATAGGAATCCATTGTGTGGTTTTCACCAGAAAAGTTTCCAAGTGTCCAATTTTGAAACGTACAAATATTCCTCTAAAATCAACCGAACTACGAATTCCGATTTACTCACCTGTTATCAGGAGAGAAACCAGGGCTGCATCTTTTAGCCCAGCACTGACTCTGAAAAGTAATTCTAAGCATACTTACCAGTAACTTGTATTTCCTTCCATAGCAATCCATTGTGTGGTTTTCAGCAGAAAAGTTTCTAAGTGTCCATTTTTGAAACATACAAATATTCCTCTAAAATCAACCGAACTATGAATTCCGATTTACTCACCTGTTCTCGGGAGAGAACCCAGGGCTGCATCTTTTAGCCCAGCACTGACCCTTAAAGTAATTCTAAGCGTACTTACCAGTAACTTGTATTTCCTTCCATTGGAATCCATTGTGTTGTTTTCACCAGAAAAGTTTCTACGTATCCAATTTTGAAACGTACAAGTATTCCTCTAAAATCAGCCGAACTATGAAATCCGGTTTACTCACCTGTTATCAAGAGAGAACCTATGCTGCATCTTTCAGACCAGCACTGACCCTGAAAAGTAATTCTAAGTGTACTTACCAGTAACTTGTATTTCCTTCCATAGGAATCCATTGTGTGGTTTAAACCAGAAAAGTTTCTAAGTGTCCAATTTTTAAACGTACAAATATTCCTTTAAAATCAGCCGAACTACGAATTCCAATTTACTATCCTGTTATCAGGAGAGAACCAAGTGCTGCATCTTTTAACCCAGCACTGACCCTGAAAAGTAATTCCAAGCATACTTACCAGTAACTTGTATTTCCTTTCATAGGAATCCATTGTGTGGTTTTTACCAGAAAAGTTTCTAAATGTCCAATTTTGAAATGTACAAATATTCCTCTAAAATCAGTTGAACTACGAATTCCGATTTACTCATCTGTTATCAGGAGAGAACCCAGGGCTGCATCTTTTAGCAGAGCACTGACCCTGAAAAGTAATTCTAAGCATACTTACCAGCAACTTGTATTTCCTTCCAAAGGAATCAAATGTGTGGTTTTCACCAGAAAAGTTTCTAAGTTTCCAATTTTGAAAAGTACAAATATTCCTCTAAAATAAGCCGAACTATGAATTCCGATTTACTCACCTGTTATCTGGAGAGAACGCAGGACTGCATTTTTTAGCCCAGCACTGGCCCAAAAATGTAATTCTAAGTATACTTACCAGTAACTTGTATTTCCTTCCATAGGAATCCATTGTGTGGTTTTCAGCAAAAAAGTTTCTAAGTGTCCAATTTTGAAACGTACAAATATTCCTCTAAAGTCAGCCGAACTAGGAATTCCGATTTACTCACCTGTTATCAGGAGAGAACACAGGGCTGCATCTTTTAGCCCAGCACTGACTCTGAAAAGTAATTCTAAGCGTACTTACCAGTAACTTGTATTTCCTTCCATAGGAATCCATTGTGTGGTTTTCACCCAAAAAAGTTTCTAAGTGTTCAATTTTGAAATGTACAAATATTCCTCTAAAAACAGCCGAACTACGAATTACAAATTACTCACCTGTTATCAGGAGAGAACCCAGGGCTGCATCTTTTAGCCCAGCACTGACCCTGAAAAGTAATTCTAAGTGTACTTACCAGTAACTTATATTTCCTTCCATAGGAATCCATTGTGTGGTTTTCACCAGAAAAGTTTCTAATTGTCCATTTTTGAAACATACAAATATACCTCTAAAATCAACCAAACTACAAATTCCGATTTACTCACCTGTTCTCAGGGGAGAACACAGGGCTTCATCTTTTAGCCCAACACTGACCCTGAAAAGTATTTCTAAGCATACTTACCAGTAACTTGTATTTCCTTCCATTGGAATCCATTGTGTTGTTTTCACCAGAAAAGTTTCTACGTATCCAATTTTGAAACGTACAAGTATTCCTCTAAAATCAGCCGAACTACGAATTCCGGTTTACTCACCTGTTATCAAGAGAGAACCTATGCTGCATCTTTTAGCCCAGCACTGACCCTGAAAAGTAATTCAAAGCGTACTTACCAGTAACTTGTAGTTCCTTAAATAGGAATCCATTGTGTGGTGTCACCAGAAAAGTTTCTAAGTGTCCAATTGTGAAACGTACAAATATTCCTCTAAAATCAGCCGAACTACGAATTCCGATTTACTCACCTCTTATCAGGAGAGAGTACAGGGCTGCATCTTTTAGCCCAGCACTGACTCTGAAAAGTAATTCTAAGCATACTTACCAGTAACTTGTATTTCCTTCCATAGGAATCAATTGTGTGGTTTTCACCAGAAAAGTTTCTAAGTGTTCAATTTTGAAATGTACAAATATTCCTCTAAAAACAGCCGAACTACGAATTACAAATTACTCACCTGTTATCAGGAGAGAACCCAGGGCTGCATCTTTTAGCCCAGCACAGACCCTGAAAAGTAATTCTAAGCGTACTTACCAGTAACTTGTATTTCCTTCCATAGGAATCCATTGTGTGGTTTTCACCAGAAAAGTTTCTAAGTGTCCATTTTTGAAACGTACAAATATTCCTATAAAATCAGCCGAACTACGAATTCCGAATTACTCACCTGTTATCAGGAGAGAACCAAGGGCTGCATCTTTTAGCCCAGCACTGACCCTGAAAAGTAATTCAAAGCGTACTTACCAGTAACTTGTAGTTCCTTAAATAGGAATCCATTGTGTGGTGTCACCAGAAAAGTTTCTAAGTGTCCAATTGTGAAACGTACAAATATTCCTCTAAAATCAGCCGAACTACGAATTCCGATTTACTCACCTCTTATCAGGAGAGAGTACAGGGCTGCATCTTTTAGCCCAGCACTGACTCTGAAAAGTAATTCTAAGCGTACTTACCAGTAACTTGTATTTCCTTCCATAGGAATCAATTGTGTGGTTTTCACCAGAAAAGTTTCTAAGTGTTCAATTTTGAAATGTACAAATATTCCTCTAAAAACAGCCGAACTACGAATTACAAATTACTCACCTGTTATCAGGAGAGAACCCAGGGCTGCATCTTTTAGCCCAGCACAGACCCTGAAAAGTAATTCTAAGCGTACATACCAGTAACTTGTATTTCCTTCCATATCAATCCTTTGTGTGGTTTTCACCAGAAAAGTTTCTAAGTGTCCATTTTTGAAACATACAAATATTCCTCTAAAATCAACCGAACTACGAATTCCGATTTACTCACCTGTTCTCAGGAGAGAACCCAGGGCTGCATCTTTTAGCCCAGCACTGACCCTGAAAAGTAATTCTAGGCGTACTTACCAGTAACTTGTATTTCCTTCCATAGGAATAGATAGTGTGGTTTTCCCAGAAAAGTTTCTAAGTGTCCAATTTTGAAACGTACAAATATTCCTCTAAAATCAACCGAACTACGAATTCCGATTTACTCACCTGTTATCAGGAGAGAAACCAGGGCTGCATCTTTTAGCCCAGCACTGACCCTGAAAAGTAATTCTAAGCGTACTTACCAGTAACTTGTATTTCCTTCCATTGGAATCCTTTGTGTTGTTTTCACCAGAAAAGTTTCTACGTGTCCATTTTTGAAACATACAAATATTCCTCTAAAATGAACCGAACTACGAATTCCGATTTACTCACCTGTTCTCAGGAGAGAACCCAGGGCTGCATCTTTTAGCCCAGCACTGACCCTGAAAAGTAATTCTAAGCGTACTTACCAGTAACTTGTATTTCCTTCCATTGGAATCCATTGTGTTGTTTTCACCAGAAAAGTTTCTACGTATCCAATTTTGAAACGAACAAGTATTCCTTTAAAATCAGCCGAACTACGAATTCCGATTTACTATCCTGTTATCAGGAGAGAACCCAGTGCTGCATTTTTTAACCCAGCACTGACCCTGAAAAGTAATTCCAAGCATACTTACCAGTAACTTTATTTCCTTTCATAGGAATCCATTTTGTGGTTTTTACCAGAAAAGTTTCTAAATGTCCAATTTTGAAATGTACAAATATTCCTCTAAAATCAGTTGAACTACAAATTCCGATTTACTCATCTGTTATCAGGAGAGAACCCAGGGCTGCATCTTTTAACCCAGCACTGACCCTGAAAAGTAATTCCAAGCATACTTACCAGTAACTTGTATTTCCTTTCATAGGAATCCATTTTGTGGTTTTTACCAGAAAAGTTTCTAAATGTCCAATTTTGAAATGTACAAATATTCCTCTAAAATCAGTTGAACTACAAATTCCGATTTACTCATCTGTTATCAGGAGAGAACCCAGGGCTGCATCTTTTAGCAGAGCACTGACCCTGAAAAGTAATTCTAACCGTACTTACCAGTTACTTGTATTTACTTCCAGAGGAATCAAATGTGTGGTTTTCACCAGAAAAGTTTCTAAGTTTCCAATTTTGAAATGTACAAATATTCCTCTAAAATAAGCCAAACTACGAATTCCGATTTACTCACCTGTTATCAGGAGAGAACGCAGGACTGCATCTTTTAGCCCAGCACTGGTCCAAAAAAGTAATTCTAAGTATACTTACCAGTAACTTGTATTTCCTTCCATAGGAATCCATTGTGTGGTTTTCAGCAGAAAAGTTTCTAAGTGTCCAATTTTGAAACGTACAAATATTCTTCTAAAGTCAGCCGAACTAGGAATTCCGATTTACTCACCTGGTATCAGGAGAGAACACAGGGCTGCATCTTTTAGCCCAGCACTGACTCTGAAAAGTAATTCTAAGAGTACTTACCAGTAACTTGTATTTCCTTCCATAGGAATCCATTGTGTGGTTTTCACCAGAAAAGTTTCTAAGTGTCCAATTTTGAAACGTACAAATATTCCTCTAAAATCAACCGAACTACGAATTCCGATTTACTCACCTGTTATCAGGAGAGAAACCAGGGCTGCATCTTTTAGCCCAGCACTGACTCTGAAAAGTAATTCTAAGCATACTTACCAGTAACTTGTATTTCCTTCCATAGCAATCCATTGTGTGGTTTTCAGCAGAAAAGTTTCTAAGTGTCCATTTTTGAAACATACAAATATTCCTCTAAAATCAACCGAACTACGAATTCCGATTTACTCACCTGTTATCAGGAGAGAAACCAGGGCTGCATCTTTTAGCCCAGCACTGACCCTGAAAAGTAATTCTAAGCGTACTTACCAGTAACTTGTATTTCCTTCCATTGGAATCCTTTGTGTTGTTTTCACCAGAAAAGTTTCTACGTGTCCATTTTTGAAACATACAAATATTCCTCTAAAATGAACCGAACTACGAATTCCGATTTACTCACCTGTTCTCAGGAGAGAACCCAGGGCTGCATCTTTTAGCCCAGCACTGACCCTGAAAAGTAATTCTAAGCGTACTTACCAGTAACTTGTATTTCCTTCCATTGGAATCCATTGTGTTGTTTTCACCAGAAAAGTTTCTACGTATCCAATTTTGAAACGTACAAGTATTCCTTTAAAATCAGCCGAACTACAAATTCCGATTTACTATCCTGTTATCAGGAGAGAACCCAGTGCTGCATTTTTTAACCCAGCACTGACCCTGAAAAGTAATTCCAAGCATACTTACCAGTAACTTTATTTCCTTTCATAGGAATCCATTTTGTGGTTTTTACCAGAAAAGTTTCTAAATGTCCAATTTTGAAATGTACAAATATTCCTCTAAAATCAGTTGAACTACAAATTCCGATTTACTCATCTGTTATCAGGAGAGAACCCAGGGCTGCATCTTTTAACCCAGCACTGACCCTGAAAAGTAATTCCAAGCATACTTACCAGTAACTTGTATTTCCTTTCATAGGAATCCATTTTGTGGTTTTTACCAGAAAAGTTTCTAAATGTCCAATTTTGAAATGTACAAATATTCCTCTAAAATCAGTTGAACTACAAATTCCGATTTACTCATCTGTTATCAGGAGAGAACCCAGGGCTGCATCTTTTAGCAGAGCACTGACCCTGAAAAGTAATTCTAACCGTACTTACCAGTTACTTGTATTTACTTCCAGAGGAATCAAATGTGTGGTTTTCACCAGAAAAGTTTCTAAGTTTCCAATTTTGAAATGTACAAATATTCCTCTAAAATAAGCCAAACTACGAATTCCGATTTACTCACCTGTTATCAGGAGAGAACGCAGGACTGCATCTTTTAGCCCAGCACTGGTCCAAAAAAGTAATTCTAAGTATACTTACCAGTAACTTGTATTTCCTTCCATAGGAATCCATTGTGTGGTTTTCAGCAGAAAAGTTTCTAAGTGTCCAATTTTGAAACGTACAAATATTCTTCTAAAGTCAGCCGAACTAGGAATTCCGATTTACTCACCTGGTATCAGGAGAGAACACAGGGCTGCATCTTTTAGCCCAGCACTGACTCTGAAAAGTAATTCTAAGAGTACTTACCAGTAACTTGTATTTCCTTCCATAGGAATCCATTGTGTGGTTTTCACCAGAAAAGTTTCTAAGTGTCCAATTTTGAAACGTACAAATATTCCTCTAAAATCAACCGAACTACGAATTCCGATTTACTCACCTGTTATCAGGAGAGAAACCAGGGCTGCATCTTTTAGCCCAGCACTGACTCTGAAAAGTAATTCTAAGCATACTTACCAGTAACTTGTATTTCCTTCCATAGCAATCCATTGTGTGGTTTTCAGCAGAAAAGTTTCTAAGTGTCCATTTTTGAAACATACAAATATTCCTCTAAAATCAACCGAACTACGAATTCCGATTTACTCACCTGTTCTCGGGAGAGAACCCAGGGCTGCATCTTTTAGCCCAGCACTGACCCTGAAAAGTAATTCTAAGCGTACTTACCAGTAACTTGTATTTCCTTCCATTGGAATCCATTGTGTTGTTTTCACCAGAAAAGTTTCTACGTATCCAATTTTGAAACGTACAAGTATTCCTCTAAAATCAGCCGAACTATGAAATCCGGTTTACTCACCTGTTATCAAGAGAGAACCTATGCTGCATCTCTTAGACCAGCACTGACCCTGAAAAGTAATTCTAAGTGTACTTACCAGTAACTTGTATTTCCTTCCATAGGAATCCATTGTGTGGTTTAAACCAGAAAAGTTTCTAAGTGTCCAATTTTTAAACGTACAAATATTCCTTTAAAATCAGCCGAACTACGAATTCCTATTTACTATCCTGTTATCAGGAGAGAACCAAGTGCTGCATCTTTTAACCCAGCACTGACCCTGAAAAGTAATTCCAAGCATACTTACCAGTAACTTGTATTTCCTTTCATAATAATCCATTGTGTGGTTTTTACCGGAAAAGTTTCTAAATGTCCAATTTTGAAACGTACAAATATTCCTCTAAAATCAGTTGAACTACGAATTCCGATTTACTCATCTGTTATCAGGAGAGAACCCAGGGCTGCATCTTTTAGCAGAGCACTGACCCTGAAAAGTAATTCTAAGCATACTTACCAGTAACTTGTATTTCCTTCCAAAGGAATCAAATGTGTGGTTTTCACCAGAAAAGTTTCTAAGTTTCCAATTTTGAAATGTACAAATATTCCTCTAAAATAAGCCGAACTATGAATTCCGATTTACTCACCTGTTATCAGGAGAGAACGCAGGACTGCATCTTTTAGCCCAGCACTGGCCCAAAAAAGTAATTCTAAGTATACTTACCAGTAACTTGTATTTCCTTCCATAGGAATCCATTGTGTGGTTTTCAGCAGAAAAGTTTCTAAGTGTCCAATTTTGAAACGTACAAATATTCCTCTAAAGTCAGCCGAACTAGGAATTCCGATTTACTCACCTGTTATCAGGAGAGAACACAGGGCTGCATCTTTTAGCCCAGCACTGACTCTGAAAAGTAATTCTAAGCATACTTACCAGTAACTTGTATTTCCTTCCATAGGAATCCATTGTGTGGTTTTCACCCAAAAAAGTTTCTAAGTGTTCAATTTTGAAATGTACAAATATTCCTCTAAAAACAGCCGAACTACGAATTACAAATTACTCACCTGTTATCAGGAGAGAACCCAGGGCTGCATCTTTTAGCCCAGCACCGACCCTGAAAAGTAATTCTAAGTGTACTTACCAGTAACTTGTATTTCCTTCCATAGGAATCCATTGTGTGGTTTTCACCAGAAAAGTTTCTAATTGTCCATTTTTGAAACATACAAATATTCCTCTAAAATCAACCAAACTACAAATTCCGATTTACTCACCTGTTCTCAGGGGAGAACACAGGGCTGCATCTTTTAGCCCAACACTGACCCTGAAAAGTATTTCTAAGCATACTTACCAGTAACTTGTATTTCCTTCCATTGGAATCCATTGTGTTGTTTTCACCAGAAAAGTTTCTACGTATCCAATTTTGAAACGTACAAGTATTCCTCTAAAATCAGCCGAACTACGAATTCTGGTTTACTCACCTGTTATCAAGAGAGAACCTATGCTGCATCTTTTAGACGAGCACTGACCCTGAAAAGTAATTCTAAGTGTACTTACCAGTAACTTGGATTTCCTGTCATAGGAATGCATTGTGTGGTTTTTACCAGAAAAGTTTCTAAATGTCCAATTTTGAAACGTACAAATATTCCTCTAAAATCAGTTGAACTACGAATTCCGATTTACTCATCTGTTATCAGGAGAGAACCCAGGGCTGCATCTTTTAGCAGAGCACTGACCCTGAAAAGTAATTCTAACCGTACTTACCAGTTACTTGTATTTACTTCCAAAGGAATCAAATGTGTGGTTTTCACCAGAAAAGTTTCTAAGTTTCCAATTTTGAAACATACAAATATTCCTCTAAAATCAACCGAACTACGAATTCCGATTTACTCACCTGTTCTCGGGAGAGAACCCAGGGCTGCATCTTTTAGCCCAGCACTGACCCTGAAAAGTAATTCTAGGCGTACTTACCAGTAACTTGTATTTCCTTCCATAGGAATAGATAGTGTGGTTTTCCCAGAAAAGTTTCTAAGTGTCCAATTTTGAAACGTACAAATATTCCTCTAAAATCAACCGAACTACGAATTCCGATTTACTCACCTGTTATCAGGAGAGAAACCAGGGCTGCATCTTTTAGCCCAGCACTGACCCTGAAAAGTAATTCTAAGCGTACTTACCAGTAACTTGTATTTCCTTCCATTGGAATCGATTGTGTTGTTTTCACCAGAAAAGTTTCTACGTGTCCATTTTTGAAACATACAAATATTCCTCTAAAATCAACCGAACTACGAATTCCGATTTACTCACCTGTTCTCGGGAGAGAACCCAGGGCTGCATCTTTTAGCCCAGCACTGACCCTGAAAAGTAATTCTAAGCATACTTACCAGTAACTTGTATTTCCTTCCATTGGAATCCATTGTGTTGTTTTCACCAGAAAAGTTTCTACGTATCCAATTTTGAAACGTACAAGTATTCCTCTAAAATCAGTCGAACTACGAATTCCGGTTTACTCACCTGTTATCAAGAGAGAACCTATGCTGCATCTTTTAGTCCAGCACTGACCCTGAAAAGTAATTCTAAGTGTACTTACCAGTAACTTGTATTTCCTTCCATAGGAATCCATTGTGTAGTTTAAACCAGAAAAGTTTCTAAGTGTCCAATTTTTAAACGTACAAATATTCCTTTAAAATCAGCCGAACTACGAATTCCGATTTACTATCCTGTTATCAGGAGAGAACCCAGTGCTGCATCTTTTAACACAGCACTGACCCTGAAAAGTAATTCCAAGCATACTTACCAGTAACTTGTATTTCCATTCATAGGAATCCATTGTGTTGTTTTCACCAGAAAAGTTTCTACGTATCCAATTTTGAAACGTACAAGTCTTCCTCTAAAATCAGCCGAACTACGAATTCCGGTTTACTCACCTGTTATCAAGAGAGAACCTATGCTGCATCTTTTAGACCAGCACTGACCCTGAAAAGTAATTCTAAGTGTACTTACCAGTAACTTGTATTTCCTGTCATAGGAATCCATTGTGTGGTTTTTACCAGAAAAGTTTCTAAATGTCCAATTTTGAAACGTACAAATATTCCTCTAAAATAAGTTGAACTACGAATTCCGATTTACTCATCTGTTATCAGGATAGAACCCAGGGCTGCATCTTTTAGCAGAGCACTGACCCTGAAAAGTAATTCTAACCGTACTTACCAGTTACTTGTATTTACTTCCAAAGGAATCAAATGTGTGGTTTTCACCAGAAAAGTTTCTAAGTTTCCAATTTTGAAATGTACAAATATTCCTCTAAAATAAGCTGAACTACGAATTCCGATTTATTCACCTGTTATCAGGAGAGAACGCAGGACTGCATCTTTTAGCCCAGCACTGGCCCAAAAAAGTAATTCTAAGCGTACTTACAAGTAACTTGTATTTCCTTCCATAGGAATCCATTGTGTGGTTTTCAGCAGAAAAGGTATTAAGAGTCCATTTTGGAAAAGTACAAATATTCCTCTAAAATTAGCCGAACTACGAATTCCGATTTACTCACCTGTTATCAGGAGAGAACCTAGGGCTGCATCTTTTAGCCCAGCACTGACCCTGAAAAGTAATTCTAAGCGTACTTACCAGTAACTTGTATTTCCTTCCATAGGAATCGTTGTGTGGTTTTCACCAGAAAAGCTTCCAAGTGTCCAATTTTCAAACATACAAATATTCCTCTAAAATCAGTTGAACTACGAATTCCGATTTACTCATCTGTTATCAGGAGAGAACCCAGGGCTGCATCTTTTAGCCCAGCACTGACCCTGAAAAGATATTCTTAGCGTACTTACCAGTAACTTGGATTTCCTTCTATAGGAATCCATTGTGTGGTTTTCACCAGAAAAGCTTCCAAGTGTCCAATTTTCAAACATAAAATATTCCTCTAGAATCAGTTGAACTACGAATTCTGATGTACTCACCTGTTATCAGGAGAGAACCCAGGGCTGCATCTTTTAGCCCAGCACTGACCCTGAAAAGATATTCTTGGCGTACTTACCAGTAACTTGGATTTCCTTCCATAGGAATCCATTGTGTGGTTTTCACCAGAAAAGTTTCTAAGTGTCCTATTTTGAAACGTACAAAAATTCCTCTAAAATCAGCCAAACTACGAATTCCGATTGACTCATTGTTATGAAGAGAAAACCCAGTGCTGCATCTTTTAGACCAGCACTGACATTGAAAAGTAATTCTAGGCATACTTACGTGTAACTTGTTTTTCCTTCCATAGGAATCATTGTGTGGTTTTCAGCAGAAAAGTTTCTAAGTGTCCAATTTTGAAATGTACAAATAATCCTCTAAAATCAGCCGAACTATGAATTCCGATTTACTCACCTGTTAGGAGAGAACCCAGGGCTGCATCTTTTAGCCCAGCACTGACCCTGAAATGTAATATAAAGCTTACTTACCAGTAACTTGTATTTCCTTCATTAGGAATCCATTGTGTGGTTTTCACCAGAAAAGTTTCTAAGTGTCCATTTTTGAAACATACAAATAGTCCTCTAAAATCAGCAGAACTACGAATTCCGAATTACTCACCTGTTATCTGTAGAGAACCCAGGGCTGCATCTTTTAGCCCAGCACTGACCCTGAAAAGTAAATCAAAGCGTATTTACCAGTAACTTGTATTTCCTTCCATAGGAATCCATTGTGTGGTTTTCACCAGAAAAGTTTCTAAGTGTCCATTTTTGAAACGTACAAATATTCCTCTTAAATCAGCCGAACTACGAATTCCGAAATACTCACCTGTTATCAAGAGAGAACCAAGTGCTGCATCTTTTAGACCAGCACTGACTCTGGAATGTAATTCTAAGCATACTTAAGAGTAACTTGTATTTCCTTCCATTGGAATCCATTGTGTGGTTTAAACCAGAAAAGTTTCTAAGTGTCCAATTTTTAAACGTACAAATATTCCTTTAAAATCAGCCGAACTACGAATTCCGATTTACTCATCTGTTATCAGGAGAGAACCCAGGGCTGCATCTTTTAGCAGAGCACTGACCCTGAAAAGTAATTCTAACCGTACTTACCAGTTACTTGCATTTACTTCCAGAGGAATCAAATGTGTGGTTTTCACCAGAAAAGTTTGTAAGTTTCCAATTTTGAAATGTACAAATATTCCTCTAAAATAAGCCGAACTACGAATTCCGATTTACTCACCTGTTATCAGGAGAGAACGCAGGACTGCATCTTTTAGCCCAGCACTGGCCCAAAAAAGTAATTCTAAGTATACTTACCAGTAACTTGTATTTCCTTCCATAGGAATCCATTGTGTGGTTTTCAGCAGAAAAGTTTCTAAGTGTCCAATTTTGAAACGTACAAATATTCTTCTAAAGTCAGCCGAACTAGGAATTCCGATTTACTCACCTGTTATCAGGAGAGAACACAGGGCTGCATCTTTTAGCCCAGCACTGACTCTGAAAAGTAATTCTAAGAGTACTTACCAGTAACTTGTATTTCCTTCCATAGGAATCCATTGTGTGGTTTTCACCGGAAAAGTTTCTAAGTGTCCAATTTTGAAACGTACAAATATTCCTCTAAAATCAACCGAACTACGAATTCCGATTTACTCACCTGTTATCAGGAGAGAAACCAGGGCTGCATCTTTTAGCCCAGCACTGACTCTGAAAAGTAATTCTAAGCATACTTACCAGTAACTTGTATTTCCTTCCATAGCAATCCATTGTGTGGTTTTCAGCAGAAAAGTTTCTAAGTGTCCATTTTTGAAACATACAAATATTCCTCTAAAATCAACCGAACTACGAATTCCGATTTACTCACCTGTTCTCGGGAGAGAACCCAGGGCTGCATCTTTTAGCCCAGCACTGACCCTGAAAAGTAATTCTAAGCGTACTTACCAGTCACTTGTATTCCCTTCCATTGGAATCCATTGTGTGGTTTTCACCAGAAAAGTTTCTACGTATCCAATTTTGAAACGTACAAGTATTCCTCTAAAATCAGCCGAACTATGAAATCCGGTTTATTATTATTATTATTATTATGGAGTTTTGTAGAGCGCATGGTTACGCACCCCGGCGTGTCCCCGCGCTGAGAGGAGAAGCAATAAGGCGGCCCGTGCAAGAAATCATACCAGTGCATTGCGGAACAGATGCGTTTTTAGTGCTTTACGAAAACTGCTTTCTGAGGATTCAAGGCGCAGCTCCAACGGTAGTAGGTTCCATTTTTTTGCGGCCAAAAATCTGAAAGACCTTCCTCCCATTCTGGCCTTTCGAACTTTGGGGATGGTGACCAGTCCAGTGTCCGAGGATCTGAGCGACCGCCCAGGCCTGTAGGAAGTAATGAGATTACAGAGAGGAGTGGGTGCCCTACACGTGACGATGCGGTGGCATAGGCATAGTGCCTTAAAGATAATCCGTTCCCCGACGGGTAGCCAGTGGAGGGATTTCAAGGCCACTTTAGATGATGTTCTTCTTGGAAGCCTCAGTACCAAACGGGCAATAGCGTTCTGAAGAACCTGGAGACGGTTGAGGGATTTTGCTGTCACACCCAGATACAAAAGATTAGAATAATCGAGTCTGGATGTGACCAAGGCATGGACAAGAGTCTGCCTAGCACTGACTGGGAGTAAGTCGAGAGTCTTCCTAAGACTCTTAAGTATGCCGAAGCAAATTCCGACCACCCGATTGATCTGGGCCGTGAAGGAAAGCTTGCTGTCAAACACCACTCCTAAATTTTTTGCCTGCTGACAAGGTATAGGGGTAGGTCCTAGGCAGTCCGGCCACCATGCCGATGACCACACATTTGGTGCACCTCCTATCACGAGCACTTCCGTTTTTGACCCATTCAACTTCAGGCAGTTGTTAGACATCCAGGATGCAAGCTCCTGCATGCAGGCACTGAAGCTGGATGCAGCGGCGTCAGGAGCTCGTGACAGTGAGATGACCAGCTGTGTGTCATCGGCATATGACACTAGTTGGAGATCGTGTCTTTCCACAATAGTGGCAACAGGGGAAACATACAGGTTAAACAGGGTGGGGCTAAGGGCAGAGCCCTGAGGAACCCCTTGGTTGAGAGAGAACATGCGGGAGTAATGATCTCCCTGTCTAACCTGAAAACTCCTGTCAGTAAGAAAAGACTGAATCCACATAAGTGCCGAACCAGTGATACCTCCTTTGTTTAGACACTGTAGCAAGGTGAAGTGCGCTACAGTGTCAAAGGCCGCACTAAGGTCAAGTAGTATAAGAGCCATAGTGTGCCCTTCATCAACCCCTTTCCTAATGGTCTCGGTGGCCAAAAGTAGCGCAGACTCAGTAGAGTGACGGGCCCGGAAGCCGAACTGAGTAGCGTGAAGCAAGTTGGCTTTGTCCACAAACGCCATAAGTTGGAGGTTGGCCACCTTTTCAGCCACTTTAGCCATATAGGGTAGGAGTGAGATGGGTCGGAGATTATCCAGCCTGTCCCAACTAAGGTTGGGTTTCTTTTGGATTGGGAGTACCACAGCTTGTTTCCAGCTTTGAGGTACGCTACCGAGGCCAAAAGAAAGGTCCAAAACCTGTCGGATGTAAGGTTCAAGGATCTCAATACTCCCAGCCAGAAGCTTAGGAGAAGCCGGGTCGCGTGGGGATCCTGACGTAATTGATCGACATACCCGCTGAAGCTCTTTCGAGGAAGGGACAAGAAAGTTAGTCAAGCTGTTTGTTCCTACATTGACTGCTATACTCTCCCTGAAAGCTGTACCATTTGTTTTTCCTCCTGCGAAGGTGGAATATATAGTGGCCACTTTGTCCGAGAAGAAGGTAGCAATGCGATTACATGAATCTTCCGAGACTAGTGACGGGTCAGTCGAAGAGCCACAAACGGCAATCTCTTTATAAATTTTAAAAAGCTCTTTAGTGGAGTTATTGGCATCGGCTATTCTACCAGAGAAATAGTTGGTTTTGGCACGCCTAATTTGGGTGTGGTATTCTCTACGTTTAGCAATATAATTCTGTTTTGCTTGATCCAGATAAGCCAGTCTCCACTGTCTTTCCAGATGTTTACAATCAGCTTTCATCAGACGTAATTCTTTAGTATACCATGGGGCGGATTTCTGACACCTGCTATGCGGATTCTTAAAGCATAGCGGGGCAGTATCATCTAGGGCCTTGATTATGCGAGCTTCTAGGTTCTGTGATGCAGCTGTAGCATCTACACCTCCTGGATTCCCACCCTTGGTAAGAGCAATGTCAAACTTGGCTTTGGAAAAGGCAGTCCATTTGCGACTCATATATTTAGAGTTAATGCTCTTATAGTTATGGCTCGGAGGGATGCTCAGTGTAAAGGGCACCAGAAAGTGGTCAGACCAAGAGAGTGGAATGGGGGGGTGAATTTCAATTTCTTTCCAGTTCATAAAGATCGGATCCAATAAATGTCCTTTTTGATGGGTGGGGGCTTCAGATTTGATCTCTAATTGAAGAGATTGTAATTGCTGACTGAGATCAGTGGCTCCTTTATCCAGAGGGTCCTCCCAATGGATATTAAGATCCCCTAGGAGCATAAATTTGTCTCTGCGTAGAGCTGTCTCAGTCAGACTCTCAATAAGGCTATTAGAGAAATGAGTGAAAGGGCCTGGAGGACGATAGATCAAGAGGCCCTTCAATACGTTTCCATCATTAACCTTAATGGAAAAAGCACCCGCTTCACTGTCGGCAATGTTCAATAGTTCAAGCTGGCAGTATAGCGGGTTTTTATAAACTATGGCTATTCCGCCGCCTCTGCCCACAGTTCTATCTAAGCGTGACATGGCGTAGCCATTAGGTAGAGACGCCAGTATGTCAGGCTCGGAATCAGAATCAAGCCAGGTTTCAGTAAGGAATAATAAATCCAACTTATGGTCTATGAGTACCTCATAGATGTCGAGACTATGTTTTCGCAATGACCTAGTGTTCAGTAATCCACATAGGAGTCTTCTATTTGTAATCTTACACGCAGGGTCGCTGCGCCAGTCGTAATGACACTTATTACATATGGAAGTACCCTCTGCCTTAAGACTGTGGAGACAAGCTATATCGACAGGTCGGCAGAGGGCATGGAGTTGCTGGGCAGTCCAGCAGATAGCAGGACTGTTTTGGACAGGGGTTATGGCCCCTGTCCCCGGCCGGCCGCGGACGGGCGCAGACGGGCTTGCCTTTGGCGCGCCTTCGGCGCGCCAGCGGCGCGCCCGCTGCGCGCGTCCGCTGCACGGTCGCGGGGGCATCGTCCTAAATAGAGTCTGGCTAGAAAGACTAGAGCGCGACCCTCGCTGTTCCCAAGATGGCGACTCTGTGTGAGCAACCGGGACTCACGGACTGCTCAAGAAGCTCCGACCAGCCCAACAGTGCAAGATAGCAAGAGAGATCAGTTAGCAGCAGGTAGGATGACAATTAATTTTAAAAAACAGTAATTCTTAAAAGCAGTAATTGTAATTAATAAAAACAATGTTAAACAGCCTCACGGCGTCGCGCAATTACACTAGCACCCGGCTCAAGCCTCAGGTGTCCTCTAGCGCGGTCGCGGGGGCATCGTCCTAAATAGAGTCTGGCTAGAAAGACTAGAGCGCGACCCTCGCTGTTCCCAAGATGGCGACTCTGTGTGAGCAACCGGGACTCACGGACTGCTCAAGAAGCTCCGACCAGCCCAACAGTGCAAGATAGCAAGAGAGATCAGTTAGCAGCAGGTAGGATGACAATTAATTTTAAAAAACAGTAATTCTTAAAAGCAGTAATTGTAATTAATAAAAACAATGTTAAACAGCCTCACGGCGTCGCGCAAATACACTAGCACCCGGCTCAAGCCTCAGGTGTCCTCTAGCGCGGTCGCGGGGGCATCGTCCTAAATAGAGTCTGGCTAGAAAGACTAGAGCGCGACCCTCGCTGTTCCCAAGATGGCGACTCTGTGTGAGCAACCGGGACTCACGGACTGCTCAAGAAGCTCCGACCAGCCCAACAGTGCAAGATAGCAAGAGAGATCAGTTAGCAGCAGGTAGGATGACAATTAATTTTAAAAAACAGTAATTCTTAAAAGCAGTAATTGTAATTAATAAAAACAATGTTAAACAGCCTCACGGCGTCGCGCAAATACACTAGCACCCGGCTCAAGCCTCAGGTGTCCTCTAGCGCGGTCGCGGGGGCATCGTCCTAAATAGAGTCTGGCTAGAAAGACTAGAGCGCGACCCTCGCTGTTCCCAAGATGGCGACTCTGTGTGAGCAACCGGGACTCACGGACTGCTCAAGAAGCGCCGACCAGCCCAACAGTGCAAGATAGCAAGAGAGATCAGTTAGCAGCAGGTAGGATGACAATTAATTTTAAAAAACAGTAATTCTTAAAAGCAGTAATTGTAATTAATAAAAACAATGTTAAACAGCCCCACGGCGTCGCGCAATTACACTAGCACCCGGCTCAAGCCTCAGGTGTCCTCTAGCGCGGTCGCGGGGGCATCGTCCTAAATAGAGTCTGGCTAGAAAGACTAGAGTGCGACCCTCGCTGTTCCCAAGATGGCGACTCCCAAGATGGTTTACTCACCTTTTATCAAGAGAGAACCTATGCTGCATCTTTTAGACCAGCACTGACCCTGAAAAGTAATTCTAAGTGTACTTACCAGTAACTTGTATTTCCTTCCATAGGAATCCATTGTGTGGTTTAAACCAGAAAAGTTTCTAAGTGTCCAATTTTTAAACGTACAAATATTCCTTTAAAATCAGCCGAACTACGAATTCATATTTACTATCCTGTTATCAGGAGAGAACCAAGTGCTGCATCTTTTAACCCAGCACTGACCCTGAAAAGTAATTCCAAGCATACTTACCAGTAACTTGTATTTCCTTTCATAGGAATCCATTGTGTGGTTTTTACCAGAAAAGTTTCTAAATGTCCAATTTTGAAACGTACAAATATTCCTCTAAAATCAGTTGAACTACGAATTCCGGTTTACTCATCTGTTATCAGGAGAGAACCCAGGGCTGCATCTTTTAGCAGAGCACTGACCCTGAAAAGTAATTCTAAGCATACTTACCAGTAACTTGTATTTCCTTCCAAAGGAATCAAATGTGTGGTTTTCACCAGAAAAGTTTCTAAGTTTCCAATTTTGAAATGTACAAATATTCCTCTAAAATAAGCCGAACTATGAATTCCGATTTACTCACCTGTTATCAGGAGAGAACGCAGGACTGCATCTTTTAGCCCAGCACTGGCCCAAAAAAGTAATTCTAAGTATACTTACCAGTAACTTGTATTTCCTTCCATAGGAATCCATTGTGTGGTTTTCAGCAGAAAAGTTTCTAAGTGTCCAATTTTGAAACGTACAAATATTCCTCTAAAGTCAGCCGAACTAGGAATTCCGATTTACTCACCTGTTATCAGGAGAGAACACAGGGCTGCATCTTTTAGCCCAGCACTGACTCTGAAAAGTAATTCTAAGCGTACTTACCAGTAACTTGTATTTCCTTCCATAGGAATCCATTGTGTGGTTTTCACCCAAAAAAGTTTCTAAGTGTTCAATTTTGAAATGTACAAATATTCCTCTAAAAACAGCCGAACTACGAATTACAAATTACTCACCTGTTATCAGGAGAGAACCCAGGGCTGCATCTTTTAGCCCAGCACCGACCCTGAAAAGTAATTCTAAGTGTACTTACCAGTAACTTGTATTTCCTTCCATAGGAATCCATTGTGTGGTTTTCACCAGAAAAGTTTCTAATTGTCCATTTTTGAAACATACAAAAAATCAACCAAACTACAAATTCCGATTTACTCACCTGTTCTCAGGGGAGAACACAGGGCTGCATCTTTTAGCCCAACACTGACCCTGAAAAGTATTTCTAAGCGTACTTACCAGTAACTTGTATTTCCTTCCATTGGAATCCATTGTGTTGTTTTCACCAGAAAAGTTTCTACGTATCCAATTTTGAAACGTACAAGTATTCCTCTAAAATCAGCCGAACTACGAATTCCGGTTTACTCACCTGTTATCAAGAGAGAACCTATGCTGCATCTTTTAGACCAGCACTGACCCTGAAAAGTAATTCTAAGTATACTTACCAGTCACTTGTATTTCCTGTCATAGGAATCCATTGTGTGGTTTTTACCAGAAAAGTTTCTAAATGTCCAATTTTGAAACGTACAAATATTCCTCTAAAATCAGTTGAACTACGAATTCCGATTTACTCATCTGTTATCAGGAGAGAACCCAGGGCTGCATCTTTTAGCAGAGCACTGACCCTGAAAAGTAATTCTAACCGTACTTACCAGTTACTTGTATTTACTTCCAAAGGAATCAAATGTGTGGTTTTCACCAGAAAAGTTTCTAAGTTTCCAATTTTGAAATGTACAAATATTCCTCTAAAATAAGCTGAACTACGAATTCCGATTTATTCACCTGTTATCAGGAGAGAACGCAGGACTGCATCTTTTAGCCCAGCACTGGCCCAAAAAAGTAATTCTAAGCGTACTTACAAGTAACTTGTATTTCCTTCCATAGGAATCCATTGTGTGGTTTTCAGCAGAAAAGGTATTAAGAGTCCATTTTTGAAAAGTACAAATATTCCTCTAAAATTAGCCGAACTACGAATTCCGATTTACTCACCTGTTATCAGGAGAGAACCTAGGGCTGCATCTTTTAGCCCAGCACTGACCCTGAAAAGTAATTCTAAGCGTACTTACCAGTAACTTGTATTTCCTTCCATAGGAATCGTTGTGTGGTTTTCACCAGAAAAGCTTCCAAGTGTCCAATTTTCAAACATACAAATATTCCTCTAAAATCAGTTGAACTACGAATTCCGATTTACTCACCTGTTATCAGGAGAGAACCCAGGGCTGCATCTTTTAGCCCAGCACTGACCCTGAAAAGATATTCTTAGCGTACTTACCAGTAACTTGGATTTCCTTCCATAGGAATCCATTGTGTGGTTTTCACCAGAAAAGTTTCTAAGTGTCCTATTTTGAAACGTACAAAAATTCCTCTACAATCAGCCAAACTACGAATTCCGATTGACTCATTGTTATCAAGAGAAAACCCAGTGCTGCATCTTTTAGACCAGCACTGACATTGAAAAGTAATTCTAAGAATACTTACGTGTAACTTGTTTTTCCTTCCATAGGAATCATTGTGTGGTTTTCAGCAGAAAAGTTTCTAAGTGTCCAATTTTGAAATATACAAATATTCCTCTAAAATCAGCCGAACTATGAATTCCGATTTACTCACCTGTTAGGAGAGAACCCAGGGCTGCATCTTTTAGCCCAGCACTGACCCTGAAATGTAATTCAAAGCTTACTTACCAGTAACTTGTATTTCCTTCATTAGGAATCCATTGTGTGGTTTTCACCAGAAAAGTTTTTAAGTGTCCATTTTTGAAACATACAAATATTCCTCTAAAATCAGCCGAACTACGAATTCCGATTTACTCACCTGTTAGGAGAGAACCCAGGGCTGCATCTTTTAGCCCAGCACTGACCCTGAAATGTAATTCAAAGCTTACTTACCAGTAACTTGTATTTCCTTCATTAGGAATCCATTGTGTGGTTTTCACCAGAAAAGTTTCTAAGTGTCCATTTTTGAAACGTACAAATATTCCTCTAAAATCAGCAGAACTACGAATTCCGAATTACTCACCTGTTATCAGGAGAGAACCCAGGGCTGCATCTTTTAGCCCAGCACTGACCCTGAAAAGTAATTCAAAGCGTATTTACCAGTAACTTGTATTTCCTTCAATAGGAATACATAGTGTGGTTTTCACCAGAAAAGTTTCTAAGTGTCCAATTTTGAAACGTACAAATATTCCTCCTACATCAGTTGAACTACGAATTCCAATTTACTCACCTGTTATCAGGAGAGAACCCAGGGCTGCATCTTTTAGCCCAGCACTGACCCTGAAAAGTAATTCAAAGCGTACTTACCTGTAACTTGTATTTCCTTCCATAGGAATCCATTGTGTGGTTTTCACCAGAAAAGTTTCTAAGTGTCCATTTTTGAAACGTACAAATATTCCTCTAAAATCAGCCGAACTACGAATTCCGAAATACTCACCTGTTATCAAGAGAGAACCAAGTGCTGCATCTTTTAGACCAGCACTGACTCTGGAATGTAATTCTAAGCATACTTAAGAGTAACTTGTATTTCCTTCCATAGCAATCCATTGTGTGGTTTTCACCAGAAAAGTTTCTAAGTGTCCAATTTTGAAACGAACAAATATTCCTCCTAAATCAGTTGAACTACGAATTCCAATTTACTCACCTGTTATCAGGAGAGAACCCAGGGCTGCATCTTTTAGCCCAGCACTGACCCTGAAAAGTAATTCAAAGCGTACTTACCAGTAACTTGTATTTCCTAAATAGGAATCCATTGTGTGATTTTCACCAGAAAAGTTTCTAAGTGTCCATTTTTGAAACGTACAACTATTCCTCTAAAATCAGCCGAACTACGAATTCCGAATTACTCACCTGTTATCAGGAGAGAACCCAGGGCTGCATCTTTTAGCCCAGCACTGACCCTGAAAAGTAATTCTAAGCATACTTACCAGTAACTTGTATTTCCTTCCATAGGAATCCATTGTGTGGTTTTCACCAGAAAAGTTTCTAAGTGTCCATTTTTGAAACGTACAAATATTCCTCTAAAATCAGCAGAACTACGAATTCCGAATTACTCACCTGTTATCAGGAGAGAACCCAGGGCTGCATCTTTTAGCCCAGCACTGACCCTGAAAAGTAATTCAAAGCGTATTTACCAGTAACTTGTATTTCCTTCCATAGGAATCCATTGTGTGGTTTTCACCAGAAAAGTTTCTAAGTGTCCAATTTTAAAATGTACAAATATTCCTCTAAAATCAGTTGAACTACGAATTCCGATTTACTCACCTGTTATCAGGAGAGAAACCAGGGCTGCATCTTTTAGCCCAGCACTGACCCTGAAAAGTAATTCTAAGCATACTTACCAGTAACTTGTATTTCCTTCCATAGGAATAGATAGCTTGGTTTTCACCAGAAAAGTTTCTAAGTGTCCAATTTTGAAACGTACAAATATTCCTCTAAAATCAACCGAACTACGAAATCCGATTTACTCACCTGTTATCAGGAGAGAATCCAGGGCTGCATCTTTTAGCCCAGCACTGACCCTGAAAAGTGATTCTAAGCATACTTACCAGTAACTTGTATTTCTTTCCATTGGAATCAATTGTGTGGTTTTCACCAGAAAAGTTTCTACGTACCCAATTTTGAAACGTACAAGTATTCCTCTAAAATCAGTTGAACTACGAATTCCGATTTGCTCACCTGTTATCAGGAGAGAACCCAGGGCTGCATCTTTTAGCCCAGCACTGACCCTGAAAAGATATTCTTAGCGTACTTACCAGTAACTTGGATTTCCTTCCAAAGGAATCCATTGTGTGGTTTTCACCAGAAAAGTTTCTAAGTGTCCTATTTTGAAACGTATAAATATTCCTCTAAAATCAGCCAAACTAAGAATTCCGATTGACTCACCTATTATCAAGAGAGAACCCAGTGCTGCTTTTTTTAGACCAGCACTGACATTGAAAAGTAATTCTAAGCGTACTTACCAGTAACTTGTTTTTCCTTCCGTAGAAATCATTGTGTGGTTTTCAGCAGAAAAGTTTCTAAGTGTCCAATTTTGAAAGGTACAAATATTCCTCTAAAATCAGCCGAACTATGAATTCCGATTTACTCACCTGTTAGGAGAGAACCCAGGGCTGCATCTTTTAGCCCAGCACTGACCCTGAAATGTAATTCAAAGCTTACTTACCAGTAACTTGTATTTCCTTCATGAGGAATCCATTGTGTGGTTATCACCAGAAAAGTTTCTAAGTGTCCATTTTTGAAATGTACAAATATTCCTCTAAAATCAGCCGAACTATGAATTCCGATTTACTCACCTGTTAGGAGATAACCCAGGGCTACATCTTTTAGCCCAGCACTGACCCTGAAAAGCAATTCAAAGCATATTTACAACTTGTATTTCCTTCCATAGGAATCCATTGTGTGGTTTTCACCAGAAAAGTTTCTAAGTGTCCATTTTTGAAACATGCAAATATTCCTCTAAAATCAGCCGAACTACGAATTCCGAAATACTCACCTGTTATCAAGAGAGAACCCAGGGCTGCATCTTTTAGCCCAGCACTGACTCTGAAAAGTAATTCTAAGCATACTTACCAGTAACTTGTATTTCCTTCATTAGGAATCCATTGTGTGGTTTTCACCAGAAAAGTTTTTAAGTGTCCATTTTTGAAACATACAAATATTCCTCTAAAATCAGCCGAACTACGAATTCCGATTTACTCACCTGTTAGGAGAGAACCCAGGGCTGCATCTTTTAGCCCAGCACTGACCCTGAAATGTAATTCAAAGCTTACTTACCAGTAACTTGTATTTCCTTCATTAGGAATCCATTGTGTGGTTTTCACCAGAAAAGTTTCTAAGTGTCCATTTTTGAAACGTACAAATATTCCTCTAAAATCAGCAGAACTACGAATTCCGAATTACTCACCTGTTATCAGGAGAGAACCCAGGGCTGCATCTTTTAGCCCAGCACTGACCCTGAAAAGTAATTCAAAGCGTATTTACCAGTAACTTGTATTTCCTTCATTAGGAATCCATTGTGTGGTTTTCACCAGAAAAGTTTTTAAGTGTCCATTTTTGAAACATACAAATATTCCTCTAAAATCAGCCGAACTACGAATTCCGATTTACTCACCTGTTAGGAGAGAACCCAGGGCTGCATCTTTTAGCCCAGCACTGACCCTGAAATGTAATTCAAAGCTTACTTACCAGTAACTTGTATTTCCTTCATTAGGAATCCATTGTGTGGTTTTCACCAGAAAAGTTTCTAAGTGTCCATTTTTGAAACGTACAAATATTCCTCTAAAATCAGCAGAACTACGAATTCCGAATTACTCACCTGTTATCAGGAGAGAACCCAGGGCTGCATCTTTTAGCCCAGCACTGACCCTGAAAAGTAATTCAAAGCGTATTTACCAGTAACTTGTATTTCCTTCAATAGGAATACATAGTGTGGTTTTCACCAGAAAAGTTTCTAAGTGTCCAATTTTGAAACGTACAAATATTCCTCCTACATCAGTTGAACTACGAATTCCAATTTACTCACCTGTTATCAGGAGAGAACCCAGGGCTGCATCTTTTAGCCCAGCACTGACCCTGAAAAGTAATTCAAAGCGTACTTACCTGTAACTTGTATTTCCTTCCATAGGAATCCATTGTGTGGTTTTCACCAGAAAAGTTTCTAAGTGTCCATTTTTGAAACGTACAAATATTCCTCTAAAATCAGCCGAACTACGAATTCCGAAATACTCACCTGTTATCAAGAGAGAACCAAGTGCTGCATCTTTTAGACCAGCACTGACTCTGGAATGTAATTCTAAGCATACTTAAGAGTAACTTGTATTTCCTTCCTTAGGAATCCATTGTGTGGTTTTCACCAGAAAAGTTTCTAAGTGTCCAATTTTGAAACGTACAAATATTCCTCCTAAATCAGTTGAACTACGAATTCCAATTTACTCACCTGTTATCAGGAGAGAACCCAGGGCTGCATCTTTTAGCCCAGCACTGACCCTGAAAAGTAATTCAAAGCGTACTTACCAGTAACTTGTATTTCCTAAATAGGAATCCATTGTGTGATTTTCACCAGAAAAGTTTCTAAGTGTCCATTTTTGAAACGTACAACTATTCCTCTAAAATCAGCCGAACTACGAATTCCGAATTACTCACCTGTTATCAGGAGAGAACCCAGGGCTGCATCTTTTAGCCCAGCACTGACCCTGAAAAGTAATTCTAAGCATACTTACCAGTAACTTGTATTTCCTTCCATAGGAATCCATTGTGTGGTTTTCACCAGAAAAGTTTCTAAGTGTCCATTTTTGAAACGTACAAATATTCCTCTAAAATCAGCAGAACTACGAATTCCGAATTACTCACCTGTTATCAGGAGAGAACCCAGGGCTGCATCTTTTAGCCCAGCACTGACCCTGAAAAGTAATTCAAAGCGTATTTACCAGTAACTTGTATTTCCTTCCATAGGAATCCATTGTGTGGTTTTCACCGGAAAAGTTTCTAAGTGTCCAATTTTAAAATGTACAAATATTCCTCTAAAATCAGTTGAACTACGAATTCCGATTTACTCACCTGTTATCAGGAGAGAAACCAGGGCTGCATCTTTTAGCCCAGCACTGACCCTGAAAAGTAATTCTAAGCATACTTACCAGTAACTTGTATTTCCTTCCATAGGAATAGATAGCTTGGTTTTCACCAGAAAAGTTTCTAAGTGTCCAATTTTGAAACGTACAAATATTCCTCTAAAATCAACCGAACTACGAAATCCGATTTACTCACCTGTTATCAGGAGAGAATCCAGGGCTGCATCTTTTAGCCCAGCACTGACCCTGAAAAGTGATTCTAAGCATACTTACCAGTAACTTGTATTTCTTTCCATTGGAATCAATTGTGTGGTTTTCACCAGAAAAGTTTCTACGTACCCAATTTTGAAACGTACAAGTATTCCTCTAAAATCAGTTGAACTACGAATTCCGATTTGCTCACCTGTTATCAGGAGAGAACCCAGGGCTGCATCTTTTAGCCCAGCACTGACCCTGAAAAGATATTCTTAGCGTACTTACCAGTAACTTGGATTTCCTTCCAAAGGAATCCATTGTGTGGTTTTCACCAGAAAAGTTTCTAAGTGTCCTATTTTGAAACGTATAAATATTCCTCTAAAATCAGCCAAACTAAGAATTCCGATTGACTCACCTATTATCAAGAGAGAACCCAGTGCTGCTTTTTTTAGACCAGCACTGACATTGAAAAGTAATTCTAAGCGTACTTACCAGTAACTTGTTTTTCCTTCCGTAGAAATCATTGTGTGGTTTTCAGCAGAAAAGTTTCTAAGTGTCCAATTTTGAAAGGTACAAATATTCCTCTAAAATCAGCCGAACTATGAATTCCGATTTACTCACCTGTTAGGAGAGAACCCAGGGCTGCATCTTTTAGCCCAGCACTGACCCTGAAATGTAATTCAAAGCTTACTTACCAGTAACTTGTATTTCCTTCATGAGGAATCCATTGTGTGGTTATCACCAGAAAAGTTTCTAAGTGTCCATTTTTGAAATGTACAAATATTCCTCTAAAATCAGCCGAACTATGAATTCCGATTTACTCACCTGTTAGGAGATAACCCAGGGCTACATCTTTTAGCCCAGCACTGACCCTGAAAAGCAATTCAAAGCATATTTACAACTTGTATTTCCTTCCATAGGAATCCATTGTGTGGTTTTCACCAGAAAAGTTTCTAAGTGTCCATTTTTGAAACATGCAAATATTCCTCTAAAATCAGCCGAACTACGAATTCCGAAATACTCACCTGTTATCAAGAGAGAACCCAGGGCTGCATCTTTTAGCCCAGCACTGACTCTGAAAAGTAATTCTAAGCATACTTACCAGTAACTTGTATTTCCTTCCATAGGAATCCATTGTGTGGTTTTCACCAGAAAAGTTTCTAAGTGTCCATTTTTGAAACGTACAAATAATCCTCAAAAATCAGCCGAACTACGAATTCCGAATTACTCACCTGTTATCAAGAGAGAACCCAGTGCTGCATCCTTTAGACCAACACTGACTCTGAAATGTAATTCTAAGCATTCTTAACAGTAACTTGTATTTACTTCCATAGGAATCCATTGTGTGGTTTTCACCAGAAAAGTTTCTAAGTGTCCAATTTTGAAACGTACAAAATTCCTCTAAAATCAGTTGAACTACGAATTCCGATTTACTCACCTGTAATCAGGAGAGAACCCGGGGCTGCATCTTTTAGCCCAGCACTGACCCTGAAAAGTAATTCTAATCATACTTACCAGTAACTTGTATTTCCTTCCAAAGGAATCAAATGTGTGGTTTTCACCAGAAAAGTTTCTAAGTTTCCAATTTTGAAATGTACAAATATTCCTCTAAAATAAGCCGAACTACGAATTCCGATTTACTCACCTGTTATCAGGAGAGAACGCAGGACTGTATCTTTTAGCCCAGCACTGGCCCAAAAAAGTAATTCGAAGCGTACTTACCAGTAACTTGTATTTCCTTCCATAGGAATCCATTGTGTGGTTTTCACCAGAAAAGTTTCTAAGTGTTCAATTTTGAAATGTACAAATATTCCTCTAAAAACAGCCCAACTACGAATTACAAATTACTCACCTGTTATCAGGAGAGAACCCAGGGCTGCATCTTTTAGCCCAGCACTGACCCTGAAAAGTAATTCTAAGCCTACTCTCCAGTAACTTGTATTTCCTTCCATAGGAATCCATTGTGTGGTTTTCACCAGAAAAGTTTCTAAGTGTCCATTTTTGAAACATACAAATATTCCTCTAAAATCAACCGAACTACAAGTTCTGATTTACTCACCTGTTCTCGGGAGAGAACCCAGGGCTGCATCTTTTAGCCCAGCACTGACCCTGAAAAGTAATTCTAAGCGTACTTACCAGTAACTTGTATTTCCTTCCATTGGAATCCATTGTGTGGTTTTCACCAGAAAAGTTTCTACGTATCCAATTTTGAAACGTACAAGTATTCCTCTAAAATCAGTTGAACTACGAATTCCGAATTACTCACCTGTTATCAGGAGAGAACCCAGGGCTGCATCTTTTTAGCCCAGCACTGACCCTGAAAAGTAATTCAAAGCGTATTTTGTAATAACTTGTATTTCCTTCCATAGGAATCCATTGTGTGGTTTTCAACAGAAAAGTTTCTAAGTGTCCATTTTTGAAACGTACAAATATTCCTCTAAAATCAGCCGAACTACGAATTCCCATTTACTCACCTGTTATCATGAGAGAAACCAGGGCTGCATCTTTTAGCCCAGCACTGACCCTGAAAAGTAATTCTAAGCGTACTTACCAGTAACTTGTATTTCCTACCATAGGAATAGATAGTGTGGTTTTCACCAGAAAAGTTTTTAAGTGTCCAATTTTGAAAAGTACAAAATTCCTCTAAAATCAGTTGAACTACGAATTCCGATTTACTCACCTGTTATCAACAGATAACCCAGTGCTGCATCTTTTAGACCAGCACTGACTCCGAAATATAATTCTAAGCATACTTACCAGTAGCTTGTATTTCCTTCCATAGGAATCCATTGTGTGGTTTTCACCAGAAAAGTTTCTAAGTGTTCAATTTTGAACTGTACAAATATTCCTCTAAAAACAGTCGAACTACGAATTACAAATTACTCACCTGTTATCAGGAGAGAACCCAGGGCTGCATCTTTTAGCCCAGCACTGACCCTGAAAAGTAATTCTAAGCGTACTTACCAGTAACTTGTACTTCCTTCCATAGGAATCCATTGTGTGGGTTTCACCAGAAAAGTTTCTAAGTGTCCTATTTTGAAACGTACAAACATTCCTCTAAAATCAGCCGAACTACGAATTCTGATTTACTCACCTATTATTAGGAGAGAACCCAGGGCTGCATCTTTTTGCCCAGCACTGACCCTGAAAAGTAATTCTAAGCGTACTTACCAGTAACTTGTATTTCCTTCCATAGGAATCCATTATGTGGTTTTCACCAGAAAAGTGTCAAATTTTGAAATGGACAAATATTCCTCTAAATGTAATTGAACCACGATTTCCGATTTACTCATCTGTTATCAGGAGAGATCCCAAGGCTGCATCTTTTAGCCCATCTCTGACCCTGAAAAGTAATTCTAAGCATACTTACCAGTAACTTGTATTTCCTTACATAGGAATCCATTGTGTGGTTTTCACTAGAAAAGTTTCTAAGTGTCCAATTTTGAAACGTACAAATATTCCTCTAGAATCAGCGGAACTACGAATTCTGATTTACCCACCTGTTATCAGGAGAGAAACCAGGGCTGCATCTTTTAGCCCATCACTGACCCTGAAAAGTAATTCTAAGCGTACTTACCAGTAACTTGTATTTCCTTCCATAGGAATCCATTGTGTGGTTTTCACTAGAAAAGTTTCTAAGTGTCCAATTTTGAAACGTACAAATATTCCTCCTAAATCAGTTGAACTACCAATTCCAATTTACTCACCTGTTATCAGGAGAGAACCCAGGGCTGCATCGTTTAGCCCAGCACTGACCCTGAAAAGTATTTCTAAGCGTACTTACCTGTAACTTGTATTTCCTTCCATAGGAATCCATTGTGTGGTTTTCACCAGAAAAGTTCTAAGTGTCCATTTTTGAAACATACAAGTATTCCTCTAAAATCAGCCGAACTACGAATTCCGATTTACTCACCTGTTATCAAGAGAGAACCTATGCTGCATCTCTTAGACCAGCACTGACCCTGAAAAGTAATTCTAAGTGTACTTACCAGTAACTTGTATTTCCTTCCATAGGAATCCATTGTGTGGTTTTCACCAGAAAAGTTTCTAAGTGTCCAATTTTGAAACGTACAAAATTCCTCTAAAATCAGTTGAACTACGAATTCCGATTTACTCACCTGTTATCAGGAGAGAACCCAGGGCTGCATCTTTTAGCCCAGCACTGGCCCTGAAAAGTAATTATAAGCGTACTTACCAGTAACTTGTATTTCCTTCCATAGGAATCCATTGTGTGGTTTTCACCAGAAAAGTTTCTAAGTGTCCATTTTTGAAACATACAAGTATTCCTCTAAAATCAGCCGAACTACGAATTCCGATTTACTCACCTGTTATCAAGAGAGAACCTATGCTGCATCTTTTAGACCAGCACTGACCCTGAAAAGTAATTCTAAGTGTACTTACCAGTAACTTGTATTTCCTTCCATAGGAATCCATTGTGTGGTTTAAACCAGAAAAGTTTCTAAATGTCCAATTTTGAAACGTACAAATATTCCTCTAAAATCAGTTGAACTACGAATTCCGAATTACTCACCTGTTATCAAGAGAGAACCTATGCTGCATCTTTTAGACCAGCACTGACCCTGAAAAGTAATTCTAAGTGTACTTACCAGTAACTTGTATTTCCTTCCATAGGAATCCATTGTGTGGTTTTCACCAGAAAAGTTTCTAAGTGTCCATTTTTGAAACGTACAAATATTCCTCTAAAATCAGCCGAACTACGAATTCCCATTTACTCACCTGTTATCATGAGAGAAACCAGGGCTGCATCTTTTAGCCCAGCACTGACCCTGAAAAGTAATTCTAAGCGTACTTACCAGTAACTTGTATTTCCTTTCATAGGAATAGATAGTGTGGTTTTCACCAGAAAAGTTTTTAAGTGTCCAATTTTGAAAAGTACAAATATTCCTCTAAAATCAGCCAAACTACGAATTCCGAATTACTCACCTGTTATCAAGAGAGAATCCAGCATTGACTCTGAAATGTAATTCTAAGCATACTTAACAGTAACTTGTATTTCCTTCCATAGGAATCCATTGTGTGGTTTTCACCAGAAAAGTTTCTAAGTGTCCAATTTTGAAACGTACAAAATTCCTCTAAAATCAGTTGAACTACGAATTCCGATTTACTCACCTGTTATCAACAGAGAACCCAGTGCTGCATCTTTTAGACCAGCACTGACTCCGAAAAATAATTCTAAGCATACTTACCAGTAGCTTGTATTTCCTTCCATAGGAATCCATTGTGTGGTTTTCACCAGAAAAGTTTCTAAGTGTTCAATTTTGAACTGTACAAATATTCCTCTAAAATCAGCCGAACTACGAATTCTGATTTACTCACCTATTATTAGGAGAGAACCCAGGGCTGCATCTTTTTGCCCAGCACTGACCCTGAAAAGTAATTCTAAGCGTACTTACCAGTAACTTGTATTTCCTTCCATAGGAATCCATTATGTGGTTTTCACCAGAAAAGTGTCAAATTTTGAAATGGACAAATATTCCTCTAAATGTAATTGAACCACGATTTCCGATGTACTCATCTGTTATCAGGAGAGATCCCAAGGCTGCATCTTTTAGCCCATCTCTGACCCTGAAAAATAATTCTAAGCATACTTACCAGTAACTTGTATTTCCTTACATAGGAATCCATTGTGTGGTTTTCACTAGAAAAGTTTCTAAGTGTCCAATTTTGAAACGTACAAATATTCCTCTAGAATCAGCGGAACTACGAATTCTGATTTACCCACCTGTTATCAGGAGAGAAACCAGGGCTGCATCTTTTAGCCCATCACTGACCCTGAAAAGTAATTCTAAGCGTACTTACCAGTAACTTGTATTTCCTTCCATAGGAATCCATTGTGTGGTTTTCACTAGAAAAGTTTCTAAGAGTCCAATTTTGAAACGTACAAATATTCCTCCTAAATCAGTTGAACTACCAATTCCAATTTACTCACCTGTTATCAGGAGAGAACCCAGGGCTGCATCATTTAGCCCAGCACTGACCCTGAAAAGTATTTCTAAGCGTACTTACCTGTAACTTGTATTTCCTTCCATAGGAATCCATTGTGTGGTTTTCACCAGAAAAGTTCTAAGTGTCCATTTTTGAAACATACAAGTATTCCTCTAAAATCAGCCGAACTACGAATTCCGATTTACTCACCTGTTATCAAGAGAGAACCTATGCTGCATCTCTTAGACCAGCACTGACCCTGAAAAGTAATTCTAAGTGTACTTACCAGTAACTTGTATTTCCTTCCATAGGAATCCATTGTGTGGTATTCACCAGAAAAGTTTCTAAGTGTCCAATTTTGAAACGTACAAAATTCCTCTAAAATCAGTTGAACTACGAATTCCGATTTACTCACCTGTTATCAGGAGAGAACCCAGGGCTGCATCTTTTAGCCCAGCACTGGCCCTGAAAAGTAATTATAAGCGTACTTACCAGTAACTTGTATTTCCTTCCATAGGAATCCATTGTGTGGTTTTCACCAGAAAAGTTTCTAAGTGTCCATTTTTGAAACATACAAGTATTCCTCTAAAATCAGCCGAACTACGAATTCCGATTTACTCACCTGTTATCAAGAGAGAACCTATGCTGCATCTTTTAGACCAGCACTGACCCTGAAAAGTAATTCTAAGTGTACTTACCAGTAACTTGTATTTCCTTCCATAGGAATCCATTGTGTGGTTTAAACCAGAAAAGTTTCTAAATGTCCAATTTTGAAACGTACAAATATTCCTCTAAAATCAGTTGAACTACGAATTCCGAATTACTCACCTGTTATCAGGAGAGAACCCAGGGCTGCATCTTTTTAGCCCAGCACTGACCCTGAAAAGTAATTCTAAGTGTACTTACCAGTAACTTGTATTTCCTTCCATAGGAATCCATTGTGTGGTTTAAACCAGAAAAGTTTCTAAGTGTCCATTTTTGAAACATACAAGTATTCCTCTAAAATCAGCCGAACTACGAATTCCGATTTACTCACCTGTTATCAAGAGAGAACCTATGCTGCATCTTTTAGACCAGCACTGACCCTGAAAAGTAATTCTAAGTGTACTTACCAGTAACTTGTATTTCCTTCCATAGGAATCCATTGTGTGGTTTTCACCAGAAAAGTTTCTAAGTGTCCATTTTTGAAACGTACAAATATTCCTCTAAAATCAGCCGAACTACGAATTCCCATTTACTCACCTGTTATCATGAGAGAAACCAGGGCTGCATCTTTTAGCCCAGCACTGACCCTGAAAAGTAATTCTAAGCGTACTTACCAGTAACTTGTATTTCCTTTCATAGGAATAGATAGTGTGGTTTTCACCAGAAAAGTTTTTAAGTGTCCAATTTTGAAAAGTACAAATATTCCTCTAAAATCAGCCAAACTACGAATTCCGAATTACTCACCTGTTATCAAGAGAGAATCCAGCATTGACTCTGAAATGTAATTCTAAGCATACTTAACAGTAACTTGTATTTCCTTCCATAGGAATCCATTGTGTGGTTTTCACCAGAAAAGTTTCTAAGTGTCCAATTTTGAAACGTACAAAATTCCTCTAAAATCAGTTGAACTACGAATTCCGATTTACTCACCTGTTATCAACAGAGAACCCAGTGCTGCATCTTTTAGACCAGCACTGACTCCGAAAAATAATTCTAAGCATACTTACCAGTAGCTTGTATTTCCTTCCATAGGAATCCATTGTGTGGTTTTCACCAGAAAAGTTTCTAAGTGTTCAATTTTGAACTGTACAAATATTCCTCTAAAAACAGTCGAACTACGAATTACAAATTACTCACCTGTTATCAGGAGAGAACCCAGGGCTGCATCTTTTAGCCCAGCACTGATCCTGAAAAGTAATTCTAAGCGTACTTACCAGTAACTTGTACTTCCTTCCATAGGAATCCATTGTGTGGTTTTCACCAGAAAAGTTTCTAAGTGTCCATTTTTGAAACATACAAGTATTCCTCTAAAATCAGCCGAACTACGAATTCCGATTTACTCACCTGTTATCAAGAGAGAACCTATGCTGCATCTTTTAGACCAGCACTGACCCTGAAAAGTAATTCTAAGTGTACTTACCAGTAACTTGTATTTCCTTCCATAGGAATCCATTGTGTGGTTTTCACCAGAAAAGTTTCTAAGTGTCCATTTTTGAAACGTACAAATATTCCTCTAAAATCAGCCGAACTACGAATTCCCATTTACTCACCTGTTATCATGAGAGAAACCAGGGCTGCATCTTTTAGCCCAGCACTGACCCTGAAAAGTAATTCTAAGCGTACTTACCAGTAACTTGTATTTCCTTTCATAGGAATAGATAGTGTGGTTTTCACCAGAAAAGTTTTTAAGTGTCCATTTTTGAAACATACAAGTATTCCTCTAAAATCAGCCGAACTACGAATTCCGATTTACTCACCTGTTATCAAGAGAGAACCTATGCTGCATCTTTTAGACCAGCACTGACCCTGAAAAGTAATTCTAAGTGTACTTACCAGTAACTTGTACTTCCTTCCATAGGAATCCATTGTGTGGTTTTCACCAGAAAAGTTTCTAAGTGTCCATTTTTGAAACATACAAGTATTCCTCTAAAATCAGCCGAACTACGAATTCCGATTTACTCACCTGTTATCAAGAGAGAACCTATGCTGCATCTTTTAGACCAGCACTGACCCTGAAAAGTAATTCTAAGTGTACTTACCAGTAACTTGTATTTCCTTCCATAGGAATCCATTGTGTGGTTTAAACCAGAAAAGTTTCTAAATGTCCAATTTTGAAACGTACAAATATTCCTCTAAAATCAGTTGAACTACGAATTCTGATTTACTCACCTATTATTAGGAGAGAACCCAGGGCTGCATCTTTTAGCCCAGCACTGACCCTGAAAAGTAATTCTAAGTGTACTTACCAGTAACTTGTATTTCCTTCCATAGGAATCCATTGTGTGGTTTTCACCAGAAAAGTTTCTGTGTCCAATTTTGAAACGTACAAAATTTCTCTAAAATCAGTTGAACTACGAATTCCGATTTACTCACCTGTTATCAGGAGAGAACCCAGGGCTACATCTTTTAGCCCAGCACTGACCCTGAAAAGTAATTCTAAGCGTACTTACCAGTAACTTGTACTTCATTCCATAGGAATCCATTGTGTGGTTTTCACCAGAAAAGTTTCTAAGTGTCCATTTTTGAAACATACAAATATTCCTCTAAAATCAACCGAACTACGAATTCCGATTTACTCACCTGTTCTCGGGAGAGAACACAGGGCTGCATCTTTTAGCCCAGCACTGACCCTGAAAAGTAATTTTAAGCGTACTTACCAGTAACTTGTATTTCCTTTCTTCGGAATCCATTGTGTGGTTTTCACCAGAAAAGTTTCTAAGTGTCCTATTTTGAAACGTACAAATATTCCTCTAAAATCAGCCGAACTACGAATTCTGATTTACTCACCTATTATTAGGAGAGAACCCAGGGCTGCATCTTTTAGCCCAGCACTGACCCTGAAAAGTAATTCTAAGTGTACTTACCAGTAACTTGTATTTCCTTCCATAGGAATCCATTGTGTGGTTTTCACCAGAAAAGTTTCTAAGTGTCCAATTTTGAAACGTACAAAATTCCTCTAAAATCAGTTGAACTACGAATTCCGATTTACTCACCTGTTATCAGGAGAGAACCCGGGGCTGCATCTTTTAGCCCAGCACTGACCCTGAAAAGTAATTCTAAGCATACTTACCAGTAACTTGTATTTCCTTCCAAAGGAATCAAATGTGTGGTTTTCACCAGAAAAGTTTCTAAGTTTCCAATTTTGAAATGTACAAATATTCCTCTAAAATAAGCCGAACTACGAATTCCGATTTACTCACCTGTTATCAGGAGAGAACACAGGGCTGCATCTTTTAGCCAGGCACTGACTCTGAAAAGTAATTCTAAGCATACTTACCAGTAGCTTGTATTTCCTTCCATAGGAATCCATTGTGTGGTTTTCACCAGAAAAGTTTCGAAGTGTTCAATTTTGAAATGTACACATCTTCCTCTAAAAACAGCCAAACTACGAATTACAAATTACTCACCTGTTATCAGGAGAGAACCCAGGGCTGCATCTTTTAGCCCAGCACTGACCCTGAAAAGTAATTCTAAGCGTACTTACCAGTAACTTGTACTTCCTTCCATAGGAATCCATTGTGTGGTTTTCACCAGAAAAGTTTCCAAGTGTCCATTTTTGAAACATACAAATATTCCTCTAAAATCAACCGAACTACGAATTCCGATTTACTCACCTGTTCTCGGGAGAGAACCCAGGGCTGCATCTTTTAGCCCAGCACTGACCCTGAAAAATAATTTTAAGCGTACTTACCAGTAATTTGTATTTCCTTCCATTGGAATCCATTGTGTGGTTTTCACCAGAAAAGTTTCTAAGTGTCCTATTTTGAAACGTACAAATATTCCTCTAAAATCAGCCGAACTACGAATTCCAAATTACTCACCTGTTATCAAGAGAGAACCCGGTGCTGCATCTTTTAGACCAGTACTGACTCTGAAAAGTAATTCTAAGCGTACATAACAGTAACTTGTATTTTCCTTCCATAGGAATCCATTATGTGGTTTTCACCAGAAAAGTGTTCAATTTTGAAACGGAAAAATATTCCTCTAAATTCAATTGAACTACGAATTCCGATTTACTCATCTGTTATCAGGAGAGAACCCAAGGCTGCTTCTTTTAGCCCATCACTGACCCTGAAAAGTAATTCTAAGCGTACTTACCAGTAACTTGTATTTCCTTCCATAGGAATCCATTGAGTGGTTTTCACTAGAAAAGTTTCTAAGTGTCCAATTTTGAAACGTCCAAATATTTCTCTAAAATCAGCGGAACTACGAATTCTGATTTACCCACCTGTTATCAGGAGAGAAACCAGGGCTGCATCTTTTAGCCCATCACTGACCCTGAAAAGTAATTCTAAGCGTACTTACCAGTAACTTGTATTTCCTTCCATAGGAATCCACTGTGTGGTTTTCACCAGAAAAGTTTCTAAGTGTCCTATTTTGAAACGTACAAATATTCCTCTAAAATCAGCCGAACTACGAATTCCGAATTACTCACCTGTTCTCAAGAGAGAACCCAGTGCTGCATCCTTTAGACCAGCACTGACTCTGAAATGTAATTCTAAGCATACTTAACAGTAACTTGTATTTCCTTCCATAGGAATCCATTGTGTGGTTTTTACCAGAAAACTTTCTAAGTGTCCAATTTTGAAACGTACAAAATTCCTCTAAAATCAGTTGAACTACGAATTCCGATTTACTCACCTGTTATCAGGAGAGAACCCGGGGCTGCATCTTTTAGCCCAGCACTGACCCTGAAAAGTAATTCTAAGCATACTTACCAGTAACTTGTATTTCCTTCCAAAGGAATCAAATGTGTGGTTTTCACCAGAAAAGTTTCTAAGTCTCCAATTTTGAAATGTACAAATATTCCTGTAAAATAAGCCGAACTACGAATTCCGATTTACTCACCTGTTATCAGGAGAGAACACAGGGCTGCATCTTTTAGCCCAGCACTGACTCTGAAAAGTAATTCTAAGCATACTTACCAGTAGCTTGTATTTCCTTCCATAGGAATCCATTGTGTGGTTTTCACCAGAAAAGTTTCTAAGTGTCCATTTTTGAAACATACAAATATTCCTAAAAAATCAACCGAACTACGAATTCCGATTTACTCACCTATTCTCGGGAGAGAACCCAGGGCTGCATCTTTTAGCCCAGCACTGACCCTGAAAAGTAATTTTAAGCGTACTTACCAGTAACTTGTATTTCCTTTCATTGGAATCCATTGTGTGGTTTTCACCAGAAAAGTTTCTAAGTGTCCTATTTTGAAACGTACAAATATTCCTCTAAAATCAGCCGAACTACGAATTCTGATTTACTCACCTATTATTAGGAGAGAACTCAGGGCTGCATCTTTTTGCCCAGCACTGACCCTGAAAAGTAATTCTAAGTGTACTTACCAGTAACTTGTATTTCCTTCCCTAGAAATCCATTGTGTGGTTTTCACCAGAAAAGTATCTAAGTGTCCATTTTTGAAAAGTAAAAATATTCCTCTAAAATCAGCCGAACTACGAATTCCAAATTACTCACCTGTTATCAAGAGAGAACCCAGTGCTGCATCTTTTAGACCAGTACTGACTCTGAAAAGTAATTCTAAGCGTACATAACAGTAACTTGTATTTCCTTCCATAGGAATCCATTATGTGGTTTTCACCAGAAAAGTGTCCAATTTTGAAACGGACAAATATTCCTCTAAATTCAATTGAACTACGAATTCCGATTTACTCATCTGTTATCAGGAGAGAACCCAAGGCTGCTTCTTTTAGCCCATCACTGACCCTGAAAAGTAATTCTAAGCGAACTTACCAGTAACTTGTATTTCCTTCCATAGGAATCCATTGTGTGGTTTTCACCAGAAAAGTTTCTAAGTGTCCTATTTTGAAAAGTACAAATATTCCTCTAAAATCAGCCGAACTACGAATTCTGATTTACTCACCTATTATTAGGAGAGAACCCAGGGCTGCATCTTTTAGCCCAGCACTGACCCTGGAAAGTAATTCTAAGTGTACTTACCAGTAACTTCTATTTCCTTCCATAGGAATCCATTGTGTGGTTTTCACCAGAAAAGTTTCTAAGTGTCCAATTTTGAAACGTACAAAATTCCTCTAAAATCAGTTGAACTACGAATTCCGATTTACTCACCTGTTATCAGGAGAGAACCCGGGGCTGCATCTTTTAGCCCAGCACTGACCCTGAAAAGTAATTCTAAGCATACTTACCAGTAGCTTGTATTTCCTTCCATAGGAATCTATTGTGTAGTTTTCACCAGAAAAGTTTCGAAGTGTTCAATTTTGAAATGTACAAATATTCCTCTAAAAACAGCCAAACTACGAATTACAAATTACTCACCTGTTATCAGGAGAGAACCCAGGGCTGCATCTTTTAGCCCAGCACTGACCCTGAAAAGTAATTCTAAGCGTACTTACCAGTAACTTGTACTTCCTTCCATACGAATCCATTGTGTGGTTTTCACCAGAAAAGTTTCTAAGTGTCCATTTTTGAAACATACAAATATTCCTCTAAAATCACCCGAACTACGAATTCGGATTTACTCACCTGTTCTCGGGAGAGAACCCAGGGCTGCATCTTTTAGCCCAGCACTGACCCTGAAAAGTTATTTTAAGCGTACTTACCAGTAACTTGTATTTCCTTCCATTGGAATCCATTGTGTGGTTTTCACCAGAAAAGTTTCTAAGTGTCCTATTTTGAAACGTACAAATATTCCTCTAAAATCAGCCGAACTACGAATTCCAAATTACTCACCTGTTATCAAGAGAGAACCCAGTGCTGCATCTTTTAGACCAGTACTGACTCTGAAAAGTAATTCTAAGCGTACATAACAGTAACTTGTATTTCCTTCCATAGGAATCCATTATGTGGTTTTCACCAGAAAAGTGTCCAATTTTGAAACGGACAAATATTCCTCTAAATTCAATTGAACTACGAATTCCGATTTACTCATCTGTTATCAGGAGAGAACCCAAGGCTGCTTCTTTTAGCCCATCACTGACCCTGAAAAGTAATTCTAAGTGTACTTACCAGTAACTTGTATTTCCTTCCATAGGAATCCATTGTGTGGTTTTCACTAGAAAAGTTTCTAAGTGTCCAATTTTGAAACGTACAAATATTCCTCTAAAATCAGCGGAACTACGAATTCTGATTTACCCACCTGTTATCAGGAGAGAAACCAGGGCTGCATCTTTTAGCCCATCACTGACCCTGAAAAGTAATTCTAAGCGTACTTACCAGTAACTTGTATTTCCTTCCATAGGAATCCATTGTGTGGTTTTCACCAGAAAAGTTTCTAAGTGTCCTATTTTGAAACGTACAAATATTCCTCTAAAATCAGCCGAACTACGAATTCCGAATTACTCACCTGTTATCAAGAGAGAACCCAGTGCTGCATCCTTTAGACCAGCTCTGACTCTGAAATGTAATTCTAAGCATACTTAACAGTAACTTGTATTTCCTTCCATAGGAATCCATTGTGTGGTTTTTACCAGAAAAGTTTCTAAGTGTCCAATTTTGAAACGTACAAAATTCCTCTAAAATCAGTTGAACTACGAATTCCGATTTACTCACCTGTTATCAGGAGAGAACCCGGGGCTACATCTTTTAGCCCAGCACTGACCCTGAAAAGTAATTCTAAGCATACTTACCAGTAACTTGTATTTCCTTCCAAAGGAATCAAATGTGTGGTTTTCAGCAGAAAAGTTTCTAAGTTTCCAATTTTGAAAGGTACAAATATTCCTGTAAAATAAGCCGAACTACGAATTCCGATTTACTCACCTGTTATCAGGAGAGAACACAGAGCTGCATCTTTTAGCCCAGCACTGACTCTGAAAAGTAATTCTAAGCATACTTACCAGTAGCTTGTATTTCCTTCCATAGGAATCCATTGTGTGGTTTTCACCAGAAAAGTTTCTAAGTGTTCAATTTTGAAATGTACAAATATTCCTCTAAAAACAGTCGAACTACGAATTACAAATTACTCACCTGTTATCAGGAGAGAACCCAGGGCTGCATCTTTTAGCCCAGCACTGACCCTGAAAAGTAATTTTAAGCGTACTTACCAGTAACTTGTATTTCCTTTCATTGGAATCCATTGTGTGGTTTTCACCAGAAAAGTTTCTAAGTGTCCTATTTTGAAACGTACAAATATTCCTCTAAAATCAGCCGAACTACGAATTCTGATTTACTCACCTATTATTAGGAGAGAACTCAGGGCTGCATGTTTTTGCCCAGCACTGACCCTGAAAAGTAATTCTAAGTGTACTTACCAGTAACTTGTATTTCCTTCCCTAGAAATCCATTGTGTGGTTTTCACCAGAAAAGTATCTAAGTGTCCATTTTTGAAAAGTAAAAATATTCCTCTAAAATCAGCCGAACTACGAATTCCAAATTACTCACCTGTTATCAAGAGAGAACCCAGTGCTGCATCTTTTAGACCAGTACTGACTCTGAAAAGTAATTCTAAGAGTACATAACAGTAACTTGTATTTCCTTCCATAGGAATCCATTATGTGGTTTTCACCAGAAAAGTGTCCAATTTTGAAACGGACAAATATTCCTCTAAATTCAATTGAACTACGAATTCCGATTTACTCATCTGTTATCAGGAGAGAACCCAAGGCTGCTTCTTTTAGCCCATCACTGACCCTGAAAAGTAATTCTAAGCGTACTTACCAGTAACTTGTATTTCCTTCCATAGGAATCCATTGTGTGGTTTTCACTAGGAAAGTTTCTAAGTGTCCAATTTTGAAACGTACAAATATTCCTCTAAAATCAGCGGAACTACGAATTCTGATTTACTCACCTGTTATCAGGAGAGAACACAGGGCTGCATCTTTTAGCCCAGCACTGACTCTGAAAAGTAATTCTAAGCATACTTACCAGTAGCTTGTATTTCCTTCCATAGGAATCCATAGTGTGGTTTTCACCAGAAAAGTTTCTAAGTGTTCAATTTTGAAATGTACAAATATTCCTCTAAAAACAGTCGAACTACGAATTACAAATTACTCACCTGTTATCAGGAGAGAACCCAGGGCTGCATCTTTTAGCCCAGCACTGACCCTGAAAAGTAATTCTAAGCGTACTTACCAGTAACTTGTACTTCCTTCCATAGGAATCCATTGTGTGGTTTTCACCAGAAAAGTTTCTAAGTGTCCTATTTTGAAACGTACAAATATTCCTCTAAAATCAGCCGAACTACGAATTCCAAATTACTCACCTGTTATCAAGAGAGAACCCAGTGCTGCATCTTTTAGACCAGTACTGACTCTGAAAAGTAATTCTAAGCGTACATAACAGTAACTTGTATTTCCTTCCATAGGAATCCATTATGTGGTTTTCACCAGAAAAGTGTCCAATTTTGAAACGGACAAATATTCCTCTAAATTCAATTGAACTACGAATTCCGATTTACTCATCTGTTATCAGGAGAGAACCCAAGGCTGCTTCTTTTAGCCCATCACTGACCCTGAAAAGTAATTCTAAGTGTACTTACCAGTAACTTGTATTTCCTTCCATAGGAATCCATTGTGTGGTTTTCACTAGAAAAGTTTCTAAGTGTCCAATTTTGAAACGTACAAATATTCCACTAAAATCAGCGGAACTACGAATTCTGATTCACCCACCTGTTATCAGGAGAGAAACCAGGGCTGCATCTTTTAGCCCATCACTGACCCCGAAAAGTAATTCTAAGCGTACTTACCAGTAACTTGTATTTCCTTCCATAGGAATCCATTGTGTGGTTTTCACCAGAAAAGTTTCTAAGTGTCCTATTTTGAAACGTACAAATATTCCTCTAAAATCAGCCGAACTACGAATTCCGAATTACTCACCTGTTATCAAGAGAGAACCCAGTGCTGCATCCTTTAGACCAGCTCTGACTCTGAAATGTAATTCTAAGCATACTTAACAGTAACTTGTATTTCCTTCCATAGGAATCCATTGTGTGGTTTTTACCAGAAAAGTTTCTAAGTGTCCAATTTTGAAACGTACAAAATTCCTCTAAAATCAGTTGAACTACGAATTCCGATTTACTCACCTGTTATCAGGAGAGAACCCGGGGCTGCATCTTTTAGCCCAGCACTGACCCTGAAAAGTAATTCTAAGCATACTTACCAGTAACTTGTATTTCCTTCCAAAGGAATCAAATGTGTGGTTTTCACCAGAAAAGTTTCTAAGTTTCCAATTTTGAAAGGTACAAATATTCCTGTAAAATAAGCCGAACTACGAATTCCGATTTACTCACCTGTTATCAGGAGAGAACACAGGGCTGCATCTTTTAGCCCAGCACTGACTCTGAAAAGTAATTCTAAGCATACTTACCAGTAGCTTGTATTTCCTTCCATAGGAATCCATTGTGTGGTTTTCACCAGAAAAGTTTCTAAGTGTTCAATTTTGAAATGTACAAATATTCCTCTAAAAACAGTCGAACTACGAATTACAAATTACTCACCTGTTATCAGGAGAGAACCCAGGGCTGCATCTTTTAGCCCAGCACTGACCCTGAAAAGTAATTTTAAGCGTACTTACCAGTAACTTGTATTTCCTTTCATTGGAATCCATTGTGTGGTTTTCACCAGAAAAGTTTCTAAGTGTCCTATTTTGAAACGTACAAATATTCCTCTAAAATCAGCCGAACTACGAATTCTGATTTACTCACCTATTATTAGGAGAGAACTCAGGGCTGCATGTTTTTGCCCAGCACTGACCCTGAAAAGTAATTCTAAGTGTACTTACCAGTAACTTGTATTTCCTTCCCTAGAAATCCATTGTGTGGTTTTCACCAGAAAAGTATCTAAGTGTCCATTTTTGAAAAGTAAAAATATTCCTCTAAAATCAGCCGAACTACGAATTCCAAATTACTCACCTGTTATCAAGAGAGAACCCAGTGCTGCATCTTTTAGACCAGTACTGACTCTGAAAAGTAATTCTAAGAGTACATAACAGTAACTTGTATTTCCTTCCATAGGAATCCATTATGTGGTTTTCACCAGAAAAGTGTCCAATTTTGAAACGGACAAATATTCCTCTAAATTCAATTGAACTACGAATTCCGATTTACTCATCTGTTATCAGGAGAGAACCCAAGGCTGCTTCTTTTAGCCCATCACTGACCCTGAAAAGTAATTCTAAGCGTACTTACCAGTAACTTGTATTTCCTTCCATAGGAATCCATTGTGTGGTTTTCACCAGAAAAGTTTCTAAGTGTCCTATTTTGAAACGTACAAATATTCCTCTAAAATCAGCCGAACTACGAATTCTGATTTACTCACCTATTATTAGGAGAGAACCCAGGGCTGCATCTTTTAGCCCAGCACTGACCCTGGAAAGTAATTCTAAGTGTACTTACCAGTAACTTCTATTTCCTTCCATAGGAATCCATTGTGTGGTTTTCACCAGAAAAGTTTCTAAGTGTCCAATTTTGAAACGTACAAAATTCCTCTAAAATCAGTTGAACTACGAATTCTGATTTACTCACCTGTTATCAGGAGAGAACCCGGGGCTGCATCTTTTAGCCCAGCACTGACCCTGAAAAGTAATTCTAAGCATACTTACCAGTAACTTGTATTTCCTTCTAAAGGAATCAAATGTGTGGTTTTCACCAGAAAAGTTTCTAAGTTTCCAATTTTGAAATGTACAAATATTCCTGTAAAATAAGCCGAACTACGAATTCCGATTTACTCACCTGTTATCAGGAGAGAACACAGGGCTGCATCTTTTAGCCCAGCACTGACTCTGAAAAGTAATTCTAAGCATACTTACCAGTAGCTTGTATTTCCTTCCATAGGAATCCATTGTGTGGTTTTCACCAGAAAAGTTTCTAAGTGTTCAATTTTGAAATGTACAAATATTCCTCTAAAAACAGTCGAACTACGAATTACAAATTACTCACCTGTTATCAGGAGAGAACCCAGGGCTGCATCTTTTAGCCCAGCACTGACCCTGAAAAGTAATTCTAAGCGTACTTACCAGTAACTTGTACTTCCTTCCATAGGAATCCATTGTGTGGGTTTCACTAGAAAAGTTTCTAAGTGTCCAATTTTGAAACGTACAAATATTCCTCTAAAATCAGCAGAACTACGAATTCTGATTTACCCACCTGTTATCAGGAGAGAAACCAGGGCTGCATCTTTTAGCCCATCACTGACCCTGAAAAGTAATTCTAAGCGTACTTACCAGTAACTTGTATTTCCTTCCATAGGAATCCATTGTGTGGTTTTCACCAGAAAAGTTTCTAAGTGTCCTATTTTGAAACGTACAAATATTCCTCTAAAATCAGCCGAACTACGAATTCCGAATTACTCACCTGTTATCAAGAGAGAACCCAGTGCTGCATCCTTTAGACCAGCACTGACTCTGAAATGTAATTCTAAGCATACTTAACAGTAACTTGTATTTCCTTCCATAGGAATCCATTGTGTGGTTTTCACCAGAAAAGTTTCTAAGTGTCCAATTTTGAAACGTACAAAATTCCTCTAAAATCAGTTGAACTACGAATTCCGATTTACTCACCTGTTATCAGGAGAGAACCCGGGGCTGCATCTTTTAGCCCAGCACTGACCCTGAAAAGTAATTCTAAGCATACTTACCAGTAACTTGTATTTCCTTCCAAAGGAATCAAATGTGTGGTTTTCACCAGAAAAGTTTCTAAGTTTCCAATTTTGAAATGTACAAATATTCCTCTAAAATAAGCTGAACTACGAATTCCGATTTACTCACCTGTTATCAGGAGAGAACACAGGGCTGCATCTTTTAGCCCAGCACTGACTCTGAAAAGTAATTCTAAGCATACTTACCAGTAGCTTGTATTTCCTTCCATAGGAATCTATTGTGTAGTTTTCACCAGAAAAGTTTCGAAGTGTTCAATTTTGAAATGTACAAATATTCCTCTAAAAACAGCCAAACTACGAATTACAAATTACTCACCTGTTATCAGGAGAGAACCCAGGGCTGCATCTTTTAGCCCAGCACTGACCCTGAAAAGTAATTCTAAGCGTACTTACCAGTAACTTGTACTTCCTTCCATAGGAATCTATTGTGTGGTTTTCACCAGAAAAGTTTCTAAGTGTCCATTTTTGAAACATACAAATATTCCTCTAAATTCACCCGAACTATGAATTCTGATTTACTCACCTGTTCTCGGGAGAGAACCCAGGGCTGCATCTTTTAGCCCAGCACTGACCCTGAAAAGTTATTTTAAGCGTACTTACCAGTAACTTGTATTTCCTTCCATTGGAATCCATTGTGTGGTTTTCACCAGAAAAGTTTCTAAGTGTCCTATTTTGAAACGTACAAATATTCCTCTAAAATCAGCCGAACTACGAATTCCGAATTACTCACCTGTTATCAAGAGAGAACCCAGTGCTGCATCCTTTAGACCAGCTCTGACTCTGAAATGTAATTCTAAGCATACTTAACAGTAACTTGTATTTCCTTCCATAGGAATCCATTGTGTGGTTTTTACCAGAAAAGTTTCTAAGTGTCCAATTTTGAAACGTACAAAATTCCTCTAAAATCAGTTGAACTACGAATTCCGATTTACTCACCTGTTATCAGGAGAGAACCCGGGGCTGCATCTTTTAGCCCAGCACTGACCCTGAAAAGTAATTCTAAGCATACTTACCAGTAACTTGTATTTCCTTCCAAAGGAATCAAATGTGTGGTTTTCTCTAGAAAAGTTTCTAAGTTTCCAATTTTGAAATGTACAAATATTCCTGTAAAATAAGCCGAACTACGAATTCCGATTTACTCACCTGTTATCAGGAGAGAACACAGGGCTGCATCTTTTAGCCCAGCACTGACTCTGAAAATTAATTCTAAGCATACTTACCAGTAGCTTGTATTTCCTTCCATAGGAATCCATTGTGTGGTTTTCACCAGAAAAGTTTCTAAGTGTCCTATTTTGAAACGTACAAATATTCCTCTAAAATCAGCCGAACTACGAATTCTGATTTACTCACCTATTATTAGGAGAGAACTCAGGGCTGCATCTTTTTGCCCAGCACTGACCCTGAAAAGTAATTCTAAGTGTACTTACCAGTAACTTGTATTTCCTTCCCTAGAAATCCATTGTGTGGTTTTCACCAGAAACGTATCTAAGTGTCCATTTTTGAAAAGTAAAAATATTCCTCTAAAATCAGCCGAAATACGAATTCCAAATTACTCACCTGTTATCAAGAGAGAACCCAGTGCTGCATCTTTTAGACCAGTACTGACTCTGAAAAGTAATTCTAAGAGTACATAACAGTAATTTGTATTTCCTTCCATAGGAATCCATTATGTGGTTTTCACCGGAAAAGTGTCCAATTTTGAAACGGACAAATATTCCTCTAAATTCAATTGAACTACGAATTCCGATTTACTCATCTGTTATCAGGAGAGAACTCAAGGCTGCTTCTTTTAGCCCATCACTGACCCTGAAAAGTAATTCTAAGCGTACTTACCAGTAACTTGTATTTCCTTCCATAGGAATCCATTGTGTGGTTTTCACCAGAAAAGTTTCTAAGTGTCCTATTTTGAAACGTACAAATATTCCTCTAAAATCAGCCGAACTACGAATTCTGATTTACTCACCTATTATTAGGAGAGAACTCAGGGCTGCATCTTTTTGCCCAGCACTGACCCTGAAAAGTAATTCTAAGTGTACTTACCAGTAACTTGTATTTCCTTCCCTAGAAATCCATTGTGTGATTTTCACCAGAAACGTATCTAAGTGTCCATTTTTGAAAAGTAAAAATATTCCTCTAAAATCAGCCGAACTACGAATTCCAAATTACTCACCTGTTATCAAGAGAGAACCCAGTGCTGCATCTTTTTGCCCAGCACTGACCCTGAAAAGTAATTCTAAGCGTACTTACCAGTAACTTGTACTTCCTTCCATAGGAATCTATTGTGTGGTTTTCACCAGAAAAGTTTCTAAGTGTCCATTTTTGAAACATACAAATATTCCTCTAAATTCACCCGAACTACGAATTCTGATTTACTCACCTGTTCTCGGGAGAGAACCCAGGGCTGCATCTTTTAGCCCAGCACTGACCCTGAAAAGTTATTTTAAGCGTACTTACCAGTAACTTGTATTTCCTTCCATTGGAATCCATTGTGTGGTTTTCACCAGAAAAGTTTCTAAGTGTCCTATTTTGAAACGTACAAATATTCCTCTAAAATCAGCCGAACTACGAATTCCGAATTACTCACCTGTTATCAAGAGAGAACCCAGTGCTGCATCCTTTAGACCAGCTCTGACTCTGAAATGTAATTCTAAGCATACTTAACAGTAACTTGTATTTCCTTCCATAGGAATCCATTGTGTGGTTTTTACCAGAAAAGTTTCTAAGTGTCCAATTTTGAAACGTACAAAATTCCTCTAAAATCAGTTGAACTACGAATTCCGATTTACTCACCTGTTATCAGGAGAGAACCCGGGGCTGCATCTTTTAGCCCAGCACTGACCCTGAAAAGTAATTCTAAGCATACTTACCAGTAACTTGTATTTCCTTCCAAAGGAATCAAATGTGTGGTTTTCTCTAGAAAAGATTCTAAGTTTCCAATTTTGAAATGTACAAATATTCCTGTAAAATAAGCCGAACTACGAATTCCGATTTACTCACCTGTTATCAGGAGAGAACACAGGGCTGCATCTTTTAGCCCAGCACTGACTCTGAAAATTAATTCTAAGCATACTTACCAGTAGCTTGTATTTCCTTCCATAGGAATCCATTGTGTGGTTTTCACCAGAAAAGTTTCTAAGTGTCCTATTTTGAAACGTACAAATATTCCTCTAAAATCAGCCGAACTACGAATTCTGATTTACTCACCTATTATTAGGAGAGAACTCAGGGCTGCATCTTTTTGCCCAGCACTGACCCTGAAAAGTAGTTCTAAGTGTACTTACCAGTAACTTGTATTTCCTTCCCTAGAAATCCATTGTGTGGTTTTCACCAGAAACGTATCTAAGTGTCCATTTTTGAAAAGTAAAAATATTCCTCTAAAATCAGCCGAACTACGAATTCCAAATTACTCACCTGTTATCAAGAGAGAACCCAGTGCTGCATCTTTTAGACCAGTACTGACTCTGAAAAGTAATTCTAAGAGTACATAACAGTAATTTGTATTTCCTTCCATAGGAATCCATTGTGTGGTTTTTACCAGAAAAGTTTCTAAGTGTCCAATTTTGAAACGTACAAAATTCCTCTAAAATCAGTTGAACTACGAATTCCGATTTACTCACCTGTTATCAGGAGAGAACCCGGGGCTGCATCTTTTAGCCCAGCACTGACCCTGAAAAGTAATTCTAAGCATACTTACCAGTAACTTGTATTTCCTTCCAAAGGAATCAAATGTGTGGTTTTCACCAGAAAAGTTTCTAAGTTTCCAATTTTGAAATGTACAAATATTCCTCTAAAATAAGCTGAACTACGAATTCCGATTTACTCACCTGTTATCAGGAGAGAACACAGGGCTGCATCTTTTAGCCCAGCACTGACTCTGAAAAGTAATTCTAAGCATACTTACCAGTAGCTTGTATTTCCTTCCATAGGAATCTATTGTGTAGTTTTCACCAGAAAAGTTTCGAAGTGTTCAATTTTGAAATGTACAAATATTCCTCTAAAAACAGCCAAACTACGAATTACAAATTACTCACCTGTTATCAGGAGAGAACCCAGGGCTGCATCTTTTAGCCCAGCACTGACCCTGAAAAGTAATTCTAAGCGTACTTACCAGTAACTTGTACTTCCTTCCATAGGAATCTATTGTGTGGTTTTCACCAGAAAAGTTTCTAAGTGTCCATTTTTGAAACATACAAATATTCCTCTAAATTCACCCGAACTATGAATTCTGATTTACTCACCTGTTCTCGGGAGAGAACCCAGGGCTGCATCTTTTAGCCCAGCACTGACCCTGAAAAGTTATTTTAAGCGTACTTACCAGTAACTTGTATTTCCTTCCATTGGAATCCATTGTGTGGTTTTCACCAGAAAAGTTTCTAAGTGTCCTATTTTGAAACGTACAAATATTCCTCTAAAATCAGCCGAACTACGAATTCCGAATTACTCACCTGTTATCAAGAGAGAACCCAGTGCTGCATCCTTTAGACCAGCTCTGACTCTGAAATGTAATTCTAAGCATACTTAACAGTAACTTGTATTTCCTTCCATAGGAATCCATTGTGTGGTTTTTACCAGAAAAGTTTCTAAGTGTCCAATTTTGAAACGTACAAAATTCCTCTAAAATCAGTTGAACTACGAATTCCGATTTACTCACCTGTTATCAGGAGAGAACCCGGGGCTGCATCTTTTAGCCCAGCACTGACCCTGAAAAGTAATTCTAAGCATACTTACCAGTAACTTGTATTTCCTTCCAAAGGAATCAAATGTGTGATTTTCTCTAGAAAAGTTTCTAAGTTTCCAATTTTGAAATGTACAAATATTCCTGTAAAATAAGCCGAACTACGAATTCCGATTTACTCACCTGTTATCAGGAGAGAACACAGGGCTGCATCTTTTAGCCCAGCACTGACTCTGAAAATTAATTCTAAGCATACTTACCAGTAGCTTGTATTTCCTTCCATAGGAATCCATTGTGTGGTTTTCACCAGAAAAGTTTCTAAGTGTCCTATTTTGAAACGTACAAATATTCCTCTAAAATCAGCCGAACTACGAATTCTGATTTACTCACCTATTATTAGGAGAGAACTCAGGGCTGCATCTTTTTGCCCAGCACTGACCCTGAAAAGTAATTCTAAGTGTACTTACCAGTAACTTGTATTTCCTTCCCTAGAAATCCATTGTGTGGTTTTCACCAGAAACGTATCTAAGTGTCCATTTTTGAAAAGTAAAAATATTCCTCTAAAATCAGCCGAAATACGAATTCCAAATTACTCACCTGTTATCAAGAGAGAACCCAGTGCTGCATCTTTTAGACCAGTACTGACTCTGAAAAGTAATTCTAAGAGTACATAACAGTAATTTGTATTTCCTTCCATAGGAATCCATTATGTGGTTTTCACCGGAAAAGTGTCCAATTTTGAAACGGACAAATATTCCTCTAAATTCAATTGAACTACGAATTCCGATTTACTCATCTGTTATCAGGAGAGAACTCAAGGCTGCTTCTTTTAGCCCATCACTGACCCTGAAAAGTAATTCTAAGCGTACTTACCAGTAACTTGTATTTCCTTCCATAGGAATCCATTGTGTGGTTTTCACCAGAAAAGTTTCTAAGTGTCCTATTTTGAAACGTACAAATATTCCTCTAAAATCAGCCGAACTACGAATTCTGATTTACTCACCTATTATTAGGAGAGAACTCAGGGCTGCATCTTTTTGCCCAGCACTGACCCTGAAAAGTAATTCTAAGTGTACTTACCAGTAACTTGTATTTCCTTCCCTAGAAATCCATTGTGTGATTTTCACCAGAAACGTATCTAAGTGTCCATTTTTGAAAAGTAAAAATATTCCTCTAAAATCAGCCGAACTACGAATTCCAAATTACTCACCTGTTATCAAGAGAGAACCCAGTGCTGCATCTTTTTGCCCAGCACTGACCCTGAAAAGTAATTCTAAGCGTACTTACCAGTAACTTGTACTTCCTTCCATAGGAATCTATTGTGTGGTTTTCACCAGAAAAGTTTCTAAGTGTCCATTTTTGAAACATACAAATATTCCTCTAAATTCACCCGAACTACGAATTCTGATTTACTCACCTGTTCTCGGGAGAGAACCCAGGGCTGCATCTTTTAGCCCAGCACTGACCCTGAAAAGTTATTTTAAGCGTACTTACCAGTAACTTGTATTTCCTTCCATTGGAATCCATTGTGTGGTTTTCACCAGAAAAGTTTCTAAGTGTCCTATTTTGAAACGTACAAATATTCCTCTAAAATCAGCCGAACTACGAATTCCGAATTACTCACCTGTTATCAAGAGAGAACCCAGTGCTGCATCCTTTAGACCAGCTCTGACTCTGAAATGTAATTCTAAGCATACTTAACAGTAACTTGTATTTCCTTCCATAGGAATCCATTGTGTGGTTTTTACCAGAAAAGTTTCTAAGTGTCCAATTTTGAAACGTACAAAATTCCTCTAAAATCAGTTGAACTACGAATTCCGATTTACTCACCTGTTATCAGGAGAGAACCCGGGGCTGCATCTTTTAGCCCAGCACTGACCCTGAAAAGTAATTCTAAGCATACTTACCAGTAACTTGTATTTCCTTCCAAAGGAATCAAATGTGTGGTTTTCTCTAGAAAAGATTCTAAGTTTCCAATTTTGAAATGTACAAATATTCCTGTAAAATAAGCCGAACTACGAATTCCGATTTACTCACCTGTTATCAGGAGAGAACACAGGGCTGCATCTTTTAGCCCAGCACTGACTCTGAAAATTAATTCTAAGCATACTTACCAGTAGCTTGTATTTCCTTCCATAGGAATCCATTGTGTGGTTTTCACCAGAAAAGTTTCTAAGTGTCCTATTTTGAAACGTACAAATATTCCTCTAAAATCAGCCGAACTACGAATTCTGATTTACTCACCTATTATTAGGAGAGAACTCAGGGCTGCATCTTTTTGCCCAGCACTGACCCTGAAAAGTAGTTCTAAGTGTACTTACCAGTAACTTGTATTTCCTTCCCTAGAAATCCATTGTGTGGTTTTCACCAGAAACGTATCTAAGTGTCCATTTTTGAAAAGTAAAAATATTCCTCTAAAATCAGCCGAACTACGAATTCCAAATTACTCACCTGTTATCAAGAGAGAACCCAGTGCTGCATCTTTTAGACCAGTACTGACTCTGAAAAGTAATTCTAAGAGTACATAACAGTAATTTGTATTTCCTTCCATAGGAATCCATTGTGTGGTTTTTACCAGAAAAGTTTCTAAGTGTCCAATTTTGAAACGTACAAAATTCCTCTAAAATCAGTTGAACTACGAATTCCGATTTACTCACCTGTTATCAGGAGAGAACCCGGGGCTGCATCTTTTAGCCCAGCACTGACCCTGAAAAGTAATTCTAAGCATACTTACCAGTAACTTGTATTTCCTTCCAAAGGAATCAAATGTGTGGTTTTCACCAGAAAAGTTTCTAAGTTTCCAATTTTGAAATGTACAAATATTCCTCTAAAATAAGCTGAACTACGAATTCCGATTTACTCACCTGTTATCAGGAGAGAACACAGGGCTGCATCTTTTAGCCCAGCACTGACTCTGAAAAGTAATTCTAAGCATACTTACCAGTAGCTTGTATTTCCTTCCATAGGAATCTATTGTGTAGTTTTCACCAGAAAAGTTTCGAAGTGTTCAATTTTGAAATGTACAAATATTCCTCTAAAAACAGCCAAACTACGAATTACAAATTACTCACCTGTTATCAGGAGAGAACCCAGGGCTGCATCTTTTAGCCCAGCACTGACCCTGAAAAGTAATTCTAAGCGTACTTACCAGTAACTTGTACTTCCTTCCATAGGAATCTATTGTGTGGTTTTCACCAGAAAAGTTTCTAAGTGTCCATTTTTGAAACATACAAATATTCCTCTAAATTCACCCGAACTATGAATTCTGATTTACTCACCTGTTCTCGGGAGAGAACCCAGGGCTGCATCTTTTAGCCCAGCACTGACCCTGAAAAGTTATTTTAAGCGTACTTACCAGTAACTTGTATTTCCTTCCATTGGAATCCATTGTGTGGTTTTCACCAGAAAAGTTTCTAAGTGTCCTATTTTGAAACGTACAAATATTCCTCTAAAATCAGCCGAACTACGAATTCCGAATTACTCACCTGTTATCAAGAGAGAACCCAGTGCTGCATCCTTTAGACCAGCTCTGACTCTGAAATGTAATTCTAAGCATACTTAACAGTAACTTGTATTTCCTTCCATAGGAATCCATTGTGTGGTTTTTACCAGAAAAGTTTCTAAGTGTCCAATTTTGAAACGTACAAAATTCCTCTAAAATCAGTTGAACTACGAATTCCGATTTACTCACCTGTTATCAGGAGAGAACCCGGGGCTGCATCTTTTAGCCCAGCACTGACCCTGAAAAGTAATTCTAAGCATACTTACCAGTAACTTGTATTTCCTTCCAAAGGAATCAAATGTGTGGTTTTCTCTAGAAAAGTTTCTAAGTTTCCAATTTTGAAATGTACAAATATTCCTGTAAAATAAGCCGAACTACGAATTCCGATTTACTCACCTGTTATCAGGAGAGAACACAGGGCTGCATCTTTTAGCCCAGCACTGACTCTGAAAATTAATTCTAAGCATACTTACCAGTAGCTTGTATTTCCTTCCATAGGAATCCATTGTGTGGTTTTCACCAGAAAAGTTTCTAAGTGTCCTATTTTGAAACGTACAAATATTCCTCTAAAATCAGCCGAACTACGAATTCTGATTTACTCACCTATTATTAGGAGAGAACTCAGGGCTGCATCTTTTTGCCCAGCACTGACCCTGAAAAGTAATTCTAAGTGTACTTACCAGTAACTTGTATTTCCTTCCCTAGAAATCCATTGTGTGGTTTTCACCAGAAACGTATCTAAGTGTCCATTTTTGAAAAGTAAAAATATTCCTCTAAAATCAGCCGAAATACGAATTCCAAATTACTCACCTGTTATCAAGAGAGAACCCAGTGCTGCATCTTTTAGACCAGTACTGACTCTGAAAAGTAATTCTAAGAGTACATAACAGTAATTTGTATTTCCTTCCATAGGAATCCATTATGTGGTTTTCACCGGAAAAGTGTCCAATTTTGAAACGGACAAATATTCCTCTAAATTCAATTGAACTACGAATTCCGATTTACTCATCTGTTATCAGGAGAGAACTCAAGGCTGCTTCTTTTAGCCCATCACTGACCCTGAAAAGTAATTCTAAGCGTACTTACCAGTAACTTGTATTTCCTTCCATAGGAATCCATTGTGTGGTTTTCACCAGAAAAGTTTCTAAGTGTCCTATTTTGAAACGTACAAATATTCCTCTAAAATCAGCCGAACTACGAATTCTGATTTACTCACCTATTATTAGGAGAGAACTCAGGGCTGCATCTTTTTGCCCAGCACTGACCCTAAAAAGTAATTCTAAGTGTACTTACCAGTAACTTGTATTTCCTTCCCTAGAAATCCATTGTGTGATTTTCACCAGAAACGTATCTAAGTGTCCATTTTTGAAAAGTAAAAATATTCCTCTAAAATCAGCCGAACTACGAATTCCAAATTACTCACCTGTTATCAAGAGAGAACCCAGTGCTGCATCTTTTTGCCCAGCACTGACCCTGAAAAGTAATTCTAAGCGTACTTACCAGTAACTTGTACTTCCTTCCATAGGAATCTATTGTGTGGTTTTCACCAGAAAAGTTTCTAAGTGTCCATTTTTGAAACATACAAATATTCCTCTAAATTCACCCGAACTACGAATTCTGATTTACTCACCTGTTCTCGGGAGAGAACCCAGGGCTGCATCTTTTAGCCCAGCACTGACCCTGAAAAGTTATTTTAAGCGTACTTACCAGTAACATGTATTTCCTTCCATTGGAATCCATTGTGTGGTTTTCACCAGAAAAGTTTCTAAGTGTCCTATTTTGAAACGTACAAATATTCCTCTAAAATCAGCCGAACTACGAATTCCGAATTACTCACCTGTTATCAAGAGAGAACCCAGTGCTGCATCCTTTAGACCAGCTCTGACTCTGAAATGTAATTCTAAGCATACTTAACAGTAACTTGTATTTCCTTCCATAGGAATCCATTGTGTGGTTTTTACCAGAAAAGTTTCTAAGTGTCCAATTTTGAAACGTACAAAATTCCTCTAAAATCAGTTGAACTACGAATTCCGATTTACTCACCTGTTATCAGGAGAGAACCCGGGGCTGCATCTTTTAGCCCAGCACTGACCCTGAAAAGTAATTCTAAGCATACTTACCAGTAACTTGTATTTCCTTCCAAAGGAATCAAATGTGTGGTTTTCTCTAGAAAAGATTCTAAGTTTCCAATTTTGAAATGTACAAATATTCCTGTAAAATAAGCCGAACTACGAATTCCGATTTACTCACCTGTTATCAGGAGAGAACACAGGGCTGCATCTTTTAGCCCAGCACTGACTCTGAAAATTAATTCTAAGCATACTTACCAGTAGCTTGTTTTTCCTTCCATAGGAATCCATTGTGTGGTTTTCACCAGAAAAGTTTCTAAGTGTCCTATTTTGAAACGTACAAATATTCCTCTAAAATCAGCCGAACTACGAATTCTGATTTACTCACCTATTATTAGGAGAGAACTCAGGGCTGCATCTTTTTGCCCAGCACTGACCCTGAAAAGTAATTCTAAGTGTACTTACCAGTAACTTGTATTTCCTTCCCTAGAAATCCATTGTGTGGTTTTCACCAGAAACGTATCTAAGTGTCCATTTTTGAAAAGTAAAAATATTCCTCTAAAATCAGCCGAACTACGAATTCCAAATTACTCACCTGTTATCAAGAGAGAACCCAGTGCTGCATCTTTTAGACCAGTACTGACTCTGAAAAGTAATTCTAAGAGTACATAACAGTAATTTGTATTTCCTTCCATAGGAATCCATTATGTGGTTTTCACCGGAAAAGTGTCCAATTTTGAAACGGACAAATATTCCTCTAAATTCAATTGAACTACGAATTCCGATTTACTCATCTGTTATCAGGAGAGAACTCAAGGCTGCTTCTTTTAGCCCATCACTGACCCTGAAAAGTAATTCTAAGCGTACTTACCAGTAACTTGTATTTCCTTCCATAGGAATCCATTGTGTGGTTTTCACCAGAAAAGTTTCTAAGTGTCCTATTTTGAAACGTACAAATATTCCTCTAAAATCAGCCGAACTACGAATTCTGATTTACTCACCTATTATTAGGAGAGAACTCAGGGCTGCATCTTTTTGCCCAGCACTGACCCTGAAAAGTAATTCTAAGTGTACTTACCAGTAACTTTTATTTCCTTCCCTAGAAATCCATTGTGTGATTTTCACCAGAAACGTATCTAAGTGTCCATTTTTGAAAAGTAAAAATATTCCTCTAAAATCAGCCGAACTACGAATTCCAAATTACTCACCTGTTATCAAGAGAGAACCCAGTGCTGCATCTTTTTGCCCAGCACTGACCCTGAAAAGTAATTCTAAGCGTACTTACCAGTAACTTGTACTTCCTTCCATAGGAATCTATTGTGTGGTTTTCACCAGAAAAGTTTCTAAGTGTCCATTTTTGAAACATACAAATATTCCTCTAAATTCACCCGAACTACGAATTCTGATTTACTCACCTGTTCTCGGGAGAGAACCCAGGGCTGCATCTTTTAGCCCAGCACTGACCCTGAAAAGTTATTTTAAGCGTACTTACCAGTAACATGTATTTCCTTTCATTGGAATCCATTGTGTGGTTTTCACCAGAAAAGTTTCTAAGTGTCCTATTTTGAAACGTACAAATATTCCTCTAAAATCAGCCGAACTACGAATTCCGAATTACTCACCTGTTATCAAGAGAGAACCCAGTGCTGCATCCTTTAGACCAGCTCTGACTCTGAAATGTAATTCTAAGCATACTTAACAGTAACTTGTATTTCCTTCCATAGGAATCCATTGTGTGGTTTTTACCAGAAAAGTTTCTAAGTGTCCAATTTTGAAACGTACAAAATTCCTCTAAAATCAGTTGAACTACGAATTCCGATTTACTCACCTGTTATCAGGAGAGAACCCGGGGCTGCATCTTTTAGCCCAGCACTGACCCTGAAAAGTAATTCTAAGCATACTTACCAGTAACTTGTATTTCCTTCCAAAGGAATCAAATGTGTGGTTTTCTCTAGAAAAGATTCTAAGTTTCCAATTTTGAAATGTACAAATATTCCTGTAAAATAAGCCGAACTACGAATTCCGATTTACTCACCTGTTATCAGGAGAGAACACAGGGCTGCATCTTTTAGCCCAGCACTGACTCTGAAAATTAATTCTAAGCATACTTACCAGTAGCTTGTTTTTCCTTCCATAGGAATCCATTGTGTGGTTTTCACCAGAAAAGTTTCTAAGTGTCCTATTTTGAAACGTACAAATATTCCTCTAAAATCAGCCGAACTACGAATTCTGATTTACTCACCTATTATTAGGAGAGAACTCAGGGCTGCATCTTTTTGCCCAGCACTGACCCTGAAAAGTAGTTCTAAGTGTACTTACCAGTAACTTGTATTTCCTTCCCTAGAAATCCATTGTGTGGTTTTCACCAGAAACGTATCTAAGTGTCCATTTTTGAAAAGTAAAAATATTCCTCTAAAATCAGCCGAACTACGAATTCCAAATTACTCACCTGTTATCAAGAGAGAACCCAGTGCTGCATCTTTTAGACCAGTACTGACTCTGAAAAGTAATTCTAAGAGTACATAACAGTAATTTGTATTTCCTTCCATAGGAATCCATTATGTGGTTTTCACCGGAAAAGTGTCCAATTTTGAAACGGACAAATATTCCTCTAAATTCAATTGAACTACGAATTCCGATTTACTCATCTGTTATCAGGAGAGAACTCAAGGCTGCTTCTTTTAGCCCATCACTGACCCTGAAAAGTAATTCTAAGCGTACTTACCAGTAACTTGTATTTCCTTCCATAGGAATCCATTGTGTGGTTTTCACCAGAAAAGTTTCTAAGTGTCCTATTTTGAAACGTACAAATATTCCTCTAAATTCAGCCGAACTACGAATTCTGATTTACTCACCTATTATTAGGAGAGAACTCAGGGCTGCATCTTTTAGCCCAGCACTGACCCTGAAAAGTAATTCTAAGTGTACTTACCAGTAACTTGTATTTCCTTCCATAGGAATCCATTGTGTGGTTTTCACCAGAAAAGTTTCTAAGTGTCCAATTTTGAAACGTTTAAAATTCCTCTAAAATCAGTTGAACTACGAATTCCGATTTACTCACCTGTTATCAGGAGAGAACCCGGGGCTGCATCTTTTAGCCCAGGACTGACCCTGAAAAGTAATTCTAAGCATACTTAACAGTAACTTGTATTTCCTTCCATAGGAATCCATTGTGTGGTTTTCACCAGAAAAGTTTCTAAGTGTCCAATTTTGAAATGTACAAAATTCCTCTAAAATCAGTTGAACTACGAATTCCGATTTACTCACCTGTTATCAGGAGAGAACCCGGGGCTGCATCTTTTAGCCCATCACTGACCCTGAAAAGTAATTCTAAGCATACTTACCAGTAACTTGTATTTCCTTCCAAAGGAATCAAATGTGTGGTTTTCTCCAGAAAAGTTTCTAAGTTTCCAATTTTGAAATGTACAAATATTCCTGTAAAATAAGCCGAACTACGAATTCCGATTTACTCACCTGTTATCAGGAGAGAACACAGGGCTGCATCTTTTAGCCCAGCACTGACTCTGAAAAGTAATTCTAAGCATACTTACCAGTAGCTTGTATTTCCTTCCATAGGAATCCATTGTGTGGTTTTCACCAGAAAAGTTTCTAAGTGTCCTATTTTGAAACGTACAAATATTCCTCTAAAATCAGCCGAACTACGAATTCTGATTTACTCAACTATTATTAGGAGAGAACTCAGGGCTGCATCTTTTTGCCCAGCACTGACCCTGAAAAGTAATTCTAAGTGTACTTACCAGTAACTTGTATTTCCTTCTGTCCATTTTTGAAAAGTAAAAATATTCCTCTAAAATCAGCCAAACTACGAATTCCAAATTACTCACCTGTTATCAAGAGAGAACCCAGTGCTGCATCTTTTAGACCAGTACTGACTCTGAAAAGTAATTCTAAGAGTACATAACAGTAATTTGTATTTCCTTCCATAGGAATCCATTATGTGGTTTTCACCAGAAAAGTGTCCAATTTTGAAACGGACAAATATTCCTCTAAATTCAATTGAACTACGAATTCCGATTTACTCATCTGTTATCAGGAGAGAACCCAAGGCTGCTTCTTTTAGCCCATCACTGACCCTGAAAAGTAATTCTAAGCGTACTTACCAGTAACTTGTATTTCCTTCCATAGGAATCCATTGTGTGGTTTTCACCAGAAAAGTTTCTAAGTGTCCTATTTTGAAACGTACAAATATTCCTCTAAAATCAGCCGAACTACGAATTCTGATTTACTCACCTATTATTAGGAGAGAACCCAGGGCTGCATCTTTTAGCCCAGCACTGACCCTGAAAAGTAATTCGAAGTGTACTTACCAGTAACTTGTATTTCCTTCCATAGGAATCCATTGTGTGGTTTTCACCAGAAAAGTTTCTAAGTGTCCAATTTTGAAACGTTCAAAATTCCTCTAAAATCAGTTGAACTACGAATTCCGATTTACTCACCTGTTATCAGGAGAGAACCCGGGGCTGCATCTTTTAGCCCAGGACTGACCCTGAAAAGTAATTCTAAGCATACTTACCAGTAACTTGTATTTCCTTCCAAAGGAATCAAATGTGTGGTTTTCACCAGAAAAGTTTCTAAGTTTCCAATTTTGAAATGTACAAATATTCCTCTAAAATAAGCCGAACTACGAATTCCAATTTACTCACCTGTTATCAGGAGAGAACACAGGGCTGCATCTTTTAGCCCAGCACTGACTGAAAAGTAATTCTAAGCATACTTACCAGTAGCTTGTATTTCCTTCCATAGGAATCTATTGTGTAGTTTTCACCTGAAAAGTTTCTAAGTGTTCAATTTTGAAATGTACAAATATTCCTCTAAAAACAGCCAAACTACGAATTACAAATTACTCACCTGTTATCAGGAGAGAACCCAGGGCTGCATCTTTTAGCCCAGCACTGACCCTGAAAAGTAATTCTAAGCGTACTTACCAGTAACTTGTACTTCCTTCCATAGGAATCCATTGTGTGGTTTTCACCAGAAAAGTTTCTAAGTGTCCATTTTTGAAACATACAAATATTCCTCTAAAATCAACCGAACTACGAATTCCGATTTACTCACCTGTTCTCGGGAGAGAACCCAGGGCTGCATCTTTTAGCCCAGCACTGACCCTGAAAAGTTATTTTAAGCATACTTACCAGTAACTTGTATTTCCTTCCATTGGAATCCATTGTGTGGTTTTCACCAGAAAAGTTTCTAAGTGTCCTATTTTGTGAAACGTACAAATATTCCTCTAAAATCAGCCGAACTACGAATTCCAAATTACTCACCTGTTATCAAGAGAGAACCCAGTGCTGCATCTTTTAGACCAGTACTGACTCTGAAAAGTAATTCTAAGAGTACATAACAGTAATTTGTATTTCCTTCCATAGGAATCCATTATGTGGTTTTCACCAGAGAAGTGTCCAATTTTGAAACGGACAAATATTCCTCTAAATTCAATTGAACTACGAATTCCGATTTACTCATCTGTTATCAGGAGAGAACCCAAGGCTGCTTCTTTTAGCCCATCACTGACCCTGAAAAGTAATTCTAAGCGTACTTACCAGTAACTTGTATTTCCTTCCATAGGAATCCATTGTGTGGTTTTCACCAGAAAAGTTTCTAAGTGTCCTATTTTGAAACGTACAAATATTCCTCTAAAATCAGCCGAACTACGAATTCTGATTTACTCACCTATTATTAGGAGAGAACCCAGGGCTGCATCTTTTAGCCCAGCACTGACCCTGAAAAGTAATTCTAAGTGTACTTACCAGTAACTTGTATTTCCTTCCATAGGAATCCATTGTGTGGTTTTCACCAGAAAAGTTTCTAAGTGTCCAATTTTGAAACGTTCAAAATTCCTCTAAAATCAGTTGAACTACGAATTCCGATTTACTCACCTGTTATCAGGAGAGAACCCGGGGCTGCATCTTTTAGCCCAGGACTGACCCTGAAAAGTAATTCTAAGCATACTTACCAGTAACTTGTATTTCCTTCCAAAGGAATCAAATGTGTGGTTTTCACCAGAAAAGTTTCTAAGTTTCCAATTTTGAAATGTACAAATATTCCTCTAAAATAAGCCGAACTACGAATTCCAATTTACTCACCTGTTATCAGGAGAGAACACAGGGCTGCATCTTTTAGCCCAGCACTGACTCTGAAAAGTAATTCTAAGCATACTTACCAGTAGCTTGTATTTCCTTCCATAGGAATCTATTGTGTAGTTTTCACCTGAAAAGTTTCTAAGTGTCCATTTTTGAAACATACAAATATTCCTCTAAAATCAACCGAACTACGAATTCCGATTTACTCACCTGTTCTCGGGAGAGAACCCAGGGCTGCATCTTTTAGCCCAGCACTGACCCTGAAAAGTTATTTTAAGCATACTTACCAGTAACTTGTATTTCCTTCCATTGGAATCCATTGTGTGGTTTTCACCAGAAAAGTTTCTAAGTGTCCTATTTTGAAACGTACAAATATTCCTCTAAAATCAGCCGAACTACGAATTCTGATTTACTCAACTATTATTAGGAGAGAACTCAGGGCTGCATCTTTTTGCCCAGCACTGACCCTGAAAAGTAATTCTAAGTGTACTTACCAGTAACTTTTATTTCCTTCCCTAGAAATCCATTGTGTGGTTTTCACCAGAAACGTATCTAAGTGTCCATTTTTGAAAAGTAAAAATATTCCTCTAAAATCAGCCAAACTACGAATTCCAAATTACTCACCTGTTATCAAGAGAGAACCCAGTGCTGCATCTTTTAGACCAGTACTGACTCTGAAAAGTAATTCTAAGAGTACATAACAGTAATTTGTATTTCCTTCCATAGGAATCCATTATGTGGTTTTCACCAGAAAAGTGTCCAATTTTGAAACGGACAAATATTCCTCTAAATTCAATTGAACTACGAATTCCGATTTACTCATCTGTTATCAGGAGAGAACCCAAGGCTGCTTCTTTTAGCCCATCACTGACCCTGAAAAGTAATTCTAAGCGTACTTACCAGTAACTTGTATTTCCTTCCATAGGAATCCATTGTGTGGTTTTCACCAGAAAAGTTTCTAAGTGTCCTATTTTGAAACGTACAAATATTCCTCTAAAATCAGCCGAACTACGAATTCTGATTTACTCACCTATTATTAGGAGAGAACCCAGGGCTGTATCTTTTAGCCCAGCACTGACCCTGAAAAGTAATTCTAAGTGTACTTACCAGTAACTTGTATTTCCTTCCATAGGAATCCATTGTGTGGTTTTCACCAGAAAAGTTTCTAAGTGTCCAATTTTGAAACGTTCAAAATTCCTCTAAAATCAGTTGAACTACGAATTCCGATTTACTCACCTGTTATCAGGAGAGAACCCGGGGCTGCATCTTTTAGCCCAGGACTGACCCTGAAAAGTAATTCTAAGCATACTTACCAGTAACTTGTATTTCCTTCCAAAGGAATCAAATGTGTGGTTTTCACCAGAAAAGTTTCTAAGTTTCCAATTTTGAAATGTACAAATATTCCTCTAAAATAAGCCGAACTACGAATTCCAATTTACTCACCTGTTATCAGGAGAGAACACAGGGCTGCATCTTTTAGCCCAGCACTGACTCTGAAAAGTAATTCTAAGCATACTTACCAGTAGCTTGTATTTCCTTCCATAGGAATTTATTGTGTAGTTTTCACCTGAAAAGTTTCTAAGTGTTCAATTTTGAAATGTACAAATATTCCTCTAAAAACAGCCAAACTACGAATTACAAATTACTCACCTGTTATCAGGAGAGAACCCAGGGCTGCATCTTTTAGCCCAGCACTGACCCTGAAAAGTAATTCTAAGCGTACTTACCAGTAACTTGTACTTCCTTCCATAGGAATCCATTGTGTGGTTTTCACCAGAAAAGTTTCTAATTGTCCATTTTTGAAACATACAAATATTCCTCTAAAATCAACCGAACTACGAATTCCGATTTACTCACCTGTTCTCGGGAGAGAACCCAGGGCTGCATCTTTTAGCCCAGCACTGACCCTGAAAAGTTATTTTAAGCATACTTACCAGTAACTTGTATTTCCTTCCAAAGGAATCAAATGTGTGGTTTTCACCAGAAAAGTTTCTAAGTTTCCAATTTTGAAATGTACAAATATTCCTCTAAAATAAGCCGAACTACGAATTCCAATTTACTCACCTGTTATCAGGAGAGAACACAGGGCTGCATCTTTTAGCCCAGCACTGACTCTGAAAAGTAATTCTAAGCATACTTACCAGTAGCTTGTATTTCCTTCCATAGGAATCTATTGTGTAGTTTTCACCTGAAAAGTTTCTAAGTGTTCAATTTTGAAATGTACAAATATTCCTCTAAAAACAGCCAAACTACGAATTACAAATTACTCACCTGTTATCAGGAGAGAACCCAGGGCTGCATCTTTTAGCCCAGCACTGACCCTGAAAAGTAATTCTAAGCGTACTTACCAGTAACTTGTACTTCCTTCCATAGGAATCCATTGTGTGGTTTTCACCAGAAAAGTTTCTAATTGTCCATTTTTGAAACATACAAATATTCCTCTAAAATCAACCGAACTACGAATTCCGATTTACTCACCTGTTCTCGGGAGAGAACCCAGGGCTGCATCTTTTAGCCCAGCACTGACCCTGAAAAGTTATTTTAAGCATACTTACCAGTAACTTGTATTTCCTTCCATTGGAATCCATTGTGTGGTTTTCACCAGAAAAGTTTCTAAGTGTCCTATTTTGAAACGTACAAATATTCCTCTAAAATCAGCCGAACTACGAATTCCAAATTACTCACCTGTTATCAAGAGAGAACCCAGTGCTGCATCTTTTAGACCAGTACTGACTCTGAAAAGTAATTCTAAGCGTACATAACAGTAACTTGTATTTCCTTCAATAGGAATCCATTGTGTGGTTTTCACTAGAAAAGTTTCTAAGTGTCCAATTTTGAAACGTACAAATATTCCTCTAAAATCAGCGGAACTATGAATTCTGATTTACCCACCTGTTATCAGGAGAGAAACCAGGGCTGCATCTTTTAGCCAATCACTGACCCTGAAAAGTAATTCTAAGCGTACTTACCAGTAACTTGTATTTCCTTCCATAGGAATCCATTGTGTGGTTTTCACCAGAAAAGTTTCTAAGTGTCCATTTTTGAAACATACAAACATTCCTCTAAAATCAGCCGAACTACGAATTCCGAATTACTCACCTGTTATCAGGAGAGAACCCAGGGCTGCATCTGTTAGCCCAGCACTGACCCTGAAAAGTAATTCAAAGCGTACTTACCAGTAACATGTATTTCCTTCCATAGGAATCCATTGTGTGGTTTTCACCAGAAAAGTTTCTAAGTGTCCAATTTTGAAACGTACAAATATTCCTCTAAAAACAGTTGAGCTACGAATTCCGATTTACTCACATGTTATCAGGAGAGAACCCAGGGCTGCATCTTTTAGCCCAGCACTGACCCTGAAAAGTAATTCTAAGCGTACTTACCAGTAACTTGTATTTCCTTCCATAGGAATCCATTGAGTGGTTTTCACTAGAAAAGTTTCTAAGAGTCAAATTTTGAAACGTACAAATATTCCTCTAAAATCAGCGGAACTACGAATTCCGATTTACTCACCTGTCATCAGGAGAGAAACCAGGGCTGCATCTTTTAGCCCAGCACTGATTCTGAAAAGTAATTCTAAGCGTACTTACCAGTAACTTGTATTTCCTTCCATAGGAATCCATTGTGTGGTTTTCACCAGAAAGGTTTCTAAGTGTCCATTTTTGAAACGTACAAATATTCCTTTAAAATCAGCCAAATTACGAATTCCAAATTACTCACCTGTTATCAAGAGAGAACCCAGTGCTGCATCTTTTAGACCAGTACTGACTCTGAAAAGTTATTCTAAGCGTACATAACAGTAACTTGTATTTCCTTCAATAGGAATCCATTGTGTGGTTTTCACTAGAAAAGTTTCTAAGTGTCCAATTTTGAAACGTACAAATATTCCTCTAAAATCAGCCGAACTACGAATTCCGATTTACTCACCTGTTATCAGGAAAGAACACAGGGCTGCATCTTTTAGCCCAGCACTGACTGTGAAAAGTAATTCTAAGCGTACTTACCAGTAACTTGTATTCCCTTCCATAGGAATCCATTGTGTGGTTTTCACCAGAAAAGTTTCTAGCTGTTTAATTTTGAAATGTACAAATATTCCTGTAAAATAAGCCGAACTATGAATTCCGATTTACTCACCTGTTATCAGGAGAGAACACAGGGCTGCATCTTTTAGCCCGGCACTGACTCTGAAAAGTAATTCTAAGCGTACTTACCAGTAACTTGTACTTCCTTCCATAGGAATCCATTGTGTGGTTTTCACCAGAAAAGTTTCTAAGTGTCCTATTTTGAAACGTACAAATATTCCCCTAAAATCAGCCGAACTACGAATTCTGATTTACTCACCTATTATTAGGAGAGAACACAGGGCTGCATCTTTTAGCCCAGCACTGATTCTGAAAAGTAATTCTAAGTGTACTTACCAGTAACTTGTATTTCCTTCCCTAGAAATCCATTGTGTGGTTTTCACCAGAAAAGTATCTAAGTGTCCATTTTTGAAAAGTAAAAATATTCCTCTAAAATCAGCCGAACTACGAATTCCAAATTACTCACATGTTATCAAGAGAGAACCCAGTGCTGCATCTTTTAGACCAGTACTGACTCTGAAAAGTAATTCTAAGCGTACAAAACAGTAACTTGTATTTCCTTCCATAGGAATCCATTATGTGGTTTTCACCAGAAAAGTGTCCAATTTTGAAACGGACAAATATTCCTCTAAATTCAATTGAACTACGAATTCCGATTTACTCACCTGTTATCAGGAGAGAACCCAGGGCTGCATCTTTTAGCCCAGCACTGACCCTGAAAAGTAATTCTAAGCGTACTTACCAGTAACTTGTATTTCCTTCCATAGGAATCCATTGAGTGGTTTTCACTAGAAAAGTTTCTAAGAGTCAAATTTTGAAACGTACAAATATTCCTCTAAAATCAGCGGAACTACGAATTCCGATTTACTCACCTGTCATCAGGAGAGAAACCAGGGCTGCATCTTTTAGCCCAGCACGGATTCTGAAAAGTAATTCTAAGCGTACTTACCAGTAACTTGTATTTCCTTCCATAGGAATCCATTGTGTGGTTTTCACCAGAAAGGTTTCTAAGTGTCCATTTTTGAAACGTACAAATATTTCTTTAAAATCAGCCAAATTACGAATTCCGAATTACTCACCTGTTATCAAGAGAGAACCCAGTGCTGCATCTTTTAGACCAGCACTGACTCTGAAATGTAATTCTAAGCGTACATAACAGTAACTTGTATTTCCTTCCATATGAATCCATTGTGTGGTTTTCACCAGAAAAGCTTCCAAGTGTCCAATTTTGAAACGTACAAATATTCCTCTAAAATCAGTTGAAATACGAATTCCGATTTACTCACCTGTTATCAGGAGAGAACCCAGGGCTGCATCTTTTAGCCCAGCACTGAGCCTGAAAAGTAATTCTCAGCATACTTACCAGTAACTTGGATTTCCTTCCATAGGAATCCATTGTGTGGTTTTCACCAGAAAAGTTTCTAAGTGTCCTATTTTGAAACGTACATATATTCCTCTAAAATCAGCCAAACTACGAATTCCGATTGACTCACCTGTTATCAAGAGAGAACCCAGTGCTGAATCTTTTAGACCAGCACTGACATTGAAAAGTAATTCTAAGCGTACTTACCAGTAACTCATTTTTCCTTCCATAGGAATCATTGTGTGGTTTTCAGCAGAAAAGTTTCTAAGTGTCCAATTTTGAAACGTACAAATATTCCTCTAAAATGAGCCGAACTACGAATTCCGATTTACTCACCTGTTATCAGGAAAGAACACAGGGCTGCATCTTTTAGCCCAGCACTGACTGTGAAAAGTAATTCTAAGCGTACTTACCAGTAACTTGTATTCCCTTCCATAGGAATCCATTGTGTGGTTTTCACCAGAAAAGTTTCTAGGTGTTTAATTTTGAAATGTACAAATATTCCTCTAAAAACAGCCGAACTACGAATTTCAAATTACTCACCTGTTATCAGGAGAGAACCCAGGGCTGCATCTTTTAGCCCAGCACTGACCCTGAAAAGTAATTCTAAGCGTACTTAAAAGTAACTTGTATTGCATTCCAAAGGAATCAAATGTGTGGTTTTCACCAGAAAAGTTTCTAAGTTTCCAATTTTGAAATGTACAAATATTCCTCTAAAATAAGCCGAACTACGAATTCCGATTTACTCACCTGTTATCAGGAGAGAACACAGGGCTGCATCTTTTAGCCCAGCACTGACTCTGAAAAGTAATTCTAAGCATACTTACCAGTAGCTTGTATTTCCTTCCATAGGAATCCATTGTGTGGTTTTCACCAGAAAAGTTTCTAAGTGTTCAATTTTGAAATGTACAAATATTCCTCCAAAAACAGCCGAACTACGAATTACAAATTACTCACCTGTTATCAGGAGAGAACCCAGGGCTGCATCTTTTAGCCCAGCACTGACCCTGAAAAGTATTTCTAAGCGTACTTACCAGTAACTTGTACTTCCTTCCATAGGAATCCATTATGTGGTTTTCACCAGAAAAGTGTCCAATTTTGAAACGGACAAATATTCCTCTAAATTCAATTGAACTACGAATTCCGATTTACTCATCTGTTATCAGGAGAGAACCCAAGGCTGCTTCTTTTAGCCCATCACTGACCCTGAAAAGTAATTCTAAGCACACTTACCAGTAACTTGTATTTCCTTCCATAGGAATCCATTATGTGGTTTTCACTAGAAAAGTTTCTAAGTGTCCAATTTTGAAACGTACAAATATTCCTCTAAAATCAGCGGAACTACGAATTCTGATTTACCCACCTGTTATCAGGAGAGAAACCAGGGCTGCATCTTTTAGCCCATCACTGACCCTGAAAAGTAATTCTAAGCGTACTTACCAGTAACTTGTATTTCCTTCCATAGGAATCCATTGTGTGGTTTTCACCAGAAAAGTTTCTAAGTGTCCTATTTTGAAACATACAAATATTCCTCTAAAATCAGCCGAACTACGAATTCCGATTTACTCACCTGTTATCAGGAGAGAACCCGGGGCTGCATCTTTTAGCCCAGCACTGACCCTGAAAAGTAATTCTAAGCATACTTACCAGTAACTTGTATTTCCTTCCAAAGGAATCAAATGTGTGGTTTTCACCAGAAAAGTTTCTAAGTTTCCAATTTTGAAATGTACAAATATTCCTGTAAAATAAGCCGAACTATGAATTCCGATTTACTCACCTGTTATCAGGAGAGAACACAGGGCTGCATCTTTTAGCCCAGCACTGACTCTGAAAAGTAATTCTAAGCGTACTTACCAGTAACTTGTACTTCCTTCCATAGGAATCCATTGTGTGGTTTTCACCAGAAAAGTTTCTAAGTGTCCTATTTTGAAACGTACAAATATTCCCCTAAAATCAGCCGAACTACGAATTCATTTACTCACCTATTATTAGGAGAGAACCCAGGGCTGCATCTTTTTGCCCAGCACTGACCCTGAAAAGTAATTCTAAGTGTACTTACCAGTAACTTGTATTTCCTTCCCTAGAAATCCATTGTGTGGTTTTCACCAGAAAAGTATCTAAGTGTCCATTTTTGAAAAGTAAAAATATTCCTCTAAAATCAGCCGAACTACGAATTCCAAATTACTCACCTGTTATCAAGAGAGAACCCAGTGCTGCATCTTTTAGACCAGTACTGACTCTGAAAAGTAATTCTAAGCGTACATAACAGTAACTTGTATTTCCTTCCATAGGAATCCATTATGTGGTTTTCACCAGAAAAGTGTCCAATTTTGAAACGGACAAATATTCCTCTAAATTCAATTGAACTACGAATTCCGATTTACTCACCTGTTATCAGGAGAGAACCCAGGGCTGCATCTTTTAGCCCAGCACTGACCCTGAAAAGTAATTCTAAGCGTACTTACCAGTAACTTGTATTTCCTTCCATAGGAATCCATTGAGTGGTTTTCACTAGAAAAGTTTCTAAGAGTCAAATTTTGAAACGTACAAATATTCCTCTAAAATCAGCGGAACTACGAATTCCGATTTACTCACCTGTCATCAGGAGAGAAACCAGGGCTGCATCTTTTAGCCCAGCACGGATTCTGAAAAGTAATTCTAAGCGTACTTACCAGTAACTTGTATTTCCTTCCATAGGAATCCATTGTGTGGTTTTCACCAGAAAGGTTTCTAAGTGTCCATTTTTGAAACGTACAAATATTCCTTTAAAATCAGCCAAATTACGAATTCCGAATTACTCACCTGTTATCAAGAGAGAACCCAGTGCTGCATCTTTTAGACCAGCACTGACTCTGAAATGTAATTCTAAGTGTACATAACAGTAACTTGTATTTCCTTCCAAAGGAATCAAATGTGTGGTTTTCACCAGAAAAGTTTCTAAGTTTCCAATTTTGAAATGTACAAATATTCCTGTAAAATAAGCCGAACTATGAATTCCGATTTACTCACCTGTTATCAGGAGAGAACACAGGGCTGCATCTTTTAGCCCAGCACTGACTCTGAAAAGTAATTCTAAGCGTACTTACCAGTAACTTGTACTTCCTTCCATAGAAATCCATTGTGTGGTTTTCACCAGAAAAGTTTCTAAGTGTCCTATTTTGAAACGTACAAATATTCCCCTAAAATCAGCCGAACTACGAATTCATTTACTCACCTATTATTAGGAGAGAACCCAGGGCTGCATCTTTTTGCCCAGCACTGACCCTGAAAAGTAATTCTAAGTGTACTTACCAGTAACTTGTATTTCCTTCCCTAGAAATCCATTGTGTGGTTTTCACCAGAAAAGTATCTAAGTGTCCATTTTTGAAAAGTAAAAATATTCCTCTAAAATCAGCCGAACTACGAATTCCAAATTACTCACCTGTTATCAAGAGAGAACCCAGTGCTGCATCTTTTAGACCAGTACTGACTCTGAAAAGTAATTCTAAGCGTACATAACAGTAACTTGTATTTCCTTCCATAGGAATCCATTATGTGGTTTTCACCAGAAAAGTGTCCAATTTTGAAACGGACAAATATTCCTCTAAATTCAATTGAACTACGAATTCCGATTTACTCATCTGTTATCAGGAGAGAACCCAAGGCTGCTTCTTTTAGCCCATCACTGACCCTGAAAAGTAATTCTAAGCACACTTACCAGTAACTTGTATTTCCTTCCATAGGAATCCATTATGTGGTTTTCACTAGAAAAGTTTCTAAGTGTCCAATTTTGAAACGTACAAATATTCCTCTAAAATCAGCGGAACTACGAATTCTGATTTACCCACCTGTTATCAGGAGAGAAACCAGGGCTGCATCTTTTAGCCCATCACTGACCCTGAAAAGTAATTCTAAGCGTACTTACCAGTAACTTGTATTTCCTTCCATAGGAATCCATTGTGTGGTTTTCACCAGAAAAGTTTCTAAGTGTCCTATTTTGAAACATACAAATATTCCTCTAAAATCAGCCGAACTACGAATTCCGATTTACTCACCTGTTATCAGGAGAGAACCCGGGGCTGCATCTTTTAGCCCAGCACTGACCCTGAAAAGTAATTCTAAGCATACTTACCAGTAACTTGTATTTCCTTCCAAAGGAATCAAATGTGTGGTTTTCACCAGAAAAGTTTCTAAGTTTCCAATTTTGAAATGTACAAATATTCCTGTAAAATAAGCCGAACTATGAATTCCGATTTACTCACCTGTTATCAGGAGAGAACACAGGGCTGCATCTTTTAGCCCAGCACTGACTCTGAAAAGTAATTCTAAGCGTACTTACCAGTAACTTGTACTTCCTTCCATAGAAATCCATTGTGTGGTTTTCACCAGAAAAGTTTCTAAGTGTCCTATTTTGAAACGTACAAATATTCCCCTAAAATCAGCCGAACTACGAATTCATTTACTCACCTATTATTAGGAGAGAACCCAGGGCTGCATCTTTTTGCCCAGCACTGACCCTGAAAAGTAATTCTAAGTGTACTTACCAGTAACTTGTATTTCCTTCCCTAGAAATCCATTGTGTGGTTTTCACCAGAAAAGTATCTAAGTGTCCATTTTTGAAAAGTAAAAATATTCCTCTAAAATCAGCCGAACTACGAATTCCAAATTACTCACCTGTTATCAAGAGAGAACCCAGTGCTGCATCTTTTAGACCAGTACTGACTCTGAAAAGTAATTCTAAGCGTACATAACAGTAACTTGTATTTCCTTCCATAGGAATCCATTATGTGGTTTTCACCAGAAAAGTGTCCAATTTTGAAACGGACAAATATTCCTCTAAATTCAATTGAACTACGAATTCCGATTTACTCACCTGTTATCAGGAGAGAACCCAGGGCTGCATCTTTTAGCCCAGCACTGACCCTGAAAAGTAATTCTAAGCGTACTTACCAGTAACTTGTATTTCCTTCCATAGGAATCCATTGAGTGGTTTTCACTAGAAAAGTTTCTAAGAGTCAAATTTTGAAACATACAAATATTCCTCTAAAATCAGCGGAACTACGAATTCCGATTTACTCACCTGTCATCAGGAGAGAAACCAGGGCTGCATCTTTTACCCCAGCACGGATTCTGAAAAGTAATTCTAAGCGTACTTACCAGTAACTTGTATTTCCTTCCATAGGAATCCATTGTGTGGTTTTCACCAGAAAGGTTTCTAAGTGTCCATTTTTGAAACGTACAAATATTCCTTTAAAATCAGCCAAATTACGAATTCCGAATTACTCACCTGTTATCAAGAGAGAACCCAGTGCTGCATCTTTTAGACCAGCACTGACTCTGAAATGTAATTCTAAGTGTACATAACAGTAACTTGTATTTCCTTCCAAAGGAATCAAATGTGCGGTTTTCACCAGAAAAGTTTCTAAGTTTCCAATTTTGAAATGTACAAATATTCCTGTAAAATAAGCCGAACTATGAATTCCGATTTACTCACCTGTTATCAGGAGAGAACACAGGGCTGCATCTTTTAGCCCAGCACTGACTCTGAAAAGTAATTCTAAGCGTACTTACCAGTAACTTGTACTTCCTTCCATAGGAATCCATTGTGTGGTTTTCACCAGAAAAGTTTCTAAGTGTCCTATTTTGAAACGTACAAATATTCCTCTAAAATCAGCCGAACTACGAATTCTGATTTACTCACCTATTATTAGGAGAGAACCCAGGGCTGCATCTTTTTGCCCAGCACTGACCCTGAAAAGTAATTCTAAGTGTACTTACCAGTAACTTGTATTTCCTTCCCTAGAAATCCATTGTGTGGTTTTCACCAGAAAAGTATCTAAGTGTCCATTTTTGAAAAGTAAAAATATTCCTCTAAAATCAGCCGAACTACGAATTCCAAATTACTCACCTGTTATCAAGAGAGAACCCAGTGCTGCATCTTTTAGACCAGTACTGACTCTGAAAAGTAATTCTAAGCGTACATAACAGTAACTTGTATTTCCTTCCATAGGAATCCATTATGTGGTTTTCACCAGAAAAGTGTCCAATTTTGAAACGGACAAATATTCCTCTAAATTCAATTGAACTACGAATTCCGATTTACTCACCTGTTATCAGGAGAGAACCCAGGGCTGCATCTTTTAGCCCAGCACTGACCCTGAAAAGTAATTCTAAGTGTACTTACCAGTAACTTGTATTTCCTTCCATAGGAATCCATTGAGTGGTTTTCACTAGAAAAGTTTCTAAGAGTCAAATTTTGAAACGTACAAATATTCCTCTAAAATCAGCGGAACTACGAATTCCGATTTACTCACCTGTCATCAGGAGAGAAACCAGGGCTGCATCTTTTAGCCCAGCACGGATTCTGAAAAGTAATTCTAAGCGTACTTACCAGTAACTTGTATTTCCTTCCATAGGAATCCATTGTGTGGTTTTCCCCAGAAAGGTTTCTAAGTGTCCATTTTTGAAAAGTACAAATATTCCTTTAAAATCAGCCAAATTCCGAATTCCGAATTACTCACCTGTTATCAAGAGAGAACCCAGTGCTGCATCTTTTAGACCAGCACTGACTCTGAAATGTAATTCTAAGCGTACATAACAGTAACTTGTATTTCCTTCCATAGGAATCCATTGTGTGGTTTTCACCAGAAAAGCTTCCAAGTGTCCAATTTTGAAACGTACAAATATTCCTCTAAAATCAGTTGAAATACGAATTCCGATTTACTCACCTGTTATCAGGAGAGAACCCAGGGCTGCATCTTTTAGCCCAGCACTGAGCCTGAAAAGTAATTCTCAGCATACTTACCAGTAACTTGGATTTCCTTCCATAGGAATCCATTGTGTGGTTTTCACCAGAAAAGTTTCTAAGTGTCCTATTTTGAAACGTACATATATTCCTCTAAAATCAGCCAAACTACGAATTCCGATTGACTCACCTGTTATCAAGAGAGAACCCAGTGCTGAATCTTTTAGACCAGCACTGACATTGAAAAGTAATTCTAAGCGTACTTACCAGTAACTTATTTTTCCTTCCATAGGAATCATTGTGTGGTTTTCAGCAGAAAAGTTTCTAAGTGTCCAATTTTGAAACGTACAAATATTCCTCTAAAATCAGCCGAACTACGAATTCCGATTTACTCACCTGTTATCAGGAAAGAACACAGGGCTGCATCTTTTAGCCCAGCACTGACTGTGAAAAGTAATTCTAAGCGTACTTACCAGTAACTTGTATTCCCTTCCATAGGAATCCATTGTGTGGTTTTCACCAGAAAAGTTTCTAGGTGTTTAATTTTGAAATGTACAAATATTCCTCTAAAAACAGCCGAACTACGAATTTCAAATTACTCACCTATTATCAGGAGAGAACCCAGGGCTGCATCTTTTAGCCCAGCACTGACCCTGAAAAGTAATTCTAAGCGTACTTAACAGTAACTTGTATTGCCTTCCAAAGGAATCAAATGTGTGGTTTTCACCAGAAAAGTTTCTAAGTTTCCAATTTTGAAATGTACAAATATTCCTCTAAAATAAGCCGAACTACGAATTCCGATTTACTCACCTGTTATCAGGAGAGAACACAGGGCTGCATCTTTTAGCCCAGCACTGACTCTGAAAAGTAATTCTAAGCATACTTACCAGTAGCTTGTATTTCCTTCCATAGGAATCCATTGTGTGGTTTTCACCAGAAAAGTTTCTAAGTGTTCAATTTTGAAATGTACAAATATTCCTCCAAAAACAGCCGAACTACGAATTACAAATTACTCACCTGTTATCAGGAGAGAACCCAGGGCTGCATCTTTTAGCCCAGCACTGACCCTGAAAAGTAATTCTAAGCGTACTTACCAGTAACTTGTACTTCCTTCCATAGGAATCCATTGTGTGGTTTTCACCAGAAAAGTTTCTAAGTGTCCATTTTTGAAACATACAAATATTCCTCTAAAATCAACCAAACTACGAATTCCGATTTACTCACCTGTTCTCGGGAGAGAACCTAGGGCTGCATCTTTTAGCCCAGTACTGACTCTGAAAAGTAATTCTAAGCGTACATAACAGTAACTTGTATTTCCTTTTATAGGAATCCATTTTGTGTTTTTTACCAGAAAAGTTTCTAAATGTCCAATTTTGAAATGTACAAATATTCCTCTAAAATCAGTTGAACTACGAATTCCGATTTACTCATCTGTTATCAGGAGAGAACCCAGGGCTGCATATTTTAGCAGAGCACTGACCCTGAAAAGTAATTCTAACCGTACTTACCAGTTACTTGTATTTACTTCCAGAGGAATCAAATGTGTGGTTTTCACCAGAAAAGTTTCTAAGTTTCCAATTTTGAAATGTACAAATATTCCTCTAAAATAAGCCGAACTACGAATTCCGATTTACTCACCTGTTATCAGGAGAGAACGCAGGACTGCATCTTTTAGCCCAGCACTGGCCCTGAAAAGTAATTCTAAGCACACTTACCAGTAACTTGTATTTCCTTCCATAGGAATCCATTATGTGGTTTTCACTAGAAAAGTTTCTAAGTGTCCAATTTTGAAACGTACAAATATTCCTCTAAAATCAGCGGAACTACGAATTCTGATTTACCCACCTGTTATCAGGAGAGAAACCAGGGCTGCATCTTTTAGCCCAGCACTGACCCTGAAAAGTAATTCTAAGCGTACTTACCAGTAACTTGTACTTCCTTCCATAGGAATCCATTGTGTGGTTTTCACCAGAAAAGTTTCTAAGTGTCCATTTTTGAAACATACAAATATTCCTCTAAAATCACCCGAACTACGAATTCTGATTTACTCACCTGTTCTCGGGAGAGAACCCAGGGCTGCATCTTTTAGCCCAGCACTGACCCTGAAAAGTTATTTTAAGTGTACTTACCAGTAACTTGTATTTCCTTCCATTGGAATCCATTGTGTGGTTTTCACCAGAAAAGTTTCTAAGTGTCCTATTTTGAAACGTACAAAAATTCCTCTAAAATCAGCCGAACTACGAATTCCAAATTACTCACCTGTTATCAAGAGAGAACCCCGTGCTGCATCTTTTAGACCAGTACTGACTCTGAAAAGTCATTCTAAGCGTACATAACAGTAACTTGTATTTCCTTCCATAGGAATCCATTATGTGGTTTTCACCAGAAAAGTGTCCAATTTTGAAACGGACAAATATTCCTCTAAATTCAATTGAACTACGAATTCCGATTTACTCATCTGTTATCAGGAGAGAACCCAAGTCTGCTTCTTTTAGCCCATCACTGACCCTGAAAAGTAATTCTAAGCACACTTACCAGTAACTTGTATTTCCTTCCATAGGAATCCATTATGTGGTTTTCACTAGAAAAGTTTCTAAGTGTCCAATTTTGAAACGTACAAATATTCCTCTAAAATCAGCGGAACTACGAATTCTGATTTACCCACCTGTTATCAGGAGAGAAACCAGGGCTGCATCTTTTAGCGCATCACTGACCCTGAAAAGTAATTCTAAGCGTACTTACCAGTAACTTGTATTTCCTTCCATAGGAATCCATTGTGTGGTTTTCACCAGAAAAGTTTCTAAGTGTCCTATTTTGAAACATACAAATATTCCTCTAAAATCAGCCGAACTACGAATTCCGATTTACTCACCTGTTATCAGGAGAGAACCCGGGGCTGCATCTTTTAGCCCAGCACTGACCCTGAAAAGTAATTCTAAGCATACTTACCAGTAACTTGTATTTCCTTCCAAAGGAATCAAATGTGTGGTTTTCACCAGAAAAGTTTCTAAGTTTCCAATTTTGAAATGTACAAATATTTCTGTAAAATAAGCCGAACTATGAATTCCGATTTACTCACCTGTTATCAGGAGAGAACACAGGGCTGCATCTTTTAGCCCAGCACTGACTCTGAAAAGTAATTCTAAGCGTACTTACCAGTAACTTGTACTTCCTTCCATAGGAATCCATTGTGTGGTTTTCACCAGAAAAGTTTCTAAGTGTCCTATTTTGAAACGTACAAATATTCCTCTAAAATCAGCCGAACTACGAATTCTGATTTACTCACCTATTATTAGGAGAGAACCCAGGGCTGCATCTTTTTGCCCAGCACTGACCCTGAAAAGTAATTCTAAGTGTACTTACCAGTAACTTGTATTTCCTTCCCTAGAAATCCATTGTGTGGTTTTCACCAGAACAGTATCTAAGTGTCCATTTTTGAAAAGTAAAAATATTCCTCTAAAATCAGCTGAACTACGAATTCCAAATTACTCACCTGTTATCAAGAGAGAACCCAGTGCTGCATCTTTTAGACCAGTACTGACTCTGAAAAGTAATTGTAAGCGTACATAACAGTAACTTGTATTTCCTTCCATAGGAATCCATTATGTGGTTTTCACCAGAAAAGTGTCCAATTTTGAAACGGACAAATATTCCTCTAAATTCAATTGAACTACGAATTCCGATTTACTCATCTGTTATCAGGAGAGAACCCAAGGCTGCTTCTTTTAGCCCATCACTGACCCTGAAAAGTAATTCTAAGCGTACTTACCAGTAACTTGTATTTCCTTCGATAGGAATCCATTGTGTGGTTTTCACTAGAAAAGTTTCTAAGTGTCCAATTTTGAAACGTACAAATATTCCTCTAAAATCAGCGGAACTACGAATTCTGATTTACCCACCTGTTATCAGGAGAGAAACCAGGGCTGCATCTTTTAGCCAATCACTGACCCTGAAAAGTAATTCTAAGCGTACTTACCAGTAACTTGTATTTCCTTCCATAGGAATCCATTGTGTGGTTTTCACCAGAAAAGTTTCTAAGTGTCCATTTTTGAAACGTACAAACATTCCTCTAAAATCAGCCGAACTACGAATTCCGAATTACTCACCTGTTTTCAGGAGAGAAACCAGGGCTGCATCTTTTAGCCCATCACTGACCCTGAAAAGTAATTCAAAGCGTACTTACCAGTAACATGTATTTCCTTCCATAGGAATCCATTGTGTGGTTTTCACCAGAAAAGTTTCTAAGTGTCCAATTTTGAAACGTACAAATATTCCTCTAAAATCAGTTGAGCTACGAATTCTGATTTACTCACCTGTTATCAGGAGAGAACCCAGGGCTGCATCTTTTAGCTCAGCACTGACCCTGAAAAGTAATTCTAAGCGTACTTACCAGTAACTTGTATTTCCTTCCATAGGAATCCATTGAGTGGTTTTCACTAGAAAAGTTTCTAAGAGTCAAATTTTGAAACGTACAAATATTCCTCTAAAATCAGCGGAACTACGAATTCCGATTTACTCACCTGTCATCAGGAGAGAAACCAGGGCTGCATCTTTTAGCCCAGCACTGATTCTGAAAAGTAATTCTAAGCGTACTTACCAGTAACTTGTATTTCCTTCCATAGGAATCCATTGTGTGGTTTTCACCAGAAAGGTTTCTAAGTGTCCATTTTTAAAACGTACAAATATTCCTTTAAAATCAGCCAAATTACGAATTCCGAATTACTCACCTGTTATCAAGAGAGAACCCAGTGCTGCATCTTTTAGACCAGCACTGACTCTGAAATGTAATTCTAAGCGTACATAACAGTAACTTGTATTTCCTTCCAAAGGAATCTATTGTGTGGTTTTCACCAGAAAAGCTTCCAAGTGTCCAATTTTGAAACGTACAAATATTCCTCTAAAATCAGTTGAAATACGAATTCCGATTTACTCACCTGTTATCAGGAGAGAACCCAGGGCTGCATCTTTTAGCCCAGCACTGACCCTGAAAAGTAATTCTCAGCATACTTACCAGTAACTTGGATTTCCTTCCATAGGAATCCATTGTGTGGTTTTCACCAGAAAAGTTTCTAAGTGTCCTATTTTGAAACGTACATATATTCCTCTAAAATCAGCCAAACTACGAATTCCGATTGACTCACCTGTTATCAAGAGAGAACCCAGTGCTGAATCTTTTAGACCAGCACTGACCCTGAAAAGTAATTCCAAGCATACTTACCAGTAACTTGTATTTCCTTTCATAGGAATCCATTGTGTGGTTTTTACCAGAAAAGTTTCTAAATGTCCAATTTTGAAACGTACAAATATTCCTCTAAAATCAGCCAAACTACGAATTCCGATTGACTCACCTGTTATCAAGAGAGAACCCAGTGCTGAATCTTTTAGACCAGCACTGACCCTGAAAAGTAATTCCAAGCATACTTACCAGTAACTTGTATTTCCTTTCATAGGAATCCATTGTGTGGTTTTTACCAGAAAAGTTTCTAAATGTCCAATTTTGAAACGTACAAATATTCCTCTAAAATCAGTTGAACTACGAATTCCGATTTACTCATCTGTTATCAGGAGAGAACCCAGGGCTGCATCTTTTAGCAGAGCATTGACCCTGAAAAGTAATTATAAGCATACTTACCAGTAACTTGTATTTCCTTCCAAAGGAATCAAATGTGTGGTTTTCACCAGAAAAGTTTCTAAGTTTCCAATTTAGAAATGTACAAATATTCCTCTAAAATAAGCCGAACTACGAATTCGGATTTACTCACCTGTTATCAGGAGAGAACGCAGGACTGCATCTTTTAGCCCAGCACTGGCCCAAAAAAGTAATTCTAAGCGTACTTACCAGTAACTTGTATTTCCTTCCATAGGAATAGATAGTGTGGTTTTCACCAGAAAAGTTTCTAAGTGTTCAATTTTGAAACATACAAATATTCCTCTAAAATCAGCCGAACTACGAATTCCGATTTACTCACCTGTTATCAGGAGAGAACACAGGGCTGCATCTTTTAGCCCAGCACTGACCCTGAAAAGTAATTCTAAGCGTACTTACCAGTAACTTGTATTTCCTTCCATAGGAATCCATTGTGTGGTTTTCACCAGAAAAGTTTTTAAGTGTCCATTTTTGAAACGTACAAATATTCCTATAAAATCAGCCGAACTACGAATTCCGAATTACTCACCTGTTATCAGGAGAGAACCAAGGGCTGCATCTTTTAGCCCAGCACTGACCCTGAAAAGTAATTCAAAGCGTACTAACCAGTAACTTGTATTTTCTTAAATAGGAATCCATTGTGTGGTGTCACCAGAAAAGTTTCTAAGTGTCCAATTGTGAAACGTACAAATATTCCTCTAAAATCAGCCGCACTACGAATTCTGAAATACTCACCTGTTATCAAGAGAGAACCCAGTGCTGCATCTTTTAGACCAGCACTGACTCTGAAATGTAATTCTAAGCATACTTAAGAGTAACTTGTATTTCCTTCCATAGGAATCCATTGTGTGGTTTTCACCAGAAAAGTTTCTAAGTGTCCATTTTTGAAACATACAAATATTCCTCTAAAATCAGCCGAACTACGAATTACAAATTACTCACCTGTTATCAGGAGAGAACCCAGGGCTGCATCTTTTAGCCCAGCACAGACCCTGAAAAGTAATTCTAAGCGTACATACCAGTAACTTGTATTTCCTTCCATATGAATCCTTTGTGTGGTTTTCACCAGAAAAGTTTCTAAGTGTCCATTTTTGAAACATACAAATATTCCTCTAAAATCAACCGAACTACGAATTCCGATTTACTCACCTGTTCTCAGGAGAGAACCCAGGGCTGCATCTTTTAGCCCAGCACTGACCCTGAAAAGTAATTCTAGGCGTACTTACCAGTAACTTGTATTTCCTTCCATAGGAATAGATAGTGTGGTTTTCCCAGAAAAGTTTCTAAGTGTCCAATTTTGAAACGTACAAATATTCCTCTAAAATCAACCGAACTACGAATTCCGATTTACTCACCTGTTATCAGGAGAGAAACCAGGGCTGCATCTTTTAGCCCAGCACTGACCCTGAAAAGTAATTCTAAGCGTACTTACCAGTAACTTGTATTTCCTTCCATTGGAATCCATTGTGTTGTTTTCACCAGAAAAGTTTCTATGTGTCCATTTTTGAAACATACACATATTCCTCTAAAATCAACCGAACTACGAATTCCAATTTACTCACCTGTTCTCGGGAGAGAACCCAGGGCTGCATTTTTTAGCCCAGCACTGAACCTGAAAAGAAATTCTAAGCGTACTTACCAGTAACTTGTATTTCCTTCCATTGGAATCCATTGTGTTGTTTTCACCAGAAAAGTTTCTACGTATCCAATTTTGAAACGTACAAGTAATCCTCTAAAATCAGTCGAACTACGAATTCCGGTTTACTCACCTGTTATCAAGAGAGAACCTATGCTGCATCTTTTAGTCCAGCACTGACCCTGAAAAGTAATTCTAAGTGTACTTACCAGTAACTTGTATTTCCTTCCATAGGAATCCATTCTGTAGTTTAAACCAGAAAAGTTTCTAAGTGTCCAATTTTTAAACGTACAAATATTCCTTTAAAATCAGCCGAACTACGAATTCCGATTTACTATCCTGTTATCAGGAGAGAACCCAGTGCTGCATCTTTTAACCCAGCACTGACCCTGAAAAGTAATTCCAAGCATACTTACCAGTAACTTGTATTTCCTTTCATAGGAATCCATTTTGTGGTTTTCACCAGAAAGGTTTCTAAGTGTCCATTTTTAAAACGTACAAATATTCCTTTAAAATCAGCCAAATTACGAATTCCGAATTACTCACCTGTTATCAAGAGAGAACCCAGTGCTGCATCTTTTAGACCAGCACTGACTCTGAAATGTAATTCTAAGCGTACATAACAGTAACTTGTATTTCCTTCCATAGGAATCTATTGTGTGGTTTTCACCAGAAAAGCTTCCAAGTGTCCAATTTTGAAACGTACAAATATTCCTCTAAAATCAGTTGAAATACGAATTCCGATTTACTCACCTGTTATCAGGAGAGAACCCAGGGCTGCATCTTTTAGCCCAGCACTGACCCTGAAAAGTAATTCTCAGCATACTTACCAGTAACTTGGATTTCCTTCCATAGGAATCCATTGTGTGGTTTTCACCAGAAAAGTTTCTAAGTGTCCTATTTTGAAACGTACATATATTCCTCTAAAATCAGCCAAACTACGAATTCCGATTGACTCACCTGTTATCAAGAGAGAACCCAGTGCTGAATCTTTTAGACCAGCACTGACCCTGAAAAGTAATTCCAAGCATACTTACCAGTAACTTGTATTTCCTTTCATAGGAATCCATTGTGTGGTTTTTACCAGAAAAGTTTCTAAATGTCCAATTTTGAAACGTACAAATATTCCTCTAAAATCAGCCAAACTACGAATTCCGATTGACTCACCTGTTATCAAGAGAGAACCCAGTGCTGAATCTTTTAGACCAGCACTGACCCTGAAAAGTAATTCCAAGCATACTTACCAGTAACTTGTATTTCCTTTCATAGGAATCCATTGTGTGGTTTTTACCAGAAAAGTTTCTAAATGTCCAATTTTGAAACGTACAAATATTCCTCTAAAATCAGTTGAACTACGAATTCCGATTTACTCATCTGTTATCAGGAGAGAACCCAGGGCTGCATCTTTTAGCAGAGCACTGACCCTGAAAAGTAATTATAAGCATACTTACCAGTAACTTGTATTTCCTTCCAAAGGAATCAAATGTGTGGTTTTCACCAGAAAAGTTTCTAAGTTTCCAATTTTGAAATGTACAAATATTCCTCTAAAATAAGCCGAACTACGAATTCCGATTTACTCACCTGTTATCAGGAGAGAACGCAGGACTGCATCTTTTAGCCCAGCAATGGCCCAAAAAAGTAATTCTAAGCGTACTTACCAGTAACTTGTATTTCCTTCCATAGGAATAGATAGTGTGGTTTTCACCAGAAAAGTTTCTAAGTGTTCAATTTTGAAACATACAAATATTCCTCTAAAATCAGCCGAACTACGAATTCCGATTTACTCACCTGTTATCAGGAGAGAACACAGGGCTGCATCTTTTAGCCCAGCACTGACCCTGAAAAGTAATTCTAAGCGTACTTACCAGTAACTTGTATTTCCTTCCATAGGAATCCATTGTGTGGTTTTCACCAGAAAAGTTTTTAAGTGTCCATTTTTGAAACGTACAAATATTCCTATAAAATCAGCCGAACTACGAATTCCGAATTACTCACCTGTTATCAGGAGAGAACCAAGGGCTGCATCTTTTAGCCCAGCACTGACCCTGAAAAGTAATTCAAAGCGTACTTACCAGTAACTTGTATTTTCTTAAATAGGAATCCATTGTGTGGTGTCACCAGAAAAGTTTCTAAGTGTCCAATTGTGAAACGTACAAATATTCCTCTAAAATCAGCCGCACTACGAATTCTGAAATACTCACCTGTTATCAAGAGAGAACCCAGTGCTGCATCTTTTAGACCAGCACTGACTCTGAAATGTAATTCTAAGCATACTTAAGAGTAACTTGTATTTCCTTCCATAGGAATCCATTGTGTGGTTTTCACCAGAAAAGTTTCTAAGTGTCCATTTTTGAAACATACAAATATTCCTCTAAAATCAGCCGAACTACGAATTACAAATTACTCACCTGTTATCAGGAGAGAACCCAGGGCTGCATCTTTTAGCCCAGCACAGACCCTGAAAAGTAATTCTAAGCGTACATACCAGTAACTTGTATTTCCTTCCATATGAATCCTTTGTGTGGTTTTCACCAGAAAAGTTTCTAAGTGTCCATTTTTGAAACATACAAATATTCCTCTAAAATCAACCGAACTACGAATTCCGATTTACTCACCTGTTCTCAGGAGAGAACCCAGGGCTGCATCTTTTAGCCCAGCACTGACCCTGAAAAGTAATTCTAGGCGTACTTACCAGTAACTTGTATTTCCTTCCATAGGAATAGATAGTGTGGTTTTCCCAGAAAAGTTTCTAAGTGTCCAATTTTGAAACGTACAAATATTCCTCTAAAATCAACCGAACTACGAATTCCGATTTACTCACCTGTTATCAGGAGAGAAACAAGGGCTGCATCTTTTAGCCCAGCACTGACCCTGAAAAGTAATTCTAAGCGTACTTACCAGTAACTTGTATTTCCTTCCATTGGAATCCATTGTGTTGTTTTCACCAGAAAAGTTTCTATGTGTCCATTTTTGAAACATACACATATTCCTCTAAAATCAACCGAACTACGAATTCCGATTTACTCACCTGTTCTCGGGAGAGAACCCAGGGCTGCATCTTTTAGCCCAGCACTGAACCTGAAAAGAAATTCTAAGCGTACTTACCAGTAACTTGTATTTCCTTCCATTGGAATCCATTGTGTTGTTTTCACCAGAAAAGTTTCTACGTATCCAATTTTGAAACGTACAAGTAATCCTCTAAAATCAGTCGAACTACGAATTCCGGTTTACTCACCTGTTATCAAGAGAGAACCTATGCTGCATCTTTTAGTCCAGCACTGACCCTGAAAAGTAATTCTAAGTGTACTTACCAGTAACTTGTATTTCCTTCCATAGGAATCCATTCTGTAGTTTAAACCAGAAAAGTTTCTAAGTGTCTAATTTTTAAACGTACAAATATTCCTTTAAAATCAGCCGAACTACGAATTCCGATTTACTATCCTGTTATCAGGAGAGAACCCAGTGCTGCATCTTTTAACCCAGCACTGACCCTGAAAAGTAATTCCAAGCATACTTACCAGTAACTTGTATTTCCTTTCATAGGAATCCATTTTGTGGTTTTTACCCGAAAAGTTTCTAAATGTCCAATTTTGAAATGTACAAATATTCCTCTAAAATCAGTTGAACTACGAATTCCGATTTACTCATCTGTTATCAGGAGAGAACCCAGGGCTGCATCTTTTAGCAGAGCACTGACCCTGAAAAGTAATTCTAAACGTACTTACCAGTTACTTGTATTTACTTCCAGAGGAATCAAATGTGTGGTTTTCACCAGAAAAGTTTCTAAGTTTCCAATTTTGAAATGTACAAATATTCCTCTAAAATAAGCCGAACTACGAATTCCGATTTACTCACCTGTTATCAGGAGAGAACGCAGGACTGCATCTTTTAGCCCAGCACTGGTCCAAAAAAGTAATTCTAAGTATACTTACCAGTAACTTGTATTTCCTTCCATAGGAATCCATTGTGTGGTTTTCAGCAGAAAAGTTTCTAAGTGTCCAATTTTGAAACGTACAAATATTCTTCTAAAGTCAGCCGAACTAGGAATTCCGATTTACTCACCTGTTATCAGGAGAGAACACAGGGCTGCATCTTTTAGCCCAGCACTGACTCTGAAAAGTAATTCTAAGAGTACTTACCAGTAACTTGTATTTCCTTCCATAGGAATCCATTGTGTGGTTTTCACCAGAAAAGTTTCTAAGTGTCCAATTTTGAAACGTACAAATATTCCTCTAAAATCAACCGAACTACGAATTCCGATTTACTCACCTGTTATCAGGAGAGAAACCAGGGCTGCATCTTTTAGCCCAGCACTGACTCTGAAAAGTAATTCTAAGCATACTTACCAGTAACTTGTATTTCCTTCCATAGCAATCCATTGTGTGGTTTTCAGCAGAAAAGTTTCTAAGTGTCCATTTTTGAAACATACAAATATTCCTCTAAAATCAACCGAACTACGAATTCCGATTTACTCACCTGTTCTCGAGAGAGAACCCAGGGCTGCATCTTTTAGCCCAGCACTGACCCTGAAAAGTAATTCTAAGCGTACTTACCAGTAACTTGTATTTCCTTCCATTGGAATCCATTGTGTTGTTTTTACCAGAAAAGTTTCTACGTATCCAATTTTGAAAAGTATAAGTATTCCTCTAAAATCAGCCGAACTATGAAATCCGGTTTACTCACCTGTTATCAAGAGAGAACCTATGCTGCATCTTTTAGACCAGCACTGACCCTGAAAAGTAATTCTAAGTGTACTTACCAGTAACTTGTATTTCCTTCCATAGGAATCCATTGTGTGGTTTAAACCAGAAAAGTTTCTAAGTGTCCAATTTTTAAACGTACAAATATTCCTTTAAAATCAGCCGAACTACGAATTCCTATTTACTATCCTGTTATCAGGAGAGAACCAAGTGCTGCATCTTTTAACCCAGCACTGACCCTGAAAAGTAATTCCAAGCATACTTACCAGTAACTTGTATTTCCTTTCATAATAATCCATTGTGTGGTTTTTACCAGAAAAGTTTCTAAATGTCCAATTTTGAAACGTACAAATATTCCTCTAAAATCAGTTGAACTACGAATTCCGATTTACTCATCTGTTATCAGGAGAGAACCCAGGGCTGCATCTTTTAGCAGAGCACTGACCCTGAAAAGTAATTCTAAGCATACTTACCAGTAACTTGTATTTCCTTCCAAAGGAATCAAATGTGTGGTTTTCACCAGAAAAGTTTCTAAGTTTCCAATTTTGAAATGTACAAATATTCCTCTAAAATAAGCCGAACTACGAATTCCGATTGACTCACCTGTTATCAAGAGAGAACCCAGTGCTGAATCTTTTAGACCAGCACTGACCCTGAAAAGTAATTCCAAGCATACTTACCAGTAACTTGTATTTCCTTTCATAGGAATCCATTGTGTGGTTTTTACCAGAAAAGTTTCTAAATGTCCAATTTTGAAACACACAAATATTCCTCTAAAATCAGTTGAACTACGAATTCCGATTTACTCATCTGTTATCAGGAGAGAACCCAGGGCTGCATCTTTTAGCAGAGCACTGACCCTGAAAAGTAATTCTAAGCATACTTACCAGTAACTTGTATTTCCTTCCAAAGGAATCAAATGTGTGGTTTTCACCAGAAAAGTTTCTAAGTTTCCAATTTTGAAATGTACAAATATTCCTCTAAAATAAGCCGAACTACGAATTCCGATTTACTCACCTGTTATCAGGAGAGAACGCAGGACTGCATCTTTTAGCCCAGCACTGGCCCAAAAAAGTAATTCTAAGCGTACTTACCAGTAACTTGTATTTCCTTCGATAGGAATAGATAGTGTGGTTTTCACCAGAAAAGTTTCTAAGTGTTCAATTTTGAAACGTACAAATATTCTTCTAAAATCAGCCGAACTACGAATTCCGATTTACTCACCGGTTATCAGGAGAGAACACAGGGCTGCATCTTTTAGCCCAGCACTGACCCTGAAAAGTAATTCTAAGCGTACTTACCAGTAACTTGTATTTCCTTCCATAGGAATCCATTGTGTGGTTTTCACCAGAAAAGTTTCTAAGTGTCCATTTTTGAAACGTACAAATATTCCTATAAAATCAGCCGAACTACGAATTCCGAATTACTCACCTGTTATCAGGAGAGAACCAAGGGCTGCATCTTTTAGCCCAGCACTGACCCTGAAAAGTAATTCAAAGCGTACTTACCAGTAACTTGTATTTTCTTAAATAGGAATCCATTGTGTGGTGTCAGCAGAAAAGTTTCTAAGTGTCCAATTGTGAAACGTACAAATATTCCTCTAAAATCAGCCGAACTACGAATTCTGAAATACTCACCTGTTATCAAGAGAGAACCCAGTGCTGCATCTTTTAGACCAGCACTGACTCTGAAATATAATTCTAAGCATACTTAAGAGTAACTTGTATTTCCTTCCATAGGAATCCATTGTGTGGTTTTCACCAGAAAAGTTTCTAAGTGTCCATTTTTGAAACATACAAATATTCCTCTAAAATCAGCCGAACTACGAATTACAAATTACTCACCTGTTATCAGGAGAGAACCCAGGGCTGCATCTTTTAGCCCAGCACAGACCCTGAAAAGTAATTCTAAGCGTACATACCAGTAACTTGTATTTCCTTCCATATGAATCCTTTGTGTGGTTTTCACCAGAAAAGTTTCTAAGTGTCCATTTTTGAAACATACAAATATTCCTCTAAAATCAACCGAACTACGAATTCCGATTTAGTCACCTGTTCTCGGGAGAGAACCCAGGGCTGCATCTTTTAGCCCAGCACTGACCCTGAAAAGTAATTCTAGGCGTACTTACCAGTAACTTGTATTTCCTTCCATAGGAATAGATAGTGTGGTTTTCCCAGAAAAGTTTCTAAGTGTCCAATTTTGAAACGTACAAATATTCCTCTAAAATCAACCGAACCACAAATTCCGATTTACTCACCTGTTATCAGGAGAGAAACCAGGGCTGCATCTTTTAGCCCAGCACTGACCCTGAAAAGTAATTCTAAGCGTACTTACCAGTAACTTGTATTTCCTTCCATTGGAATCCATTGTGTTGTTTTCACCAGAAAAGTTTCTAGGTGTCCATTTTTGAAACATACAAATATTCCTCTAAAATCAACCGAACTACGAATTCCGATTTACTCACCTGTTCTCGGGAGAGAACCCAGGGCTGCATCTTTTAGCCCAGCACTGACCCTGAAAAGTAATTCTAAGCGTACTTACCAGTAACTTGTATTTCCTTCCATTGGAATCCATTGTGTTGTTTTCACCAGAAAAGTTTCTACGTATCCAATTTTGAAACGTACAAGTATTCCTCTAAAATCAGTCGAACTACAAATTCCGGTTTACTCACCTGTTATCAAGAGAGAACCTATGCTGCATCTTTTAGTCCAGCACTGACCCTGAAAAGTAATTCTAAGTGTACTTACCAGTAACTTGTATTTCCTTCCATAGGAATCCATTGTGTGGTTTAAACCAGAAAAGTTTCTAAGTGTCCAATTTTTAAACGTACAAATATTACTTTAAAATCAGCCGAACTACGAATTCCTATTTACTATCCTGTTATCAGGAGAGAACCAAGTGCTGCATCTTTTAACCCAGCACTGACCCTGAAAAGTAATTCCAAGCATACTTACCAGTAACTTGTATTTCCTTTCATAATAATCCATTGTGTGGTTTTTACCAGAAAAGTTTCTAAATGTCCAATTTTGAAACGTACAAATATTCCTCTAAAATCAGTTGAACTATGAATTCCGATTTACTCATCTGTTATCAGGAGAGAACCCAGGGCTGCATCTTTTAGCAGAGCACTGACCCTGAAAAGTAATTCTAAGCATACTTACCAGTAACTTGTATTTTCTTCCAAAGGAATCAAATGTGTGGTTGTCACCAGAAAAGTTTCTAAGTTTTCAATTTTGAAATGTACAAATACTCCTCTAAAATAAGCCGAACTATGAATTCCGATTTACTCACCTGTTATCAGGAGAGAACGCAGGACTGCATCTTTTAGCCCAGCACTGGCCCAAAAAAGTAATTCTAAGTATACTTACCAGTAACTTGTATTTCCTTCCATAGGAATCATTGTGTGGTTTTCACCCAAAAAAGTTTCTAAGTGTTCAATTTTGAAATGTACAAATATTCCTCTAAAAACAGCCGAACTACGAATTACAAATTACTCACCTGTTATCAGGAGAGAACCCAGGGCTGCATCTTTTAGCCCAGCACCGACCCTGAAAAGTAATTCTAAGTGTACTTACAAGTAACTTGTATTTCCTTCCATAGGAATCCATTGTGTGGTTTTCACCAGAAAAGTTTCTAATTGTCCATTTTTGAAACATACATATATTCCTCTAAAATCAACCAAACTACAAATTCCGATTTACTCACCTGTTCTCAGGGGAGAACACAGGGCTGCATCTTTTAGCCCAACACTGACCCTGAAAAGTATTTCTAAGCATACTTACCAGTAACTTGTATTTCCTTCCATTGGAATCCATTGTGTTGTTTTCACCAGAAAAGTTTCTACGTATCCAATTTTGAAACGTACAAGTATTCCTCTAAAATCAGCCGAACTACGAATTCCGGTTTACTCACCTGTTATCAAGAGAGAACCTATGCTGCATCTTTTAGACCAGCACTGACCCTGAAAAGTAATTCTAAGTGTACTTACCAGTAACTTGTATTTCCTGTCATAGGAATCCATTGTGTGGTTTTTACCAGAAAAGTTTCTAAATGTCCAATTTTGAAACGTACAAATATTCCTCTAAAATCAGTTGAACTACGAATTCCGATTTACTCATCTGTTATCAGGAGAGAACCCAGGGCTGCATCTTTTAGCAGAGCACTGACCCTGAAAAGTAATTCTAACCGTACTTACCAGTTACTTGTATTTACTTCCAAAGGAATCAAATGTGTGGTTTTCACCAGAAAAGTTTCTAAGTTTCCAATTTTGAAACATACAAATATTCCTCTAAAATCAACCAAACTACGAATTCCTATTTACTCACCTGTTCTCGGGAGAGAACCCAGGGCTGCATCTTTTAGCCCAGCACTGACCCTGAAAAGTAATTCTAGGCGTACTTACCAGTAACTTGTATTTCCTTTCATAGGAATCCATTTTGTGGTTTTTACCAGAAAAGTTTCTAAATGTCCAATTTTGAAATGTACAAATATTCCTCTAAAATCAGTTGAACTACGAATTCCGATTTACTCATCTGTTATCAGGAGAGAACCCAGGGCTGCATCTTTTAGCAGAGCACTGACCCTGAAAAGTAATTCTAAACGTACTTACCAGTTACTTGTATTTACTTCCAGAGGAATCAAATGTGTGGTTTTCACCAGAAAAGTTTCTAAGTTTCCAATTTTGAAATGTACAAATATTCCTCTAAAATAAGCCGAACTACGAATTCCGATTTACTCACCTGTTATCAGGAGAGAACGCAGGACTGCATCTTTTAGCCCAGCACTGGTCCAAAAAAGTAATTCTAAGTATACTTACCAGTAACTTGTATTTCCTTCCATAGGAATCCATTGTGTGGTTTTCAGCAGAAAAGTTTCTAAGTGTCCAATTTTGAAACGTACAAATATTCTTCTAAAGTCAGCCGAACTAGGAATTCCGATTTACTCACCTGTTATCAGGAGAGAACACAGGGCTGCATCTTTTAGCCCAGCACTGACTCTGAAAAGTAATTCTAAGAGTACTTACCAGTAACTTGTATTTCCTTCCATAGGAATCCATTGTGTGGTTTTCACCAGAAAAGTTTCTAAGTGTCCAATTTTGAAACGTACAAATATTCCTCTAAAATCAACCGAACTACGAATTCCGATTTACTCACCTGTTATCAGGAGAGAAACCAGGGCTGCATCTTTTAGCCCAGCACTGACTCTGAAAAGTAATTCTAAGCATACTTACCAGTAACTTGTATTTCCTTCCATAGCAATCCATTGTGTGGTTTTCAGCAGAAAAGTTTCTAAGTGTCCATTTTTGAAACATACAAATATTCCTCTAAAATCAACCGAACTACGAATTCCGATTTACTCACCTGTTCTCGAGAGAGAACCCAGGGCTGCATCTTTTAGCCCAGCACTGACCCTGAAAAGTAATTCTAAGCGTACTTACCAGTAACTTGTATTTCCTTCCATTGGAATCCATTGTGTTGTTTTTACCAGAAAAGTTTCTACGTATCCAATTTTGAAAAGTATAAGTATTCCTCTAAAATCAGCCGAACTATGAAATCCGGTTTACTCACCTGTTATCAAGAGAGAACCTATGCTGCATCTTTTAGACCAGCACTGACCCTGAAAAGTAATTCTAAGTGTACTTACCAGTAACTTGTATTTCCTTCCATAGGAATCCATTGTGTGGTTTAAACCAGAAAAGTTTCTAAGTGTCCAATTTTTAAACGTACAAATATTCCTTTAAAATCAGCCGAACTACGAATTCCTATTTACTATCCTGTTATCAGGAGAGAACCAAGTGCTGCATCTTTTAACCCAGCACTGACCCTGAAAAGTAATTCCAAGCATACTTACCAGTAACTTGTATTTCCTTTCATAATAATCCATTGTGTGGTTTTTACCAGAAAAGTTTCTAAATGTCCAATTTTGAAACGTACAAATATTCCTCTAAAATCAGTTGAACTACGAATTCCGATTTACTCATCTGTTATCAGGAGAGAACCCAGGGCTGCATCTTTTAGCAGAGCACTGACCCTGAAAAGTAATTCTAAGCATACTTACCAGTAACTTGTATTTCCTTCCAAAGGAATCAAATGTGTGGTTTTCACCAGAAAAGTTTCTAAGTTTCCAATTTTGAAATGTACAAATATTCCTCTAAAATAAGCCGAACTACGAATTCCGATTGACTCACCTGTTATCAAGAGAGAACCCAGTGCTGAATCTTTTAGACCAGCACTGACCCTGAAAAGTAATTCCAAGCATACTTACCAGTAACTTGTATTTCCTTTCATAGGAATCCATTGTGTGGTTTTTACCAGAAAAGTTTCTAAATGTCCAATTTTGAAACACACAAATATTCCTCTAAAATCAGTTGAACTACGAATTCCGATTTACTCATCTGTTATCAGGAGAGAACCCAGGGCTGCATCTTTTAGCAGAGCACTGACCCTGAAAAGTAATTCTAAGCATACTTACCAGTAACTTGTATTTCCTTCCAAAGGAATCAAATGTGTGGTTTTCACCAGAAAAGTTTCTAAGTTTCCAATTTTGAAATGTACAAATATTCCTCTAAAATAAGCCGAACTACGAATTCCGATTTACTCACCTGTTATCAGGAGAGAACGCAGGACTGCATCTTTTAGCCCAGCACTGGCCCAAAAAAGTAATTCTAAGCGTACTTACCAGTAACTTGTATTTCCTTCGATAGGAATAGATAGTGTGGTTTTCACCAGAAAAGTTTCTAAGTGTTCAATTTTGAAACGTACAAATATTCTTCTAAAATCAGCCGAACTACGAATTCCGATTTACTCACCGGTTATCAGGAGAGAACACAGGGCTGCATCTTTTAGCCCAGCACTGACCCTGAAAAGTAATTCTAAGCGTACTTACCAGTAACTTGTATTTCCTTCCATAGGAATCCATTGTGTGGTTTTCACCAGAAAAGTTTCTAAGTGTCCATTTTTGAAACGTACAAATATTCCTATAAAATCAGCCGAACTACGAATTCCGAATTACTCACCTGTTATCAGGAGAGAACCAAGGGCTGCATCTTTTAGCCCAGCACTGACCCTGAAAAGTAATTCAAAGCGTACTTACCAGTAACTTGTATTTTCTTAAATAGGAATCCATTGTGTGGTGTCAGCAGAAAAGTTTCTAAGTGTCCAATTGTGAAACGTACAAATATTCCTCTAAAATCAGCCGAACTACGAATTCTGAAATACTCACCTGTTATCAAGAGAGAACCCAGTGCTGCATCTTTTAGACCAGCACTGACTCTGAAATATAATTCTAAGCATACTTAAGAGTAACTTGTATTTCCTTCCATAGGAATCCATTGTGTGGTTTTCACCAGAAAAGTTTCTAAGTGTCCATTTTTGAAACATACAAATATTCCTCTAAAATCAGCCGAACTACGAATTACAAATTACTCACCTGTTATCAGGAGAGAACCCAGGGCTGCATCTTTTAGCCCAGCACAGACCCTGAAAAGTAATTCTAAGCGTACATACCAGTAACTTGTATTTCCTTCCATATGAATCCTTTGTGTGGTTTTCACCAGAAAAGTTTCTAAGTGTCCATTTTTGAAACATACAAATATTCCTCTAAAATCAACCGAACTACGAATTCCGATTTAGTCACCTGTTCTCGGGAGAGAACCCAGGGCTGCATCTTTTAGCCCAGCACTGACCCTGAAAAGTAATTCTAGGCGTACTTACCAGTAACTTGTATTTCCTTCCATAGGAATAGATAGTGTGGTTTTCCCAGAAAAGTTTCTAAGTGTCCAATTTTGAAACGTACAAATATTCCTCTAAAATCAACCGAACCACAAATTCCGATTTACTCACCTGTTATCAGGAGAGAAACCAGGGCTGCATCTTTTAGCCCAGCACTGACCCTGAAAAGTAATTCTAAGCGTACTTACCAGTAACTTGTATTTCCTTCCATTGGAATCCATTGTGTTGTTTTCACCAGAAAAGTTTCTATGTGTCCATTTTTGAAACATACAAATATTCCTCTAAAATCAACCGAACTACGAATTCCGATTTACTCACCTGTTCTCGGGAGAGAACCCAGGGCTGCATCTTTTAGCCCAGCACTGACCCTGAAAAGTAATTCTAAGCGTACTTACCAGTAACTTGTATTTCCTTCCATTGGAATCCATTGTGTTGTTTTCACCAGAAAAGTTTCTACGTATCCAATTTTGAAACGTACAAGTATTCCTCTAAAATCAGTCGAACTACAAATTCCGGTTTACTCACCTGTTATCAAGAGAGAACCTATGCTGCATCTTTTAGTCCAGCACTGACCCTGAAAAGTAATTCTAAGTGTACTTACCAGTAACTTGTATTTCCTTCCATAGGAATCCATTGTGTGGTTTAAACCAGAAAAGTTTCTAAGTGTCCAATTTTTAAACGTACAAATATTACTTTAAAATCAGCCGAACTACGAATTCCTATTTACTATCCTGTTATCAGGAGAGAACCAAGTGCTGCATCTTTTAACCCAGCACTGACCCTGAAAAGTAATTCCAAGCATACTTACCAGTAACTTGTATTTCCTTTCATAATAATCCATTGTGTGGTTTTTACCAGAAAAGTTTCTAAATGTCCAATTTTGAAACGTACAAATATTCCTCTAAAATCAGTTGAACTATGAATTCCGATTTACTCATCTGTTATCAGGAGAGAACCCAGGGCTGCATCTTTTAGCAGAGCACTGACCCTGAAAAGTAATTCTAAGCATACTTACCAGTAACTTGTATTTTCTTCCAAAGGAATCAAATGTGTGGTTGTCACCAGAAAAGTTTCTAAGTTTTCAATTTTGAAATGTACAAATACTCCTCTAAAATAAGCCGAACTATGAATTCCGATTTACTCACCTGTTATCAGGAGAGAACGCAGGACTGCATCTTTTAGCCCAGCACTGGCCCAAAAAAGTAATTCTAAGTATACTTACCAGTAACTTGTATTTCCTTCCATAGGAATCATTGTGTGGTTTTCACCCAAAAAAGTTTCTAAGTGTTCAATTTTGAAATGTACAAATATTCCTCTAAAAACAGCCGAACTACGAATTACAAATTACTCACCTGTTATCAGGAGAGAACCCAGGGCTGCATCTTTTAGCCCAGCACCGACCCTGAAAAGTAATTCTAAGTGTACTTACAAGTAACTTGTATTTCCTTCCATAGGAATCCATTGTGTGGTTTTCACCAGAAAAGTTTCTAATTGTCCATTTTTGAAACATACATATATTCCTCTAAAATCAACCAAACTACAAATTCCGATTTACTCACCTGTTCTCAGGGGAGAACACAGGGCTGCATCTTTTAGCCCAACACTGACCCTGAAAAGTATTTCTAAGCATACTTACCAGTAACTTGTATTTCCTTCCATTGGAATCCATTGTGTTGTTTTCACCAGAAAAGTTTCTACGTATCCAATTTTGAAACGTACAAGTATTCCTCTAAAATCAGCCGAACTACGAATTCCGGTTTACTCACCTGTTATCAAGAGAGAACCTATGCTGCATCTTTTAGACCAGCACTGACCCTGAAAAGTAATTCTAAGTGTACTTACCAGTAACTTGTATTTCCTGTCATAGGAATCCATTGTGTGGTTTTTACCAGAAAAGTTTCTAAATGTCCAATTTTGAAACGTACAAATATTCCTCTAAAATCAGTTGAACTACGAATTCCGATTTACTCATCTGTTATCAGGAGAGAACCCAGGGCTGCATCTTTTAGCAGAGCACTGACCCTGAAAAGTAATTCTAACCGTACTTACCAGTTACTTGTATTTACTTCCAAAGGAATCAAATGTGTGGTTTTCACCAGAAAAGTTTCTAAGTTTCCAATTTTGAAACATACAAATATTCCTCTAAAATCAACCAAACTACGAATTCCTATTTACTCACCTGTTCTCGGGAGAGAACCCAGGGCTGCATCTTTTAGCCCAGCACTGACCCTGAAAAGTAATTCTAGGCGTACTTACCAGTAACTTGTATTTCCTTTCATAGGAATCCATTTTGTGGTTTTTACCAGAAAAGTTTCTAAATGTCCAATTTTGAAATGTACAAATATTCCTCTAAAATCAGTTGAACTACGAATTCCGATTTACTCATCTGTTATCAGGAGAGAACCCAGGGCTGCATCTTTTAGCAGAGCACTGACCCTGAAAAGTAATTCTAACCGTACTTACCAGTTACTTGTATTTACTTCCAGAGGAATCAAATGTGTGGTTTTCACCAGAAAAGTTTCTAAGTTTCCAATTTTGAAATGTACAAATATACCTCTAAAATAAGCCGAACTACGAATTCCGATTTACTCACCTGTTATCAGGAGAGAACGCAGGACTGCATCTTTTAGCCCAGCACTGGCCCAAAAAAGTAATTCTAAGTATACTTACCAGTAACTTGTATTTCCTTCCATAGGAATCCATTGTGTGGTTTTCAGCAGAAAAGTTTCTAAGTGTCCAATTTTGAAACGTACAAATATTCTTCTAAAGTCAGCCGAACTAGGAATTCCGATTTACTCACCTGTTATCAGGAGAGAACACAGGGCTGCATCTTTTAGCCCAGCACTGACTCTGAAAAGTAATTCTAAGAGTACTTACCAGTAACTTGTATTTCCTTCCATAGGAATCCATTGTGTGGTTTTCACCAGAAAAGTTTCTAAGTGTCCAATTTTGAAACGTACAAATATTCCTCTAAAATCAACCGAACTACGAATTCCGATTTACTCACCTGTTATCAGGAGAGAAACCAGGGCTGCATCTTTTAGCCCAGCACTGACTCTGAAAAGTAATTCTAAGCATACTTACCAGTAACTTGTATTTCCTTCCATAGCAATCCATTGTGTGGTTTTCAGCAGAAAAGTTTCTAAGTGTCCATTTTTGAAACATACAAATATTCCTCTAAAATCAACCGAACTACGAATTCCGATTTACTCACCTGTTCTCGGGAGAGAACCCAGGGCTGCATCTTTTAGCCCAGCACTGACCCTGAAAAGTAATTCTAAGTGTACTTACCAGTAACTTGTATTTCCTTCCATTGGAATCCATTGTGTTGTTTTCACCAGAAAAGTTTCTACGTATCAAATTTTGAAACGTACAAGTATTCCTCTAAAATCAGCCGAACTATGAAATCCGGTTTACTCACCTGTTATCAAGAGAGAACCTATGCTGCATCTTTTAGACCAGCACTGACCCTGAAAAGTAATTCTAAGTGTACTTACCAGTAACTTGTATTTCCTTCCATAGGAATCCATTGTGTGGTTTAAACCAGAAAAGTTTCTAAGTGTCCAATTTTTAAACGTACAAATATTCCTTTAAAATCAGCCGAACTATGAATTCCGATTTACTCACCTGTTATCAGGAGAGAACGCAGGACTGCATCTTTTAGCCCAGCACTGGCCCAAAAAAGTAATTCTAATTATACTTACCAGTAACTTGTATTTCCTTCCATAGGAATCCATTGTGTGGTTTTCAGCAGAAAAGTTTCTAAGTGTCCTATTTTGAAACGTACAAATATTCCTCTAAAATCAGCCAAACTACGAATTCCGATTGACTCATTGTTATGAAGAGAAAACCCAGTGCTGCATCTTTTAGACCAGCACTGACATTGAAAAGTAATTCTAAGCATACTTACGTGTAACTTGTTTTTCCTTCAATAGGAATCATTGTGTGGTTTTCAGCAGAAAAGTTTCTAAGTGTCCAATTTTGAAATGTACAAATATTCCTCTAAAATCAGATGAACTATGAATTCCGATTTACTCACCTGTTAGGAGAGAACCCAGGGCTGCATCTTTTAGCCCAGCACTGACCCTGAAAAGTAAATCAAAGCGTATTTACCAGTAACTTGTATTTCCTTCCATAGGAATCCATTGTGTGGTTTTCACCAGAAAAGTTTCTAAGTTTCCATTTTTAAAAACGTACAAATATTCCTCTAAAATCAGCCGAACTACGAATTCCGAAATACTCACCTGTTATCAAGAGAGAACCCAGTGCTGCATCTTTTAGACCAGCACTGACCCTGAAAAGTAATTCTAAGCGTACTTACCAGTAACTTGTATTTCCTTCCATAGGAATAGATAGTGTGGTTTTCACCAGAAATGTTTCTAAGTGTCCAATTTTGAAACGTACAAATATTCCTCTAAAATCAACCGAACTACGAATTAAGATTTACTCACCTGTTCTCGGGAGAGAACCCAGGGCTGCATCTTTTAGCCCAGCACTGACCCTGAAAAGTAATTCTAAGCGTACTTACCAGTAACTTGTATTTCCTTCCATTGGAATCCATTGTGTTGTTTTCACCAGAAAAGTTTCTACGTATCCAATTTTGAAACGTACAAGAATTCCTCTAAAATCAGCCGAACTACGAATTCCGGTTTACTCACCTTTTATCAAGAGAGAACCTATGCTGCATCTTTTAGACCAGCACTGACCCTGAAAAGTAATTCTAACCGTACTTACCAGTTGCTTGTATTTACTTCCAAAGGAATCAAATTGTGGTTTTCACCAGAAAAGTTTCTAAGTTCCCAATTTTGAAATGTACAAATATTCCTCTAAAATAAGCTGAACTACGAATTCCGATTTATTCACCTGTTATCAGGAGAGAATGCAGGACTGCATCTTTTAGCCCAGCACTGGCCCAAAAAAGTAATTCTAAGCGTACTTACAAGTAACTTGTATTTCCTTCCATGGGAATCCATTGTGTGGTTTTCAGCAGAAAAGGTATTAAGAGTCCATTTTTGAAACGTACAAATATTCCTCTAAAATTAGCCGAACTACGAATTCCGATTTACTCACCTGTTATCAGGAGAGAACACAGGGCTGCATCTTTTAGCCAGCACTGACTCTGAAAAGTAATTCTAAGCTTTCTTACCAGTAACTTGTATTTCCTTCCATAGGAATCATTGTGTGGTTTTCACCAGAAAAGCTTCCAAGTGTCCAATTTTCAAACATACAAATATTCCTCTAAAATCAGTTGAACTACGAATTCCGATTTACTCACCTGTTATCAGGAGAGAACCCAGGGCTGCATCTTTTAGCCCAGCAGTGACCCTGAAAAGATATTCTTAGCGTACTTACAAGTAACTTGGATTTCCTTCCATAGGAATCCATTGTGTGGATTTCACCAGAAAAGCTTCCAAGTGTCCAATTTTCAAACATAAAATATTCCTCTAAAATCAGTTGAACTACGAATTCCGATTTACTCACCTGTTATCAGGAGAGAACCCAGGGCTGCATCTTTTAGCCCAGCACTGACCCTGAAAAGATATTCTTAGCGTACATACCAGTAACTTGGATTTCCTTCCATAGGAATCCATTGTGTGGTTTTCACCAGAAAAGTTTCTAAGTGTCCTATTTTGAAACGTACAAATATTCCTCTAAAATCAGCCAAACTACGAATTCCGATTGACTCATTGTTATGAAGAGAAAACCCAGTGCTGCATCTTTTAGGCCAGCACTGACATTGAAAAGTAATTCTAAGCATACTTACGTGTAACTTGTTTTTCCTTCCATAGGAATCATTGTGTGGTTTTCAGCAGAAAAGTTTCTAAGTGTCCAATTTTGAAATGTACAAATATTCCTCTAAAATCAGCCGAACTATGAATTCCGATTTACTCACCTGTTAGGAGAGAACCCAGGGCTGCATCTTTTAGCCCAGCACTGACCCTGAAATTATAATTCAAAGCTTACTTACCAGTAACTTGTATTTCCTTCATTAGGAATCCATTGTGTGGTTTTCACCAGAAAAGTTTCTAAGTGTCCATTTTTGAAACATTCAAATATTCCTCTAAAATCAGCAGAACTACGAATTCCGAATTACTCACCTGTTATCAGGAGAGAACCCAGGGCTGCATCTTTTAGCCCAGCACTGACCCTGAAAAGTAATTCAAAGCGTATTTACCAGTAACTTCTATTTCCTTCCATAGGAATCCATTGTGTGGTTTTCACCAGAAAAGTTTCTAAGTGTCCATTTTTGAAACGTACAAATATTCCTCAAAAATCAGCCGAACTACGAATTCCGAAATACTCACCTGTTATCAAGAGAGAACCAAGTGCTGCATCTTTTAGACCAGCACTGACTCTGGAATGTAATTCTAAGCATACTTAAGAGTAACTTGTATTTCCTTCCATAGGAATCCATTGTGTGGTTTTCACCAGAAAAGTTTCTAAGTGTCCAATTTTGAAATGTACAAATATTCCTCTAAAATCAGTTGAACTACGAATTCCGATTTACTCACCTGTTATCAGGAGAGAACCCAGGGCTGCATCTTTTAGCCCAGCACTGACCCTGAAAAGTAATTCTAAGCGTACTTACCAGTAACTTGTATTTCCTTCCATAGGAATAGATAGTGTGGTTTTCACCAGAAAAGTTTCTAAGTGTCCAATTTAGAAACGTACAAATATTCCTCCTAAATCAGTTGAACTACGAATTCCAATTTACTCACCTGTTATCAGGAGAGAACCCAGGGCTGCATCTTTTAGCCCAGCACTGACCCTGAAAAGTAATTCAAAGCGTACTTACCTGTAACTTGTATTTCCTTCCATAGGAATCCATTGTGTGGTTTTCACAAGAAAAGTTTCTAAGTGTCTATTTTTGAAACGTACAAATATTCCTCTAAAATCAGCTGAACTACGAATTTCGAAATACTCACCTGTTATCAAGAGAGAACCAAGTGCTGCATCTTTTAGACCAGCACTGACTCTGGAATGTAATTCTAAGCATACTTAAGAGTAACTTGTATTTCCTTCCTTAGGAATCCATTGTGTGGTTTTCACCAGAAAAGTTTCTAAGTGTCCAATTTTGAAACGTACAAATATTCCTCTAAAATCAGTTGAACTACGAATTCCGATTTACTCACCTGTTATCAGGAGAGAACCCAGGGCTGCATCTTTTAGCCCAGCACTGACCCTGAAAAGTAATTCTAAGCGTACTTACCAGTAACTTGTATTTCCTTCCATAGGAATAGATAGTGTGGTTTTCACCAGAAAAGTTTCTAAGTGTCCAATTTTGAAACGTACAAATATTCCTCCTAAATCAGTTGAACTACGAATTCCAATTGACTCATTGTTATGAAGAGAAAACCCAGTGCTCCATCTTTTAGCCCAGCACTGACCCTGAAAAGATATTCTTAGCGTACTTACCAGTAACTTGGATTTCCTTCCATAGGAATCCATTGTGTGGTTTTCACCAGAAAAGTTTCTAAGTGTCCTATTTTGAAACGTACAAATATTCCTCTAAAATCAGCCAAACTACGAATTCCGATTGACTCATTGTTATGAAGAGAAAACCCAGTGCTGCATCTTTTAGGCCAGCACTGACATTGAAAAGTAATTCTAAGCATACTTACGTGTAACTTGTTTTTCCTTCCATAGGAATCATTGTGTGGTTTTCAGCCGAACTATGAATTCCGATTTACTCACCTGTTAGGAGAGAACCCAGGGCTGCATCTTTTAGCCCAGCACTGACCCTGAAATGTAATTCAAAGCTTACTTACCAGTAACTTGTATTTCCTTCATGAGGAATCCATTGTGTGGTTATCACCAGAAAAGTTTCTAAGTGTCCATTTTTGAAAAGTACAAATATTCCTCTAAAATCAGCCGAACTACGAATTCCGAATTACTCACCTGTTATCAGGAGAGAACCCAGGGCTGCATCTTTTAGCCCAGCACTGACCCTGAAAAGTAATTCAAAGCGTATTTACAAGTAACTTGTATTTCCTTCCATAGGAATCCATTGTGTGGTTTTCACCAGAAAAGTTTCTAAGTGTCCAATTTTGAAAGGTACAAATATTCCTCTAAAATCAGCCGAACTATGAATTCCGATTTACTCACTTGTTAGGAGATAACCCAGGGCTACATCTTTTAGCCCAGCACTGACCCTGAAAAGTAATTCAAAGCATATTTACAAGTAACTTGTATTTCCTTCCATAGGAATCCATTGTGTGGTTTTCACCAGAAAAGTTTCTAAGTGTCCATTTTTGAAACATGCAAATATTCCTCTAAAATCAGCCGAACTACAAATTCCGAAATACTCACCTGTTATCAAGAGAGAACCCAGGGCTGCATCTTTTAGCCCAGCACTGACTCTGAAAAGTAATTCTAAGCATACTTACCAGTAACTTGTATTTCCTTCCATAGGAATCCATTGTGTGGTTTTCACCAGAAAAGTTTCTAAGTGTCCATTTTTGAAACGTACAAATAATCCTCAAAAATCAGCCGAACTACGAATTCCGAATTACTCACCTGTTATCAAGAGAGAACCCAGTGCTGCATCATTTAGACCAGCACTGACTCTGAAATGTAATTCTAAGCATTCTTAACAGTAACTTGTATTTACTTCCATAGGAATCCATTGTGTGGTTTTCACCAGAAAAGTTTCTAAGTGTCCAATTTTGAAACGTACAAAATTCCTCTAAAATCAGTTGAACTACGAATTCCGATTTACTCACCTGTAATCAGGAGAGAACCCGGGGCTGCATCTTTTAGCCCAGCACTGACCCTGAAAATTAATTCTAATCATACTTACCAGTAACTTGTATTTCCTTCCAAAGGAATCAAATGTGTGGTTTTCACCAGAAAAGTTTCTAAGTTTCCAATTTTGAAATGTACAAATATTCCTCTAAAATAAGCCGAACTACGAATTCCGATTTACTCACCTGTTATCAGGAGAGAACACAGGACTGCATCTTTTAGCCCAGCACTGGCCCAAAAAAGTAATTCGAAGCGTACTTACCAGTAACTTGTATTTCCTTCCATAGGAATCCATTGTGTGGTTTTCACCAGAAAAGTTTCTAAGTGTTCAATTTTGAGATGTACACATATTCCTCTAAAAACAGCCCAACTACGAATTATAAATTACTCACCTGTTATCAGGAGAGAACCCAGGGCTGCATCTTTTAGCCCAGCACTGACCCTGAAAAGTAATTCTAAGCCTACTCTCCAGTAACTTGTATTTCCTTCCATAGGAATCCATTGTGTGGTTTTCACCAGAAAAGTTTCTAAGTGTCCATTTTTGAAACATACAAATATTCCTCTAAAATCAACCGAACTACAAGTTCTGAATTAATCACCTGTTCTCGGGAGAGAACCCAGGGCTGCATCTTTTAGCCCAGCACTGACCCTGAAAAGTAATTCTAAGCGTACTTACCAGTAACTTGTATTTCCTTCCATTGGAATCCATTGTGTGGTTTTCACCAGAAAAGTTTCTACGTATCCAATTTTGAAACGTACAAGTATTCCTCTAAAATCAGTTGAACTACGAATTCCGAATTACTCACCTGTTATCAGGAGAGAACCCAGGGCTGCATCTTTTTAGCCCAGCACTGACCCTGAAAAGTAATTCAAAGCGTATTTTGCAATAACTTGTATTTCCTTCCATAGGAATCCATTGTGTGGTTTTCACCAGAAAAGTTTCTAAGTGTCCATTTTTGAAACGTACAAATATTCCTCTAAAATCAGCCGAACTACGAATTCCCATTTACTCACCTGTTATCCTGAGAGAAACCAGGGCTGCATCTTTTAGCCCAGCACTGACCCTGAAAAGTAATTCTAAGCGTACTTACCAGTAACTTGTATTTCCTTCCATAGGAATAGATAGTGTGGTTTTCACCAGAAAAGTTTTTAAGTGTCCAATTTTGAAACGTACAAATATTCCTCTAAAATCAGCCGAACTACGAATTCCGAATTACTCACCTGTTATCAAGAGAGAATCCAGCATTGACTCTGAAATGTAATTCTAAGCATACTTAACAGTAACTTGTATTTCCTTCCATAGGAATCCATTGTGTGGTTTTCACCAGAAAAGTTTCTAAGTGTCCAATTTTGAAACGTACAAAATTCCTCTAAAATCAGTTGAACTACGAATTCCGATTTACTCACCTGTTATCAACAGAGAACCCAGTGCTGCATCTTTTAGACCAGCACTGACTCCGAAAAATAATTCTAAATATACTTACCAGTAGCTTGTATTTCCTTCCATAGGAATCCATTGTGTGGTTTTCACCAGAAAAGTTTCTAAGTGTTCAATTTTGAACTGTACAAATATTCCTCTAAAAACAGTCGAACTACGAATTACAAATTACTCACCTGTTATCAGGAGAGAACCCAGGGCTGCATCTTTTAGCCCAGCACTGACCCTGAAAAGTAATTCTAAGCGTACTTACCAGTAACTTGTACTTCCTTCCATAGGAATCCATTGTGTGGTTTTCACCAGAAAAGTTTCTAAGTGTCCATTTTTGAAACATACAAATATTCCTCTAAACTCAACCGAACTACGAATTCCGATTTACTCACCTGTTCTCGGGAGAGAACCCAGTGCTGCATCTTTTAGCCCAGCACTGACCCTGAAAGTAATTTTAAGCGTACTTACCAGTAACTTGTATTTCCTTTCATTGGAATCCATTGTGTGGTTTTCACCAGAAAAGTATCTAAGTGTCCATTTTTGAAAAGTAAAAATATTCCTCTAAAATCAGCCGAACTACGAATTCCAAATTACTCACCTGTTATCAAGAGAGAACCCAGTGCTGCATCTTTTAGACCAGTACTGACTCTGAAAAGTAATTCTAAGCGTACTTACCAGTAACTTGTATTTCCTTCCATAGGAATCCATTATGTGGTTTTCACCAGAAAAGTGTCCAATTTTGAAATGGACAAATATTCCTCTAAATTTAATTGAACTACGATTTCCGATTTACTCATCTGTTATCAGGAGAGATCCCAAGGCTGCATCTTTTAGCCCATCACTGACCCTGAAAAGTAATTCTAAGCATACTTACCAGTAACTTGTATTTCCTTACATAGGAATCCATTGTGTGGTTTTCACTAGAAAAGTTTCTAAGTGTCCAATTTTGAAACGTACAAATATTCCTCTAAAATCAGCGGAACTACGAATTCTGATTTACCGACCTGTTATCAGGAGAGAAACCAGGGCTGCATCTTTTAGCCCATCACTGACCCTGAAAAGTAATTCTAAGCGTACTTACCAGTAACTTGTATTTCCTTCCATAGGAATCCATTGTGTGGTTTTCACTAGAAAAGTTTCTAAGTGTCCAATTTTGAAACGTAAAAATATTCCTCCTAAATCAGTTGAACTACCAATTCCAATTTACACACCTGTTATCAGGAGAGAACCCAGGGCTGCATCTTTTAGCCCAGCACTGACCCTGAAAACTATTTCTAAGCATACTTACCTGTAACTTGTATTTCCTTCCATAGGAATCCATTGTGTGGTTTTCACCAGAAAAGTTCTAAGTGTCCATTTTTGAAACATACAAGTATTCCTCTAAAATCAGCCGAAGTACGAATTCCGATTTACTCACCTGTTATCAAGAGAGAACCTATGCTGCATCTCTTAGACCAGCACTGACCCTGAAAAGTAATTCTAAGTGTACTTACCAGTAACTTGTATTTCCTTCCATAGGAATCCATTGTGTGGTTTTCACCAGAAAAGTTTCTAAGTGTCCAATTTTGAAACGTACAAAATTCCTCTAAAATCAGTTGAACTACGAATTCCGATTTACTCACCTGTTATCAGGAGAGAACCCAGGGCTGCATCTTTTAGCCCAGCACTGACTCTGAAAAGTAATTCTAAGCGTACATAACAGTAACTTGTATTTTCCTTCCATAGGAATCCATTATGTGGTTTTCACCAGAAAAGTGTCCAATTTTGAAACGGAAAAATATTCCTCTAAATTCAATTGAACTACGAATTCCGATGTACTCATCTGTTATCAGGAGAGAACCCAAGGCTGCTTCTTTTAGCCCATCACTGACCCTGAAAAGTAATTCTAAGCGTACTTACCAGTAACTTGTATTTCCTTCCATAGGAATCCATTGAGTGGTTTTCACTAGAAAAGTTTCTAAGTGTCCAATTTTGAAACGTACAAATATTCCTCTAAAATCAGCGGAACTACGAATTCTGATTTACCCACCTGTTATCAGGAGAGAAACCAGGGCTGTATCTTTTAGCCCATCACTGACCCTGAAAAGTAATTCTAAGCGTACTTACCAGTAACTTGTATTTCCTTCCATAGGAATCCATTGTGTGGTTTTCACCAGAAAAGTTTCTAAGTGTCCTATTTTGAAACGTACAAATATTCCTCTAAAATCAGCCGAACTACGAATTCCGAATTACTCACCTGTTCTCAAGGGAGAACCCAGTGCTGCATCCTTTAGACCAGCACTGACTCTGAAATGTAATTCTTAGCATACTTAAAAGTAACTTGTATTTCCTTCCATAGGAATCCATTGTGTGGTTTTTACCAGAAAACTTTCTAAGTGTCCAATTTTGAAACGTACAAAATTCCTCTAAAATCAGTTGAACTACGAATTCCGATTTACTCACCTGTTATCAGGAGAGAACCCGGGGCTGCATCTTTTAGCCCAGCACTGACCCTGAAAAGTAATTCTAAGCATACTTACCAGTAACTTGTATTTCCTTCCAAAGGAATCAAATGTGTGGTTTTCACCAGAAAAGTTTCTAAGTTTCCAATTTTGAAATGTACAAATATTCCTGTAAAATAAGCCGAACTACGAATTCCGATTTACTCACCTGTTATCAGGAGAGAACACAGGGCTGCATCTTTTAGCCCAGCACTGACTCTGAAAAGTAATTCTAAGCATACTTACCAGTAGCTTGTATTTCCTTCCATAGGAATCCATTGTGTGGTTTTCACCAGAAAAGTTTCTAAGTGTTCAATTTTGAAATGTACAAATATTCCTCTAAAAACAGTCGAACTACGAATTACAAATTACTCACCTGTTATCAGGAGAGAACCCAGGGCTGCATCTTTTAGCCCAGCACTGACCCTGAAAAGTAATTCTAAGCGTACTTACCAGTAACTTGTACTTCCTTCCATAGGAATCCATTGTGTGGTTTTCACCAGAAAAGTTTCTAAGTGTCCATTTTTGAAACAGACAAATATTCCTCTAAAATCACCCGAACTACGAATTCTGATTTACTCACCTGTTCTCGGGAGAGAACCCAGGGCTGCATCTTTTAGCCCAGCACTGACCCTGAAAAGTTATTTTAAGCGTACTTACCAGTAACTTGTATTTCCTTCCATTGGAATCCATTGTCTGGTTTTCACCAGAAAAGTTTCTAAGTGTCCTATTTTGAAACGTACAAATATTCCTCTAAAATCAGCCGAACTACGAATTCCAAATTACTCACCTGTTATCAAGAGAGAACCCCGTGCTGCATCTTTTAGACCAGTACTGACTCTGAAAAGTCATTCTAAGCGTACATAACAGTAACTTGTATTTCCTTCCATAGGAATCCATTATGTGGTTTTCACCAGAAAAGTGTCCAATTTTGAAACGGACAAATATTCCTCTAAATTCAATTGAACTACGAATTCCGATTTACTCATCTGTTATCAGGAGAGAACCCAAGGCTGCTTCTTTTAGCCCATCACTGACCCTGAAAAGTAATTCTAAGTGTACTTACCAGTAACTTGTATTTCCTTCCATAGGAATCCATTGTGTGGTTTTCACTAGAAAAGTTTCTAAGTGTCCAATTTTGAAACGTACAAATATTCCTCTAAAATCAGCGGAACTACGAATTCTGATTTACCCACCTGTTATCAGGAGAGAAACCAGGGCTGCATCTTTTAGCCCATCACTGACCCTGAAAAGTAATTCTAAGCGTACTTACCAGTAACTTGTATTTCCTTCCATAGGAATCCATTGTGTGGTTTTCACCAGAAAAGTTTCTAAGTGTCCTATTTTGAAACGTACAAATATTCCTCTAAAATCAGCCGAACTACGAATTCCGAATTACTCACCTGTTATCAAGAGAGAACCCAGTGCTGCATCCTTTAGACCAGCTCTGACTCTGAAATGTAATTCTAAGCATACTTAACAGTAACTTGTATTTCCTTCCATAGGAATCCATTGAGTGGTTTTTACCAGAAAAGTTTCTAAGTGTCCAATTTTGAAACGTACAAAATTCCTCTAAAATCAGTTGAACTACGAATTCCGATTTACTCACCTGTTATCAGGAGAGAACCCGGGGCTGCATCTTTTAGCCCAGCACTGACCCTGAAAAGTAATTCTAAGCATACTTACCAGTAACTTGTATTTCCTTCCAAAGGAATCAAATGTGTGGTTTTAACCAGAAAAGTTTCTAAGTTTCCAATTTTGAAAGGTACAAATATTCCTGTAAAATAAGCCGAACTACGAATTCCGACTTACTCACCTGTTATCAGGAGAGAACACAGGGCTGCATCTTTTAGCCCAGCACTGACTCTGAAAAGTAATTCTAAGCATACTTACCAGTAGCTTGTATTTCCTTCCATAGGAATCCATTGTGTGGTTTTCACCAGAAAAGTTTCTAAGTGTTCAATTTTGAAACGTACAAATATTCCTCTAAAATCAGCCGAACTACGAATTCTGATTTACTCACCGATTATTAGGAGAGAACTCAGGGCTGCATCTTTTTGCCCAGCACTGACCCTGAAAAGTAATTCTAAGTGTACTTACCAGTAACTTGTATTTCCTTCCCTAGAAATCCATTGTGTGGTTTTCACCAGAAAAGTATCTAAGTGTCCATTTTTGAAAAGTATAAATATTTCTCTAAAATCATCCGAACTACGAATTCCAAATTACTCACCTGTTATCAAGAGAGAACCCAGTGCTGCATCTTTTAGACCAGTACTGACTCTGAAAAGTAATTCTAAGAGTACATAACAGTAACTTGTATTTCCTTCCGTAGGAATCCATTATGTGGTTTTCACCAGAAAAGTGTCCAATTTTGAAACTGACAAATATTCCTCTAAATTCAATTGAACTACGAATTCCGATTTACTCATCTGTTATCAGGAGAGAACCCAAGGCTGCTTCTTTTAGCCCATCACTGACCCTGAAAAGTAATTCTAAGCGTACTTACCAGTAACTTGTATTTCCTTCCATAGGAATCCATTGTGTGGTTTTCACCAGAAAAGTTTCTAAGTGTCCTATTTTGAAACGTATAAATATTCCTCTAAAATCAGCCGAACTACGAATTCTGATTTACTCACCTATTATTAGGAGAGAACCCAGGGCTGCATCTTTTAGCCCAGCACTGACCCTGGAAAGTAATTCTAAGTGTACTTACCAGTAACTTGTATTTCCTTCCATAGGAATCCATTGTGTGGTTTTTACCAGAAAAGTTTCTAAGTGTCCAATTTTGAAACGTACAAAATTCCTCTAAAATCAGTTGAACTACGAATTCCGATTTACTCACCTGTTATCAGGAGAGAACCCGGGGCTGCATCTTTTAGCCCAGCACTGACCCTGAAAAGTAATTCTAAGCATACTTACCAGTAACTTGTATTTCCTTCCAAAGGAATCAAATGTGTGGTTTTCACCAGAAAAGTTTCTAAGTTTCCAATTTTGAAAGGTACAAATATTCCTGTAAAATAAGCCGAACTACGAATTCCGATTTACTCACCTGTTATCAGGAGAGAACACAGGGCTGCATCTTTTAGCCCAGCACTGACTCTGAAAAGTAATTCTAAGCATACTTACCAGTAGCTTGTATTTCCTTCCATAGGAATCCATTGTGTGGTTTTCACCAGAAAAGTTTCTAAGTGTTCAATTTTGAAATGTACAAATATTCCTCTAAAAACAGTCGAACTACGAATTACAAATTACTCACCTGTTATCAGGAGAGAACCCAGGGCTGCATCTTTTAGCCCAGCACTGACCCTGAAAAGTAATTTTAAGCGTACTTACCAGTAACTTGTATTTCCTTTCATTGGAATCCATTGTGTGGTTTTCACCAGAAAAGTTTCTAAGTGTCCTATTTTGAAACGTACAAATATTCCTCTAAAATCAGCCGAACTACGAATTCTGATTTACTCACCTATTATTAGGAGAGAACTCAGGGCTGCATCTTTTTGCCCAGCACTGACCCTGAAAAGTAATTCTAAGTGTACTTACCAGTAACTTGTATTTCCTTCCCTAGAAATCCATTGTGTGGTTTTCACCAGAAAAGTATCTAAGTGTCCATTTTTGAAAAGTAAAAATATTCCTCTAAAATCAGCCGAACTACGAATTCCAAATTACTCACCTGTTATCAAGAGAGAACCCAGTGCTGCATCTTTTAGACCAGTACTGACTCTGAAAAGTAATTCTAAGAGTACATAACAGTAACTTGTATTTCCTTCCATAGGAATCCATTATGTGGTTTTCACCAGAAAAGTGTCCAATTTTGAAACGGACAAATATTCCTCTAAATTCAATTGAACTACGAATTCCGATTTACTCATCTGTTATCAGGAGAGAACCCAAGGCTGCTTCTTTTAGCCCATCACTGACCCTGAAAAGTAATTCTAAGCGTACTTACCAGTAACTTGTACTTCCTTCCATAGGAATCCATTGTGTGGTTTTCACCAGAAAAGTTTCTAAGTGTCCATTTTTGAAACATACAAATATTCCTCTAAAATCACCCGAACTACGAATTCTGATTTACTCACCTGTTCTCGGGAGAGAACCCAGGGCTGCATCTTTTAGCCCAGCACTGACCCTGAAAAGTTATTGTAAGCGTACTTACCAGTAACTTGTATTTCCTTCCATTATAATCCATTGTGTGGTTTTCACCAGAAAAGTTTCTAAGTGGCCTATTTTGAAACGTACAAATATTCCTCTAAAATCAGCGGAACTACGAATTCTGATTTACCCACCTGTTATCAGGAGAGAAACCAGGGCTGCATCTTTTAGCCCATCACTGACCCTGAAAAGTAATTCTAAGCGTACTTACCAGTAACTTGTATTTCCTTCCATAGGAATCCATTGTGTGGTTTTCACCAGAAAAGTTTCTAAGTGTCCTATTTTGAAACGTACAAATATTCCTCTAAAATCAGGTGAACTACGAATTCCGATTTACTCACCTGTTATCAAGAGAGAACCCAGTGCTGCATCTTTTAGACCAGTACTGACTCTGAAAAGTAATTCTAAGCGTACATAACAGTAACTTGTATTTCCTTCCATAGGAATCCATTATGTGGTTTTCACCAGAAAAGTGTCCAATTTTGAAATGGACAAATATTCCTCTAAATTCAATTGAACTACGAATTCTGATTTACTCATCTGTTATCAGGAGAGAACCCAAGGCTGCTTCTTTTAGCCCATCACTGACCCTGAAAAGTAATTCTAAGTGTACTTACCAGTAACTTGTATTTCCTTCCATAGGAATCCATTGTGTGGTTTTCACTAGAAAAGTTTCTAAGTGTCCAATTTTGAAACGTACAAATATTCCTCTAAAATCAGCGGAACTAAGAATTCTGATTTACCCACCTGTTATCAGGAGAGAAACCAGGGCTGCATCTTTTAGCCCATCACTGACCCTGAAAAGTAATTCTAAGCGTACTTACCAGTAACTTGTATTTCCTTCCATAGGAATCCATTGTGTGGTTTTCACCAGAAAAGTTTCTAAGTGTCCTATTTTGAAACGTACAAATATTCCTCTAAAATCAGCCGAACTACGAATTCCGAATTACTCACCTGTTATCAAGAGAGAACCCAGTGCTGCATCCTTTAGACCAGCTCTGACTCTGAAATGTAATTCTAAGCATACTTAACAGTAACTTGTATTTCCTTCCATAGGAATCCATTGTGTGGTTTTTACCAGAAAAGTTTCTAAGTGTCCAATTTTGAAACGTACAAAATTCCTCTAAAATCAGTTGAACTACGAATTCCGATTTACTCACCTGTTATCAGGAGAGAACCCGGGGCTGCATCTTTTAGCCCAGCACTGACCCTGAAAAGTAATTCTAAGCATACTTACCAGTAACTTGTATTTCCTTCCAAAGGAATCAAATGTGTGGTTTTAACCAGAAAAGTTTCTAAGTTTCCAATTTTGAAAGGTACAAATATTCCTGTAAAATAAGCCGAACTACGAATTCCGACTTACTCACCTGTTATCAGGAGAGAACACAGGGCTGCATCTTTTAGCCCAGCACTGACTCTGAAAAGTAATTCTAAGCATACTTACCAGTAGCTTGTATTTCCTTCCATAGGAATCCATTGTGTGGTTTTCACCAGAAAAGTTTCTAAGTGTTCAATTTTGAAACGTACAAATATTCCTCTAAAATCAGCCGAACTACGAATTCTGATTTACTCACCTATTATTAGGAGAGAACTCAGGGCTGCATCTTTTTGCCCAGCACTGACCCTGAAAAGTAATTCTAAGTGTACTTACCAGTAACTTGTATTTCCTTCCCTAGAAATCCATTGTGTGGTTTTCACCAGAAAAGTATCTAAGTGTCCATTTTTGAAAAGTATAAATATTTCTCTAAAATCAGCCGAACTACGAATTCCAAATTACTCACCTGTTATCAAGAGAGAACCCAGTGCTGCATCTTTTAGACCAGTACTGACTCTGAAAAGTAATTCTAAGAGTACATAACAGTAACTTGTATTTCCTTCCATAGGAATCCATTATGTGGTTTTCACCAGAAAAGTGTCCAATTTTGAAACGGACAAATATTCCTCTAAATTCAACTGAACTACGAATTCCGATTTACTCATCTGTTATCAGGAGAGAACCCAAGGCTGCTTCTTTTAGCCCATCACTGACCCTGAAAAGTAATTCTAAGCGTACTTACCAGTAACTTGTATTTCCTTCCATAGGAATCCATTGTGTGGTTTTCACCAGAAAAGTTTCTAAGTGTCCAATTTTGAAACGTACAAAATTCCTCTAAAATCAGTTGAACTACGAATTCCGATTTACTCACCTGTTATCAGGAGAGAACCCGGGGCTGCATCTTTTAGCCCAGCACTGACCCTGAAAAGTAATTCTAAGCATACTTACCAGTAACTTGTATTTCCTTCCAAAGGAATCAAATGTGTGGTTTTCTCCAGAAAAGTTTCTAAGTTTCCAATTTTGAAATGTACAAATATTCCTGTAAAATAAGCCGAACTACGAATTCCGATTTGCTCACCTGTTATCAGGAGAGAACACAGGGCTGCATCTTTTAGCCCAGCACTGACTCTGAAATATAATTCTAAGCATACTTACCAGTAGCTTGTATTTCCTTCCATAGGAATCCATTGTGTGGTTTTCACCAGAAAAGTTTCTAAGTGTCCTATTTTGAAACGTACAAATATTCCTCTAAAATCAGCCGAACTACGAATTCTGATTTACTCACCTATTATTAGGAGAGAACTCAGGGCTGCATCTTTTTGCCCAGCACTGACCCTGAAAAGTAATTCTAAGTGTACTTACCAGTAACTTGTATTTCCTTCCCTAGAAATCCATTATGTGGTTTTCACCAGAAAAGTGTCCAATTTTGAAACGGACAAATATTCCTCTAAATTCAATTGAACTACGAATTCCGATTTACTCATCTGTTATCAGGAGAGAACCCGGGGCTGCATCTTTTAGCCCAGGACTGACCCTGAAAAGTAATTCTAAGCATACTTACCAGTAACTTGTATTTCCTTCCAAAGGAATCAAATGTGTGGTTTTCACCAGAAAAGTTTCTAAGTTTCCAATTTTGAAACGTACAAATATTCCTCTAAAATCAGCCGAACTACGAATTCCGAATTACTCCCCTCTTCTCAAGAGAGAACCCAGTGCTGCATCTTTTAGACCAGCACTGACTCTGAAATGTAATTCTAAGCGTACTTAACAGTAACTTGTATTTCCTTCCATAGGAATCCATTGTGTGGTTTTTACCAGAAAAGTTTCTAAGTGTCCTATTTTGAAACGTACATATATTCCTCTAAAATCAGCCAAACTACGAATTCCGATTGACTCACCTGTTATCAAGAGAGAACCCAGTGCTGAATCTTTTAGACCAGCACTGATATTGAAAAGTAATTCTAAGCGTACTTACCAGTAACTTATTTTTCCTTCCATAGGAATCATTGTGTGGTTTTCAGCAGAAAAGTTTCTAAGTGTCCAATTTTGAAACATACAAATATTCCTCTAAAATCAGCCAAACTACGAATTCCAATTTACTCACCTGTTATCAGGAGAGAACACAGGGCTGCATCTTTTAGCCCAGCACTGACTCTGAAAAGTAATTCTAAGCATACTTACCAGTAGCTTGTATTTCCTTCCATAGGAATCCATTGTGTGGTTTTCACCAGAAAAGTTTCTAAGTGTCCTATTTTGAAACGTACAAATATTCCTCTAAAATCAGCCGAACTACGAATTCCAAATTACTCACCTGTTATCAAGAGAGAACCCAGTGCTGCATCTTTTAGACCAGTACTGACTCTGAAAAGTAATTATAAGAGTACATAACAGTAACTTGTATTTCCTTCCATAGGAATCCATTATGTGGTTTTCACCAGAAAAGTGTCCAATTTTGAAACGGACAAATATTCCTCTAAATTCAATTGAACTACGAATTCCGATTTACTCATCTGTTATCAGGAGAGAACCCAAGGCTGCTTCTTTTAGCCCATCACTGACCCTGAAAAGTAATTCTAAGCGTACTTACCAGTAACTTGTATTTCCTTCCATAGGAATCCATTGTTTGGTTTTCACCAGAAAAGTTTCTAAGTGTCCTATTTTGAAACGTACAAATATTCCTCTAAAATCAGCCGAACTACGAATTCTGATTTTCTCACCTATTATTAGGAGAGAACCCAGGGCTGCATCTTTTAGCCCAGCACTGACCCTGAAAAGTAATTCTAAGTGTACTTACCAGTAACTTGTATTTCCTTCCATAGGAATCCATTGTGTGGTTTTCACCAGAAAAGTTTCTAAGTGTCCAATTTTGAAACGTACAAAATTCCTCTAAAATCAGTTGAACTACGAATTCCGATTTACTCACCTGTTATCAGGAGAGAACCCGGGGCTGCATCTTTTAGCCCAGGACTGACCCTGAAAAGTAATTCTAAGCATACTTACCAGTAACTTGTATTTCCTTCCAAAGGAATCAAATGTGTGGTTTTCACCAGAAAAGTTTCTAAGTTTCCAATTTTGAAATGTACAAATATTCCTCTAAAATAAGCCGAACTACGAATTCCAATTTACTCACCTGTTATCAGGAGAGAACACAGGGCTGCATCTTTTAGCCCAGCACTGACTCTGAAAAGTAATTCTAAGCATACTTACCAGTAGCTTGTATTTCCTTCCATAGGAATCTATTGTGTAGTTTTCACCAGAAAAGTTTCTAAGTGTCCATTTTTGAAACATACAAATATTCCTCTAAAATCAACCGAACTACGAATTCCGATTTACTCACCTGTTCTCGGGAGAGAACCCAGGGCTGCATCTTTTAGCCCAGCACTGACCCTGAAAAGTTATTTTAAGCGTACTTACCAGTAACTTGTATTTCCTTCCATTGGAATCCATTGTGTGGTTTTCACCAGAAAAGTTTCTAAGTGTCCTATTTTGAAACGTACAAATATTCCTCTAAAATCAGCCGAACTACGAATTCCAAATTACTCACCTGTTATCAAGAGAGAACCCAGTGCTGCATCTTTTAGACCAGTACTGACTCTGAAAATTAATTCTAAGCGTACATAACAGTAACTTGTGTTTCCTTCCATAGGAATCCATTGTGTGGTTTTCACCAGAAAAGTTTCTAAGTGTCCAATTTTGAAACGTACAAAATTCCTCTAAAATCAGTTGAACTACGAATTCCGATTTACTCACCTGTTATCAGGAGAGAACCCGGGGCTGCATCTTTTAGCCCAGCACTGACCCTGAAAAGTAATTCTAAGCATACTTACCAGTAACTTGTATTTCCTTCCAAAGGAATCAAATGTGTGGTTTTCTCCAGAAAAGTTTCTAAGTTTCCAATTTTGAAATGTACAAATATTCCTGTAAAATAAGCCGAACTACGAATTCCGATTTGCTCACCTGTTATCAGGAGTGAACACAGGGCTGCATCTTTTAGCCCAGCACTGACTCTGAAATATAATTCTAAGCATACTTACCAGTAGCTTGTATTTCCTTCCATAGGAATCCATTGTGTGGTTTTCACCAGAAAAGTTTCTAAGTGTCCTATTTTGAAACGTACAAATATTCCTCTAAAATCAGCCGAACTACGAATTCTGATTTACTCACCTATTATTAGGAGAGAACTCAGGGCTGCATCTTTTTGCCCAGCACTGACCCTGAAAAGTAATTCTAAGTGTACTTACCAGTAACTTGTATTTCCTTCCCTAGAAATCCATTATGTGGTTTTCACCAGAAAAGTGTCCAATTTTGAAACGGACAAATATTCCTCTAAATTCAATTGAACTACGAATTCCGATTTACTCATCTGTTATCAGGAGAGAACCCGGGGCTGCATCTTTTAGCCCAGGACTGACCCTGAAAAGTAATTCTAAGCATACTTACCAGTAACTTGTATTTCCTTCCAAAGGAATCAAATGTGTGGTTTTCACCAGAAAAGTTTCTAAGTTTCCAATTTTGAAACGTACAAATATTCCTCTAAAATCAGCCGAACTACGAATTCCGAATTACTCCCCTGTTCTCAAGAGAGAACCCAGTGCTGCATCTTTTAGACCAGCACTTACTCTGAAATGTAATTCTAAGCGTACTTAACAGTAACTTGTATTTCCTTCCATAGGAATCCATTGTGTGGTTTTCACCAGAAAAGCTTCCAAGTGTCCAATTTTGAAACATACAAATATTCCTCTAAAATCAGTTGAATTACGAATTCCGATTTACTCACCTGTTATCAGGAGAGAACCCAGTGCTGCATCTTTTAGCCCAGCACTGAGCCTGAAAAGTCATTCTCAGCATACTTACCAGTAACTTGGATTTCCTTCCATAGGAATCCATTTTGTGGTTTTCACCAGAAAAGTTTCTAAGTGTCCTATTTTGAAACGTACATATATTCCTCTAAAATCAGCCAAACTACGAATTCCGATTGACTCACCTGTTATCAAGAGAGAACCCAGTGCTGAATCTTTTAGACCAGCACTGATATTGAAAAGTAATTCTAAGCGTACTTACCAGTAACTTATTTTTCCTTCCATAGGAATCATTGTGTGGTTTTCAGCAGAAAAGTTTCTAAGTGTCCAATTTTGAAACGTACAAATATTCCTCTAAAATCAGCCAAACTACGAATTCCAATTTACTCACCTGTTATCAGGAGAGAACACAGGGCTGCATCTTTTAGCCCAGCACTGACTCTGAAAAGTAATTCTAAGCATACTTACCAGTAGCTTGTATTTCCTTCCATAGGAATCCATTGTGTGGTTTTCACCAGAAAAGTTTCTAAGTGTCCTATTTTGAAACGTACAAATATTCCTCTAAAATCAGCCGAACTACGAATTCCAAATTACTCACCTGTTATCAAGAGAGAACCCAGTGCTGCATCTTTTAGACCAGTACTGACTCTGAAAAGTAATTCTAAGAGTACATAACAGTAACTTGTATTTCCTTCCATAGGAATCCATTATGTGGTTTTCACCAGAAAAGTGTCCAATTTTGAAACGGACAAATATTCCTCTAAATTCAATTGAACTACGAATTCCGATTTACTCATCTGTTATCAGGAGAGAACCCAAGGCTGCTTCTTTTAGCCCATCACTGACCCTGAAAAGTAATTCTAAGCGTACTTACCAGTAACTTGTATTTCCTTCCATAGGAATCCATTGTGTGGTTTTCACCAGAAAAGTTTCTAAGTGTCCTATTTTGAAACGTACAAATATTCCTCTAAAATCAGCCGAACTACGAATTCTGATTTTCTCACCTATTATTAGGAGAGAACCCAGGGCTGCATCTTTTAGCCCAGCACTGACCCTGAAAAGTAATTCTAAGTGTACTTACCAGTAACTTGTATTTCCTTCCATAGGAATCCATTGTGTGGTTTTCACCAGAAAAGTTTCTAAGTGTCCAATTTTGAAACGTACAAAATTCCTCTAAAATCAGTTGAACTACGAATTCCGATTTACTCACCTGTTATCAGGAGAGAACCCGGGGCTGCATCTTTTAGCCCAGGACTGACCCTGAAAAGTAATTCTAAGCATACTTACCAGTAACTTGTATTTCCTTCCAAAGGAATCAAATGTGTGGTTTTCACCAGAAAAGTTTCTAAGTTTCCAATTTTGAAATGTACAAATATTCCTCTAAAATAAGCCGAACTACGAATTCCAATTTACTCACCTGTTATCAGGAGAGAACACAGGGCTGCATCTTTTAGCCCAGCACTGACTCTGAAAAGTAATTCTAAGCATACTTACCAGTAGCTTGTATTTCCTTCCATAGGAATCTATTGTGTAGTTTTCACCAGAAAAGTTTCTAAGTGTCCATTTTTGAAACATACAAATATTCCTCTAAAATCAACCGAACTACGAATTCCGATTTACTCACCTGTTCTCGGGAGAGAACCCAGGGCTGCATCTTTTAGCCCAGCACTGACCCTGAAAAGTTATTTTAAGCGTACTTACCAGTAACTTGTATTTCCTTCCATTGGAATCCATTGTGTGGTTTTCACCAGAAAAGTTTCTAAGTGTCCTATTTTGAAACGTACAAATATTCCTCTAAAATCAGCCGAACTACGAATTCCAAATTACTCACCTGTTATCAAGAGAGAACCCAGTGCTGCATCTTTTAGACCAGTACTGACTCTGAAAATTAATTCTAAGCGTACATAACAGTAACTTGTGTTTCCTTCCATAGGAATCCATTATGTGGTTTTCACCAGAAAAGTGTCCAATTTTGAAACGGACAAATTTTCCTCTAAATTCAATTGAACTACGAATTCCGATTTACTCATCTGTTATCAGGAGAGAACCCAAGGCTGCTTCTTTTAGCCCATCACTGACCCTGAAAAGTAATTCTAAGCGTACTTACCAGTAACTTGTATTTCCTTCCATAGGAATCCATTGTTTGGTTTTCACCAGAAAAGTTTCTAAGTGTCCTATTTTGAAACGTACAAATATTCCTCTAAAACCAGCCGAACTACGAATTCTGATTTTCTCACCTATTATTAGGAGAGAACCCAGGGCTGCATCTTTTAGCCCAGCACTGACCCTGAAAAGTAATTCTAAGTGTACTTACCAGTAACTTGTATTTCCTTCCATAGGAATCCATTGTGTGGTTTTCACCAGAAAAGTTTCTAAGTGTCCAATTTTGAAACGTACAAAATTCCTCTAAAATTAGTTGAACTACGAATTCCGATTTACTCACCTGTTATCAGGAGAGAACCCGGGGCTGCATCTTTTAGCCCAGGACTGACCCTGAAAAGTAATTCTAAGCATACTTACCAGTAACTTGTATTTCCTTCCAAAGGAATCAAATGTGTGGTTTTCACCAGAAAAGTTTCTAAGTTTCCAATTTTGAAATGTACAAATATTCCTCTAAAATAAGCCGAACTACGAATTCCAATTTACTCACCTGTTATCAGGAGAGAACACAGGGCTGCATCTTTTAGCCCAGCACTGACTCTGAAAAGTAATTCTAAGCATACTTACCAGTAGCTTGTGTTTCCTTCCATAGGAATCTATTGTGTAGTTTTCACCAGAAAAGTTTCTAAGTGTCCATTTTTGAAACATACAAATATTCCTCTAAAATCAACCGAACTACGAATTCCGATTTACTCACCTGTTCTCGGGAGAGAACCCAGGGCTGCATCTTTTAGCCCAGCACTGACCCTGAAAAGTTATTTTAAGCGTACTTACCAGTAACTTGTATTTCCTTCCATTGGAATCCATTGTGTGGTTTTCACCAGAAAAGTTTCTAAGTGTCCTATTTTGAAACGTACAAATATTCCTCTAAAATCAGCCGAACTACGAATTCCAAATTACTCACCTGTTATCAAGAGAGAACCCAGTGCTGCATCTTTTAGACCAGTACTGACTCTGAAAATTAATTCTAAGCGTACATAACAGTAACTTGTGTTTCCTTCCATAGGAATCCATTGTGTGGTTTTCACCAGAAAAGTTTCTAAGTGTCCAATTTTGAAACGTACAAAATTCCTCTAAAATCAGTTGAACTACGAATTCCGATTTACTCACCTGTTATCAGGAGAGAACCCGGGGCTGCATCTTTTAGCCCAGCACTGACCCTGAAAAGTAATTCTAAGCATACTTACCAGTAACTTGTATTTCCTTCCAAAGGAATCAAATGTGTGGTTTTCTCCAGAAAAGTTTCTAAGTTTCCAATTTTGAAATGTACAAATATTCCTGTAAAATAAGCCGAACTACGAATTCCGATTTGCTCACCTGTTATCAGGAGAGAACACAGGGCTGCATCTTTTAGCCCAGCACTGACTCTGAAATATAATTCTAAGCATACTTACCAGTAGCTTGTATTTCCTTCCATAGGAATCCATTGTGTGGTTTTCACCAGAAAAGTTTCTAAGTGTCCTATTTTGAAACGTACAAATATTCCTCTAAAATCAGCCGAACTACGAATTCTGATTTACTCACCTATTATTAGGAGAGAACTCAGGGCTGCATCTTTTTGCCCAGCACTGACCCTGAAAAGTAATTCTAAGTGTACTTACCAGTAACTTGTATTTCCTTCCCTAGAAATCCATTATGTGGTTTTCACCAGAAAAGTGTCCAATTTTGAAACGGACAAATATTCCTCTAAATTCAATTGAACTACGAATTCCGATTTACTCATCTGTTATCAGGAGAGAACCCGGGGCTGCATCTTTTAGCCCAGGACTGACCCTGAAAAGTAATTCTAAGCATACTTACCAGTAACTTGTATTTCCTTCCAAAGGAATCAAATGTGTGGTTTTCACCAGAAAAGTTTCTAAGTTTCCAATTTTGAAACGTACAAATATTCCTCTAAAATCAGCCGAACTACGAATTCCGAATTACTCCCCTGTTCTCAAGAGAGAACCCAGTGCTGCATCTTTTAGACCAGCACTGACTCTGAAATGTAATTCTAAGCGTACTTAACAGTAACTTGTATTTCCTTCCATAGGAATCCATTGTGTGGTTTTCACCAGAAAAGCTTCCAAGTGTCCAATTTTGAAACATACAAATATTCCTCTAAAATCAGTTGAATTACGAATTCCGATTTACTCACCTGTTATCAGGAGAGAACCCAGGGCTGCATCTTTTAGCCCAGCACTGAGCCTGAAAAGTCATTCTCAGCATACTTACCAGTAACTTGGATTTCCTTCCATAGGAATCCATTGTGTGGTTTTCACCAGAAAAGTTTCTAAGTGTCCTATTTTGAAACGTACATATATTCCTCTAAAATCAGCCAAACTACGAATTCCGATTGACTCACCTGTTATCAAGAGAGAACCCAGTGCTGAATCTTTTAGACCAGCACTGATATTGAAAAGTAATTCTAAGCGTACTTACCAGTAACTTATTTTTCCTTCCATAGGAATCATTGTGTGGTTTTCAGCAGAAAAGTTTCTAAGTGTCCAATTTTGAAACGTACAAATATTCCTCTAAAATCAGCCAAACTACGAATTCCAATTTACTCACCTGTTATCAGGAGAGAACACAGGGCTGCATCTTTTAGCCCAGCACTGACTCTGAAAAGTAATTCTAAGCATACTTACCAGTAGCTTGTATTTCCTTCCATAGGAATCCATTGTGTGGTTTTCACCAGAAAAGTTTCTAAGTGTCCTATTTTGAAACGTACAAATATTCCTCTAAAATCAGCCGAACTACGAATTCCAAATTACTCACCTGTTATCAAGAGAGAACCCAGTGCTGCATCTTTTAGACCAGTACTGACTCTGAAAAGTAATTCTAAGAGTACATAACAGTAACTTGTATTTCCTTCCATAGGAATCCATTATGTGGTTTTCACCAGAAAAGTGTCCAATTTTGAAACGGACAAATATTCCTCTAAATTCAATTGAACTACGAATTCCGATTTACTCATCTGTTATCAGGAGAGAACCCAAGGCTGCTTCTTTTAGCCCATCACTGACCCTGAAAAGTAATTCTAAGCGTACTTACCAGTAACTTGTATTTCCTTCCATAGGAATCCATTGTGTGGTTTTCACCAGAAAAGTTTCTAAGTGTCCTATTTTGAAACGTACAAATATTCCTCTAAAATCAGCCGAACTACGAATTCTGATTTTCTCACCTATTATTAGGAGAGAACCCAGGGCTGCATCTTTTAGCCCAGCACTGACCCTGAAAAGTAATTCTAAGTGTACTTACCAGTAACTTGTATTTCCTTCCATAGGAATCCATTGTGTGGTTTTCACCAGAAAAGTTTCTAAGTGTCCAATTTTGAAACGTACAAAATTCCTCTAAAATCAGTTGAACTACGAATTCCGATTTACTCACCTGTTATCAGGAGAGAACCCGGGGCTGCATCTTTTAGCCCAGGACTGACCCTGAAAAGTAATTCTAAGCATACTTACCAGTAACTTGTATTTCCTTCCAAAGGAATCAAATGTGTGGTTTTCACCAGAAAAGTTTCTAAGTTTCCAATTTTGAAATGTACAAATATTCCTCTAAAATAAGCCGAACTACAAATTCCAATTTACTCACCTGTTATCAGGAGAGAACACAGGGCTGCATCTTTTAGCCCAGCACTGACTCTGAAAAGTAATTCTAAGCATACTTACCAGTAGCTTGTATTTCCTTCCATAGGAATCTATTGTGTAGTTTTCACCAGAAAAGTTTCTAAGTGTCCATTTTTGAAACATACAAATATTCCTCTAAAATCAACCGAACTACGAATTCCGATTTACTCACCTGTTCTCGGCAGAGAACCCAGGGCTGCATCTTTTAGCCCAGCACTGACCCTGAAAAGTTATTTTAAGCGTACTTACCAGTAACTTGTATTTCCTTCCATTGGAATCCATTGTGTGGTTTTCACCAGAAAAGTTTCTAAGTGTCCTATTTTGAAACGTACAAATATTCCTCTAAAATCAGCCGAACTACGAATTCCAAATTACTCACCTGTTATCAAGATAGAACCCAGTGCTGCATCTTTTAGACCAGTACTGACTCTGAAAATTAATTCTAAGCGTACATAACAGTAACTTGTGTTTCCTTCCATAGGAATCCATTATGTGGTTTTCACCAGAAAAGTGTCCAATTTTGAAACGGACAAATATTCCTCTAAATTCAATTGAACTACGAATTCCAATTTACTCATCTGTTATCAGGAGAGAACCCAAGGCTGCTTCTTTTAGCCCATCACTGACCCTGAAAAGTAATTCTAAGCGTACTTACCAGTAACTTGTATTTCCTTCGATAGGAATCCATTGTGTGGTTTTCACTAGAAAAGTTTCTAAGTGTCCAATTTTGAAACGTACAAATATTCCTCTAAAATCAGCGGAACTACGAATTCTGATTTACCCACCTGTTATCAGGAGGGAAACCAGGGCTGCATCTTTTAGCCAATCACTGACCCTGAAAAGTAATTCTAAGCGTACTTACCAGTAACTTGTATTTCCTTCCATAGGAATCCATTGTGTGGTTTTCACCAGAAAAGTTTCTAAGTGTCCATTTTTGAAACATACAAACATTCCTCTAAAATCAGCCGAACTACGAATTCCGAATTACTCACCTGTTATCAGGAGAGAACCCAGGGCTGCATCTTTTAGCCCAGCACTGACCCTGAAAAGTAATTCTAAGCGTACTTACCAGTAACTTGTATTTCCTTCCATAGGAATCCATTGAGTGGTTTTCACTAGAAAAGTTTCTAAGAGTCAAATTTTGAAACGTACAAATATTCCTCTAAAATCAGCGGAACTACGAATTCCGATTTACTCACCTGTCATCAGGAGAGAAACCAGGGCTGCATCTTTTAGCCCAGCACTGATTCTGAAAAGTAATTCTAAGCGTACTTACCAGTAACTTGTATTTCCTTCGATAGGAATCCATTGTGTGGTTTTCACCAGAAAGGTTTCTAAGTGTCCATTTTTGAAACGTACAAATATTCCTTTAAAATCAGCCAAATTACGAATTCCAAATTACTCACCTGTTATCAAGAGAGAACCCAGTGCTGCATCGTTTAGACCAGCACTGACTCTGAAATGTAATTCTAAGCGTACATAACAGTAACTTGTATTTCCTTCCATAGGAATCCATTGTGTTGTTTTCACCAGAAAAGCTTCCAAGTGTCCAATTTTGAAACGTACAAATATTCCTCTAAAATCAGTTGAAATACGAATTCCGATTTACTCACCTGTTATCAGGAGAGAACCCAGGGCTGCATCTTTTAGCCCAGCACTGAGCCTGAAAAGTCATTCTCAGCATACTTACCAGTAACTTGGATTTCCTTCCATAGGAATCCATTGTGTGGTTTTCACCAGAAAAGTTTCTAAGTGTCCTATTTTGAAACGTACATATATTCCTCTAAAATCAGCCAAACTACGAATTCCGATTGACTCACCTGTTATCAAGAGAGAACCCAGTGCTGAATCTTTTAGACCAGCACTGATATTGAAAAGTAATTCTAAGCATACTTACCAGTAACTTATTTTTCCTTCCATAGGAATCATTGTGTGGTTTTCAGCAGAAAAGTTTCTAAGTGTCCAATTTTGAAACGTACAAATATTCCTCTAAAATCAGCCAAACTACGAATTCCGATTTACTCACCTGTTATCAGGAAAGAACACAGGGCTGCATCTTTTAGCCCAGCACTGACTGTGAAATGTAATTCTAAGCGTACTTACCAGTAACTTGTATTCCCTTCCATAGGAATCCATTGTGTGGTTTTCACCAGAAAAGTTTCTAGGTGTTTAATTTTGAAATGTACAAATATTCCTCTAAAAACAGCCGAACTACGAATTTCAAATTACTCACCTGTTATCAGGAGACAACCCAGGGCTGCATCTTTTAGCCCAGCACTGACCCTGAAAAGTAATTCTAAGCGTACTTAACAGTAACTTGTATTGCCTTCCAAAGGAATCAAATGTGTGGTTTTCACCAGAAAAGTTTCTAAGTTTCCAATTTTGAAATGTACAAATATTCCTCTAAAATAAGCCGAACTACGAATTCCGATTTACTCACCTGTTATCAGGAGAGAACACAGGGCTGCATCTTTTAGCCCAGCACTGACCCTGAAAAGTAATTCTAAGCGTACTTACCAGTAACTTGTACTTCATTCCATAGGAATCCATTGTGTGGTTTTCACCAGAAAAGTTTCTAAGTGTCCATTTTTGAAACATACAAATATTCCTCTAAAATCAACCGAACTACGAATTCCGATTTACTCACCTGTTCTCGGGAGAGAACCCAGGGCTGCATCTTTTAGCCCAGTACTGACTCTGAAAAGTAATTCTAAGCGTACATAACAGTAACTTGTATTTCCTTCCATAGGAATCCATTATGTGGTTTTCACTAGAAAAGTTTCTAAGTGTCCAATTTTGAAACGTACAAATATTCCTCTAAAATCAGCGGAACTACGAATTCTGATATACCCACTTGTTATCAGGAGAGAAACCAGGGCTGCATCTTTTAGCCCATCACTGACCCTGAAAAGTAATTCTAAGCGTACTTACCAGTAACTTGTATTTCCTTCCATAGGAATCCATTGTGTGGTTTTCACCAGAAAAGTTTCTAAGTGTCCTATTTTGAAACATACAAATATTCCTCTAAAATCAGCCGAACTACGAATTCCGATTTACTCACCTGTTATCAGGAGAGAACCCGGGGCTGCATCTTTTAGCCCAGCACTGACCCTGAAAAGTAATTCTAAGCATACTTACCAGTAACTTGTATTTCCTTCCAAAGGAATCAAATGTGTGGTTTTCACCAGAAAAGTTTCTAAGTTTCCAATTTTGAAATGTACAAATATTCCTGTAAAATAAGCCGAACTATGAATTCCGATTTACTCACCTGTTATCAGTAGAGAACACAGGGCTGCATCTTTTAGCCCAGCACTGACTCTGAAAAGTAATTCTAAGTGTACTTACCAGTAACTTGTACTTCCTTCCATAGGAATCCATTGTGTGGTTTTCACCAGAAAAGTTTCTAAGTGTCCTATTTTGAAACGTACAAATATTCCTCTAAAATCAGCCGAACTACGAATTCTGATTTACTCACCTATTATTAGGAGAGAACCCAGGGCTGCATCTTTTTGCCCAGCACTGACCCTGAAAAGTAATTCTAAGTGTACTTACCAGTAACTTGTATTTCCTTCCCTAGAAATCCATTGTGTGGTTTTCACCAGAAAAGTATCTAAGTGTCCATTTTTGAAAAGTAAAAATATTCCTCTAAAATCAGCCGAACTACGAATTCCAAATTACTCACCTGTTATCAAGAGAGAACCCAGTGCTGCATCTTTTAGACCAGTACTGACTCTGAAAAGTAATTCTAAGCGTACATAACAGTAACTCGTATTTCCTTCCATAGGAATCCATATGTGGTTTTCACCAGAAAAGTGTCCAATTTTGAAACGGACAAATATTCCTCTAAATTCAATTGAACTACGAATTCCGATTTACTCATCTGTTATCAGGAGAGAACCCAAGGCTGCTTCTTTTAGCCCATCACTGACCCTGAAAAGTAATTCTAAGCGTACTTACCAGTAACTTGTATTTCCTTCGATAGGAATCCATTGTGTGGTTTTCACTAGAAAAGTTTCTAAGTGTCCAATTTTGAAACGTACAAATATTCCTCTAAAATCAGCGGAACTACGAATTCTGATTTACCCACCTGTTATCAGGAGAGAAACCAGGGCTGCATCTTTTAGCCAATCACTGACCCTGAAAAGTAATTCTAAGAGTACTTACCAGTAACTTGTATTTCCTTCCATAGGAATCCATTGTGTGGTTTTCACCAGAAAAGTTTCTAAGTGTCCATTTTTGAAACGTACAAATATTCATCTACAATCAGCTGAACTACGCATTACGAATTACTCAACTGTTATCAAGAGAGATTCCAGTGCTGCATCTTTTAGACCATCACTGACTCTGAAATGTAATTCTAAGTGTACTTAACAGTAACTTGTATTTCCTTCCATAGGAATCCATTGTGTGGTTTTCACCAGAAAAGTTTCTAAGTGTCCAATTTTGAAACATACAAATATTCCTCTAACATCAGCCGAACTATGAATTCCGATTTACTCACCTGTTAGGAGAGAACCCAGGGCTGCATCTTTTAGCCTAGCACTGACCCTGAAAAGTAATTCTAAGCGTACTTACCAGTAACTTGTATTTCCTTCCATAGGAATCCATTGAGTGGTTTTCACTAGAAAAGTTTCTAAGAGTCAAATTTTGAAACGTACAAATATTCCTCTAAAATCAGCGGAACTACGAATTCCGATTTACTCACCTGTCATCAGGAGAGAAACCAGGGCTGCATCTTTTAGCCCAGCACTGATTCTGAAAAGTAATTCTAAGCGTACTTACAAGTAACTTGTATTTCCTTCCATAGGAATCCATTGTGTGGTTTTCACCAGAAAGGTTTCTAAGTGTCCATTTTTGAAACGTACAAATATTCCTTTAAAATCAGCCAAATTACGAATTCCGAATTACTCACCTGTTATCAAGAGAGAACCCAGTGCTGCATCTTTTAGACCAGCACTGACTCTGAAATGTAATTCTAAGCGTACATAACAGTAACTTGTATTTCCTTCCATAGGAATCCATTGTGTTGTTTTCACCAGAAAAGCTTCCAAGTGTCCAATATTGAAACGTACAAATATTCCTCTAAAATCAGTTGAAATACGAATTCCGATTTACTCACCTGTTATCAGGAGAGAACCCAGGGCTGCATCTTTTAGCCCAGCACTGAGCCTGAAAAGTAGTTCTCAGCATACTTACCAGTAATTTGGATTCCCTTCCATAGGAATCCATTGTGTGGTTTTCACCAGAAAAGTTTCTAGGTGTTTAATTTTGAAATGTACAAATATTCCTCTAAAAACAGCCGAACTACGAATTTCAAATTACTCACCTGTTATCAGGAGACAACCCAGGGCTGCATCTTTTAGCCCAGCACTGACCCTGAAAAGTAATTCTAAGCGTACTTAACAGTAACTTGTATTGCCTTCCAAAGGAATCAAATGTGTGGTTTTCACCGGAAAAGTTTCTAAGTTTCCAATTTTGAAATGTACAAATATTCCTCTAAAATAAGCCGAACTACGAATTCCGATTTACTCACCTGTTATCAGGAGAGAACACAGGGCTGCATCTTTTAGCCCAGCACTGACTCTGAAAAGTAATTCTAAGCATACTTACCAGTAGCTTGTATTTCCTTCCATAGGAATCCATTGTGTGGTTTTCACCAGAAAAGTTTCTAAGTGTTCAATTTTGAAATGTACAAATATTCCTCCAAAAACAGCCGAACTACGAATTACAAATTACTCACCTGTTATCAGGAGAGAACCCAGGGCTGCATCTTTTAGCCCAGCACTGACCCTGAAAAGTAATTCTAAGCGTACTTACCAGTAACTTGTACTTCATTCCATAGGAATCCATTGTGTGGTGTTCACCAGAAAAGTTTCTAAGTGTCCATTTTTGAAACATACAAATATTCCTCTAAAATCAACCGAACTACGAATTCCGATTTACTCACCTGTTATCAGGAGAGAACCCAGGGCAGCATCTTTTAGCCCAGCACTGAGCCTGAAAAGTCATTCTCAGCATACTTACCAGTAACTTGGATTTCCTTCCATAGGAATCCATTGTGTGGTTTTCACCAGAAAAGTTTCTAAGTGTCCTATTTTGAAACGTACATATATTCCTCTAAAATCAGCCAAACTACGAATTCCGATTGACTCACCTGTTATCAAGAGAGAACCCAGTGCTGAATCTTTTAGACCAGCACTGATATTGAAAAGTAATTCTAAGCGTACTTACCAGTAACTTATTTTTCCTTCCATAGGAATCATTGTGTGGTTTTCAGCAGAAAAGTTTCTAAGTGTCCAATTTTGAAACGTACAAATATTCCTCTAAAATCAGCCAAACTACGAATTCCGATTTACTCACCTGTTATCAGGAAAGAACACAGGGCTGCATCTTTTAGCCCAGCACTGACTGTGAAAAGTAATTCTAAGCGTACTTACCAGTAACTTGTATTCCCTTCCATAGGAATCCATTGTGTGGTTTTCACCAGAAAAGTTTCTAGGTGTTTAATTTTGAAATGTACAAATATTCCTCTAAAAACAGCCGAACTACGAATTTCAAATTACTCACCTGTTATCAGGAGACAACCCAGGGCTGCATCTTTTAGCCCAGCACTGACCCTGAAAAGTAATTCTAAGCGTACTTACCAGTAACTTGTATTTCCTTCCATAGGAATCCATTGAGTGGTTTTCACCAGAAAAGTTTCTAAGTGTCCATTTTTGAAACATACAAATATTCCTCTAAAATCAACCGAACTACGAATTCCGATTTACTCACCTGTTCTCGGGAGAGAACCCAGGGCTGCATCTTTTAGCCCAGTACTGACTCTGAAAAGTAATTCTAAGCGTATATAACAGTAACTTGTATTTCCTTCCATAGGAATCCATTATGTGGTTTTCACCAGAAAAGTGTCCAATTTTGAAACGGACAAATATTCCTCTAAATTCAATTGAACTACGAATTCAGATTTACTCATCTGTTATCAGGAGAGAACCCAAGGCTGCTTCTTTTAGCCCATCACTGACCCTGAAAAGTAATTCTAAGCACACTTACCAGTAACTTGTATTTCCTTCCATAGGAATCCATTATGTGGTTTTCACTAGAAAAGTTTCTAAGTGTCCAATTTTGAAACGTACAAATATTCCTCTAAAATCAGCGGAACTACGAATTCTGATATACCCACTTGTTATCAGGAGAGAAACCAGGGCTGCATCTTTTAGCCCATCACTGACCCTGAAAAGTAATTCTAAGCGTACTTACCAGTAACTTGTATTTCCTTCCATAGGAATCCATTGTGTGGTTTTCACCAGAAAAGTTTCTAAGTGTCCTATTTTGAAACATACAAATATTCCTCTAAAATCAGCCGAACTACGAATTCCGATTTACTCACCTGTTATCAGGAGAGAACCCGGGGCTACATCTTTTAGCCCAGCACTGACCCTGAAAAGTAATTCTAAGCATACTTACCAGTAACTTGTATTTCCTTCCAAAGGAATCAAATGTGTGGTTTTCACCAGAAAAGTTTCTAAGTTTCCAATTTTGAAATGTACAAATATTCCTCTAAAATAAGCCGAACTACGAATTCCGATTTACTCACCTGTTATCAGGAGAGAACACAGGGCTGCATCTTTTAGCCCAGCACTGACTCTGAAAAGTAATTCTAAGCATACTTACCAGTAGCTTGTATTTCCTTCCATAGGAATCCATTGTGTGGTTTTCACCAGAAAAGTTTCTAAGTGTTCAATTTTGAAATGTACAAATATTCCTCCAAAAACAGCCGAACTACGAATTACAAATTACTCACCTGTTATCAGGAGAGAACCCAGGGCTGCATCTTTTAGCCCAGCACTGACCCTGAAAAGTAATTCTAAGCGTACTTACCAGTAACTTGTACTTCATTCCATAGGAATCCATTGTGTGGTTTTCACCAGAAAAGTTTCTAAGTGTCCATTTTTGAAACATACAAATATTCCTCTAAAATCAACCGAACTACGAATTCCGATTTACTCACCTGTTATCAGGAGAGAACCCAGGGCAGCATCTTTTAGCCCAGCACTGAGCCTGAAAAGTCATTCTCAGCATACTTACCAGTAACTTGGATTTCATTCCATAGGAATCCATTGTGTGGTTTTCACCAGAAAAGTTTCTAAGTGTCCTATTTTGAAACGTACATATATTCCTCTAAAATCAGCCAAACTACGAATTCCGATTGACTCACCTGTTATCAAGAGAGAACCCAGTGCTGAATCTTTTAGACCAGCACTGATATTGAAAAGTAATTCTAAGCGTACTTACCAGTAACTTATTTTTCCTTCCATAGGAATCATTGTGTGGTTTTCAGCAGAAAAGTTTCTAAGTGTCCAATTTTGAAACGAACAAATATTCCTCTAAAATCAGCCAAACTACGAATTCCGATTTACTCACCTGTTATCAGGAAAGAACACAGGGCTGCATCTTTTAGCCCAGCACTGACCCTGAAAAGTAATTCTAAGAGTACTTAACAGTAACTTGTATTGCCTTCCAAAGGAATCAAATGTGTGGTTTTCACCAGAAAAGTTTCTAAGTTTCCAATTTTGAAATGTACAAATATTCCTCTAAAATAAGCCGAACTACGAATTCCGATTTACTCACCTGTTATCAGGAGAGAACACAGGGCTGCATCTTTTAGCCCAGCACTGACCCTGAAAAGTAATTCTAAGCGTACTTACCAGTAACTTGTACTTCATTCCATAGGAATCCATTGTGTGGTTTTCACCAGAAAAGTTTCTAAGTGTCCATTTTTGAAACATACAAATATTCCTCTAAAATCAACCGAACTACGAATTCCGATTTACTCACCTGTTCTCGGGAGAGAACCCAGGGCTGCATCTTTTAGCCCAGTACTGACTCTGAAAAGTAATTCTAAGCGTATATAACAGTAACTTGTATTTCCTTCCATAGGAATCCATTATGTGGTTTTCACCAGAAAAGTGTCCAATTTTGAAACGGACAAATATTCCTCTAAATTCAATTGAACTACGAATTCAGATTTACTCATCTGTTATCAGGAGAGAACCCAAGGCTGCTTCTTTTAGCCCATCACTGACCCTGAAAAGTAATTCTAAGCACACTTACCAGTAACTTGTATTTCCTTCCATAGGAATCCATTATGTGGTTTTCACTAGAAAAGTTTCTAAGTGTCCAATTTTGAAACGTACAAATATTCCTCTAAAATCAGCGGAACTACGAATTCTGATATACCCACTTGTTATCAGGAGAGAAACCAGGGCTGCATCTTTTAGCCCATCACTGACCCTGAAAAGTAATTCTAAGCGTACTTACCAGTAACTTGTATTTCCTTCCATAGGAATCCATTGTGTGGTTTTCACCAGAAAAGTTTCTAAGTGTCCTATTTTGAAACATACAAATATTCCTCTAAAATCAGCCGAACTACGAATTCCGATTTACTCACCTGTTATCAGGAGAGAACCCGGGGCTACATCTTTTAGCCCAGCACTGACCCTGAAAAGTAATTCTAAGCATACTTACCAGTAACTTGTATTTCCTTCCAAAGGAATCAAATGTGTGGTTTTCACCAGAAAAGTTTCTAAGTTTCCAATTTTGAAATGTACAAATATTCCTGTAAAATAAGCCGAACTATGAATTCCGATTTACTCACCTGTTATCAGGAGAGAACACAGGGCTGCATCTTTTAGCCCAGCACTGACTCTGAAAAGTAATTCTAAGTGTACTTACCAGTAACTTGTACTTCCTTCCATAGGAATCCATTGTGTGGTTTTCACCAGAAAAGTTTCTAAGTGTCCTATTTTGAAACGTACAAATATTCCTCTAAAATCAGCCGAACTACGAATTCTGATTTACTCACCTATTATTAGGAGAGAACCCAGGGCTGCATCTTTTTGCCCAGCACTGACCCTGAAAAGTAATTCTAAGTGTACTTACCAGTAACTTGTATTTCCTTCCCCAGAAATCCATTGTGTGGTTTTCACCAGAAAAGTATCTAAGTGTCCATTTTTGAAAAGTAAAAATATTCCTCTAAAATCAGTAGAACTACGAATTCCAAATTACTCACCTGTTATCAAGAGAGAACCCAGTGCTGCATCTTTTAGACCAGTACTGACTCTGAAAAGTAATTCTAAGCGTACATAACAGTAACTTGTATTTCCTTCCATAGGAATCCATATGTGGTTTTCACCAGAAAAGTGTCCAATTTTGAAACGGACAAATATTCCTCTAAATTCAATTGAACTACGAATTCCGATTTACTCATCTGTTATTAGGAGAGAACCCAAGGCTGCTTCTTTTAGCCCATCACTGACCCTGAAAGGTAATTCTAAGCGTACTTACCAGTAACTTGTATTTCCTTCGATAGGAATCCATTGTGTGGTTTTCACTAGAAAAGTTTCTAAGTGTCCAATTTTGAAACGTACAAATATTCCTCTAAAATCAGCGGAACTACGAATTCTGATTTACCCACCTGTTATCAGGAGAGAAACCAGGGCTGCATCTTTTAGCCAATCACTGACCCTGAAAAGTAATTCTAAGCGTACTTACCAGTAACTTGTATTTCCTTCCATAGGAATCCATTGTGTGGTTTTCACCAGAAAAGTTTCTAAGTGTCCATTTTTGAAATGTACAAACATTCCTCTAAAATCAGCCGAACTACGAATTCCGAATTACTCACCTGTTATCAGGAGAGAACCCAGGGCTGCATCTTTTAGCCTAGCACTGACCCTGAAAAGTAATTCTAAGCGTGCTTACCAGTAACTTGTATTTCCTTCCATAGGAATCCATTGAGTGGTTTTCACTAGAAAAGTTTCTAAGAGTCAAATTTTGAAACGTACAAATATTCCTCTAAAATCAGCGGAACTACGAATTCCGATTTACTCACCTGTCATCAGGAGAGAAACCAGGGCTGCATCTTTTAGCCCAGCACTGATTCTGAAAAGTAATTCTAAGCGTACTTACAAGTAACTTGTATTTCCTTCCATAGGAATCCATTGTGTGGTTTTCACCAGAAAGGTTTCTAAGTGTCCATTTTTGAAACATACAAATATTCCTTTAAAATCAGCCAAATTACGAATTCCGAATTACTCACCTGTTATCAAGAGAGAACCCAGTGCTGCATCTTTTAGACCAGCACTGACTCTGAAATGTAATTCTAAGCGTACATAACAGTAACTTGTATTTCCTTCCATAGGAATCCATTGTGTTGTTTTCACCAGAAAAGCTTCCAAGTGTCCAATTTTGAAACGTACAAATATTCCTCTAAAATCAGTTGAAATACGAATTCCGATTTACTCACCTGTTATCAGGAGAGAACCCAGGGCTGCATCTTTTAGCCCAGCACTGAGCCTGAAAAGTAATTCTCAGCATACTTACCAGTAACTTGGATTCCCTTCCATAGGAATCCATTGTGTGGTTTTCACCAGAAAAGTTTCTAGGTGTTTAATTTTGAAATGTACAAATATTCCTCTAAAAACAGCCGAACTACGAATTTCAAATTACTCACCTGTTATCAGGAGACAACCCAGGGCTGCATCTTTTAGCCCAGCACTGACCCTGAAAAGTAATTCTAAGCGTACTTAACAGTAACTTGTATTGCCTTCCAAAGGAATCAAATGTGTGGTTTTCACCAGAAAAGTTTCTAAGTTTCCAATTTTGAAATGTACAAATATTCCTCTAAAATAAGCCGAACTACGAATTCCGATTTACTCACCTGTTATCAGGAGAGAACACAGGGCTGCATCTTTTAGCCCAGCACTGACTCTGAAAAGTAATTCTAAGCATACTTACCAGTAGCTTGTATTTCCTTCCATAGGAATCATTGTGTGGTTTTCAGCAGAAAAGTTTCTAAGTGTCCATTTTTGAAACATACAAATATTCCTCTAAAATCAACCGAACTACGAATTCCGATTTACTCACCTGTTCTCGGGAGAGAACCCAGGGCTGCATCTTTTAGCCCAGTACTGACTCTGAAAAGTAATTCTAAGCGTACATAACTGTAACTTGTATTTCCTTCCATAGGAATCCATTATGTGGTTTTCACCAGAAAAGTGTCCAATTTTGAAACGGACAAATATTCCTCTAAATTCAATTGAACTACGAATTCCGATTTACTCATCTGTTATCAGGAGAGAACCCAAGGCTGCTTCTTTTAGCCCATCACTGACCCTGAAAAGTAATTCTAAGCACGCTTACCAGTAACTTGTATTTCCTTCCATAGGAATCCATTATGTGGTTTTCACTAGAAAAGTTTCTAAGTGTCCAATTTTGAAACGTACAAATATTCCTCTAAAATCAGCGGAACTACGAATTCTGATATACCCACTTGTTATCAGGAGAGAAACCAGGGCTGCATCTTTTAGCCCATCACTGACCCTGAAAAGTAATTCTAAGCGTACTTACCAGTAACTTGTATTTCCTTCCATAGGAATCCATTGTGTGGTTTTCACCAGAAAAGTTTCTAAGTGTCCTATTTTGAAACATACAAATATTCCTCTAAAATCAGCCGAACTACGAATTCCGATTTACTCACCTGTTATCAGGAGAGAACCCGGGGCTGCATCTTTTAGCCCAGCACTGACCCTGAAAAGTAATTCTAAGCATACTTACCTGTAACTTGTATTTCCTTCCAAAGGAATCAAATGTGTGGTTTTCACCAGAAAAGTTTCTAAGTTTCCAATTTTGAAATGTACAAATATTCCTGTAAAATAAGCCGAACTATGAATTCCGATTTACTCACCTGTTATCAGGAGAGAACACAGGGCTGCATCTTTTAGCCCAGCACTGACTCTGAAAAGTAATTCTAAGCGTACTTACCAGTAACTTGTACTTCCTTCCATAGGAATCCATTGTGTAGTTTTCACCAGAAAAGTTTCTAAGTGTCCTATTTTGAAACGTACAAATATTCCTCTAAAATCAGCCGAACTACGAATTCTGATTTACTCACCTGTTATCAAGAGAGAACCCAGTGCTGCATCTTTTAGACCAGTACTGACTCTGAAAAGTAATTCTAAGCGTACATAACAGTAACTTGTATTTCCTTCCATAGGAATCCATTATGTGGTTTTCACCAGAAAAGTGTCCAATTTTGAAACGGACAAATATTCCTCTAAATTCAATTGAACTACGAATTCCGATTTACTCATCTGTTATCAGGAGAGAACCCAAGGCTGCTTCTTTTAGCCCATCACTGACCCTGAAAAGTAATTCTAAGCGTACTTACCAGTAACTTGTATTTCCTTCGATAGGAATCCATTGTGTGGTTTTCACTAGAAAAGTTTCTAAGTGTCCAATTTTGAAACGTACAAATATTCCTCTAAAATCAGCGGAACTATGAATTCTGATTTACCCACCTGTTATCAGGAGAGAAACCAGGGCTGCATCTTTTAGCCAATCACTGACCCTGAAAAGTAATTCTAAGCGTACTTACCAGTAACTTGTATTTCCTTCCATAGGAATCCATTGTGTGGTTTTCACCAGAAAAGTTTCTAAGTGTCCATTTTTGAAACGTACAAACATTCCTCTAAAATCAGCCGAACTACGAATTCCGAATTACTCACCTGTTATCAGGAGAGAACCCAGGGCTGCATCTGTTAGCCCAGCACTGACCCTGAAAAGTAATTCAAAGCGTACTTACCAGTAACATGTATTTCCTTCCATAGGAATCCATTGTGTGGTTTTCACCAGAAAAGTTTCTAAGTGTCCAATTTTGAAATGTACAAATATTCCTCTAAAATCAGTTGAGCTACGAATTCCGAATTACTCACCTGTTATCAGGAGAGAACCCAGGGCTGCATCTTTTAGCCTAGCACTGACCCTGAAAAGTAATTCTAAGCGTACTTACCAGTAACTTGTATTTCCTTCCATAGGAATCCATTGAGTGGTTTTCACTAGAAAAGTTTCTAAGAGTCAAATTTTGAAACGTACAAATATTCCTCTAAAATCAACGGAACTACGAATTCCGATTTACTCACCTGTCATCAGGAGAGAAACCAGGGCTGCATCTTTTAGCCCAGCACTGATTCTGAAAAGTAATTCTAAGCGTACTTACAAGTAACTTGTATTTCCTTCCATAGGAAACCATTGTGTGGTTTTCACCAGAAAGGTTTCTAAGTGTCCATTTTTAAAACGTACAAATATTCCTTTAAAATCAGCCAAATTACGAATTCCGAATTACTCACCTGTTATCAAGAGAGAACCCAGTGCTGCATCTTTTAGACCAGCACTGACTCTGAAATGTAATTCTAAGCGTACATAACAGTAACTTGTATTTCCTTCCATAGGAATCCATTGTGTGGTTTTCACCAGAAAAGCTTCCAAGTGTCCAATTTTGAAACGTACAAATATTCCTCTAAAATCAGTTGAAATACGAATTCCGATTTACTCACCTGTTATCAGGAGAGAACCCAGGGCTGCATCTTTTAGCCCAACACTGACCCTGAAAAGTAATTCTCAGCATACTTACCAGTAACTTGGATTTCCTTCCATAGGAATCCATTGTGTGGTTTTCACCAGAAAGGTTTCTAAGTGTCCATTTTTAAAACGTACAAATATTCCTTTAAAATCAGCCAAATTACGAATTCCGATTTACTCACCTGTTATCAGGAAAGAACACAGGGCTGCATCTTTTAGCCCAGCACTGACTGTGAAAAGTAATTCTAAGCGTACTTACCAGTAACTTGTATTCCCTTCCATAGGAATCCATTGTGTGGTTTTCACCAGAAAAGTTTCTAGATGTTCAATTTTGAAATGTACAAATATTCCTCTAAAAACAGCCGAACTACGAATTTCAAATTACCCACCTGTTATCAGGAGAGAACCCAGGGCTGCATCTTTTAGCCCAGCACTGACCCTGAAAAGTAATTCTAAGCGTACTTAACAGTAACTTGTATTGCCTTCCAAAGGAATCAAATGTGTGGTTTTCAACAGAAAAGTTTCTAAGTTTCCAATTTTGAAATGTACAAACATTCCTCTAAAATAAGCCGAACTACGAATTCCGATTTACTCACCTGTTATCAGGAGAGAACACAGGGCTGCATCTTTTAGCCCAGCACTGACTCTGAAAAGTAATTCTAAGCATACTTACCAGTAGCTTGTATTTCCTTCCATAGGAATCCATTGTGTGGTTTTCACCAGAAAAGTTTCTAAGTGTTCAATTTTGAAATGTACAAATATTCCTCCAAAAACCGCCGAACTACGAATTACAAATTACTCACCTGTTATCAGGAGAGAACCCAGGGCTGCATCTTTTAGCCCAGCACTGACCCTGAAAAGTAATTCTAAGCGTACTTACCAGTAACTTGTACTTCCTTCCATAGGAATCCATTGTGTGGTTTTCACCAGAAAAGTTTCTAAGTGTCCATTTTTGAAACATACAAATATTCCTCTAAAATCAACCGAACTACGAATTCCGATTTACTCACCTGTTCTCGGGAGAGAACCCAGGGCTGCATCTTTTAGCCCAGTACTGACTCTGAAAAGTAATTCTAAGCGTATATAACAGTAACTTGTATTTCCTTCCATAGGAATCCATTATGTGGTTTTCACCAGAAAAGTGTCCAATTTTGAAACGGACAAATATTCCTCTAAATTCAATTGAACTACGAATTCAGATTTACTCATCTGTTATCAGGAGAGAACCCAAGGCTGCTTCTTTTAGCCCATCACTGACCCTGAAAAGTAATTCTAAGCACACTTACCAGTAACTTGTATTTCCTTCCATAGGAATCCATTATGTGGTTTTCACTAGAAAAGTTTCTAAGTGTCCAATTTTGAAACGTACAAATATTCCTCTAAAATCAGCGGAACTACGAATTCTGATATACCCACTTGTTATCAGGAGAGAAACCAGGGCTGCATCTTTTAGCCCATCACTGACCCTGAAAAGTAATTCTAAGCGTACTTACCAGTAACTTGTATTTCCTTCCATAGGAATCCATTGTGTGGTTTTCACCAGAAAAGTTTCTAAGTGTCCTATTTTGAAACATACAAATATTCCTCTAAAATCAGCCGAACTACGAATTCCGATTTACTCACCTGTTATCAGGAGAGAACCCGGGGCTACATCTTTTAGCCCAGCACTGACCCTGAAAAGTAATTCTAAGCATACTTACCAGTAACTTGTATTTCCTTCCAAAGGAATCAAATGTGTGGTTTTCACCAGAAAAGTTTCTAAGTTTCCAATTTTGAAATGTACAAATATTCCTGTAAAATAAGCCGAACTATGAATTCCGATTTACTCACCTGTTATCAGGAGAGAACACAGGGCTGCATCTTTTAGCCCAGCACTGACTCTGAAAAGTAATTCTAAGTGTACTTACCAGTAACTTGTACTTCCTTCCATAGGAATCCATTGTGTGGTTTTCACCAGAAAAGTTTCTAAGTGTCCTATTTTGAAACGTACAAATATTCCTCTAAAATCAGCCGAACTACGAATTCTGATTTACTCACCTATTATTAGGAGAGAACCCAGGGCTGCATCTTTTTGCCCAGCACTGACCCTGAAAAGTAATTCTAAGTGTACTTACCAGTAACTTGTATTTCCTTCCCCAGAAATCCATTGTGTGGTTTTCACCAGAAAAGTATCTAAGTGTCCATTTTTGAAAAGTAAAAATATTCCTCTAAAATCAGCCGAACTACGAATTCCAAATTACTCACCTGTTATCAAGAGAGAACCCAGTGCTGCATCTTTTAGACCAGTACTGACTCTGAAAAGTAATTCTAAGCGTACATAACAGTAACTTGTATTTCCTTCCATAGGAATCCATATGTGGTTTTCACCAGAAAAGTGTCCAATTTTGAAACGGACAAATATTCCTCTAAATTCAATTGAACTACGAATTCCGATTTACTCATCTGTTATTAGGAGAGAACCCAAGGCTGCTTCTTTTAGCCCATCACTGACCCTGAAAGGTAATTCTAAGCGTACTTACCAGTAACTTGTATTTCCTTCGATAGGAATCCATTGTGTGGTTTTCACTAGAAAAGTTTCTAAGTGTCCAATTTTGAAACGTACAAATATTCCTCTAAAATCAGCGGAACTACGAATTCTGATTTACCCACCTGTTATCAGGAGAGAAACCAGGGCTGCATCTTTTAGCCAATCACTGACCCTGAAAAGTAATTCTAAGCGTACTTACCAGTAACTTGTATTTCCTTCCATAGGAATCCATTGTGTGGTTTTCACCAGAAAAGTTTCTAAGTGTCCATTTTTGAAATGTACAAACATTCCTCTAAAATCAGCCGAACTACGAATTCCGAATTACTCACCTGTTATCAGGAGAGAACCCAGGGCTGCATCTTTTAGCCTAGCACTGACCCTGAAAAGTAATTCTAAGCGTGCTTACCAGTAACTTGTATTTCCTTCCATAGGAATCCATTGAGTGGTTTTCACTAGAAAAGTTTCTAAGAGTCAAATTTTGAAACGTACAAATATTCCTCTAAAATCAGCGGAACTACGAATTCCGATTTACTCACCTGTCATCAGGAGAGAAACCAGGGCTGCATCTTTTAGCCCAGCACTGATTCTGAAAAGTAATTCTAAGCGTACTTACAAGTAACTTGTATTTCCTTCCATAGGAATCCATTGTGTGGTTTTCACCAGAAAGGTTTCTAAGTGTCCATTTTTGAAACGTACAAATATTCCTTTAAAATCAGCCAAATTACGAATTCCGAATTACTCACCTGTTATCAAGAGAGAACCCAGTGCTGCATCTTTTAGACCAGCACTGACTCTGAAATGTAATTCTAAGCGTACATAACAGTAACTTGTATTTCCTTCCATAGGAATCCATTGTGTTGTTTTCACCAGAAAAGCTTCCAAGTGTCCAATTTTGAAACGTACAAATATTCCTCTAAAATCAGTTGAAATACGAATTCCGATTTACTCACCTGTTATCAGGAGAGAACCCAGGGCTGCATCTTTTAGCCCAGCACTGAGCCTGAAAAGTAATTCTCAGCATACTTACCAGTAACTTGGATTCCCTTCCATAGGAATCCATTGTGTGGTTTTCACCAGAAAAGTTTCTAGGTGTTTAATTTTGAAATGTACAAATATTCCTCTAAAAACAGCCGAACTACGAATTTCAAATTACTCACCTGTTATCAGGAGACAACCCAGGGCTGCATCTTTTAGCCCAGCACTGACCCTGAAAAGTAATTCTAAGCGTACTTAACAGTAACTTGTATTGCCTTCCAAAGGAATCAAATGTGTGGTTTTCACCAGAAAAGTTTCTAAGTTTCCAATTTTGAAATGTACAAATATTCCTCTAAAATAAGCCGAACTACGAATTCCGATTTACTCACCTGTTATCAGGAGAGAACACAGGGCTGCATCTTTTAGCCCAGCACTGACTCTGAAAAGTAATTCTAAGCATACTTACCAGTAGCTTGTATTTCCTTCCATAGGAATCATTGTGTGGTTTTCAGCAGAAAAGTTTCTAAGTGTCCATTTTTGAAACATACAAATATTCCTCTAAAATCAACCGAACTACGAATTCCGATTTACTCACCTGTTCTCGGGAGAGAACCCAGGGCTGCATCTTTTAGCCCAGTACTGACTCTGAAAAGTAATTCTAAGCGTACATAACTGTAACTTGTATTTCCTTCCATAGGAATCCATTATGTGGTTTTCACCAGAAAAGTGTCCAATTTTGAAACGGACAAATATTCCTCTAAATTCAATTGAACTACGAATTCCGATTTACTCATCTGTTATCAGGAGAGAACCCAAGGCTGCTTCTTTTAGCCCATCACTGACCCTGAAAAGTAATTCTAAGCACGCTTACCAGTAACTTGTATTTCCTTCCATAGGAATCCATTATGTGGTTTTCACTAGAAAAGTTTCTAAGTGTCCAATTTTGAAACGTACAAATATTCCTCTAAAATCAGCGGAACTACGAATTCTGATATACCCACTTGTTATCAGGAGAGAAACCAGGGCTGCATCTTTTAGCCCATCACTGACCCTGAAAAGTAATTCTAAGCGTACTTACCAGTAACTTGTATTTCCTTCCATAGGAATCCATTGTGTGGTTTTCACCAGAAAAGTTTCTAAGTGTCCTATTTTGAAACGTACAAATATTCCTCTAAAATCAGCCGAACTACGAATTCTGATTTTCTCACCTATTATTAGGAGAGAACCCAGGGCTGCATCTTTTAGCCCAGCACTGACCCTGAAAAGTAATTCTAAGTGTACTTACCAGTAACTTGTATTTCCTTCCATAGGAATCCATTGTGTGGTTTTCACCAGAAAAGTTTCTAAGTGTCCAATTTTGAAACGTACAAAATTCCTCTAAAATCAGTTGAACTACGAATTCCGATTTACTCACCTGTTATCAGGAGAGAACCCGGGGCTGCATCTTTTAGCCCAGCACTGACCCTGAAAAGTAATTCTAAGCATACTTACCTGTAACTTGTATTTCCTTCCAAAGGAATCAAATGTGTGGTTTTCACCAGAAAAGTTTCTAAGTTTCCAATTTTGAAATGTACAAATATTCCTGTAAAATAAGCCGAACTATGAATTCCGATTTACTCACCTGTTATCAGGAGAGAACACAGGGCTGCATCTTTTAGCCCAGCACTGACTCTGAAAAGTAATTCTAAGCGTACTTACCAGTAACTTGTACTTCCTTCCATAGGAATCCATTGTGTAGTTTTCACCAGAAAAGTTTCTAAGTGTCCTATTTTGAAACGTACAAATATTCCTCTAAAATCAGCCGAACTACGAATTCTGATTTACTCACCTATTATTAGGAGAGAACCCAGGGCTGCATCTTTTTGCCCAGCACTGACCCTGAAAAGTAATTCTAAGTGTACTTACCAGTAACTTGTATTTCCTTCCCTAGAAATCCATTGTGTGGTTTTCACCAGAAAAGTATCTAAGTGTCCATTTTTGAAAAGTAAAAATATTCCTCTAAAATCAGCCGAACTACGAATTCCAAATTACTCACCTGTTATCAAGAGAGAACCCAGTGCTGCATCTTTTAGACCAGTACTGACTCTGAAAAGTAATTCTAAGCGTACATAACAGTAACTTGTATTTCCTTCCATAGGAATCCATTATGTGGTTTTCACCAGAAAAGTGTCCAATTTTGAAACGGACAAATATTCCTCTAAATTCAATTGAACTACGAATTCCGATTTACTCATCTGTTATCAGGAGAGAACCCAAGGCTGCTTCTTTTAGCCCATCACTGACCCTGAAAAGTAATTCTAAGCGTACTTACCAGTAACTTGTATTTCCTTCGATAGGAATCCATTGTGTGGTTTTCACTAGAAAAGTTTCTAAGTGTCCAATTTTGAAACGTACAAATATTCCTCTAAAATCAGCGGAACTATGAATTCTGATTTACCCACCTGTTATCAGGAGAGAAACCAGGGCTGCATCTTTTAGCCAATCACTGACCCTGAAAAGTAATTCTAAGCGTACTTACCAGTAACTTGTATTTCCTTCCATAGGAATCCATTGTGTGGTTTTCACCAGAAAAGTTTCTAAGTGTCCATTTTTGAAACGTACAAACATTCCTCTAAAATCAGCCGAACTACGAATTCCGAATTACTCACCTGTTATCAGGAGAGAACCCAGGGCTGCATCTGTTAGCCCAGCACTGACCCTGAAAAGTAATTCAAAGCGTACTTACCAGTAACATGTATTTCCTTCCATAGGAATCCATTGTGTGGTTTTCACCAGAAAAGTTTCTAAGTGTCCAATTTTGAAATGTACAAATATTCCTCTAAAATCAGTTGAGCTACGAATTCCGAATTACTCACCTGTTATCAGGAGAGAACCCAGGGCTGCATCTTTTAGCCTAGCACTGACCCTGAAAAGTAATTCTAAGCGTACTTACCAGTAACTTGTATTTCCTTCCATAGGAATCCATTGAGTGGTTTTCACTAGAAAAGTTTCTAAGAGTCAAATTTTGAAACGTACAAATATTCCTCTAAAATCAACGGAACTACGAATTCCGATTTACTCACCTGTCATCAGGAGAGAAACCAGGGCTGCATCTTTTAGCCCAGCACTGATTCTGAAAAGTAATTCTAAGCGTACTTACAAGTAACTTGTATTTCCTTCCATAGGAAACCATTGTGTGGTTTTCACCAGAAAGGTTTCTAAGTGTCCATTTTTAAAACGTACAAATATTCCTTTAAAATCAGCCAAATTACGAATTCCGAATTACTCACCTGTTATCAAGAGAGAACCCAGTGCTGCATCTTTTAGACCAGCACTGACTCTGAAATGTAATTCTAAGCGTACATAACAGTAACTTGTATTTCCTTCCATAGGAATCCATTGTGTGGTTTTCACCAGAAAAGCTTCCAAGTGTCCAATTTTGAAACGTACAAATATTCCTCTAAAATCAGTTGAAATACGAATTCCGATTTACTCACCTGTTATCAGGAGAGAACCCAGGGCTGCATCTTTTAGCCCAACACTGACCCTGAAAAGTAATTCTCAGCATACTTACCAGTAACTTGGATTTCCTTCCATAGGAATCCATTGTGTGGTTTTCACCAGAAAGGTTTCTAAGTGTCCATTTTTAAAACGTACAAATATTCCTTTAAAATCAGCCAAATTACGAATTCCGATTTACTCACCTGTTATCAGGAAAGAACACAGGGCTGCATCTTTTAGCCCAGCACTGACTGTGAAAAGTAATTCTAAGCGTACTTACCAGTAACTTGTATTCCCTTCCATAGGAATCCATTGTGTGGTTTTCACCAGAAAAGTTTCTAGATGTTCAATTTTGAAATGTACAAATATTCCTCTAAAAACAGCCGAACTACGAATTTCAAATTACCCACCTGTTATCAGGAGAGAACCCAGGGCTGCATCTTTTAGCCCAGCACTGACCCTGAAAAGTAATTCTAAGCGTACTTAACAGTAACTTGTATTGCCTTCCAAAGGAATCAAATGTGTGGTTTTCAACAGAAAAGTTTCTAAGTTTCCAATTTTGAAATGTACAAACATTCCTCTAAAATAAGCCGAACTACGAATTCCGATTTACTCACCTGTTATCAGGAGAGAACACAGGGCTGCATCTTTTAGCCCAGCACTGACTCTGAAAAGTAATTCTAAGCATACTTACCAGTAGCTTGTATTTCCTTCCATAGGAATCCATTGTGTGGTTTTCACCAGAAAAGTTTCTAAGTGTTCAATTTTGAAATGTACAAATATTCCTCCAAAAACAGCCGAACTACGAATTACAAATTACTCACCTGTTATCAGGAGAGAACCCAGGGCTGCATCTTTTAGCCCAGCACTGACCCTGAAAAGTAATTCTAAGCGTACTTACCAGTAACTTGTACTTCCTTCCATAGGAATCCATTGTGTGGTTTTCACCAGAAAAGTTTCTAAGTGTCCATTTTTGAAACATACAAATATTCCTCTAAAATCAACCGAACTACGAATTCCGATTTACTCATCTGTTATCAGGAGAGAACCCAAGGCTGCTTCTTTTAGCACATCACTGACCCTGAAAAGTAATTCTAAGCACACTTACCAGTAACTTGTATTTCCTTCCATAGGAATCCATTATGTGGTTTTCACTAGAAAAGTTTCTAAGTGTCCAATTTTGAAACGTACAAATATTCCTCTAAAATCAGCGGAACTACGAATTCTGATCTACCCACCTGTTATCAGGAGAGAAACCAGGGCTGCATCTTTTAGCCCATCACTGACCCTGAAAAGTAATTCTAAGCGTACTTACCAGTAACTTGTATTTCCTTCCATAGGAATCCATTGTGTGGTTTTCACCAGAAAAGTTTCTAAGTGTCCTATTTTGAAACATACAAATATTCCTCTAAAATCAGCCGAACTACGAATTCCGAATTACTCACCTGTTATCAAGAGAGAACCCAGTGCTGTATCCTTTAGACCAGCACTGACTCTGAAATCTAATTCTAAGCATACTTAACAGTAACTTGTATTTCCTTCCATAGGAATCCATTGTGTGGTTTTCACCAGAAAAGTTTCTAAGTGTCCAATTTTGAAACGTACAAAATTCCTTTAAAATCAGTTGAACTACGAATTCCGATTTACTCACCTGTTATCAGGAGAGAACCCGGGGCTGCATCTTTTAGCCCAGCACTGACCCTGAAAAGTAATTCTAAGCATACTTACCAGTAACTTGTACTTCCTTCCAAAGGAATTAAATGTGTGGTTTTCACCAGAAAAGTTTCTAAGTTTCCAATTTTGAAATGTACAAATATTCCTGTAAAATAAGCCAAACTATGAATTTTGATTTACTCACCTGTTATCAGGAGAGAACACAGGGCTGCATCTTTTAGCCCAGCACTGACTCTGAAAAGTAATTCTAAGTGTACTTACCAGTAACTTGTACTTCCTTCCATAGGAATCCATTGTGTGGTTTTCACCAGAAAAGTTTCTAAGTGTCCTATTTTGAAACGTACAAGTATTCCTCTAAAATCAGCAGAACTACGAATTCTGATTTACTCACCTATTATTAGGAGAGAACCCAGGGCTGCATCTTTTTGCCCAGCACTGACCCTGAAAAGTAATTCTAAGCGTACATAACAGTAACTTGTATTTCCTTCCATAGGAATCCATTATGTGGTTTTCACCAGAAAAGTATCTAAGTGTCCATTTTTGAAAAGTAAAAATATTCCTCTAAAATCAGCCGAACTACGAATTCCAAATTACTCACCTGTTATCAAGAGCGAACCCAGTGCTGCATCTTTTAGACCAGTACTGACTCTGAAAAGTAATTCTAAGTGTACATAACAGTAACTTGTATTTCCTTCCATGGGAATCCATTATGTGGTTTTCACCAGAAAAGTGTCCCATTTTGAAACGGACAAATATTCCTCTAAATTCAATTGAACTACGAATTCCGATTTACTCATCTGTTATCAGGAGAGAACCCAAGGCTGCTTCTTTTAGCCCATCACTGACCCTGAAAAGTAATTCTAAGCGTACTTACCAGTAACTTGTATTTCCTTCCTTAGGAATCCATTGTGTGGTTTTCACCAGAAAAGTGTCTAAGTGTCCATTTTTGAAACGTACAAATATTGCTCTAAAATCAATTGAACTACAAATTCCGAATTACTCACCTGTTATCAGGAGAGAACCCAGGGCTGCATCTGTTAGCCCAGCACTGACATTGAAAAGTAATTCAAAGCGTACTTACCAGTAACTTGTATTTCCTTCCATAGGAATCCATTGTGTGGTTTTCAGCAGAAAAGTTTCTAAGTGTCCCTTTTTGAAACGTACAAACATTCCTCTAAAATCAGCCGAACTACGAATTCCGAATTACTCACCTGTTATCAGGAGAGAACCCAGGGCTGCATCTGTTAGCCCAGCACTGACCCTGAAAAGTCATTCAAAGCGTACTTACCAGTAACATGTATTTCCTTCCATAGAAATCCATTGTGTGGTTTTCACTAGAAAAGTTTCTAAGTGTCCAATTTTGAAACGTACAGATATTCTTCTAAAATCAGCCGAACTACGAATTCCGAATTACTCACCTGTTATCAGGAGAGAAACCAGGGCTGCATCTTTTAGCCCATCACTGACCCTGAAAAGTAATTCTAAGCGTACTTACCAGTAACTTGTATTTCCTTCCATAGGAATCCATTGTGTGGTTTTCACCAGAAAAGTTTGTAAGTGTCCTATTTTGAAACGTAAAAATATTCCTCTAAAATCAGCCGAACTACGAATTCCGAATTACTCACCTGTTATCAAGAGAGAACCCAGTGCTGCATCCTTTAGACCAGCACTGACTCTGAAATGTAATTCTAAGCATACTTAACAGTAACTTGTATTTCCTTCCATAGGAATCCATTGTGTTGTTTTCACCAGAAAAGTTTCTAAGTGTCCAATTTTGAAACGTACAAAATTCCTCTAAAATCAGTTGAACTACGAATTCCGATTTACTCACCTGTTATCAGGAGAGAACCCGGGGCTGCATCTTTTAGCCCAGCACTGACCCTAAAAAGTAATTCTAAGCATACTTACCCGTAACTTGTATTTCCTTCCAAAGGAATCAAATAAGTGGTTTTCACCAGAAAAGTTTCTAAGTTTCCAATTTTGAAACATACAAATATTCCTAAAAAATCAACCGAACTACGAATTCCGATTAACTCACCTGTTATCAAGAGAGAACCCAGTGCTGCATCCTTTAGACCAGCACTGACTCTGAAATGTAATTCTAAGCATACTTAACAGTAACTTGTATTTCCTTTCATTGGAATCCATTGTGTGGTTTTCACCAGAAAAGTTTCTAAGTGTCCTATTTTGAAACGTACAAATATTCCTCTAAAATCAGCCGAACTACGAATTCTGATTTACTCACCTATTATTAGGAGAGAACCCAGGGCTGCATCTTTTTGCCCAGCACTGACCCTGAATAGTAATTCTAAGCACACTTACCAGTAACTTGTACTTCCTTCCATAGGAATCCATTGTGTGGTTTTCACCAGAAAAGTTTCTAAGTGTCCATTTTTGAAACATACAAATATTCCTAAAAAGTCAACCGAACTACGAATTCCGATTTACTCACCTGTTCTCGGGAAAGAACCCAGGGCTGCATCTTTTAGCCCAGCACTGACCCTGAAAAGTAATTTTAAGCGTACTTACCAGTAACTTGTATTTCCTTTCATTGGAATCCATTGTGTGGTTTTCACCAGAAAAGTTTCTAAGTGTCCTATTTTGAAACGTACAAATATTCCTCTAAAATCAGCCGAACTACGAATTCTGATTTACTCACCTATTATTAGGAGAGAACCCAGGGCTGCATCTATTTGCCCAGCACTGACCCTGAAAATTAATTCTAAGTGTACTTACCAGTAACTTGTATTTCCTTCCCTAGAAATCCATTGTGTGGTTTTCACCAGAAAAGTCTCTAAGTGTCCATTTTTGAAAAGTAAAAATATTCCTCTAAAATCAGCCGAACTACGAATTCCAAATTACTCACATGTTATCAAGAGAAAACCCAGTGCTGCATCTTTTAGACCAGTACTGACTCTGAAAAGTAATTCTAAGCGTACATAACAGTAACTTGTATTTCCTTCCATAGGAATCCATTATGTGGTTTTCACCAGAAAAGTGTCCAATTTTGAAACGGACAAATATTCCTCTAAATTCAATTGAACTACGAATTCCGATTTACTCATCTGTTATCAGGAGAGAACCCAAGGCCGCTTCTTTTAGCCCATCACTGACCCTGAAAAGTAATTCTAAGCGTACTTACCAGTAACTTGGATTTCCTTCCATAGGAATCCATTGTGTCGTTTTCAGCAGAAAAGTTTCTAAGTGTCCATTTTTGAAACGAACAAACATTCCTCTAATATCAGCCGAACTACGAATTCTGAATTACTCACCTGTTATCAGGAGAGAACCCAGGGCTGCATCTGTTAGCCCAGCACTGACCCTGAAAAGTAATTCAAAGCGTACTTACCAGTAACATGTATTTCCTTCCATAGGAATCCATTGTGTGGTTTTCACCAGAAAAGTTTCTAAGTGTCCAATTTTAAAACGTACAAATATTCCTCTAAAATCAGTTGAGCTACGAATTCTGATTTACTCACCTGTTATCAGGAGAGAACCCAGGGCTGCATCTTTTAGCCCAGCACTGACCCTGAAAAGTAATTCTAAGTGTACTTACCAGTAACTTGTATTTCCTTCCATAGGAATCCATTGAGTGGTTTTCACTAGAAAAGTTTCTAAGAGTCAAATTTTGAAACGTACAAATATTCCTCTAAAATCAGCGGAACTACGAATTCCAATTTACTCACCTGTCATCAGGAGAGAAACCAGGGCTGCATCTTTTAGCCCAGCACTGATTCTGAAAAGTAATTCTAAGCGTACTTACCAGTAACTTGTATTTCCTTCCATAGGAATCCATTGTGTGGTTTTCACCAGAGAAGTTTCTAAGTGTCCATTTTTGAAACGTACAAATATTCCTTTAAAATCAGCCAAATTACGAATTCCGAATTACTCCCCTGTTATCAAGAGAGAACCCAGTGCTGCATCTTTTAGACCAGCACTGACTCTGAAATGTAATTCTAAGCGTACATTACAGTAACTTGTATTTCCTTCCATAGGAATCCATTGTGTGGTTTTCACCAGAAAAGCTTCCAAGTGTCCAATTTTGAAACGTACAAATATTCCTCTAAAATCAGTTGAAATACGAATTCTGATTTACTCACCTGTTATCAGGAGAGAACCCAGGGCTGCATCTTTTAGCCCAGCACTGACCCTCAAAAGTAATTCTCAGCATACTTACCAGTAACTTGGATTTCCTTCCATAGGAATCCATTGTGTGGTTTTCACCAGAAAAGTTTCTAAGTGTCCAATTTTTAAACGTACATATATTCCTCTAAAATCAGCCAAACTACGAATTCCGATTGACTCACCTGTTATCAGGAGAGAACCCAGGGCTGCATCTGTTAGCCCAGCACTGACCCTGAAAAGTAATTCTAAGCGTACTTACCAGTAACTTATTTTTCCTTCCATAGGAATCATTGTGTGGTTTTCAGCAGAAAAGTTTCGAAGTGTCCAATTTTGAAACGTACAAATATTCCTCTAAAATCAGCCGAACTACGAATTCCGATTTACTCACCTGTTATCAGGAGAGAACCTAGGGCTGCATCTTTTAGCCCAGATCTGACCCTGAAAAGTAATTCTAAGCGTACTTACCAGTAACTTGTATTTCCTTCCATAGGATTCCATTGTGTGGTTTTCACCAGAAAAGTTTATAAGTGTTCATTTTTGAAACGTACAAATATTCATCTACAATCAGCTGAACTACGAATTCCGAATTACTCACCTGTTATCAGGAGAGAACCCCGGGCTGCATCTTTTAGACCAGCACTGACATTGAAAAGTAATTCTAACCGTACTTACCAGTAACTTGTATTTCCTTTCATTGGAATCCATTGTGTGGTTTTCACCCAAAAAGTTTCTAAGTGTCCTATTTTGAAACGTACAAATATTCCTCTAAAATCAGCCGAACTACGAATTCTGATTTACTCACCTATTATTAGGAGAGAACCCAGGGCTGCATCTTTTTGCCCAGCACTGACCCTGAAAAGTAATTCTAAGTGTACTTACCAGTAACTTGTATTTCCTTCCCTAGAAATCCATTGTGTGGTTTTCACCAGAAAAGTATCTAAGTGTCCATTTTTGAAAAGTAAAAATATTCCTCTAAAATCAGCCGAACTACGAATTCCAAATTACTCACCTGTTATCAAGAGAGAACCCAGTGCTGCATCTTTTAGACCAGTACTGACTCTGAAAAGTAATTCTAAGCGTACATAACAGTAACTTGTATTTCCTTCCATAGGAATCCATTATGTGGTTTTCACCAGAAAAGTGTCCAATTTTGAAACAGACAAATATTCCTCTAAATTCAATTGAACTACGAATTCCGATTTACTCACCCGTTATCAGGAGAGAACCTAGGGCTGCATCTTTTAGCCCAGCACTGACCCTGAAAAGTAATTCTAAGCGTACTTACTAGTAACTTGTATTTCCTTCCATAGGAATCATTGTGTGGTTTTCACCAGAAAAGTTTCTAAGTGTCCATTTTTGAAACGTACAATAACTCCTCTAAAATCAGTCGAACTACGAATTCTGAATTACTCACCTGTTATCAAGAGAGAACCCAGTGCTGCATCTTTTAGACCAGCACTGACTCTGAAATGTAATTCTAAGTGTACTTAACGTAACTTGTATTTCCTTCCATAGAAATCCATTGTGTGGTTTTCACCAGAAAAGTTTCTAAGTGTCCTATTTTGAAACGTACAAATATTCCTCTAAAATCAGCCAAACTACGAATTCCAATTGACTCACCTGTTATCATGAGAGAACCCAGTGCTGCATCTTTTAGACCAGCACTGACATTGAAAAGTAATTCTAAGCGTACTTACCAGTAACTTGTTTTTCCTTCCATAGGAATCATTGTGTGGTTTTCAGCAGAAAACTTTCTAAGTGTCCAATTTTGAAATGGACAAATATTCCTCTAAAATCAGCCGAACTATGAATTCCGATTTACTCACCTGTTAGGAGAGAACCCAAGGCTGCATCTTTTAGCCCAGCACTGACCCTGAAAAGTAATTTAAAGCTTACTTATCAGTAACTTGTATTTCCTTCCATAGGAATCCATTGTGTGGTTTTCACCAGAAAAGTGTCTAAGTGTCCATTTTTGAAATGTACAAATATTCCTCTAAAATAAGCCGAACTACGAATTCCGAATTACTCACCTGTTATCAGGAGAGAACCCCGGGCTGCATCTTTTAGACCAGCACTGACATTGAAAAGTAATTCAAAGCGTACTTACCAGTAACTTGTATTTCCTTCCATAGGAATCCATTGTGTGGTTTTCAGCAGAAAAGTTTCTAAGTGTCCATTTTTGAAACGTACAAACATTCCTCTAAAATCAGCCGAACTACGAATTCCGAATTACTCACCTGTTATCAGGAGAGAACCCAGGGCTGCATCTGTTAGCCCAGCACTGACCCTGAAAAGTAATTGTAAGCGTACTTACCAGTAACTTGTATTTCCTTCCATAGGAATCATTGTGTGGTTTTCAGCAGAAAAGTTTCTAAGTGTCCAATTTTGAAACGTACAAATATTCCCCTAAAATCAGCCGAACTACAAATTCCGATTTACTCACCTGTTATCAGGAGAGAACCTAGGGCTGCATCTTTTAGCCCAGATCTGACCCTGAAAAGTAATTCTAAGCGTACTTACCAGTAACTTGTACTTCCTTCCATAGGATTCCATTGTGTGGTTTTCACCAGAAAAGTTCATAAGTGTCCATTTTTGAAACGTACAAATATTCATCTACAATCAACTGAACTACGAATTCCGAATTACTCACCTGTTATCAGGAGAGAACCCCGGGCTGCATCTTTTAGACCAGCACTGACTTTGAAAAGTAATTCTAAGCGTACTTACCAGTAACTTGTATTTCCTTTCATTGGAATCCATTGTGTGGTTTTCACCAGAAAAGTTTCTAAGTGTCCTATTTTGAAACGTACAAATATTCCTCTAAAATCAGCCGAACTACGAATTCTGATTTACTCACCTATTATTAGGAGAAAAGCCAGGGCTGCATCTTTTTGCCCAGCACTGACCCTGAAAAGTAATTCTAAGTGTACTTACCAGTAACTTGTATTTCCTTCCCTAGAAATCCATTGTGTGGTTTTCACCAGAAAAGTATCTAAGTGTCCATTTTTGAAAAGTAAAAATATTCCTCTAAAATCAGCCGAACTACGAATTCCAAATTACTCACCTGTTATCAAGAGAGAACCCAGTGCTGCATCTTTTAGACCAGTACTGACTCTGAAAAGTAATTCTAAGCGTACATAACAGTAACTTGTATTTCCTTCCATAGGAATCCATTATGTGGTTTTCACCAAAAAAGTGTCTAAGTGTCCATTTTTGAAACGTACAAATACTCCTCTAAAATCAGTCGAACTACGAATTCTGAATTACTCACCTGTTATCAAGAGAGAACCCAGTGCTGCATCTTTTAGACCAGCACTGACTCTGAAATGTAATTCTAAGTGTACTTAACAGTAACTTGTATTTCCTTCCATAGGAATCCATTGTGTGGTTTTCACCAGAAAAGTTTCTAAGTGTCCTATTTTGGAAACGTACAAATATTCCTCTAAAATCAGCCAAACTACGAATTCTGAATTACTCACCTGTTATCAAGAGAGAACCCAGTGCTGCATCTTTTAGACCAGCACTGACATTGAAAAGTAATTCTAAGCGTACTTACCAGTAACTTGTTTTTCCTTCCATAGGAATCATTGTGTGGTTTTCAGCAGAAAACTTTCTAAGTGTCCAATTTTGAAATGGACAAATATTCCTATAAAATCAGCCAAACTATGAATTCCGATTTACTCACCTGTTAGGAGAGAACCCAGGGCTGCATCTTTTAGCCCAGCACTGACCCTGAAAAGTAATTCAAAGCTTACTTACCAGTAACTTGTATTTCCTTCCATAGGAATCCATTGTGTGGTTTTCACCAGAAAAGTGTCTAAGTGTCCATTTTTGAAACGTACAAATATTCCTCTAAAATCAGCCGAACTACGAATTCCGAATTACTCACCTGTTATCAGGAGAGAACCCCGGGCTGCATCTTTTAGACCAGCACTGACATTGAAAAGTAATTCAAAGCGTACTTACCAGTAACTTGTATTTTCTTCCATAGGAATCCATTGTGTGGTTTTCACCAGAAAAGTTTATGTGTCCATTTTTGAAACGTACAAATATTCATCTACAATCAGCTGAACTACGAATTCCAATTAACTCACCTGTTATCAAGAGAGAACCCCGTGCTGCATCTTTTAGACCAGCACTGACCCTGAAAAGTAATTGTAAGCGTACTTACCAGTAACTTGTATTTCCTTCCATAGGAATCATTGTGTGGTTTTCAGCAGAAAAGTTTCTAAGTGTCCAATTTTGAAACGTACAAATATTCCTCTAAAATCAGCCGAACTACAAATTCCGATTTACCCACCTGTTATCAGGAGAGAACCTAGGGCTGCATCTTTTAGCCCAGCACTGACCCTGAAAAGTAATTCTAAGCGTACTTACCAGTAACTTGTGTTTCCTTCCATAGGAATCGATTGTGTGGTTTTCACCAGAAAAGTTTCTAAGTGTCCATTTTTGAAACATACAAATATTCCTCTAAAATCAGCCGAACTCCGAATTCCAAATTACTCACCTGTTATCAAGAGAGAACCCAGTGCTGCATCTTTTAGACCAGCACTGACCCTGAAAAGTAATGGTAAGCGTACTTACCAGTAACTTGTAGTTCCTTCCATAGGAATCATTGTGTGGTTTTCAGCAGAAAAGTTTCTAAGTGTCCAATTTTGAAACATATAAATATTCCTCTAAAATCAGCCGAACTCCGAATTCCGAATTACTCACCTGTTATCAAGAGAGAACCCAGTGCTGCATCTTTTAGACCAGCACTGACCCTGAAAAGTAATTGTAAGCTTACTTACCAGTAACTTGTATTTTCTTCCATAGGAATCATTGTGTGGTTTTCAGCAGAAAAGTTTCTAAGTGTCCAATTTTGAAACGTACAAATATTCCTCTAAAATCAACCGAACTACAAATTCCGATTTACTCACCTGTTATCAGGAGAGAACCTAGGGCTGCATCTTTTAGCCCAGATCTGACCCTGAAAAGTAATTCTAAGCGTACTTACCAGTAAATTGTATTTCCTTCCATAGGAATCATTGTGAGGTTTTCACCAGAAAAGTTTCTAAGTGTCCATTTTTGAAACATACAAATATTCCTCTAAAATCAGCCGAACTACAAATTCTGATTTACTCACCTGTTATCAAGAGAGAACCCAGTGCTGCATCTTTTAGACCAGCACTGACCCTGAAAAGTAATTGTAAGCGTACTTACCAGTAACTTGTATTTCCTTCCATAGGAATCATTGTGTGGTTTTCAGCAGAAAAGTTTCTAAGTGTCCAATTTTGAAACGTACAAATATTCCCCTAAAATCAGCCGAACTACAAATTCCGATTTACTCACTTGTTATCAGGAGAGAACCTAGGGCTGCATCTTTTAGCCCAGATCTGACCCTGAAAAGTAATTCTAAGCGTACTTACCAGTAACTTGTATTTCCTTCCATAGGAATCCATTGTGTGGTTTTCATCAGAAAAGTTTATGTGTCCATTTTTGAAACGTACAAATATTCATATACAATCAGCTGAACTACGAATTCCGATTTACTCACCTGTTATCAAGAGAGAACCCAGTGCTGCATCTTTTAGACCAGCACTGACCCTGAAAAGTAATTGTAAGCGTACTTACCAGTAACTTGTATTTCCTTCCATAGGAATCATTGTGTGGTTTTCAGCAGAAAAGTTTCTAAGTGTCCAATTTTGAAACGTACAAATATTCCTCTAAAATCAGCCGAACTACAAATTCCGATTTACTCACCTGTTATCAGGAGAGAACCTAGGGCTGCATCTTTTAGCCCAGCACTGACCCTGAAAAGTAATTCTAAGCGTACTTACCAGTAACTTGTATTTCCTTCCATAGGAATCATTGTGTGGTTTTCACCAGAAAATTTTCTAAGTGTCCATTTTTGAAACATACAAATATTCCTCTAAAATCAGCCGAACTCCGAATTCCGAATTACTCACCTGTTATCAAGAGAGAACCCAGTGCTGCATCTTTTAGACCAGCACTGACCCTGAAAAGTAATGGTAAGCGTACTTACCAGTAACTTGTATTTCCTTCCATAGGAATCATTGTGTGGTTTTCAGCAGAAAAGTTTCTAAGTGTCCAATTTTGAAACATATAAATATTCCTCTAAAATCAGCCGAACTCCGAATTCCGAATTACTCACCTGTTATCAGGAGAGAACCTAGGGCTGCATCTTTTAGCCCAGATCTGACCCTGAAAAGTAATTCTAAGCGTACTTACCAGTAACTTGTATTTTCTTCCATAGTAATCCATTGTGTGGTTTTCACCAGAAAAGTTTATAAGTGTCCATTTTTGAAACGTACAAATATTCATCTACAATCAGCTGAACTACAAATTCCGATTTACTCACCTGTTATCAAGAGAGAACCCAGTGCTGCATCTTTTAGACCAGCACTGACCCTGAAAATTAATTGTAAGCGTACTTACCAGTAACTTGTATTTCCTTCCATAGGAATCATTGTGTGGTTTTCAGCAGAAAAGTTTCTAAGTGTCCAATTTTGAAACGTACAAATATTCCTCTAAAATCAGCCGAACTACAAATTCCGATTTACTCACCTGTTATCAGGAGAGAACCTAGGGCTGCATCTTTTAGCCCAGCACTTACCCTGAAAAGTAATTCTAAGCGTACTTACCAGTAACTTGTATTTCCTTCCATAGGAATCATTGTGTGGTTTTCACCAGAAAAGTTTCTAAGTGTCCATTTTTGAAACATACAAATATTCCTCTAAAATCAGCCGAACTCCGAATTCCGAATTACTCACCTGTTATCAAGAGAGAACCCAGTGCTGCATCTTTTAGCCCAGCACTGACCCTGAAAAGTAATTCTAAGCGTACTTACCAGTAACTTGTATTTCCTTCCATAGGAATCATTGAGTGGTTTTCACCAGAAAAGTTTCTAAGTGTCCATTTTTGAAACATACAAATATTCCTCTAAAATCAGCCGAACTCCGAATTCCGAATTACTCACCTGTTATCAAGAGAGAACCCAGTGCTGCATCTTTTAGACCTGTACTGACCCTGAAAAGTAATGGTAAGTGTACTTACCAGTAACTTCTATTTCCTTCCATAGGAATCATTGTGTGGTTTTCAGCAGAAAAGTTTCTAAGTGTCCAATTTTGAAACATACAAATATTCCTCTAAAATCAGCCGAACTCCGAATTCCGAATTACTCACCTGTTATCAAGAGAGAACCCAGTGCTGCATCTTTTAGACCAGCACTGACCCTGAAAAGTAATTGTAAGCGTACTTACCAGTAACTTGTATTTCCTTCCATAGGAATCATTGTGTGGTTTTCAGCAGAAAAGTTTCTAAGTGTCCAATTTTGAAACGTACAAATATTCCTCTAAAATCAGCCGAACTACAAATTCCAATTTACTCACCTGTTATCAGGAGAGAACCTAGGGCTGCATCTTTTAGCCCAGATCTGACCCTGAAAAGTAATTCTAAGCGTACTTACCAGTAACTTGTATTTTCTTCCATAGGAATCCATTGTGTGGTTTTCACCAGAAAAGTTTATGTGTCCATTTTTGAAACGTACAAATATTCATCTACAATCAGCTGAACTACGAATTCCAATTAACTCACCTGTTATCAAGAGAGAACCCCGTGCTGCATCTTTTAGACCAGCACTGACCCTGAAAAGTAATTGTAAGCGTACTTACCAGTAACTTGTATTTCCTTCCATAGGAATCATTGTGTGGTTTTCAGCAGAAAAGTTTCTAAGTGTCCAATTTTGAAACGTACAAATATTCCTCTAAAATCAGCCGAACTACAAATTCCGATTTACCCACCTGTTATCAGGAGAGAACCTAGGGCTGCATCTTTTAGCCCAGCACTGACCCTGAAAAGTAATTCTAAGCGTACTTACCAGTAACTTGTGTTTCCTTCCATAGGAATCGATTGTGTGGTTTTCACCAGAAAAGTTTCTAAGTGTCCATTTTTGAAACATACAAATATTCCTCTAAAATCAGCCGAACTCCGAATTCCAAATTACTCACCTGTTATCAAGAGAGAACCCAGTGCTGCATCTTTTAGACCAGCACTGACCCTGAAAAGTAATGGTAAGCGTACTTACCAGTAACTTGTATTTCCTTCCATAGGAATCATTGTGTGGTTTTCAGCAGAAAAGTTTCTAAGTGTCCAATTTTGAAACATATAAATATTCCTCTAAAATCAGCCGAACTCCGAATTCCGAATTACTCACCTGTTATCAAGAGAGAACCCAGTGCTGCATCTTTTAGACCAGCACTGACCCTGAAAAGTAATTGTAAGCGTACTTACCAGTAACTTGTATTTTCTTCCATAGGAATCATTGTGTGGTTTTCAGCAGAAAAGTTTCTAAGTGTCCAATTTTGAAACGTACAAATATTCCTCTAAAATCAACCGAACTACAAATTCCGATTTACTCACCTGTTATCAGGAGAGAACCTAGGGCTGCATCTTTTAGCCCAGATCTGACCCTGAAAAGTAATTCTAAGCGTACTTACCAGTAAATTGTATTTCCTTCCATAGGAATCATTGTGAGGTTTTCACCAGAAAAGTTTCTAAGTGTCCATTTTTGAAACATACAAATATTCCTCTAAAATCAGCCGAACTACAAATTCCGATTTACTCACCTGTTATCAAGAGAGAACCCAGTGCTGCATCTTTTAGACCAGCACTAACCCTGAAAAGTAATTGTAAGCGTACTTACCAGTAACTTGTATTTCCTTCCATAGGAATCATTGTGTGGTTTTCAGCAGAAAAGTTTCTAAGTGTCCAATTTTGAAACGTAAAAATATTCCCCTAAAATCAGCCGAACTACAAATTCCGATTTACTCACTTGTTATCAGGAGAGAACCTAGGGCTGCATCTTTTAGCCCAGATCTGACCCTGAAAAGTAATTCTAAGCGTACTTACCAGTAACTTGTATTTCCTTCCATAGGAATCCATTGTGTGGTTTTCTTCAGAAAAGTTTATGTGTCCATTTTTGAAACGTACAAATATTCATATACAATCAGCTGAACTACGAATTCCGATTTACTCACCTGTTATCAAGAGAGAACCCAGTGCTGCATCTTTTAGCCCAGCACTGACCCTGAAAAGTAATTCAAAGCGTACTTACCAGTAACTTGTATTTCCTTCCATAGGAATCCATTGTGTGGTTTTCACCAGAAAAGTATCTAAGTGTCCATTTTTGAAACGTACAAATATTCCTCTAAAATCAGCCGAACTATGAATTCCAAATTACTCACCTGTTATCAAGAGAGAACCCAGTGCTGCATCTTTTAGCCCATCACTGAACCTGAAAAGTAATTCTAAGCGTACTTGCCAGTAACTTGTATTTCCTTCCATAGGAATCCATTGTGTGGTTTTCACTAGAAAAGTTTCTAAGTGTCCAATTTTGAAACGTACAAATATTCCTCTAAAATCAGCGGAAATACGAATTCCGATTTACCCACCTGTTATCAGGAGAGAAACCAGGGCTGCATCTTTTAGCCCAGAACTGACCCTGAAAAGTAATTCTAAGCGTACTCACCAGTAACTTGTATTTCCTTCCATAGGAATCCATTGAGTGGTTGTCACCAGAAAAGTTTATAAGTTTCCATTTTTGAAACGTACAAATATTCATCTACAATCAGCTGAACTACGAATTCCGATTTACTCACCTGTTATCAAGAGAGAACCCTGTGCTGCATCTTTTAGACCAGCACTGACCCTGAAAAGTAATTGTAAGCGTACTTACCAGTAACTTGTATTTCCTTCCATAGGAATCATTGTGTGGTTTTCAGCAGAAAAGTTTCTAAGTGTCCAATTTTGAAATGTACAAATATTCCTCTAAAATCAGCCGAACTACAAATTCCGATTTACTCACCTGTTATCAGGAGAGAACCTAGGGCTGCATCTTTTAGCCCAGCACTGACCCTGAAAAGTAATTCTAAGCGTACTTACCAGTAACTTGTATTTCCTTCCATAGGAATCATTGTGTGGTTTTCACCAGAAAAGTTTCTAAGTGTCCATTTTTGAAACATACAAATATTCCTCTAAAATCAGCCGAACTCCGAATTCCGAATTACTCACCTGTTATCAAGAGAGAACCCAGTGCTGCATCTTTTAGACCAGCACTGACCCTGAAAAGTAATTGTAAGCGTACTTACCAGTAACTTGTATTTCCTTCCATAGGAATCATTGTGTGGTTTTCAGCAGAAAAGTTTCTAAGTGTCCAATTTTGAAACGTACAAATATTCCTCTAAAATCAGCCGAACTACAGATTCCGATTTACTCACCTGTTAACAGGAGAGAACCTAGGGCTGCATCTTTTAGCCCAGATCTGACCCTGAAAAGTAATTCTAAGCGTACTTACCAGTAACTTGTATTTCCTTCCATAGGAATCCATTGTGTGGTTTTCACCAGAAAAGTTTATGTGTCCATTTTTGAAACTTACAAATATTCATCTACAATCAGCTGAACTACGAATTCCGATTTACTCACCTGTTATCAAGAGAGAACCCAGTGCTGCATCTTTTAGACCAGCACTGACCCTGAAAAGTAATTGTAAGCGTACTTACCAGTAACTTGTATTTCCTTCCATAGGAATCATTGTGTGGTTTTCAGCAGAAAAGTTTCTAAGTGTCCAATTTTGAAACGTACAAATTTCCTCTAAAATCAGCCAAACTACGAATTCCGATTGACTCACCTGTTATCAAGTGAGAACCCAGTGCTGCACCTTTTAGACCAGCACTGACATTGAAAAGTAATTCTAAGCGTACTTACCAGTAACTTGTTTTTCCTTCCATAGGAATCATTGTGTGGTTTTCAGCAGAAAAGTTTCTAAGTGTCCATTTTAAAATAAACAAATATTCCTCTAAAATCAGCTGAACTATGATTTCCGATTTACTCACCTGTTAGGAGAGAACCCAGGGCTGCATTTTTTAGCCCAGCACTGTCCCTGAAAAGTAATTGAAAGCTTACTTACCAGTAACTTGTATTTTTTTCCATAGGAATCCATTGTGTGGTTTTCACCAGAAAAGTGTCTAAGTGTCCATTTTTGAAACGTACAAATATTCCTCTAAAATCAGCCGAACTACGAATTCCGAATTACTCTCCTGTTATCAAGAGAGAACCCAGTGCTGCATCTTTTAGCCCATCACTGACCCTGAAAAGTAATTCTAAGAGTACTTACCAGTAACTTGTATTTCCTTCCATAGGAATCATTGTGTGGTTTTCACCAGAAAAGTTTCTAAGTGTCCATTTTTGAAACATACAAATATTCCTCTAAAATCAGCCGAACTCCGAATTCTGAATTACTCACCTGTTATCAAGAGAGAACCCAGTGCTGCATCTTTTAGACCAGCACTGACCCTGAAAGTAATTGTAAGCGTACTTACCAGTAACTTGTACTTCCTTCCATAGGAATCATTGTGTGGTTTTCAGCAGAAAAGTTTCTAAGTGTCCAATTTTGAAACATACAAATATTCTTCTAAAATCAGCCGAACTACAAATTCCGATTTACTCACCTGTTATCAGGAGAGAACCTAGGGCTGCATCTTTTAGCCCAGATCTGACCCTGAAAAGTAATTCTAAGCGTACTTACCAGTAACTTGTATTTCCTTCCATAGGAATCCATTGTGTGGTTTTCACAAGAAAAGTTTATAAGTGTCCATTTTTGAAACGTACAAATATTCATCTACAATCAGCTGAACTACAAATTCCGATTTACTCACCTGTTATCAGGAGAGAACCCAGTGCTGCATCTTTTAGACCAGCACTGACCCTGAAAAGTAATTGTAAGCGTACTTACCAGTAACTTGTATTTCCTTCCATAGGAATCATTGTGTGGTTTTCAGCAGAAAAGTTTCTAAGTGTCCAATTTTGAAACGTACAAATTTCCTCTAAAATCAGCCAAACTACGAATTCCGATTGACTCACCTGTTATCAAGTGAGAACCCAGTGCTGCACCTTTTAGACCAGCACTGACATTGAAAAGTAATTCTAAGCGTACTTACCAGTAACTTGTTTTTCCTTCCATAGGAATCATTGTGTGGTTTTCAGCAGAAAAGTTTCTAAGTGTCCAATTTTGAAACGTACAAATATTCCTCTAAAATCAACCGAACTACAAATTCCGATTTACTCACCTGTTATCAGGAGAGAACCTAGGGCTGCATCTTTTAGCCCAGATCTGACCCTGAAAAGTAATTCTAAGCGTACTTACCAGTAAATTGTATTTCCTTCCATAGGAATCATTGTGAGGTTTTCACCAGAAAAGTTTCTAAGTGTCCATTTTTGAAACATACAAATATTCCTCTAAAATCAGCCGAACTACAAATTCCGATTTACTCACCTGTTATCAAGAGAGAACCCAGTGCTGCATCTTTTAGACCAGCACTGACCCTGAAAAGTAATTGTAAGCGTACTTACCAGTAACTTGTATTTCCTTCCATAGGAATCATTGTGTGGTTTTCAGCAGAAAAGTTTCTAAGTGTCCAATTTTGAAACGTAAAAATATTCCCCTAAAATCAGCCGAACTACAAATTCCGATTTACTCACTTGTTATCAGGAGAGAACCTAGGGCTGCATCTTTTAGCCCAGATCTGACCCTGAAAAGTAATTCTAAGCGTACTTACCAGTAACTTGTATTTCCTTCCATAGGAATCCATTGTGTGGTTTTCTTCAGAAAAGTTTATGTGTCCATTTTTGAAACGTACAAATATTCATATACAATCAGCTGAACTACGAATTCCGATTTACTCACCTGTTATCAAGAGAGAACCCAGTGCTGCATCTTTTAGCCCAGCACTGACCCTGAAAAGTAATTCAAAGCGTACTTACCAGTAACTTGTATTTCCTTCCATAGGAATCCATTGTGTGGTTTTCACCAGAAAAGTATCTAAGTGTCCATTTTTGAAACGTACAAATATTCCTCTAAAATCAGCCGAACTATGAATTCCAAATTACTCACCTGTTATCAAGAGAGAACCCAGTGCTGCATCTTTTAGCCCATCACTGAACCTGAAAAGTAATTCTAAGCGTACTTGCCAGTAACTTGTATTTCCTTCCATAGGAATCCATTGTGTGGTTTTCACTAGAAAAGTTTCTAAGTGTCCAATTTTGAAACGTACAAATATTCCTCTAAAATCAGCGGAAATACGAATTCCGATTTACCCACCTGTTATCAGGAGAGAAACCAGGGCTGCATCTTTTAGCCCAGAACTGACCCTGAAAAGTAATTCTAAGCGTACTCACCAGTAACTTGTATTTCCTTCCATAGGAATCCATTGAGTGGTTGTCACCAGAAAAGTTTATAAGTTTCCATTTTTGAAACGTACAAATATTCATCTACAATCAGCTGAACTACGAATTCCGATTTACTCACCTGTTATCAAGAGAGAACCCTGTGCTGCATCTTTTAGACCAGCACTGACCCTGAAAAGTAATTGTAAGCGTACTTACCAGTAACTTGTATTTCCTTCCATAGGAATCATTGTGTGGTTTTCAGCAGAAAAGTTTCTAAGTGTCCAATTTTGAAATGTACAAATATTCCTCTAAAATCAGCCGAACTACAAATTCCGATTTACTCACCTGTTATCAGGAGAGAACCTAGGGCTGCATCTTTTAGCCCAGCACTGACCCTGAAAAGTAATTCTAAGCGTACTTACCAGTAACTTGTATTTCCTTCCATAGGAATCATTGTGTGGTTTTCACCAGAAAAGTTTCTAAGTGTCCATTTTTGAAACATACAAATATTCCTCTAAAATCAGCCGAACTCCGAATTCCGAATTACTCACCTGTTATCAAGAGAGAACCCAGTGCTGCATCTTTTAGACCAGCACTGACCCTGAAAAGTAATTGTAAGCGTACTTACCAGTAACTTGTATTTCCTTCCATAGGAATCATTGTGTGGTTTTCAGCAGAAAAGTTTCTAAGTGTCCAATTTTGAAACGTACAAATATTCCTCTAAAATCAGCCGAACTACAGATTCCGATTTACTCACCTGTTAACAGGAGAGAACCTAGGGCTGCATCTTTTAGCCCAGATCTGACCCTGAAAAGTAATTCTAAGCGTACTTACCAGTAACTTGTATTTCCTTCCATAGGAATCCATTGTGTGGTTTTCACCAGAAAAGTTTATGTGTCCATTTTTGAAACTTACAAATATTCATCTACAATCAGCTGAACTACGAATTCCGATTTACTCACCTGTTATCAAGAGAGAACCCAGTGCTGCATCTTTTAGACCAGCACTGACCCTGAAAAGTAATTGTAAGCGTACTTACCAGTAACTTGTATTTCCTTCCATAGGAATCATTGTGTGGTTTTCAGCAGAAAAGTTTCTAAGTGTCCAATTTTGAAACGTACAAATTTCCTCTAAAATCAGCCAAACTACGAATTCCGATTGACTCACCTGTTATCAAGTGAGAACCCAGTGCTGCACCTTTTAGACCAGCACTGACATTGAAAAGTAATTCTAAGCGTACTTACCAGTAACTTGTTTTTCCTTCCATAGGAATCATTGTGTGGTTTTCAGCAGAAAAGTTTCTAAGTGTCCAATTTTAAAATAAACAAATATTCCTCTAAAATCAGCTGAACTATGATTTCCGATTTACTCACCTGTTAGGAGAGAACCCAGGGCTGCATTTTTTAGCCCAGCACTGTCCCTGAAAAGTAATTGAAAGCTTACTTACCAGTAACTTGTATTTTTTTCCATAGGAATCCATTGTGTGGTTTTCACCAGAAAAGTGTCTAAGTGTCCATTTTTGAAACGTACAAATATTCCTCTAAAATCAGCCGAACTACGAATTCCGAATTACTCTCCTGTTATCAAGAGAGAACCCAGTGCTGCATCTTTTAGCCCATCACTGACCCTGAAAAGTAATTCTAAGAGTACTTACCAGTAACTTGTATTTCCTTCCATAGGAATCATTGTGTGGTTTTCACCAGAAAAGTTTCTAAGTGTCCATTTTTGAAACATACAAATATTCCTCTAAAATCAGCCGAACTCCGAATTCTGAATTACTCACCTGTTATCAAGAGAGAACCCAGTGCTGCATCTTTTAGACCAGCACTGACCCTGAAAGTAATTGTAAGCGTACTTACCAGTAACTTGTACTTCCTTCCATAGGAATCATTGTGTGGTTTTCAGCAGAAAAGTTTCTAAGTGTCCAATTTTGAAACATACAAATATTCTTCTAAAATCAGCCGAACTACAAATTCCGATTTACTCACCTGTTATCAGGAGAGAACCTAGGGCTGCATCTTTTAGCCCAGATCTGACCCTGAAAAGTAATTCTAAGCGTACTTACCAGTAACTTGTATTTCCTTCCATAGGAATCCATTGTGTGGTTTTCACAAGAAAAGTTTATAAGTGTCCATTTTTGAAACGTACAAATATTCATCTACAATCAGCTGAACTACAAATTCCGATTTACTCACCTGTTATCAGGAGAGAACCCAGTGCTGCATCTTTTAGACCAGCACTGACCCTGAAAAGTAATTGTAAGCGTACTTACCAGTAACTTGTATTTCCTTCCATAGGAATCATTGTGTGGTTTTCAGCAGAAAAGTTTCTAAGTGTCCAATTTTGAAACGTACAAATTTCCTCTAAAATCAGCCAAACTACGAATTCCGATTGACTCACCTGTTATCAAGTGAGAACCCAGTGCTGCACCTTTTAGACCAGCACTGACATTGAAAAGTAATTCTAAGCGTACTTACCAGTAACTTGTTTTTCCTTCCATAGGAATCATTGTGTGGTTTTCAGCAGAAAAGTTTCTAAGTGTCCAATTTTAAAATAAACAAATATTCCTCTAAAATCAGCTGAACTATGATTTCCGATTTACTCACCTGTTAGGAGAGAACCCAGGGCTGCATTTTTTAGCCCAGCACTGTCCCTGAAAAGTAATTGAAAGCTTACTTACCAGTAACTTGTATTTTTTTCCATAGGAATCCATTGTGTGGTTTTCACCAGAAAAGTGTCTAAGTGTCCATTTTTGAAACGTACAAATATTCCTCTAAAATCAGCCGAACTACGAATTCCGAATTACTCTCCTGTTATCAAGAGAGAACCCAGTGCTGCATCTTTTAGCCCATCACTGACCCTGAAAAGTAATTCTAAGAGTACTTACCAGTAACTTGTATTTCCTTCCATAGGAATCATTGTGTGGTTTTCACCAGAAAAGTTTCTAAGTGTCCATTTTTGAAACATACAAATATTCCTCTAAAATCAGCCGAACTCCGAATTCTGAATTACTCACCTGTTATCAAGAGAGAACCCAGTGCTGCATCTTTTAGACCAGCACTGACCCTGAAAGTAATTGTAAGCGTACTTACCAGTAACTTGTACTTCCTTCCATAGGAATCATTGTGTGGTTTTCAGCAGAAAAGTTTCTAAGTGTCCAATTTTGAAACATACAAATATTCTTCTAAAATCAGCCGAACTACAAATTCCGATTTACTCACCTGTTATCAGGAGAGAACCTAGGGCTGCATCTTTTAGCCCAGATCTGACCCTGAAAAGTAATTCTAAGCGTACTTACCAGTAACTTGTATTTCCTTCCGTAGGAATCCATTGTGTGGTTTTCACAAGAAAAGTTTATAAGTGTCCATTTTTGAAACGTACAAATATTCATCTACAATCAGCTGAACTACAAATTCCGATTTACTCACCTGTTATCAGGAGAGAACCTATTGCTGCATCTTTTAGCCCAGCACTGACCCTGAAAAGTAATTCTAAGCGTACTTACCAGTAACTTGTATTTCCTTCCTTAGGAATCATTGTGTGGTTTTCACCAGAAAAGTTTGTAAGTGTCCATTTTTGAAACATACAAATATTCCTCTAAAATCAGCCGAACTCCGAATTCCGAATTACTCACCTGTTATCAAGAGAGAACCCAGTGCTGCATCTTTTAGACCAGCACTGACTCTGAAATGTAATTCTAAGCGTTCTTAACAGTAACTTGTTTTTCCTTCCATAGGAATCATTGTGTGGTTTTCAGCAGAAAAGTTTCTAAGTGTCCAATTTTAAAATGTACAAATATTCCTCTAAAATCAGCCGAACTATGAATTCCAATTTACTCACCTGTTAGGAGAGAACCCAGGGCTGCATTTTTTAGCCCAGCACTGACCCTGAAAAGTAATTGAAAGCTTACTTACCAGTAACTTGTATTTACTTCCATAGGAATCCATTGTGTGGTTTTCACCAGAAAAGTTTATAAGTGTCCATTTTTGAAACGTACAAATATTCACATACAATCAGCTGAACTACGAATTCCGATTTACTCACCTGTTATCAAGAGAGAACCCAGTGCTGCATCTTTTAGACCAGCACTGACCCTGAAAAGTAATTGTAAGCGTACTTACCAGTAACTTGTATTTCCTTCCATAGGAATCATTGTGTGGTTTTCAGCAGAAAAGTTTCTAAGTGTCCAATTTTGAAACGTACAAATATTCTTCTAAAATCAGCCGAACTACAAATTCCGATTTACTCACCTGTTATCAGGAGAGAACCTAGGGCTGCATCTTTTAGCCCAGCACTGACCCTGAAAAGTAATTCTAAGCGTACTTACCAGTAACTTGTATTTCCTTCCATAGGAATCATTGTGTGGTTTTCACCAGAAAAGTTTTAAAGTGTCCATTTTTGAAACATACAAATATTCCTCTAAAATCAGCCAAACTCCGAATTCCGATTGACTCACCTGTTATCAATAGAGAACCCAGTGCTGCACCTTTTAGACCAGCACTGACAATGAAAAGTAATTCTAAGCGTACTTACCAGTAACTTGTTTTTCCTTCCATAGGAATCATTGTGTGGTTTTCAGCAGAAAAGTTTCTAAGTGTCCAATTTTAAAATGTACAAATATTCCTCTAAAATCAGCTGAACTATAAATTCCGATTTACTCACCTGTTAGGAGAGAACCCAGGGCTGCATTTTTTAGCCCAGCACTGACCCTGAAAAGTAATTGAAAGCGTACTTACCAGTAACTTGTATTTTTTTCCATAGGAATCCATTGTGTGGTTTTCACCAGAAAAGTGTCTAAGTGTCCATATTTGAAACGTACAAATATTCGTCTAAAATCAGCCGAACTACGAATTCCGAATTACTCACCTGTTATCAGGAGAGAACCCAGGGCTGCATCTTTTAGCCCAGCACTGACCCTGAAAAGTAATTCTATGCGTACTTGCCAGTAACTTGTATTTCCTTCCATAGGAATCCATTGTGTGGTTTTCACCAGAAAAGTATCTAAGTGTCCAATTTTGAAACGTACAAATATTCCTCTAAAATCAGCGGAACTACGAATTCCGATTTACCCACCTGTTATCAGGAGAGAAACCAGGGCTGCATCTTTTAGCCCAGAACTGACCCTGAAAAGTAATTCTAAGCGTACTCACCAGTAACTTGTATTTCCTTCCATAGGAATCCATTGAGTGGTTTTCACCAGAAAAGTGTCTAAGTGTCCATTTTTGAAACGTACAAATATTCCTCTAAAATCAGCCGAACTACGAATTCCGAATTACTCTCCTGTTATCAAGAGAGAACCCAGTGCTGCATCTTTTAGCCCATCACTGACCCTGAAAAGTAATTCTAAGAGTACTTACCAGTAACTTGTATTTCCTTCCATAGGAATCATTGTGTGGTTTTCACCAGAAAAGTTTCTAAGTGTCCATTTTTGAAACATACAAATATTCCTCTAAAATCAGCCGAACTCCGAATTCTGAATTACTCACCTGTTATCAAGAGAGAACCCAGTGCTGCATCTTTTAGACCAGCACTGACCCTGAAAAGTAATTGTAAGCGTACTTACCACTAACTTGTACTTCCTTCCATAGGAATCATTGTGTGGTTTTCAGCAGAAAAGTTTCTAAGTGTCCAATTTTGAAACATACAAATATTCTTCTAAAATCAGCCGAACTACAAATTCCGATTTACTCACCTGTTATCAGGAGAGAACCTAGGGCTGCATCTTTTAGCCCAGATCTGACCCTGAAAAGTAATTCTAAGCGTACTTACCAGTAACTTGTATTTCCTTCCATAGGAATCCATTGTGTGGTTTTCACAAGAAAAGTTTATGTGTCCATTTTTGAAACTTACAAATATTCATCTACAACCAGCTGAACTACAAATTCCGATTTTCTCACCTGTTATCAGGAGAGAACCTATTGCTGCATCTTTTAGCCCAGCACTGACCCTGAAAAGTAATTCTAAGCGTACTTACCAGTAACTTGTATTTCCTTCCTTAGGAATCATTGTGTGGTTTTCACCAGAAAAGTTTGTAAGTGTCCATTTTTGAAACATACAAATATTCCTCTAAAATCAGCCGAACTCCGAATTCCGAATTACTCACCTGTTATCAAGAGAGAACCCAGTGCTGCATCTTTTAGACCAGCACTGACTCTGAAATGTAATTCTAAGCGTTCTTAACAGTAACTTGTATTTCCTTCCATAGGAATCGATTGTGTGGTTTTCACCAGAAAAGTTTCTAAGTGTCCTATTTTGAAACGTACAAATATTCCTCTAAAATCAGCCAAACTACGAATTCCGATTGACTCACCTGTTATCAAGAGAGAACCCAGTGCTGCACCTTTTAGACCAGCACTGACATTGAAAAGTAATTCTAAGCGTACTTACCAGTAACTTGTATTTCCTTCCATAGGAATCATTGTGTGGTTTTCAGCAGAAAAGTTTCTAAGTGTCCAATTTTGAAACGTTCAAATATTCTTCTAAAATCAGCCGAACTACAAATTCCGATTTACTCACCTGTTATCAGGAGAGAACCTAGGGCTGCATCTTTTAGCCCAGCACTGACCCTGAAAAGTAATTCTAAGCGTACTTACCAGTAACTTGTATTTCCTTCCATAGGAATCATTGTGTGGTTTTCACCAGAAAATTTTTTAAGTGTCCATTTTTGAAACATACAAATATTCCTCTAAAATCAGCCGAACTCCGAATTCCGAATTACTTACCTGTTATCAAGAGAGAACCCAGTGCTGCATCTTTTAGACCAGCACTGACCCTGAAAAGTAATTGTAAGCGTACTTACCAGTAACTTGTATTTCCTTCCATAGGAATCATTGTGTGGTTTTCAGCAGAAAAGTTTCTAAGTGTCCAATTTTGAAACGTACAAATATTCCTCTAAAATCAACCGAACTACAAATTCCGATTTACTCACCTGTTATCAGGAGAGAACCTAGGGCTGCATCTTTTAGCCCAGATCTGACCCTGAAAAGTAATTCTAAGCGTACTTACCAGTAACTTGTATTTTCTTCCATAGGAATCCATTGTGTGGTTTTCACCAGAAAAGTTTATGTGTCCATTTTTGAAACGTACAAATATTCATCTACAATCAGCTGAACTACGAATTCCGATTTACTCACCTGTTATCAAGAGAGAACCCAGTGCTGCATCTTTTAGACCAGCACTGACCCTGAAAAGTACTTGTAAGCGTACTTACCAGTAACTTGTATTTCCTTCCATCGGAATCATTGTGTGGTTTTCACCAGAAAAGTTTCTAAGTGTCCATTTTTGAAACATACAAATATTCCTCTAAAATCAGCCGAACTCCGAATTCCGAATTACTCACCTGTTATCAAGAGAGAACCCAGTGCTGCATCTTTTAGCCCAGCACTGACCCTGAAAAGTAATGCTAAGCGTACTTACCAGTAACTTGTATTTCCTTCCATAGGAATCATTGTGTGGTTTTCACCAAAAAAGTTTCTAAGTGTCCATTTTTGAAACATACAAATATTCCTCTAAAATCAGCCGAACTCCGAATTCCGAATTACTCACCTGTTATCAAGAGAGAACCCAGTGCTGCATCTTTTAGACCAGCACTGACCCTGAAAAGTAATGGTAAGCGTATTTACCAGTAACTTGTATTTCCTTCCATAGGAATCATTGTGTGGTTTTCAGCAGAAAAGTTTCTAAGTGTCCAATTTTGAAACATACAAATATTCCTCTAAAATCAGCCGAACTCCGAATTCCGAATTACTCACCTGTTATCAAGAGAGAACCCAGTGCTGCATCTTTTAGACCAGCACTGACCCTGAAAAGTAATTGTAAGCGTACTTACCAGTAACTTGTATTTCCTTCCATAAGAATCATTGTGTGGTTTTCAGCAGAAAAGTTTCTAAGTTTCCAATTTTGAAACGTACAAATATTCCTCTAAAATCAGCCGAACTACAAATTCCAATTTACTCACCTGTTATCAGGAGAGAACCTAGGGCTGCATCTTTTAGCCCAGATCTGACCCTGAAAAGTAATTCTAAGCGTACTTACCAGTAACTTGTATTTTCTTCCATAGGAATCCATTGTGTGGTTTTCACCAGAAAAGTTTGTGTCCATTTTTGAAACGTACAAATATTCATCTACAATCAGCTGAACTATGAATTCTGATTTACTCACCTGTTATCAAGAGAGAACCCAGTGCTGCATCTTTTAGACCAGCACTGACCCTGAAAAGTAATTGTAAGCGTACTTACCAGTAACTTGTATTTCCTTCCATAGGAATCATTGTGTGGTTTTCAGCAGAAAAGTTTCTAAGTGTCCAATTTTGAAACGTACAAATATTCCTCTAAAATCAGCCAAACTACAAATTCCGATTTACTCACCTGTTATCAGGAGAGAACCTAGGGCTGCATCTTTTAGCCCAGCACTGACCCTGAAAAGTAATTCTAAGCGTACTTACCAGTAACTTGTATTTCCTTCCATAGGAATCATTGTGTGGTTTTCACCAGAAACGTTTCTAAGTGTCCATTTTTGAAACATACAAATATTCCTCTAAAATCAGCCGAACTCCGAATTCCGAATTACTCACCTGTTATCAAGAGAGAACCCAGTGCTGCATCTTTTAGACCAGCACTGACCCTGAAAAGTAATGGTAAGCGTACTTACCAGTAACTTGTATTTCCTTCTATAGGAATCATTGTGTGGTTTTCAGCAGAAAAGTTTCTAAGTGTCCAATTTTGAAACGTACAAATATTCCTCTAAAATCAGCCGAACTACAAATTCCAATTTACTCACCTGTTATCAGGAGAGAACCTAGGGCTGCATCTTTTAGCCCAGATCTGACCCTGAAAAGTAATTCTAAGCGTACTTACCAGTAACTTGTATTTTCTTCCATAGGAATCCATTGTGTGGTTTTCACCAGAAAAGTTTATGTGTCCATTTTTGAAACGTACAAATATTCATCTACAATCAGCTGAACTACAAATTCCGATTTACTCACCTGTTATCAGGAGAGAACCTAGGGCTGCATCTTTTAGCCCAGCACTGACCCTGAAAAGTAATTCTAAGCGTACTTACCAGTAACTTGTATTTCCTTCCATAGGAATCATTGTGTGGTTTTCACCAGAAAAGTTTCTAAGTGTCCATTTTTGAAACATACAAATATTCCTCTAAAATCAGCCGAACTCCGAATTCCGAATTACTCACCTGTTATCAAGAGAGAACCCAGTGCTGCATCTTTTAGACCAGCACTGACCCTGAAAAGTTATTGTAAGCGTACTTACCAGTAACTTGTATTTCCTTCCATAGGAATCATTGTGTGGTTTTCAGCAGAAAAGTTTCTAAGTGTCCAATTTTGAAACGTACAAATATTCCTCTAAAATCAGCCGAACTACAAATTCCAATTTACTCACCTGTTATCAGGAGAGAACCTAGGGCTGCATCTTTTAGCCCAGATCTGACCCTGAAAAGTAATTCTAAGCGTACTTACCAGTAACTTGTATTTTCTTCCATAGGAATCCATTGTGTGGTTTTCACCAGAAAAGTTTATGTGTCCATTTTTGAAACGTACAAATATTCATCTACAATCAGCTGAACTACAAATTCCGATTTACTCACCTGTTATCAGGAGAGAACCTAGGGCTGCATCTTTTAGCCCAGCACTGACCCTGAAAAGTAATTCTAAGCGTACTTACCAGTAACTTGTATTTCCTTCCATAGGAATCATTGTGTGGTTTTCACCAGAAAAGTTTCTAAGTGTCCATTTTTGAAACATACAAATATTCCTCTAAAATCAGCCGAACTCCGAATTCCGAATTACTCACCTGTTATCAAGAGAGAACCCAGTGCTGCATCTTTTAGACCAGCACTGACCCTGAAAAGTTATTGTAAGCGTACTTACCAGTAACTTGTATTTCCTTCCATAGGAATCATTGTGTGGTTTTCAGCAGAAAAGTTTCTAAGTGTCCAATTTTGAAACGTACAAATATTCCTCTAAAATCAGCCGAACTACAAATTCCGATTTACTCACCTGTTATCAGGAGAGAACCTATTGCTGCATCTTTTAGCCCAGCACTGACCCTGAAAAGTAATTCTAAACGTACTTACCAGTAACTTGTATTTCCTTCCATAGGAATCATTGTGTGATTTTCACCAGAAAAGTTTCTAAGTGTCCATTTTTGAAACATACAAATATTCCTCTAAAATCAGCCGAACTCCGAATTCCGAATTACTCACCTGTTATCAAGAGAGAACCCAGTGCTGCATCTTTTTGACCAGCACTGACCCTGAAAAGTAATTGTAAGCGTACTTACCAGTAACTTGTATTTCCTTCCATAGGAATCATTGTGTGGTTTTCAGCAGAAAAGTTTCTAAGTGTCTAATTTTGAAATGTACAAATATTCCCCTAAAATCAGCCGAACTACAAATTCTGATTTACTCACCTGTTATCAGGAGAGAACCTAGGGCTGCATCTTTTAGCCCAGATCTGACCCTGAAAAGTAATTCTAAGCGTACTTACCAGTAACTTGTATTTCCTTCCATAGAAATCCATTGTGTGGTTTTCACCAGAAAAGTTTATGTGTCCATTTTTGAAACGTACAAATATTCATCTACAATCAGCTGAACTACGAATTCCGATTTACTCACCTGTTATCAGGAGAGAACCTAGGGCTGCATCTTTTAGCCCAGATCTGACCCTGAAAAGTAATTCTAAGCATACTTACCAGTAACTTGTATTTCCTTCCATAGGAATCCATTGTGTGGTTTTCACCAGAAAAGTTTCTAAGTGTCCTATTTTGAAACGTACAAATATTCCTCTAAAATCAGCCAAACTACGAATTCCGATTGACTCACCTGTTGTCAAGAGAGAACCCAGTGCTGCACCTTTTAGACCAGCACTGACATTGAAAAGTAATTCTAAGCGTACTTACCAGTAACTTGTTTTTCCTTCCATAGGAATCATTGTGTGGTTTTCAGCAGAAAAGTTTCTAAGTGTCCAATTTTAAAATGTACAACTATTCCTCTAAAATCAGCCGAACTATGAATTCCAATTTACTCACCTGTTAGGAGAGAACCCAGGGCTGCATTTTTTAGCCCAGCACTGACCCTGAAAAGTAATTGAAAGCTTACTTACCAGTAACTTGTATTTCCTTCCATAGGAATCCATTGTGTGGTTTTCACCAGAAAAGTTTATAAGTGTCCATTTTTGAAACGTACAAATATTCACATACAATCAGCTGAACTACGAATTCCGATTTACTCACCTGTTATCAAGAGAGAACCCAGTGCTGCATCTTTTAGACCAGCACTGACCCTGAAAAGTAATTGTAAGCGTACTTACCAGTAACTTGTATTTCCTTCCATAGGAATCATTGTGTGGTTTTCAGCAGAAAAGTTTCTAAGTGTCAAATTTTGAAACGTACAAATAGTCCTCTAAAATCAGCCGAACTACAAATTCCGATTTACTCACCTGTTATCAGGAGAGAACCTAGGGCTGCATCTTTTAGCCCAGCACTGACCCTGAAAAGTAATTCTAAGCGTACTTACCAGTAACTTGTATTTCCTTCCATAGGAATCATTGTGTGGTTTTCACCAGAAAAGTTTCTAAGTGTCCATTTTTGAAACATACAAATATTCCTCTAAAATCAGTCGAACTCCGAATTCCGAATTACTCACCTGTTATCAAGAGAGAACCCAGTGCTGCATCTTTTAGACCAGCACTGACCCTGAAAAGTAATTCTAAGCGTACTTACCAGTAACTTGTATTTCCTTCCATAGGAATCATTGTGTGGTTTTCACCAGAAAAGTTTATAAGTGTCCAATTTTGAAACGTACAAATATTCCTCTAAAATCATCCGAACTACAAATTCCGATTTACTCACCTGTTATCAGGAGAGAACCTAGGGCTGCATCTTTTAGCCCAGATCTGACCCTGAAAAGTAATTCTAAGCGTACTTACCAGTAACTTGTATTTTCTTCCATAGGAATCATTGTGTGGTTTTCAGCAGAAAAGTTTCTAAGTGTCCATTTTTGAAACGTACAAATATTCATCTACAATCAGCTGAACTACGAATTCCGATTTACTCACCTGTTATCAAGAGAGAACCCAGTGCTGCATCTTTTAGACAGCACTGACCCTGAAAAGTAATTGTAAGCGTACTTACCAGTAACTTGTATTTCCTTCCATAGGAATCATTGTGTGGTTTTCAGCAGAAAAGTTTCTAAGTGTCAATTTTGAAACGTACAAATATTCCTCTAAAATCAGCCGAACTACAAATTCCGATTTACTCACCTGTTATCAGGAGAGAACCTATTGCTGCATCTTTTAGCCCAGCACTGACCCTGAAAAGTAATTCTAAGCGTACTTACCAGTAACTTGTATTTCCTTCCATAGGAATCATTGTGTGATTTTCACCAGAAAAGTTTCTAAGTGTCCATTTTTGAAACATACAAATATTCCTCTAAAATCAGCCGAACTCCGAATTCCGAATTACTCACCTGTTATCAAGAGAGAACCCAGTGCTGCATCTTTTAGACCAGCACTGACCCTGAAAAGTAATTGTAAGCGTACTTACCAGTAACTTGTATTTCCTTCCATAGGAATCATTGTGTGGTTTTCAGCAGAAAAGTTTCTAAGTGTCCAATTTTGAAACGTACAAATATTCCTCTAAAATCAGCCGAACTACAAATTCCGATTTACTCACCTGTTATCAGGAGAGAACCTAGGGCTGCATCTTTTAGTCCAGCACTGACCCTGAAAAGTAATTCTAAGCGTACTTACCAGTAACTTGTATTTCCTTCCATAGGAATCATTGTGTGGTTTTCACCAGAAAAGTTTTTAAGTGTCCATTTTTGAAACATACAAATATTCCTCTAAAATCAGCCGAACTCCGAATTCCGAATTACTCACCTGTTATCAAGAGAGAACCCAGTGCTGCATCTTTTAGACCAGCACTGACTCTGAAATGTAATTCTAAGCGTACTTAACAGTAACTTGTATTTCCTTCCATAGGAATCGATTGTGTGGTTTTCACCAGAAAATTTTCTAAGTGTCCTATTTTGAAACGTACAAATATTCCTCTAAAATCAGCCAAACTACGAATTCCGATTGACTCACCTGTTATCAAGAGAGAACCCAGTGCTGCACCTTTTAGCCCAGCACTGACCCTGAAAAGTAATTCAAAGCGTACTTACCAGTAACTTGTATTTCCTTCCATAGGAATCCATTGTGTGGTTTTCACCAGAAAAGTATCTAAGTGTCCATTTTTGAAACGTACAAATATTCCTCTAAAATCAGCCGAACTATGAATTCCGAATTACTCACCTGTTATCAAGAGAGAACCCAGTGCTGCATCTTTTAGCCCATCACTGACCCTGAAAAGTAATTCTAAGCGTACTTGCCAGTAACTTGTATTTCCTTCCATAGGAATCCATTGTGTGGTTTTCACTAGAAAAGTTTCTAAGTGTCCAATTTTGAAACGTACAAATATTCCTCTAAAATCAGCGGAACTACGAATTCCGATTTACCCACCTGTTATCAGGAGAGAAACCAGGGCTGCATCTTTTAGCCCAGAACTGACCCTGAAAAGTAATTCTAAGCGTACTCACCAGTAACTTGTATTTCCTTCCATAGGAATCCATTGAGTGGTTTTCACCAGAAAAGTTTATAAGTTTCCATTTTTGAAACGTACAAATATTCATCTACAATCAGCTGAACTACGAATTCCGATTTACTCACCTGTTATCAAGAGAGAACCCAGTGCTGCATCTTTTAGACCAGCACTGACCCTGAAAAGTAATTCTAAGCGTACTTACCAGTAACTTGTATTTCCTTCCATAGGAATCCATTGTGTGGTTTTCACCAGAAAAGTTTATAAGTGTCCATTTTTGAAACGTACAAATATTCATCTACAATCAGCTGAATTACAAATTCCGATTTACTCACCTGTTATCAGGAGAGAACCTATTGCTGCATCTTTTAGCCCAGCACTGACCCTGAAAAGTAATTCTAAGCGTACTTACCAGTAACTTGTATTTCCTTCCATAGGAATCATTGTGTGGTTTTCACCAGAAAAGTTTCTAAGTGTCCATTTTTGAAACATACAAATATTCCTCTAAAATCAGCCGAACTGCGAATTCCGAATTACTCACCTGTTATCAAGAGAGAACCCAGTGCTGCATCTTTTAGACCAGCACTGACTCTGAAATGTAATTCTAAGCGTTCTTAACAGTAACTTGTATTTCCTTCCATAGGAATTGATTGTGTGGTTTTCACCAGAAAAGTTTCTAAGTGTCCTATTTTGAAACATACAAATATTCCTCTAAAATCAGCCAAACTACGAATTCCGATTGACTGACCTGTTATCAAGAGAGAACCCAGTGCTGCACCTTTTAGACCAGCACTGACATTGAAAAGTAATTTTAAGCGTACTTACCAGTAACTTGTTTTTCCTTCCATAGGAATCATTGTGTGGTTTTCAGCAGAAAAGTTTCTAAGTGTCCAATTTTAAAATGTACAAATATTCCTCTAAAATCAGCCGAACTATGAATTCCAATTTACTCACCTGTTAGGAGAGAACCCAGGGCTGCATTTTTTAGCCCAGCACTGACCCTGAAAAGTAATTGAAAGCTTACTTACCAGTAACTTGTATTTCCTTCCATAGGAATCCATTGTGTGGTTTTCACCAGAAAAGTTTATAAGTGTCCATTTTTGAAACGTACAAATATTCACATACAATCAGCTGAACTACGAATTCCGATTTACTCACCTGTTATCAAGAGAGAACCCAGTGCTGCATCTTTTAGACCAGCACTGACCCTGAAAAGTAATTGTAAGCGTACTTACCAGTAACTTGTATTTCCTTCCATAGGAATCCATTGTGTGGTTTTCACCAGAAAAGTATCTAAGTGTCCATTTTTGAAACGTACAAATATTCCTCTAAAATCAGCCGAACTATGAATTCCGAATTACTCACCTGTTATCAAGAGAGAACCCAGTGCTGCATCTTTTAGCCCATCACTGACCCTGAAAAGTAATTCTAAGCGTACTTGCCAGTAACTTGTATTTCCTTCCATAGGAATCCATTGTGTGGTTTTCACTAGAAAAGTTTCTAAGTGTCCAATTTTGAAACGTACAAATATTCCTCTAAAATCAGCGGAACTACGAATTCCGAGTTACTCACCTGTTATCGAGAGAGAACCCAGTGCTGCATCTTTTAGACCAGCACTGACCCTGAAAAGTAATTCTAAGCGTACTTACCAGTAACTTGTATTTCCTTCCATAGGAATCCATTGTGTGGTTTTCACCAGAAAAGTTTCTAAGTGTCCATTTTTGAAACATACAAATATTCCTCTAAAATCAGCCGAACTCCGAATTCCGAATTACTCACCTGTTATCAAGAGAGAACCCAGTGCTGCATCTTTTAGACCAGCACTGACTCTGAAATGTAATTCTAAGCGTTCTTAACAGTAACTTGTATTTCCTTCCATAGGAATAGATTGTGTGGTTTTCACCAGAAAAGTTTCTAAGTGTCCTATTTTGAAACGTACAAATATTCCTCTAAAATCAGCCAAACTACGAATTCCGATTGACTCACCTGTTATCAAGAGAGAACCCAGTGCTGCACCTTTTAGACCAGCACTGACATTGAAAAGTAATTCTAAGCGCACTTACCAGTAACTTGTTTTTCCTTCCATAGGAATCATTGTGTGGTTTTCAGCAGAAAAGTTTCTAAGTGTCCAATTTTAAAATGTACAAATATTCCTCTAATATCAGCCGAACTATGAATTCCAATTTACTCACCTGTAAGGAGAGAACCCAGGGCTGCATTTTTTAGCCCGGCACTGATCCTGAAAAGTAATTGAAAGCTTACTTACCAGTAACTTGTATTTCCTTCCATAGGAATCCATTGTGTGGTTTTCACCAGAAAAGTTTATAAGTGTCCATTTTTGAAACGTACAAATATTCACATACAATCAGCTGAACTACGAATTCCGATTTACTCACCTGTTATCAAGAGAGAACCCAGTGCTGCATCTTTTAGACCAGCACTGACCCTGAAAAGTAATTGTAAGCGTACTTACCAGTAACTTGTATTTCCTTCCATAGGAATCATTGTGTGGTTTTCAGCAGAAAAGTTTCTAAGTGTCCAATTTTGAAACGTACAAATATTCCTCTAAAATCAGCCGAACTACAAATTCCGATTTACTCACCTGTTATCAGGAGAGAACCTAGGGCTGCATCTTTTAGCCCAGCACTGACCCTAAAAAGTAATTCTAAGCGTACTTACCAGTAACTTGTATTTCCTTCCATAGGAATCATTGTGTGGTTTTCACCAGAAAAGTTTTTAAGTGTCTATTTTTGAAACATACAAATATTCCCCTAAAATCAGCCGAACTCCGAATTCCGAATTACTCACCTGTTATCAAGAGAGAACCCAGTGCTGCATCTTTTAGACCAGCACTGACTCTGAAATGTAATTCTAAGCGTACTTAACAGTAACTTGTATTTCCTTCCATAGGAATCGATTGTGTGGTTTTCACCAGAAAATTTTCTAAGTGTCCTATTTTGAATCGTACAAATATTCCTCTAAAATCAGCCAAACTATGAATTCCGGTTGACTCACCTGTTATCAAGAGAGAACCCAGTGCTGCACCTTTTAGACCAGCACTGACATTGAAAAGTAATTCTAAGCGTACTTACCAGTAACTTGTTTTTCCTTCCATAGGAATCATTGTGTGGTTTTCAGCAGAAAAGTTTCTAAGTGTCTATTTTTGAAACGTACAAATATTCGTCTAAAATCAGCCGAACTACGAATTCCGAATTACTCACCTGTTATCAGGAGAGAACCCAGGGCTGCATCTTTTAGCCCAGCACTGACCCTGAAAAGTAATTCAAAGCGTACTTACCAGTAACTTGTATTTCCTTCCATAGGAATCCATTGTGTGGTTTTCACCAGAAAAGTATCTAAGTGTCCATTTTTGAAACGTACAAATATTCCTCTAAAATCAGCCTAACTATGAATTCCGATTTACTCACCTGTTATCAAGAGAGAACCCAGTGCTGCATCTTTTAGCCCATCACTGACCCTGAAAAGTAATTCTAAGCGTACTTGCCAGTAACTTGTATTTCCTTCCATAGGAATCCATTGAGTGGTTTTCACCAGAAAAGTTTATAAGTTTCCATTTTTGAAACGTACAAATATTCATCTACAATCAGCTGAACTACGAATTCCGATTTACTCACCTGTTATCAAGAGAGAACCCAGTGCTGCATCTTTTAGACCAGCACTGACCCTGAAAAGTAATTGTAAGCGTACTTACCAGTAACTTGTATTTCCTTCCATAGGAATAGATTGTGTGGTTTTCACCAGAAAAGTTTCTAAGTGTCCTATTTTGAAACGTACAAATATTCCTCTAAAATTAGCCAAACTACGAATTCCGATTGACTCACCTGTTATCAAGAGAGAACCCAGTGCTGCACCTTTTAGACCAGCACTGACATTGAAAAGTAATTCTAAGCGCACTTACCAGTAACTTGTTTTTCCTTCCATAGGAATCATTGTGTGGTTTTCAGCAGAAAAGTTTCTAAGTGTCCAATTTTAAAATGTACAAATATTCCTCTAAAATCAGCCGAACTATGAATTCCAATTTACTCACCTGTAAGGAGAGAACCCAGGGCTGCATTTTTTAGCCCGGCACTGATCCTGAAAAGTAATTGAAAGCTTACTTACCAGTAACTTGTATTTCCTTCCATAGGAATCCATTGTGTGGTTTTCACCAGAAAAGTTTATAAGTGTCCATTTTTGAAACATACAAATATTCACATAAATCAGCTGAACTACGAATTCCGATTTACTCACCTGTTATCAAGAGAGAACCCAGTGCTGCATCTTTTAGACCAGCACTGACCCTGAAAAGTAATTGTAAGCGTACTTACCAGTAACTTGTATTTCCTTCCATAGGAATCATTGTGTGGTTTTCAGCAGAAAAGTTTCTAAGTGTCCAATTTTGAAACGTACAAATATTCCTCTAAAATCAGCGGAACTACGAATTCCGATTTACCCACCTGTTATCAGGAGAGAAACCAGGGCTGCATCTTTTAGCCCAGAACTGACCCTGAAAAGTAATTCTAAGCGTACTCACCAGTAACTTGTATTTCCTTCCATAGGAATCCATTGAGTGGTTTTCACCAGAAAAGTTTATAAGTTTCCATTTTTGAAACGTACAAATATTCATCTACAATCAGCTGAACTACGAATTCCGATTTACTCACCTGTTATCAAGAGAGAACCCAGTGCTGCATCTTTTAGACCAGCACTGACCCTGAAAAGTAATTCTAAGCGTACTTACCAGTAACTTGTATTTCCTTCCATAGGAATCCATTGTGTGGTTTTCACCAGAAAAGTTTATAAGTGTCCATTTTTGAAACGTACAAATATTCATCTACAATCAGCTGAATTACAAATTCCGATTTACTCACCTGTTATCAGGAGAGAACCTATTGCTGCATCTTTTAGCCCAGCACTGACCCTGAAAAGTAATTCTAAGCGTACTTACCAGTAACTTGTATTTCCTTCCATAGGAATCATTGTGTGGTTTTCACCAGAAAAGTTTCTAAGTGTCCATTTTTGAAACATACAAATATTCCTCTAAAATCAGCCGAACTCCGAATTCCGAATTACTCACGTGTTATCAAGAGAGAACCCAGTGCTGCATCTTTTAGACCAGCACTGACTCTGAAATGTAATTCTAAGCGTTCTTAACAGTAACTTGTATTTCCTTCCATAGGAATTGATTGTGTGGTTTTCACCAGAAAAGTTTCTAAGTGTCCTATTTTGAAACATACAAATATTCCTCTAAAATCAGCCAAACTACGAATTCCGATTGACTGACCTGTTATCAAGAGAGAACCCAGTGCTGCACCTTTTAGACCAGCACTGACATTGAAAAGTAATTTTAAGCGTACTTACCAGTAACTTGTTTTTCCTTCCATAGGAATCATTGTGTGGTTTTCAGCAGAAAAGTTTCTAAGTGTCCAATTTTAAAATGTACAAATATTCCTCTAAAATCAGCCGAACTATGAATTCCAATTTACTCACCTGTTAGGAGAGAACCCAGGGCTGCATTTTTTAGCCCAGCACTGACCCTGAAAAGTAATTGAAAGCTTACTTACCAGTAACTTGTATTTCCTTCCTTAGGAATCCATTGTGTGGTTTTCACCAGAAAAGTTTATAAGTGTCCATTTTTGAAACGTACAAATATTCACATACAATCAGCTGAACTACGAATTCCGATTTACTCACCTGTTATCAAGAGAGAACCCAGTGCTGCATCTTTTAGACCAGCACTGACCCTGAAAAGTAATTGTAAGCGTACTTACCAGTAACTTGTATTTCCTTCCATAGGAATCCATTGTGTGGTTTTCACCAGAAAAGTATCTAAGTGTCCAATTTTGAAACGTACAAATATTCCTCTAAAATCAGCGGAACTACGAATTCCGATTTACCCACCTGTTATCAGGAGAGAAACCAGGGCTGCATCTTTTAGCCCAGAACTGACCCTGAAAAGTAATTCTAAGCGTACTCACCAGTAACTTGTATTTCCTTCCATAGGAATCCATTGAGTGGTTTTCACCAGAAAAGTTTATAAGTTTCCATTTTTGAAACGTACAAATATTCATCTACAATCAGCTGAACTACGAATTCCGAGTTACTCACCTGTTATCAAGAGAGAACCCAGTGCTGCATCTTTTAGACCAGCACTGACCCTGAAAAGTAATTCTAAGCGTACTTACCAGTAACTTGTATTTCCTTCCATAGGAATCCATTGTGTGGTTTTCACCAGAAAAGTTTCTAAGTGTCCATTTTTGAAACATACAAATATTCACATACAATCAGCTGAACTACGAATTCCGATTTACTCACCTGTTATCAAGAGAGAACCCAGTGCTGCATCTTTTAGACCAGCACTGACCCTGAAAAGTAATTGTAAGCGTACTTACCAGTAACTTGTATTTCCTTCCATAGGAATCATTGTGTGGTTTTCAGCAGAAAAGTTTCTAAGTGTCCAATTTTGAAACGTACAAATATTCCTCTAAAATCAGCCGAACTACAAATTCCGATTTACTCACCTGTTATCAGGAGAGAACCTAGGGCTGCATCTTTTAGCCCAGCACTGACCCTAAAAAGTAATTCTAAGCGTACTTACCAGTAACTTGTATTTCCTTCCATAGGAATCATTGTGTGGTTTTCACCAGAAAAGTTTTTAAGTGTCCATTTTTGAAACATACAAATATTCCCCTAAAATCAGCCGAACTCCGAATTCCGAATTACTCACCTGTTATCAAGAGAGAACCCAGTGCTGCATCTTTTAGACCAGCACTGACTCTGAAATGTAATTCTAAGCGTACTTAACAGTAACTTGTATTTCCTTCCATAGGAATCGATTGTGTGGTTTTCACCAGAAAATTTTCTAAGTGTCCTATTTTGAATCGTACAAATATTCCTCTAAAATCAGCCAAACTATGAATTCCGGTTGACTCACCTGTTATCAAGAGAGAACCCAGTGCTGCACCTTTTAGACCAGCACTGACATTGAAAAGTAATTCTAAGCGTACTTACCAGTAACTTGTTTTTCCTTCCATAGGAATCATTGTGTGGTTTTCAGCAGAAAAGTTTCTAAGTGTCCAATTTTAAAATGTACAAATATTCCTCTAAAATCAGCCGAACTATGAATTCCGATTTACTCACCTGTTAGGAGAGAACCCAGGGCTGCATTTTTTAGCACAGCACTGACCCTGAAAAGTAATTGAAAGCTTACTTACCAGTAACTTGTATTTTTTTCCATAGGAATCCATTGTGTGGTTTTCACCAGAAAAGTGTCTAAGTGTCCATTTTTGAAACGTACAAATATTCGTCTAAAATCAGCCGAACTACGAATTCCGAATTACTCACCTGTTATCAGGAGAGAACCCAGGGCTGCATCTTTTAGCCCAGCACTGACCCTGAAAAGTAATTCAAAGCGTACTTACCAGTAACTTGTATTTCCTTCCATAGGAATCCATTGTGTGGTTTTCACCAGAAAAGTATCTAAGTGTCCATTTTTGAAACGTACAAATATTCCTCTAAAATCAGCCTAACTATGAATTCCGATTTACTCACCTGTTATCAAGAGAGAACCCAGTGCTGCATCTTTTAGCCCATCACTGACCCTGAAAAGTAATTCTAAGCGTACTTGCCAGTAACTTGTATTTCCTTCCATAGGAATCCATTGAGTGGTTTTCACCAGAAAAGTTTATAAGTTTCCATTTTTGAAACGTACAAATATTCATCTACAATCAGCTGAACTACGAATTCCGATTTACTCACCTGTTATCAAGAGAGAACCCAGTGCTGCATCTTTTAGACCAGCACTGACCCTGAAAAGTAATTGTAAGCGTACTTACCAGTAACTTGTATTTCCTTCCATAGGAATAGATTGTGTGGTTTTCACCAGAAAAGTTTCTAAGTGTCCTATTTTGAAACGTACAAATATTCCTCTAAAATCAGCCAAACTACGAATTCCGATTGACTCACCTGTTATCAAGAGAGAACCCAGTGCTGCACCTTTTAGACCAGCACTGACATTGAAAAGTAATTCTAAGCGCACTTACCAGTAACTTGTTTTTCCTTCCATAGGAATCATTGTGTGGTTTTCAGCAGAAAAGTTTCTAAGTGTCCAATTTTAAAATGTACAAATATTCCTCTAAAATCAGCCGAACTATGAATTCCAATTTACTCACCTGTAAGGAGAGAACCCAGGGCTGCATTTTTTAGCCCGGCACTGATCCTGAAAAGTAATTGAAAGCTTACTTACCAGTAACTTGTATTACCTTCCATAGGAATCCATTGTGTGGTTTTCACCAGAAAAGCTTCCAAGTGTCCAATTTTGAAACGTACAAATATTCCTCTAAAATCAGTTGAACTACGAATTCCGATTTACTCACCTGTTATCAGGAGAGAACCCAGGGCTGCATCTTTTAGCCCAGCACTGACCCTGAAAAGTAATTCTTAGCGTACTTACCAGTAACTTGTATTTCCTTCCATAGGAATCCATTGTGTGGTTTTCACCAGAAAAGTTTCTAAGTGTCCTATTTTGAAACGTACAAATATTCCTCTAAAATCAGGCAAACTACGAATTCCGATTGACTCACCTGTTATCAAGAGAGAACCCAGTGCTGCATCTTTTAGACCAGCACTGACTCTGAAATGTAATTCTAAGCGTACTTAACAGTAACTTGTATTTCCTTCCATAGGAATCGATTGTGTGGTTTTCACCAGAAAATTTTCTAAGTGTCCTATTTTGAAATGTACAAATATTCCTCTAAAATCAGGCAAACTACGAATTCCGATTGACTCACCTGTTATCAAGAGAGAACCCAGTGCTGCACCTTTTAGACCAGCACTGACATTGAAAAGTAATTCTAAGTGTACTTACCAGTAACTTGTTTTTCCTTCCATAGGAATCATTGTGTGGTTTTCAGCAGAAAAGTTTCTAAGTGTCCAATTTTGAAACGGACAAATATTCCTCTAAAATCAGCCGAACTATGAATTCCGATTTACTCACCTGTTAGGAGAGAACCCAGGGCTGCATTTTTTAGCCCAGCACTGAACATGAAAAGTAATTGAAAGCTTACTTACCAGTAACTTGTATTTTTTTCCATAGGAATCCATTGTGTGGTTTTCACAAGAAAAATGTCTAAGTGTCCATTTTTGAAACGTACAAATATTCGTCTAAAATCAGCCGAACTACGAATTCCGAATTACTCACCTGTTATCAGGAGAGAACCCAGGGCTGCATCTTTTAGCCCAGCACTGACCCTGAAAAGTAATTCAAAGCGTACTTACCAGTAACTTGTATTTCCTTCCATAGGAATCCATTGTGTGGTTTTCACCAGAAAAGTATCTAAGTGTCCATTTTTGAAACGTACAAATATTCCTCTAAAATCAGCCGAACTATGAATTCCGAATTACTCACCTGTTATCAAGAGAGAACCCAGTGCTGCATCTTTTAGCCCATCACTGACCCTGAAAAGTAATTCTAAGCGTACTTGCCAGTAACTTGTATTTCCTTCCATAGGAATCATTGTGTGGTTTTCAGCAGAAAAGTTTCTAAGTGTCCAATTTTGAAACGTACAAATATTCCTCTAAAATCAGCCAAACTACAAATTCCGATTTACTCACCTGTTATCAGGAGAGAACCTAGGGCTGCATCTTTTAGCCCAGATCTGACCCTGAAAAGTAATTCTAAGCGTATACCAGTCACTTGTATTTCCTTCCATAGGAATCCATTGTGTGGTTTTCACCAGAAAAGTTTATAAGTGTCCATTTTTGAAATGTACAAATATTCATCTACAATCAGCTGAACTACGAATTCCGATTTACTCACCTGTTATCAAGAGAGAACCAAGTGCTGCATCTTTTAGACCAGCACTGACCCTGAAAAGTAATTGTAAGCGTACTTACCAGTAACTTGTATTTCCTTCCATAGTAATCATTGTGTGGATTTCAGCAGAAAAGTTTCTAAGTGTCCAATTTTGAAACGTACAAATATTCCTCTAAAATCAGCCGAACTACAAATTCCGATTTACTCACCTGTTATCAGGAGAGAACCTATTGCTGCATCTTTTAGCCCAGCACTGACCCTGAAAAGTAATTCTAAGCGTACTTGCCAGTAACTTGTATTTCCTTCCATAGGAATCATTGTGTGGTTTTCAGCAGAAAAGTTTCTAAGTGTCCAATTTTGAAACGTACAAATATTCCTCTAAAATCAGCCGAACTACAAATTCCGATTTACTCACCTGTTATCAGGAGAGAACCTAGGGCTGCATCTTTTAGCCCAGCACTGACCCTGAAAAGTAATTCTAAGCGTACTTACCATTAACTTGTATTTCCTTCCTTAGGAATCATTGTGTGGTTTTCACCAGAAAAGTTTCTAAGTGTCCATTTTTGAAACATACAAATATTCCTCTAAAATCAGCCGAACTCCGACTTCCGAATTACTCACCTGTTATCAAGAGAGAACCCAGTGCTGCATCTTTTAGACCAGCACTGACTCTGAAATGTAATTCTAAGCGTACTTAACAGTAACTTGTATTTCCTTCCATAGGAATCGATTGTGTGGTTTTCACCAGAAAATTTTCTAAGTGTCCTATTTTGAAACATACAAATATTCCTCTAAAATCAGGCAAACTACGAATTCCGATTGACTCACCTGTTATCAAGAGAGAACCCAGTGCTGCATCTTTTAGACCAGCACTGACTCTGAAATGTAATTCTAAGCGTACTTAACAGTAACTTGTATTTCCTTCCATAGGAATCGATTGTGTGGTTTTCACCAGAAAATTTTCTAAGTGTCCTATTTTGAAACGTACAAATATTCCTCTAAAATCAGGCAAACTACGAATTCCGATTGACTCACCTGTTATCAAGAGAGAACCCAGTGCTGCACCTTTTAGACCAGCACTGACATTGAAAAGTAATTCTAAGTGTACTTACCAGTAACTTGTTTTTCCTTCCATAGGAAGTATTGTGTGGTTTTCAGCAGAAAAGTTTCTAAGTGTCCAATTTTGAAACGGACAAATATTCCTCTAAAATCAGCCGAACTATGAATTCCGATTTACTCACCTGTTAGGAGAGAACCCAGGGCTGCATTTTTTAGCCCAGCACTGAACATGAAAAGTAATTGAAAGCTTACTTACCAGTAACTTGTATTTTTTTCCATAGGAATCCATTGTGTGGTTTTCACAAGAAAAATGTCTAAGTGTCCATTTTTGAAACGTACAAATATTCGTCTAAAATCAGCCGAACTACGAATTCCGAATTACTCACCTGTTATCAGGAGAGAACCCAGGGCTGCATCTTTTAGCCCAGCACTGACCCTGAAAAGTAATTCAAAGCGTACTTACCAGTAACTTGTATTTCCTTCCATAGGAATCCATTGTGTGGTTTTCACCAGAAAAGTATCTAAGTGTCCATTTTTGAAACGTACAAATATTCCTCTAAAATCAGCCGAACTATGAATTCCGAATTACTCACCTGTTATCAAGAGAGAACCCAGTGCTGCATCTTTTAGCCCATCACTGACACTGAAAAGTAATTCTAAGCGTACTTGCCAGTAACTTGTATTTCCTTCCATAGGAATCATTGTGTGGTTTTCAGCAGAAAAGTTTCTAAGTGTCCAATTTTGAAACGTACAAATATTCCTCTAAAATCAGCCGAACTACAAATTCCGATTTACTCACCTGTTATCAGGAGAGAACCTAGGGCTGCATCTTTTAGCCCAGATCTGACCCTGAAAAGTAATTCTAAGCGTATACCAGTAACTTGTATTTCCTTCCATAGGAATCCATTGTGTGGTTTTCACCAGAAAAGTTTATGTGTCCATTTTTGAAATGTACAAATATTCATCTACAATCAGCTGAACTACGAATTCCGATTTACTCACCTGTTATCAAGAGAGAACCAAGTGCTGCATCTTTTAGACCAGCACTGACCCTGAAAAGTAATTGTAAGCGTACTTACCAGTAACTTGTATTTCCTTCCATAGGAATCATTGTGTGGATTTCAGCAGAAAAGTTTCTAAGTGTCCAATTTTGAAACGTACAAATATTCCTCTAAAATCAGCCGAACTACAAATTCCGATTTACTCACCTGTTATCAGGAGAGAACCTATTGCTGCATCTTTTAGCCCAGCACTGACCCTGAAAAGTAATTCTAAGCGTACTTACCAGTAACTTGTATTTCCTTTCATAGGAATCATTGTGTGGTTTTCACCAGAAAGGTTTCTAAGTGTCCATTTTTGAAGCATACAAATATTTCTCTAAAATCAGCCAAACTCCGAATTCCGAATTACTCACCTGTTATCAAGAGAGAACCCAGTGCTGCGTCTTTTAGACCAGCACTGACCCTGAAAAGTAATTGTAAGCGTACTTACCAGTAACTTGTATTTCCTTTCATAGGAATCATTGTGTGGTTTTCAGCAGAAAAGTTTCTAAGTGTCCAATTTTGAAACGTACAAATATTCCTCTAAAATCAGCCGAACTACGAATTCCATATTACTCACCTGTTATCAAGAGAGAACCCAGTGCTGCATCTTTTAGACCAGTACTGACTCTGAAAAGTAATTCTAAGCGTACTTAACAGTAACTTGTATTTCCTTCCATAGGAATCCATTATGTGGTTTTCACCAGAAAAGTTTCTAAGTGTCCAATTTTGAAACGGACAAATATTCCTCTAAATTCATTTGAACTACGAATTCCGATTTACTCATCTGTTGTCAGGAGAGAACCCAGGGCTGCATCTTTTAGACCAGCACTGACCCTGAAAAGTCATTCTAAGCTGTCTTTGCATGTAACTTGTATTTCCTTCCATAGGAATCCATTGTGTGGTTTTCACTAGAAAAGTTTCTAAGTGTCCAATTTTGAAACATACAAATATTCCTCTAAAATCAGCGGAACTACGAATTCCGATTTACCCTCCTGTTATCAGGAGAGAAACCAGGGCTGCATCTTTTAGCCCAGAACTGACCCTGAAAAGTAATTCTCAGCGTACTTACCAGTAACTTGTATTTCCTTCCATAGGAATCCATTGTGTGGTTTTCACCAGAAAAGTTTCTAAGTGTCCAATTTTGAAACGTACAAATATTCCTCTAAAATCAGTTGAACTACGAATTCCGATTTACTCATCTGTTATCAGGAGAGAACCCAGGGCTGCATCTTTTAGCCCAGCACTGACCCTGAAAAGTCATTCTAACCGTACTTATCAGTTACTTGTATTTACTTCCAAAGGAATCAAATGTGTGGTTTTCACCAGAAAAGTTTCTAAGTGTCCAATTTTGAAACGTACAAATATTCCTCTAAAATCAGCCGAACTACAAATTCCGATTTACTCACCTGTTATCAGGAGAGAACCTAGGGCTGCATCTTTTAGCCCAGCACTGACCCTGAAAAGTAATTCTAAGCGTACTTACCATTAACTTGTATTTCCTTCCTTAGGAATCATTGTGTGGTTTTCACCAGAAAAGTTTCTAAGTGTCCATTTTTGAAACATACAAATATTCCTCTAAAATCAGCCGAACTCCGAATTCCGAATTACTCACCTGTTATCAAGAGAGAACCCAGTGCTGCATCTTTTAGACCAGCACTGACTCTGAAATGTAATTCTAAGCGTACTTAACAGTAACTTGTATTTCCTTCCATAGGAATCGATTGTGTGGTTTTCACCAGAAAATTTTCTAAGTGTCCTATTTTGAAACTTACAAATATTCCTCTAAAATCAGCCAAACTACGAATTCCGATTGACTCACCTGTTATCAAGAGAGAACCCAGTGCTGCACCTTTTAGACCAGCACTGACATTGAAAAGTAATTCTAAGCGTACTTACCAGTAACTTGTTTTTCCTTCCATAGGAATCATTGTGTGGTTTTCAGCAGAAAAGTTTCTAAGTGTCCAATTTTAAAATGTACAAATATTCCTCTAAAATCAGCCGAACTATGGTTTCCGATTTACTCACCTGTTAGGAGAGAACCCAGGGCTGCATTTTTTAGCCCAGCACTGACCCTGAAAAGTAATTGAAAGCTTACTTACCAGTAACTTGTATTTTATTCCATAGGAATCCATTGTGTGGTTTTCACCAGAAAAGTGTCTAAGTGTCCATTTTTGAAACGTACAAATATTCCTCTAAAATCAGCCGAACTACGAATTCCGAATTACTCTCCTTTTATCAAGAGAGAACCCAGTGCTGCATCTTTTAGCCCATCACTGACCCTGAAAAGTAATTCTAAGAGTACTTACCAGTAACTTGTATTTCCTTCCATAGGAATCATTGTGTGGTTTTCACCAGAAAAGTTTCTAAGTGTCCATTTTTGAAACATACAAATATTCCTCTAAAATCAGCCGAACTCCGAATTCCGAATTACTCACCTGTTATCAAGAGAGAACCCAGTGCTGCATCTTTTAGACCAGCAGTGACCCTGAAAAGTAGTTGTAAGCGTACTTACCAGTAACTTGTATTTCCTTCCATAGGAATCATTGTGTGGTTTTCAGCAGAAAAGTTTCTAAGTGTCCAATTTTGAAACGTACAAATATTCTTCTAAAATCAGCCGAACTACAAATTCCGATTTACTCACCTGTTATCAGGAGGGAACCTAGGGCTGCATCTTTTAGCCCAGATCTGACCCTGAAAAGTAATTCTAAGCGTACTTACCAGTAACTTGTATTTCCTTCCATAGGAATCCATTGTGTGGTTTTCACCAGAAAAGTTTATAAGTTTCCATTTTTGAAACGTACAAATATTCATCTACAATCAGCTGAACTACAAATTCCGATTTACTCACCTGTTATCAGGAGAGAACCTATTGCTGCATCTTTTAGCCCAGCACTGACCCTGAAAAGTAATTCTAAGCGTACTTACCAGTAACTTGTATTTCCTTCCTTAGGAATCATTGTGTGGTTTTCACCAGAAAAGTTTCTAAGTGTCCATTTTTGAAACATACAAATATTCCTCTAAAATCAGCCGAACTCCGAATTCCGAATTACTCACCTGTTATCAAGAGAGAACCCAGTGCTGCATCTTTTAGACCAGCACTGACTCTGAAATGTAATTCTAAGCGGTCTTAACAGTAACTTGTATTTCCTTCCATAGGAATCATTGTGTGGTTTTCAGCAGAAAAGTTTCTAAGTGTCCAATTTTAAAATGTACAAATATTCCTCTAAAATCAGCCGAACTATGAATTCCAATTTACTCACCTGTTAGGAGAGAACCCAGGGCTGCATTTTTTAGCCCAGCACTGACCCTGAAAAGTAATTGAAAGCTTACTTACCAGTAACTTGTATTTCCTTCCATAGGAATCCATTGTGTGGTTTTCACCAGAAAAGTTTATAAGTTTCCATTTTTGAAATGTACAAATATTCACATACAATCAGCTGAACTACGAATTCCGATTTACTCTCCTGTTATCAAGAGAGAACCCAGTGATGCATCTTTTAGACCAGCACTGACCCTGAAAAGTAATTGTAAGCGTACTTACCAGTAACTTGTATTTCCTTCCATAGGAATCATTGTGTGGTTTTCACCAGAAAAGTTTTTAAGTGTCCATTTTTGAAACATACAAATATTCCTCTAAAATCAGCCGAACTCCGAATTCCGAATTACTCACCTGTTATCAAGAGAGAACCCAGTGCTGCATCTTTTAGACCAGCACTGACTCTGAAATGTAATTCTAAGCGTACTTAACAGTAACTTGTATTTCCTTCCATAGGAATCGATTGTGTGGTTTTCACCAGAAAGGTTTCTAAGTGTCCATTTTTGAAACGTACAAATATTCCTTTAAAATCAGCCAAATTACGAATTCCGAATTACTCACCTGTTATCAAGAGAGAACCCAGTGATGCATCTTTTAGACCAGCACTGACCCTGAAAAGTAATTGTAAGCGTACTTACCAGTAACTTGTATTTCCTTCCATAGGAATCCATTGAGTGGTTTTCACCAGAAAAGTTTATAAGTTTCCATTTTTGAAACGTACAAATATTCATCTACAATCAGCTGAACTACGAATTCCGAGTTACTCACCTGTTATCGAGAGAGAACCCAGTGCTGCATCTTTTAGACCAGCACTGACCCTGAAAAGTAATTGAAAGCTTACTTACCAGTAACTTGTATTTTTTTCCATAGGAATCCATTGTGTGGTTTTCACCAGAAAAATGTCTAAGTGTCCATTTTTGAAACGTACAAATATTCGTCTAAAATCAGCTGAACTACGAATTCCGAATTACTCACCTGTTATCAGGAGAGAACCCAGGGCTGCATCTTTTAGCCCAGCACTGACCCTGAAAAGTAATTCAAAGCGTACTTACCAGTAACTTGTATTTCCTTCCATAGGAATCCATTGTGTGGTTTTCACCAGAAAAGTATCTAAGTGTCCATTTTTGAAACGTACAAATATTCCTCTAAAATCAGCCGAACTATGAATTCCGAATTACTCACCTGTTATCAAGAGAGAACCCAGTGCTGCATCTTTTAGCCCATCACTGACCCTGAAAAGTAATTCTAAGTGTGCTTGCCAGTAACTTGTATTTCCTCCCATAGGAATCCATTGTGTGGTTTTCACTAGAAAAGTTTCTAAGTGTCCAATTTTGAAACGTACAAATATTCCTCTAAAATCAGCGGAACTACGAATTCCGATTTACCCACCTGTTATCAGGAGAGAAACCAGGGCTGCATCTTTTAGCCCAGAACTGACCCTGAAAAGTAATTCTAAGCGTACTCACCAGTAACTTGTATTTCCTTCCATAGGAATCCATTGAGTGGTTTTCACCAGAAAAGTTTATAAGTGTCCATTTTTGAAACGTACAAATATTCATCTACAATCAGCTGAACTACGAATTCCGATTTACTCACCTGTGATCAAGAGAGAACGCAGTGCTGCATCTTTTAGACCAGCACTGACCCTGAAAAGTAATTGTAAGCGTACTTGCCAGTAACTTGTATTTCCTTCCATAGGAATCATTGTGTGGTTTTCAGCAGAAAAGTTTCTAAGTGTCCAATTTTGAAATGTACAAATATTCCTCTAAAATCAGCCGAACTACAAATTCCGATTTACTCACCTGTTATCAGGAGAGAACCTATTGCTGCATCTTTTAGCCCAGCACTGACCCTGAAAAGTAATTCTAAGCGTACTTACCAGTAACTTGTATTTTTTTCCATAGGAATCCATTGTGTGGTTTTCACCAGAAAAATGTCTAAGTGTCCATTTTTGAAACGTACAAATATTCGTCTAAAATCAGCTGAACTACGAATTCCGAATTACTCACCTGTTATCAGGAGAGAACCCAGGGCTGCATCTTTTAGCCCAGCACTGACCCTGAAAAGTAATTCAAAGCGTACTTACCAGTAACTTGTATTTCCTTCCATAGGAATCCATTGTGTGGTTTTCACCAGAAAAGTTTATGTGTCCATTTTTGAAACGTACAAATATTCATCTACAATCAGCTGAACTACAACTTCCGATTTACTCACCTGTTACCAGGAGAGAACCTATTGCTGCATCTTTTAGCCCAGCACTGACCCTGAAAAGTAATTGTAAGCGTACTTACAAGTAACTTGTATTTCCTTCCATAGGAATCATTGTGTGGTTTTCAGCAGAAAAGTTTCTAAGAGTCCATTTTTGAAGCATACAAATATTCCTCTACAATCAGCTGAACTACGAATTCCGATTTACTCACCTGTTATCAAGAGAGAACCCAGTGCTGCATCTTTTAGACCAGCACTGACCCTGAAAAGTAATTGTAAGCGTACTTAACAGTAACTTGTATTTCCTTCCATAGGAATCCATTGTGTGGTTTTCACCAGAAAAGTATCTAAGTGTCCATTTTTGAAACGTACAAATATTCCTCTAAAATCAGCCAAACTATGAATTCCGATTGACTCACCTGTTATCAAGAGAGAACCTAGTGCTGCATCTTTTCGACCAGCACTGACTCTGAAATGTAATTCTAAGCATACTTAACAGTAACTTGTATTTCCTTCCATAGGAATCCATTGTGTGGTTTTCACCAGAAAAGTTTCTAAGTGTCCAATTTTGAAAAGTACAAATATTCCTTTAAAATCAGCGGAACTACGAATTCCGATTTACTCACCTGTCATCAGGAGAGAAACAAGGGCTGCATCTTTTAGCCCAGCAATGACCCTGGAAAGTAATTCTAAGCATACTTAGCAGTAACTTGTATTTCCTTCCATAGGAATCCATTGAGTGGTTTTCTTTAGAAAAGTTTCTAAGTGTCCAATTTTGAAACGTACAAATATTCCTCTAAAATCAGCAGAACTACGAATTCCGATTTACTCACCTGTCATCAGGAGAGAAACCAGGGCTGCATCTTTTAGCCCAGCACTGACCCTGGAAAGTAATTCTAAGCGTACTTACCAGTAACATGTATTTCCTTCCATAGGAATCCATTGTGTGGTTTTCACCAGAAAATTTTCTGTGTCCATTTTTGAAATGTACAAATATTCCTCTAAAATAAGCCAAATTACGAATTCCGAATTACTCACCTGTTATCAAGAGAGAACCCAGTGCTGCATCTTTTAGACCAGCACTGACTCTGAAATGTAATTCTAAGCGTACTTAACAGTAACTTAAATTTCCTACCATAGGAATCCATTGTGTGGTTTTCACCAGAAAAGCTTTCAAGTGTCCAATTTTGAAACGTAAAAATATTCCTCTAAAATCATCCAAACTACGAATTCCGATTGACTCACCTGTTATCAAGAGAGAACCCAGTGCTGCATCTTTTAGACCAGCACTGACTCTGAAATGTAATTCTAAGCGTACTTAACAGTAACTTGTATTTCCTTCCATAGGAATCCATTATGTGGTTTGCACCAGAAAAGTTTCTAAGTGTCCAATTTTGAAACGGACAAATATTCCTCTAAATTCAGTTGAACTACGAATTCCGATTTACTATTCTGTTATCAGGAGAGAACCCAGGGCTGCATCTTTTAGCCCAGCACTGACCCTGAAAAGTAATTCTAAGCGTACTTACCAGTAACTTGTATTTCCTTCCATAGGAATCCATTGTGTGGTTTTCACTAGAAAAGTTTCTAAGTGTCCATTTTTGAAAAGTAAAAACATTCCTCTAAAATCAGCCAAACTACGAATTCCAAATTACTCACCTGTTATCAAGAGAGAACCCAGTGCTGCATCTTTTAGACCAGCACTGACCCTGAAAAGTAATTCTAAGCGTACTTAACAGTAACTTGTATTTCCTTCCATAGGAATCCATTGTGTGGTTTTCACCAGAAAGGTTTCTAAGCGTCCATTTTTGAAACGTACAAATATTAATCTAGAATCAGCCGAACTACGAATTGGGATTTATTCACCTGTTATCAGGAGAGAAACCAGGGCTACATCTTTTAGCCCAGAACTGACCCTGAAAAGTAATTCTAAACGTACTTACCAGTAACTTGTATTTCCTTCCATAGGAATCCATTGTGTGGTTTTCACCAGAAAGGTTTCTAAGCGTCCATTTTTGAAATGTACAAATATTAATCTAGAATCAGCCGAACTACGAATTGGGATTTATTCACCTGTTATCAGGAGAGAACCCAGGGCTGCATCTTTTAGCCCAGCACTGACCCTGAAAAGTAATTCTAACTGTACTTACCAGTTACTTGCATTTACTTCCAAAGGAATCAAATGTGTGGTTTTCACCAGAAAAGTTTCTAGTTGTCCAATTTTGAAACGTACAAATATTCCTATAAAATAAGCCGAACTACGAATTCCGATTTACTCACCTGTTATCAAGAGAGAATGCAGTACTGCATCTTTTAGCCCAGCACTGACCCAAAAAAGTAATTCTAAGCTTACTTAGCAGTAACTTGTACTTCCTTCCATAGGACTCCATTGTGTGGTTTTCAGCAGAAAAGTTTCTAAGTGTCCAATTTTGAAACGTACAAATATTCCTCTAAAATTAGCCGAACTACGAATTACAAATTACTCACCTGTTATCAGGAGAGAACCCAGGGCTTCATCTTTTAGCCCAGCACTGACCCTGAAAAGTAATTCTAAGCGTACTTACCAGTAACTTGTATTTCCTTCCTTAGGTATCCATTGTGTGGTTTTCACCAGAAAAGTTTCTAAGTTTCCAATTTTGAAACCTATAAATATTCCTCTAAAATCAGCCGAACTACGAATTTTGATTTCTTCACCTATTATTAGGAGAGAACCCAGGGCTGCATCATTTTTGCCCAGCACTGACCCTGAAAAGTAATTCTAAGTGTACTTACCAGTAACTTGTATTTCCTTCCCTAGAAATCCATTGTGTGGTTTTCACCTGAAAAGTATCTAAGTGTCCATTTTTGAAAAGTAAAAATATTCCTCTAAAATCAGCCGAACTACGAATTCCAAATTACTCACCTGTTATCAAGAGAGAACCCAGTGCTGCATCTTTTAGACCAGCACTGACCCTGAAAAGTAATTCTAAGCGTACTTAACAGTAACTTGTATTTCCTTCCATAGGAATCGATTGTGTGGTTTGCACCAGAAAAGTTTCTAAGTGTCCTATTTTGAAACGTACAAATATTCCTCTAAAATCAGCCAAACTACGAATTCCGATTGACTCACCTGTTATCAAGAGAGAACCCAGTGCTGCACCTTTTAGACCAGCACTGACCCTGAAAAGTAATTCTAAGCGTACTTAACAGTAACTTGTATTTCCTTCCATAGGAATCGATTGTGTGGTTTGCACCAGAAAAGTTTCTAAGTGTCCTATTTTGAAACGTACAAATATTCCTCTAAAATCAGCCAAACTACGAATTCCGATTGACTCACCTGTTATCAAGAGAGAACCCAGTGCTGCACCTTTTAGACCAGCACTGACATTGAAAAGTAATTCTAAGCGTACTTACCAGTAACTTGTATTTCCTTTCATAGGAATCCATTGTGTGGTTTTCACCAGAAAAGTTCTAAGTGTCCATTTTTGAAACATACAAGTATTCCTCTAAAATCAGCCGAACTACGAATTCCGATTTACTCACCTGTTATCAGGAGAGAACCCAGTGCTGCATCTTTTAACCCAGCACTGACCCTGAAAAGTAATTCCAAGCATACTTACCAGTAACTTGTATTTCCTTTCATAGGAATCCATTGTGTGATATCACCAGAAAAGTTTCTAAATGTCCAATTTTGAACCGTAAAAATATTCCTCTAAAATCAGTTGAACTACGAATTCCGATTTACTCACCTGTTATCAGGAGAGAACCCAGGGCTGCATCTTTTAGCCCAGCACTGACCCTGAAAAGTAATTCTAACCGTACTTACCAGTTACTTGTATTTACTTCCAAAGGAATCAAATGTGTGGTTTTCACCAGAAAAGTTTCTAAGTGTTCAATTTTGAAATGTACAAGTATTCCTCTAAAAACAGCCGAACTACAAATTACAAATTACTCACCTGTTATCAGGTGAGAACCCAGGGCTGCATCTGTTAGCCCAGCACTGACCCTGAAAAGTAATTCTAAGCGTACTTACCAGTAACTTGTATTTCCTTCCTAGGGTATCCATTGTGTGGTTTTCACCAGAAAAGTTTCTAAGTGTCCAATTTTGAAACGTATAAATATTCCTCTAAAATCAGCCAAAATACGAATTCTGATTTACTCACCTATTATTAGGAGAGAACCCAGGGCTGCATCTTTTAGCCGAGCACTGACCCTGAAAAGTAATTCTAAGTGTACTTACCAGTAACTTGTATTTCCTTCCATAGGAATCCATTGTGTGGTTTTCAGCAGAAAAGTTTCTAAGTGTCCAATTTTGAAACGTACAAATATTCCTCTAAAATTAGCCGAACTACGAATTACAAATTACTCACCTGTTATCAGGAGAGAACCCAGGGCTTCATCTTTTAGCCCAGCACTGACCCTGAAAAGTAATTCTAAGCGTACTTACCAGTAACTTGTATTTCCTTCCTTAGGTATCCATTGTGTGGTTTTCACCAGAAAAGTTTCTAAGTTTCCAATTTTGAAACCTATAAATATTCCTCTAAAATCAGCCGAACTACGAATTTTGATTTCTTCACCTATTATTAGGAGAGAACCCAGGGCTGCATCATTTTTGCCCAGCACTGACCCTGAAAAGTAATTCTAAGTGTACTTACCAGTAACTTGTATTTCCTTCCCTAGAAATCCATTGTGTGGTTTTCACCTGAAAAGTATCTAAGTGTCCATTTTTGAAAAGTAAAAATATTCCTCTAAAATCAGCCGAACTACGAATTCCAAATTACTCACCTGTTATCAAGAGAGAACCCAGTGCTGCATCTTTTAGACCAGCACTGACCCTGAAAAGTAATTCTAAGCGTACTTAACAGTAACTTGTATTTCCTTCCATAGGAATCGATTGTGTGGTTTGCACCAGAAAAGTTTCTAAGTGTCCTATTTTGAAACGTACAAATATTCCTCTAAAATCAGCCAAACTACGAATTCCGATTGACTCACCTGTTATCAAGAGAGAACCCAGTGCTGCACCTTTTAGACCAGCACTGACATTGAAAAGTAATTCTAAGCGTACTTACCAGTAACTTGTATTTCCTTTCATAGGAATCCATTGTGTGGTTTGCACCAGAAAAGTTTCTAAGTGTCCATTTTTGAAACATACAAGTATTCCTCTAAAATCAGCCGAACTACGAATTCCGATTTACTCACCTGTTATCAGGAGAGAACCCAGTGCTGCATCTTTTAACCCAGCACTGACCCTGAAAAGTAATTCCAAGCATACTTACCAGTAACTTGTATTTCCTTTCATAGGAATCCATTGTGTGATATCACCAGAAAAGTTTCTAAATGTCCAATTTTGAAACGTAAAAATATTCCTCTAAAATCAGTTGAACTACGAATTCCGATTTACTCACCTGTTATCAGGAGAGAACCCAGGGCTGCATCTTTTAGCCCAGCACTGACCCTGAAAAGTAATTCTAACCGTACTTACCAGTTACTTGTATTTACTTCCAAAGGAATCAAATGTGTGGTTTTCACCAGAAAAGTTTCTAAGTGTTCAATTTTGAAATGTACAAGTATTCCTCTAAAAACAGCCGAACTACAAATTACAAATTACTCACCTGTTATCAGGTGAGAACCCAGGGCTGCATCTGTTAGCCCAGCACTGACCCTGAAAAGTAATTCTAAGCGTACTTACCAGTAACTTGTATTTCCTTCCTAGGGTATCCATTGTGTGGTTTTCACCAGAAAAGTTTCTAAGTGTCCAATTTTGAAACGTATAAATATTCCTCTAAAATCAGCCAAAATATGAATTCTGATTTACTCACCTATTATTAGGAGAGAACCCAGGGCTGCATCTTTTAGCCGAGCACTGACCCTGAAAAGTAATTCTAAGTGTACTTACCAGTAACTTGTATTTCCTTCCATAGGAATCCATTGTGTGGTTTTCACCAGAAAAGTATCTAAGTGTCCATTTTTGAAAAGTAAAAATATTCCTCTAAAATTAGCCGAACTACGAATTCCAAATTACTCACCTGTTATCAAGAGGGAACCCAGTGCTGCATCTTTTAGACCAGTACTGACTCTGAAAAGTAATTCTAAGCGTACTTAACAGTAACTTGTATTTCCTTCTATAGGAATCCATTATGTGGTTTGCACCAGAAAAGTGTCTAAGTGTCCAATTTTGAAACGGACAAATATTCCTCTAAATTCAGTTGAACTACGAATTCCGATTTACTATTCTGTTATCAGGAGAGAACCCAGGGCTGCATCTTTTAGCCCAGCACTGACCCTGAAAAGTAATTCTAAGCGTACTTACCAGTAACTTGTATTTCCTTCCATAGGAATCCATTGTGTGGTTTTCACTAGAAAAGTTTCTAAGTGTCCAATTTTGAAACGTACAAATATTCCTCTAAAATCAGCAGAACTACGAATTCCAATTTACTCACCTGTTATCAGGAGAGAAACCAGGGCTACATCTTTTAGCCCAGAACTGACCCTGAAAAGTAATTCTAAACGTACTTACCAGTAACTTGTATTTCCTTCCATAGGAATCCATTGTGTGGTTTTCACCAGAAAGGTTTCTAAGCGTCCATTTTTGAAACGTACAAATATTAATCTAGAATCAGCCGAACTACGAATTGGGATTTATTCACCTGTTATCAGGAGAGAACCCAGGGCTGCATCTTTTAGCCCAGCACTGACCCTGAAAAGTAATTCTAACTGTACTTACCAGTTACTTGTATTTACTTCCAAAGGAATCAAATGTGTGGTTTTCACCAGAAAAGTTTCTAATTGTCCAATTTTGAAACGTACAAATATTCCTCTAAAATAAGCCGAACTACGAATTCCGATTTACTCACCTGTTATCAAGAGAGAACGCAGGACTGCATCTTTTAGCCCAGCACTGACCCAAAAAAGTAATTCTAAGCTTACTTAGCAGTAACTTGTACTTCCTTCCATAGGAATCCATTGAGTGGTTTTCACTAGAAAAGTTTCTAAGAGTCCATTTTTGAAACATACAAATATTCCTCTAAAATCAGCGGAACTACGAATTCCGATTTACTCACCTGTCATCAGGAGAGAAACGAGGGCTGCATCTTTTAGCCCAGCACTGATTCTGAAAAGTAATTCTAAGCGTACTTACCAGTAATTTATATTTCCTTCCATAGGAATCCATTGTGTGGTTTTCACCAGAAAAGATTCTAAGTGTCCATTTTTGAAACGTACAAATATTCCTCTAAAATCAGGCAAACTACGAATTCCGATTGACTCACCTGTTATCAGGAGAGAACACAGGGCTGCATCTTTTAGCCCAGCACTGACCGTGAAAAGTAATTCTAAGCGTACTTACCAGTAACTTGTATTTCCTTCCATAGGAATCCATTGTGTGGTTTTCACCAGAAAAGTTTCTAAGTGTCCAATTTTGAAACGTGCAAATATTCCTCTAAAATCAGTTGAGCTACGAATTCCGATTTACTCACCTGTTATCAGGAGAGAACCCAGGGCTGCATCTTTTAGCCCAGCACTGACCCTGAAAAGTAATTCTAAGCGTACTTACCAGTAACTTGTATTTCCTTCCATAGGAATCCATTGAGTGGTTTTCACTAGAAAAGTTTTGAAGAGTCCAATTTTGAAACGTACAAATATTCCTCTAAAATCAGCGGAACTACGAATTCTGATTTACTCACCTGTTATCAGGAGAGAACCCAGGGCTGCATCTTTTAGACCAGCACTGACATTGAAAAGTAATTCAAAGCGTACTTACCAGTAAGTTGTATTTCCTTCCATAGGAATCCATTGTGTGGTTTTCAGCAGAAAAGTTTCTAAGTGTCCATTTTTGAAACGTACAAACATTCCTCTAAAATCAGCCGAACTACGAATTCTGAATTACTCACCTGTTATCAGGAGAGAACCCAGGGCTGCATCTGTTAGCCCAGCACTGACCCTGAAAAGTAATTCAAAGCGTACTTGCCAGT